>NW_026017110.1:48248733-48287952 GCF_020466585.1 Dendroctonus ponderosae | reverse complement strand
TCAGCGCCTGCAGCCTACGGATATGCTGCACATGCGCCTGTTGCGTACTCAGCACCTTCAGTTGCAGCCTACTCAGCCCCTTCGGTTGCTGCCTACTCAGCTCCTGCTCCAGTGGCGTACAATGCACCAGTAGCTGCCTGGTAATTATAGGAAAACAGTCGGTTTAAATAAAGTTTATTTGCTATGTTGAATTTATGCAGTTTGATTGGGAATCCCGTGAAGGTTAAGATCAGTAGTTGATCCTCTGTGTGAGCTCGAAGATTTATTAATTCATTCAAATAGAAGATGAATTGGGTTTCAATATTCATGCAGGATGGAGGCAGGACATGGGGGGACATTTTTGCGAAATCTAATGAAACTTTATGTAGGAAGTGATTTTTGAGAGGCCTGCAAACTGGCCCTAGAAATAGCGCGGTTTTTCACAGTTGCACCTGCTGAAAAAACATCGTAATTTCTAATTGAAGTCGAGTTATASCCTTTTGTCCTCAGAAAATRTTATCAACATATTGGTCTCTGTTACAACAAAATTTTACCAAAATTAGCCTGTAGAGTGATTTTTARGTGGCCTCCAAACTTGCACTTGAAACAGCGCAGTCTGCYAACCGATGCACACTCCGTAAAAAAAMTATAATTTATAATTGAGCACGAGCTGGCTTGTTTCCTGTTCACAGAGTCTTCGGCAGGCATCGGCCAATATTCCGACAAAATTGTAGTGGAGTCAAACTACACAGTGATTTTCAAGTGGCCTCCACAGTTACACTAGCGCGGTTTGCTAGCCGTTGCACACTCCGTAAAAGAACTATACATTTTTAACTMATGGCGAGTTTAGCTGTTTTRTGCAYAGCTGGAATCGGCAAGCGTTCAGCCTACATTCAAAGGAAATTACACCCAAATGCAGCGCTCGAGGGATTTTTCAGAGACTTCCGTACTTYCCTTAGAAATAACATGGTTTTACATCGTTGCACCTGCTAAAAAAATCATAATTTTGAATTGAGCACGAGGTGTGTTGTTTTGTACATACAGAATGTCCATAAGCTACCAGCCTGTATTTTCGTAAAATTCGGCTCAAATCCAATTACAGTAACAAATGTACACTAGAAACAGCGCGGTTTGCTAACTGTTGCACACCCGCCAAAAAAAACATAATTTCCGATTGAGGATAGTTTGAGGCGTTTTACATACATAGTGAGTAGACTTTATATAAATCTTACCCGAACTAAATTTGTTGCGAATCTATTAACTCAATGAATTTTTCAGAAAATTCCAAAGTTTCACTCGAAACAACGCATTTTGCACCCATTGCACACAACCTGCAAAAAAATGAAATTTTTCCAATTTTCCAAGATTCGATGCTGTTTGATAACTTTGCACTCTAGGCAAGATAGCAGGCTAAATGGTAACGAAATTTCACTGAAATCCCACTAAGGGGTTAGTTTTGAGGAGCCTCTATTTTCAGAAAAAAAACCCCGATTTCAAACAATGCCACACTATTTCGTAAAAAAATTATGTTCTGCAACTGACTAGGAGTTGAACTGTTTTCCACACACAGCGTGTAGCCCATGTGTAAGCCTACAATTTGATAAAAATCTATTCGAATTTATAAACTCAATTACTTTTGAGAAGACTTGAAACTTGCACTCGACACAGCGCTATTTTGCAGTCACTGCATGCAAGCTGTAAAAAAATTGAGAACTTCCAACTTCCGAAGAATCGCAACTCTTTCATAAATGCAGTGTGTATACAAGAAATTTGGCTACATCCTGACGAAACTCGACTCAATTCGGTGCAATGAACTATTTTTGAGGGGCCTCCAAACTTGCATTAGAACAAACGCGGTTTCTAACAATGGCGCAATGCTCTGGAGAAAAATCTTGATTTGAAATTGAGGCAGATTTGGACTGCTTTATAATCAGAGCTCGTAGATTGTATATAAATCTAGACTTTGACAAAATTTTATTCGAATCCATAGACTCAGTTATTTTTGAAAATATTTTAAACTTGTACGCCAAACAGCGGAATTTGCAACCATTGCATAGAACCTGTAAAAAAATTTACAACTTTCAACTTCCGATGAATACCACCCATTTCAAATCCAAAGAGTGTAGACCAGATACCAGGCTATATTCTGCCAAAAATTGACTAGAATCCCAAATTGAAATTATTTTTGAGGTGCCCTCAAACTTGCAATAGAAAACAATGCGGTTTCCAATTCAAAAGTGCAATCAATTTTTGGTAAAAAAATCAGAATTTCAGTCAGGGTGAGTTAAACTTCTTGCCGCATACAGAGTGTTGGTGATTACATAATTTAAGGACCGAATAAATATTCATTTCCTTTGGACTACTGTCTGTTAGTTTCTCAGTAGTGATTCCCTAGGCAAAAGTAAGTATGCGCCATTATAATCCGGCGCTAAGGACCAGAGTGCAACCGAAACTTAAAGTTCACTTTCTTTCAAATGCTCCAGTTTGCAATAATTGTTATGTAAAACTGAAGCACTGGAAGCAGCCTAGACTTTTCTGTCTTCAAAATGTTAAGTGTCACTGTTATGCATGAAAAATTTCGGTAGCTAAATTGGTTTAATTCTTTATTGTGTCACAAGCAGATTGAATTGTGTGTATAAAAGCCTCGGCCAAAACCGTTAAAGTCATCAGTTGCCGAGTAATTAACCAAAGTGAACATGTTTTTTCCACAAGTGAGTTTAGCAAACTTTTGATTTTTTTGCTGAGCTCATTGAGTTTTCCATTGCAGGTAGTAATTTTGGCCGCTGCAGTCGCTTTTGCCAGCGCTGGATCCATTGCTGCCTACTCAGCTGCTCCACTAGTGCAAGCGCCAGTAGTTGCAGCCTACTCAGCTCCTGCAGTCAGTCGGTCAGTCGTTTCCACCTACACTGATCACGCTGCCCCTGTAGCTTACTCAGCGCCAGCTGTCGCCTATCCCGCCCCTGCTTACTCTGCCTACTCAGCACCGGCTGCTGTCTCAGCTTACGGCTACGCGGCACCTGCAGCCTATGGATACTCAGCGCCTGCAGCCTACGGATATGCTGCACATGCGCCTGTTGCGTACTCAGCACCTTCAGTTGCAGCCTACTCAGCCCCTTCGGTTGCTGCCTATTCCGCTCCTGCTCCAGTGGCGTACAATGCACCAGTAGCTGCCTGGTAATTATAGGAAAACAGTCGATTTAAATAAAGTTCATTTGCTATGTTGAATTTATGCAGTTTGATTGGGAATCCCGTGAAGGTTAAGATCAGTAGTTGTTCCTCTGTGTGAGCTCGAAGATTTATTCATTCATTCAAATCGAAGATGAATTGGGTTTCAATATTCATGCAGGATGGTGGCAGGACATGGGGGGACATTTCCGCGAAATCTAATGAAAATTTATAAACGGAGTGATTTTTGGGAGACCTGCAAACTGACCCTAGAAATAGCGCGGGTTTCCAACGTTGCACCTGCTGAAAATCGTAATCTCTAATTGAAGTCGAGTTATAGCCTTTTGTCAGAAAATATCATGAACATATTGGCCTATATTATAACAAAATTTTGCCAAAATTCGCCTGTAGAGTGATTTTTAAGTGGCCTCCAAACTTGCACTTTAAACAGCGCGGTTTGCTAACCGTTGCAGACTCCGTAAAAACATTATAATTTTTAATTCAGCACGAGCTGGATTGTTTCCTGTTCACAGAGCCTTCGGAAGGCATCGGTCAATATTCTGACAAAATTGTGCTGGAGTCAAACTACACAGTGATTTTCAAGTGGCCTCCACAGTTATACCAGAAACAGCGCGGTCTGCTAGCCGTTGCACCCTCCGTAAAAAAGTATACATTTTCAACTAATGGAGAGTTTAGCTGTTTTATATATAGCTGGAATCGACAAGCGTTCAGTCTACATTCAAAGGAAACTACACCCAAATCCAACATTCGAGGGATTCTTCAGAGAATTCCGTACTTGCCTTAGAAATAACGCGGTTTTACACCGATGCACCTGCTAAAAAAATCATAATTCATTGTCATCACTCATTCATAAAATCATAAGAGTGTCCACAAGCTACTCGCCAGTATTTTCGTAAAATTCTGCTCAAATCCAATTACAGATTGATTTTTAAGAGGCCCCCAAATGTATACTACAAACAGCGCGATTTGCTAACTTATGCACTCCCGCCAAAAAAACCGTAAAAATAATTTTCGATTAATTATATAACATAATTTGGGGCATTTACATATACAGTGAGTAGACTTTATATATATATTACCCGAACTAAATTCGTTGCGAATCTATAAACTGAATGATTTTTCAGAAAATTCCAAAGTTGCACTCGAAACAACGCATTTCGCACTCATTGCATACAACCTGCGAAAAAATTCAGAATTTTCAATTTGGGAAGATTCCATGCTGTTTTATACTTTTGCACTCTAGGCAAGAAGCAGGCTAAATTCTGACGAAATGTCACTGAAATCCCACTAAGGGGTTAGTTTTGAGGAGCCTCTATTTTCAGAAGAAAAACCTCGATTTCAGACAACCTCTCTCGTAAAAAAATCATATTTTTTAACTGACTACAAGTAGGACTATTTTGCACACACAGCGTGTAGACCATGTGTGAGCCTACAAGTTAATCAACTTTTATTCCAATCTATAAACTCAGTTACTTTTGAGAAGACTTGAAACTTGCACTCGACACAGCGCTATTTTGTAACCACTGCACGCAAGCTGTAAAAAAATTGAGCTGTTCCAGAAATACAGTGTGTATACAAGATATTTGGCTACATCCTGACACAATTTGACTCAAATCGGTGCTAGGAACTATTTTTGCGGGGCCTCCAAACTTGCACTCGAAAAAACGCGGTTTCTAACAATGGCGCAATGCTCTGGAAAAAAGTCATGATTTGAAATTGAGGCAGACTTGGATCGCTTTATAATCAGAGCTCGTAGATTATATATAAATTTACAGTTTTGCAAAATTTTATTCTAATTCATAAACTCGGTAGTTTTTGAGAAGATTTCAAACTTGTCCAAACAACGGAATTTGCAACCATTGCACAGAACCTGCAAAAAAATCACAACTTTCAACTTCCCATGAATACCACCGATTTAAAATCCAAAGAGTACCAGATACCAGGCTAAATCCTGCCGAAAATTGACTCGAATCCCAGAATGAAATTATTCTTGAGGTGCCTTCAAACTTGCACTAGAAAACAACGCGGATTTCAACTCAAAAGTGCAATCAATTTTTGGTAAAAAAATTATAACTTCAAAGTCAGGCCGAGTTGAACTTTTTGCTGTATACAGAGTGTATTCAAAGTACGAGTCTACACTTTAACAACATTTCATGCAAATCCCGCCAAACAGTGATTTTTGCCAGGTCTTCAAACTTGCCCTTGAAACAGCACATTTCCCACAAAGGAACAAGCAAAGTTGCAGCTTTGAAAATGAGCAAATAAAAGCTTTTGTCAAGTCCTATTCAGGTAATGAAATAATGAGATTTAAATACAGTAATTTGGAATGAAAAACCTGCCAACCTGCCAGTAATGGCTTTGGCTCCATATTTGCATAATAACAACGAAATTAATTAGTTCCCCTGGCCAGTAAAATATGTAGTGTTGATACTGCTAAAATAATTAATAATTAAACTACTAATGAGCCAATCATAGTGAATAGGTGCGATTCCGGATATTTAATTAAGCATGTGAAGATTGATGTAGTGGCTGGACCATATTTGGCCGGGCGATTTATAAATTAAAACATTTTTTGCAACATTTTCTCTGCTGAATACAAGGGGTTAAAATGCTAATTAAATTCATGGCTGAAAATCTATTAATCTGGTAAATGTAAATTGCGCAACTTGATAATCGCAACTTGACTGACTGATTCACTGCAAAACGAGTCGACCGTGATTTACGCGGACATCCAGCCTACCAGACTTCGCTTTTTTTTTTGGGCGAAAGTTGATTCCACGCCCAAGGAGATCCATAGAATTTCGTATAAAACTCGATCTAGTGCTCGAAAATGTATCAGTTTTGCAAACAAACCGAACAAATCCACTACAATGGCCTTTAAAGTGAGTAAAACCCTTCAAACTATGGGTGCATTTGACTGATTTTTTGTTTTATTTCAGTTCGTTATCTTTGCCGCCAGTTTGGCTTTCGTGAACGCTGGACAATTGCTGAGCCAGCCAGCTCTTGCCTATTCAGCGCCCGCTCTGACCGCCTACTCCTCACCGGCCATCCTCTCGAAATCGGTCAGCTCCACCTACCAAAGCCACCCAAGTCCTGTGGCTACTTATGCGGCTGCTGCTCCTATTGTGGCTAAGTCCTACGCTGCCCCGGCTCTAGTCTCGGCCTACGCTGCGCCTGCTCCTATTGTAGCTAAGTCCTACGGCGCCCCTGTTGTAGCTGCCTACTCGGCCCCAACTCTCTCCAAATCCGTTGTGTCCACCTACACTACACATGGATCTCCAGCTGTTGCCTACAACTCCTACGCCGCCCCAGCTGTCTCCTACTCTTCTCCATTGGTCACCAAGACCATCGCTCAGCCACTTGTGAGCAGCTACGCCGCCCCAGCTCTTGCCTACTCTTCCCCAGTGGTTGCCAAGACCATCGCCCAACCTCTTGTGAGCAGCTACGCCGCCCCAGCTCTCTCATACTCTTCCCCAGTAGTTGCCAAGACCATCGCCCAACCTCTTGTCAGCAGCTACGCCGCCCCAGCTCTCTCCTACTCTTCTCCTTTGGTCACCAAGACCATCGCCCAGCCTCTTGTGAGCAGCTACGCCGCCCCAGCTGTCTCCTACTCTTCCCCATTGGTCACCAAAACCATTTCTGAGCCTCTTGTGAGCAGCTACGGTACCCCAGCTCTCTCCTACTCAGCTCCAGTGGTGAGCAAATATGTAGCTCAGCCCGTAGTGTCCAGCTACGCCGCCCCAGCTTGGTGAAGAACGGAAGCAAATGATTAATTTATTTGTACATTTTGTCAGCGATTTAAAGGCCATTATGTAAATAAAATCATCATCTAAAATGTATGCTTGTGGTTATTTGAAGGGGATTCGGGTTGGCGTTGGGGAATTTTTGAGCCAATTGTGGTAACACAGAGGCGGGACTAGGAAGTGGCTTCGAAGCCTCTAAAAAATCGGGATTTACATGGATTTGAGTGAAATTTTATGGGATGGCAGACTGATACCTTGTTAATACGCTGTATATGTAATAGGGTCCAATTGGATTCTAATTCGAAATTATGAATTTTTTTCTTTCGTCGCAATTTCGTGCAGCGGTTGAGAACCGCCTCGCTTCAAGTGCAAGTTTTGAAGCTTGTAAAAAATTGGCCTTACTTGGGCTTCAGTGAAACTTTGCGCAAATGTAGATTAATACTTGTCTTCCTCTCGGTATATGCAGCATATCCAAACTCTTCCTCAGCTTGAAATTCTGATTTTTTTTTGGAAGAATGTGCACTGGGTAGAAACCGCGTTATTTCTACTGCAAGTTTTGAAGCTTATGAAAAATCGTGCCTCACTTGGATTTACGTAGAACTTTGAGGAAATGTAGGCTTTTGTTTGCTCTGCACTCCGTTTGTACCGGACAGTCAAACTTCTCCGCAGGTTCAGATTCTGATTAAAAAAAAAATAACATGCTCTGGCTAGAAACCGCGTTGTTTCAAGTGCAAGTTTCGTAGCTTATAAAAAATCATTCGTTTCTTGAAATTTCTTCAAACATCGGAACAGTGAAGCCCGATATTTCCTCTACACCCTGTAAAAAAAACAGTCAAATTCTTCGGCAGGTTGAAATTCGGACTATTTTTTTGTCAGAATGTGCACTAGTTAGAAACCGCTTTGTTGCAAGTGCAAGTTTTGAAGCTTATAAAAAATCATTGCTATTTTGAATTTTCTTCACATTTTGCTAACGTGAAGCCCGATATTTCTTCTATAGTCCGTATTTAAAAAATACTGAAATTCTTCCGCATGTTGAAATCCGAATTTTTTTTCGTCACAATGTGCACTGGTTGGAAACCGCGTTGCTTCAAGTGCAAGTTTTGAAGCTTATAAAAAATCATTCGTTCCTTCGATGACCTTTAAATTTTGTTAACATGAAGCCCCACATTTCCTCTACGCTCCGTATATCGAAAACAGTCAAATTCTTCCGCAGGTTGAAATTTAGAATTTTTTTGTCAGAATATGCACTGGTTAGAAACCGTCTTGTTACAAGTGCAAGTTTTAAAGCTTATAAAAAATTATTACTTTCTTCAATTTTCTTTACATTTTTCTAACGTGAAGCGCGATATCTCTTCTACAGTTCGTATGTAAAAAACAGTGAAATTCTTCCGCATGTTAAAATTGCGACTTTTTTTCGTCACAATGTGCACTGGTTGGAAACCGCGTTGCTTCAAGTGCAAGTTTTAAAGCTTATAAAAAATCACGTGTTTCTTCTATTTCCTTTAATTTTTGCTATCGTGAAGCCCCATATTTCCTCTACACCCGGTATGTACAAAACAGTGACATTCTTCCGCAGGTGGAAATTCCGAATTTTTTTGCCAGAATGTGCACTGGTTAAAAACCGCGTTGTTGCAAGTGCAAGTTTTGAAGCTTTTAAAATATCATTAGTTTCTTCAATTTCCTTCAAAATTCGTCACAGTGAAGCCCGACATTCCTTTTAGACCTCCTATATAAAAAAGAGTCAAATTCCAGCGCAGGTTGAAACTCCGAATTTTTTTGTCTGAATGTGCACTGGTTAGAAACCGCGTTGTTGCAAGTGCAAGTTTTGAAGATTATAAAAAATCATTGGTTTCTTCAACTTACTTCAGATTTTGAAGTGAAGTGCGATATTTCCTCTACATCCTGTATATAAAAAACAGGCAAATTTCTCGCCGCCGGTTAAAATACAAATTTTTTTGTAAGAATAGGCCCTGGTTGGGAACCGCGTTGTTTCAAGTGCAAGTTTTAAAGCTTATAAAATATCGCACCTCATCTCGATTTATGTGAAACTTTGTAAAAATGTACCGCAATAGTTACTATGCACTCTGTATGCGTAGATCCGCCAAACTCTTGCGTAAATTAAAATTTTGATTTTTTTTAAAGTACTAGCTAGAACCAGCGTTGTTTCAAGCGCAAGTTTTGAGCTCTATGAACAATCAATCCTCGCTTATATTTACGTGAAACTTGGACAAAATAAAAACTGATGACTGTCTACTCTACACCCTGTAAATATAGAACAGCCAAACTTGTCCATAGTTAAACGCTACGAATTTTTTCTACAGCTTGAAAGAAGCAGGAAGCAATGTTACTTGTAGCTCCAATTTTGGAAGCCTCCCAAAATTTTCTCCTCACCTAAATTAATTCCTCAGTTTCTTAAAACTGAATAGAAATGTAGACTCAAATGTGCTCTATAGAAAACAGGCTGAATAGCTAGCAATTGAAAATTTCCGTCCATTGAATTAGATCCTCATCAGCCCTGCAAAACTTCCGCCCTTAATAATAAACAACATACGAATAAGTGGTTTTTTAAACACTTTTGCCTGCAAACGTATGTTCAGACCGTAAATAATTAAAAACTTGTGCTGAAGCAAAAGTTTCCAAGGCTCTAACCTTCACGAAGCGAAAACTTCTCCTCTACGCCTGCTTGTAGGTAATTACAGTGAAACTTTAGTGTTTGGAAACAACAAGAAAAAGCACTGAAATTCTATTTCCTTTATTGTAACATCAATTGAGCCCTAGCTTCTAACATCTAGAAAATCTCCAAAATTTGCATGGAAGAGGCGGGCCTTTAGGGGCTGCTCTTATCCACCAACCCTCTTCATCAGCGCGTCTACTTTATCTACTCCATAACCATCCAGATGATCTTTGCGCTGAATACTCTGTCAATTATCTACAGAATATTGCAGCTATCTGCTCAAATGGCTCTAGAACATCTTTATGTGCATTTGACTTTGGTGTTTCTTGTTGTCGAAATCACCTACAAGGTGCTGATTTACATAAAGAACCGCATTCCGTACATGTTTGCCACCATTGTGGAACGCGAACGAACGAGGAGGAATCTTTGTATCAGCATCATTTGCTCCTTCGCAGTATTTGATGGTGCTTGCGGTCTCCCAGCTCAGGATTCTGCAGCTGAACATCCAAAGAATCGTTGGCGATAATTGCTCACATCTTGAGCTGGAAGCTCTGATCAGAGAACATCAGTTTCTGATCCAGTGAGTGGTTGTATTAGGAAAACCAGTTTTATCAGTTTTTTTGCAGATTCATCAGCCAGCTCAATGCGGGAGTTCAGGAAATTTTACTGCTGGATTATGCTCTGGAGGCTTTCAGTGGGGCCGCAGGTCTTCTGCAGCTCCTACAGGTTCTCGCTTCCCTGCTGGAGGCCGGCTAGAGAAAATCATCGGGTTTTCAGGTAAAATAGCCCACATATATTTCCTACTGTTTGCTGTTTATCACCAACGTTTTGACCAATCTGGAGTTCATTGCATGAAGCGCCGACACGATCTGGGAGGAGGCAGGCGGGAAAAATGGTGATAAAACGGTGGGCTTTAGAATGCCGATTTCAGAGCATGAATGTGGGAAATGCCGCCTACGAAAGCAACTGGGTGGACCGGGATGTTTCTACCAAGAAAACGCTGCTGATTATGATAGTACCAGCGCAAGTGTTTGAGCCTCGACGTTGGGGCTTTTAGGCGCTTGGATTCTCCTGCTAGTGTTTCGGTAAGTACACATTTGAAGCCTTCTGGATATGAATTTAGCAAGTGTTTAAGTCGTGTTAATTTGACTCGTGAGGAGGGCGGACGGTTCCAGTTTTTGCGGTCAAATCTGGTAATACTTCCGGAATTTAAAGGAACTTTCAACGCCTGAGAATTGTCTTTGAAAACTGAAAATTTCCTCTTTGATCGGGGTTTTACGATTTGAAAACCCGCCCTCAGATGCGCCTGTTCTGAGGTGGATAATGTGGAGGCTTTAAAAAAATTAACTTTCCAGTTAAAACAGTTACCGCCTTCGAAAGATCAAAACCTCCGCTTTATTTGGGATTTGAAAATTTCCAAATGGGTGCTTAATTAGGATCGTTACGTGATCTAGAGTTAAGAGGGTTTCATGAAACGGATCTTCTGTGTTATGATCGGCCGTAGATCCAGCGTCTTTACTCATTTCTGGTCCCTGAAAACTGCGTTTGAAAACCCGAAAATTGCCTTTATTTGCCAAATTTTTATTTGAAATGCGGCTCGCAATTTCAAAATTTATCAGTGAAAAGTGTGAAAGGATACACATAACATAGTTTTCTCGCAAAAACCGGCCGTAGTTTTAGCGCTTTGACCAACTGTCGACACGTGAAAACTGCGAAAGCCGGAAAGTTTACCTATTTTGGGGTTTACGAAATTTGAAAATCGGCCATTCATTAAGCTTACTTCGACCTGAAAAGTGTAAGAAGTTTCGATAAACGAACTTTTTCGGTTAAATTCAGTTGCAGTTCCAACGTGTCTTCGAACTGGCAGCACCCAAATACGTAGTGTAGAAGTGTGGGGGTTTCAAAAAACGGACCTTCTAGGTTAAAAGCGGTCGTAGATTCAGCATTTTTGCGACCTACCGGTATACCAAAGCAGCGTTTGAATGCAGAAGATCGTGGCTTTAATGAGGTTTTCAAAATTTGAAAATCGATCTTCAATTGGGCTCGTTTTAAGGAAAAAAACATGAAAGATTTCCAAAATCAAGACAATTTGCAAGGGTGGTTTCAAAAAATGGAACTTCTAGGTAATAGCCGGCCGTAGATCCAGCGTTTCTGCGAACATAACGACACTAAATACTGCGTTTGAAAGCCCGAAATGTTGGCTTTTTTCAGGGTTTTTCTGTTTCAAATTGGGCCAAACGCGCGAAAAGTGCGAAAGAATACAAAGTACCGCGCAAAAACCGTCCGCAGTTTCAGCGCCTTTAGGCTGCCAACATTTGATAATGGCGGGCGAAAGCTGAAAAATTTTGCTCTTTTCAGGTCTTCAAAATTTGAAAATGCGTCTTTAACTGGGCTCGTTTCGTGTTTTAGAGTGTGTAGGGTATCAAGAATTTTCGCTGTAGTTGAAGTTTGAAAATTGGGCCAAAATTGGGCGAGTTTCGCGATAACGAACGTAGTAAATCAAGGCAAATTACCGCGTTTTTAGCCATTTCCTGCTCGGTTTTCATACTTAATTTTCTCACTTTCAGGCAGCCAAAGGCGTGTGCACATACGCAACATTTATGAAACAAGTGGGAGGCAAAAGCGAATGATTCTAGACCGCATTAAACCCACATAACTGCCTGGTTCGGCGTCAAAATGACCCTATCAGATCGGCTAAAAGTCATCAAAATGATGTGAAGGCAGACATGTAAATCTCCTGCTGCTGAACAATATATCATTTTTAAACTCCTCGTCATAATAATCGGGTGTGGCCGATAGGAATCCATCTGGGCAAAGATCACTTGTTCGGAATACTGGTTTTTAAATGGGTTTATTCATTGTATTACGGTGTTAAGTGGCTCGGAAGGAGGTCAATGTTACAGCTTTTTTACGATTTCCTCCGGATTACATGGTTGATCACCTCACTTATATCCATCTTCTCGGAGTGGATGCACTGAAAATTTTACACAGCTTAAAGCCCTACTCGGGGGTTGCTTACCCTGTCCTTACCCGAGCTCTTGAGATGGCTGCGCTCTAATCAGAAGAAAAACGCGATTTATTTGGGAAAAAAACATCGAAAATTAATACCTTCTGGGAGTCCTGGCAGTGCTAAGAGAGGCGAGTGGCGAATTCCTGCAACAAATTCCCCCCAAAAAAAACAGTTTCAGCCATTTCCCGCTGAATTTTTAAAAAACCCTCGCTTGAAAAATCCATATCCAGGCCCACATTACGAACGAACAGATACAACAAGAACTTATTGTTGTCGGTTAGAAGAGTTTAAGGCCAAATTAGCCGATAAGCTCACCTGGTTCCCGTTATCCTTGAGGCCAGAGCCGACAGCTTGCTGAAAGGAATTTCAGTTTTATGGCAGTGGAAGGGTGTAAAACAAGCAATATGTGCGGAAAGTTCTTTATCACTTTAACTGGAACAAAGCTCGAGTATACCTGGCTTCAATCGAGGGCGGTCTGGAAAACAATCAAATTAGTATCAGGATTAAGAGGGCGAAAGCCTTAGAACCTTGGAGGAGGGCTCAGCCATGTTGTGGGGGCTTCGCGAGTCATCTCCAGGGCTTGCGGGGACCTTAAAAGCACCTCAGATTTAACCTTACGCGCCTTAAGAACTTACTCAGAGGACGGAGTCGTCCAGATGGGCTCCTCTTGGAGAATCAGCCCTTGGCGGGAGTCGCTGAAATTCAGTTGCCAACGAAAAGTGAGTTTCTTGCTTACCAGAACTTACCGGTGAGCCAAGCGGGAGCTTTGGCGACCCTGCACTGGGGTAAGTCGCAAAAGCTTCACAACAATCGGCCCGAAGGCCATGAGGATCAAGATGAGCAGATGGCAGCCAAAGGCAATGGCATTCTGTGAACAAAAACTGCTAATAAAAGTGAACAAGACTAAGCAACAAAAGCGGCATTAGAGCTGGAAAGTTCTGGGTTTTTTTGGGTTGTGGCTACTTTCGCCTGTGTGTTTAAGACCCTTGGTCCCCTCTCATCGTCTCCAGCCACGACTGATAAGTCTGAGAAATAAATTGAAAACAACTGAGCAAAACTGATGAGAATCATGCTAAGAGGGTAAGGAAAACGTATTTTCTTTACAGCCAGTTTCCGGGCCAATTTCAATTTATCCCGAATGGAAACGTTCCGGTTACGTGGCCATAAAGCACCTGATAAACCCTCACGTTTCGAATACTTACCACCGGATCAAACATCAATTTACACACGTGAAATCTGGATGCGTGGAAAATGGCCCAAAGCGGCCGACACTTTCCAATCTCTTTGGCGACTTTTCCGGCGACGTGATCGTGCAGCTGTTCTAAGTAATTTTTGAGTCTCGCCGTAAATTGTCTTTTGGCCTGGAAAAAAGAGAATTTGGCAACTGTTTCCTTGGAAAAGCGATTTAATTAACATGAATGATTGTGTTAACTGGAACGTCTCTATGAAAGATGAATGCTGAAAAAAGGGGGCCCTTTCAATTTTCTCGTCCTGAATGCCGGCAGGGTGACGCAATCAATCAACGTCATCGCTATTTGCCTCCTCCTTGGACAATCAGAAAGAGCAAACCGTCCGGACACTAAATCATTTTCTTTTATGTTGGTTCCATTTAGCCAATTTGGGTTGGCTTTGCTCTGATCCAGGGCCGCCCGATTGTTGGATTTTGGCTTTTGTTCGCACATTTCGCTCAAGCCGCCTTTGTTCTTCGCCGTTTGCTAATCTACAATTAGGCCCTTTAAGGGACTGGAATCAATCACCCAATCCAAGAACCCGCTTTTTTCCGGGCCCCATTGTTTCGCCTAATTTTGGCCGCTTTGATTGTTGCCTTCCTTATGGATTAATTTGTTAATGGCAACCGGATTAAAAGTTCTGCATCTGAAGCGAGTTCTTGACAGCACAGCGATACAAAAATTTAAAATTTTTAACGTTTCGTACAAAGAAAGATCAATTTTAAGAAGACTGGAATAATCACTTAGTCTGAAGAGTTTCAGATGTAGGTAGGCCTTGTTTCAATAATTCGCTACTTTTGAACCCCAACAGTTGCATCGTCGCTGATTGGACTATTTTATAGCGAAAAGTCTATTGCAACTTTTAATTGAATATTTTATTAAAATTGAAGAACTTAGGAAAATTTTTCAAAACTCCCGTAACTGCGAAAGTGTGCTTGTCAAGGTCTGGTAAGCTTTACTTAGGCAATTTGGGAAAAATACTCGTCAAATAATCGACTTTTGCTAGAAAATTTAAAAATGTTTTTACCATTTGGAACATTTGAAATAATGCAACGTGGTGGTTAAAAAAATTCCCGTTTTGAATACTTTTTCAAAATTTATGTCGAAAGCTCCTACTAAAAAGTTCAAGTCTCCACGATTGGGCAACCTTTGGCCTTACCAGTACGGTTCCCTGAACAAAAAACCTTCAAAATTTCCCGAGTCATGAGAAAATGTGCAATTAGGCAACATCGCGTCTGGTAAACCACCCGATTCACTTGAAGGTACTTTCACTGGTAGTCCAGAATGAAAATATGTAACAATCTCCAAAGGCATCAAGTTCCTGGGTTTTCCGAACAAAAATTCCTGTAAATGTCTTGAAAACTTTCAAAATGTGCGAAAACTGCGGTTTTCTTTGCAAATTAGTCAATTTTGCCGAGCTCTTGACTTGATGTTTAAAGCTCTGACTGAAAGGTTAACATCGCGAAGACTCGCCAATTGTGGGTGTCATGAGTGTCATTTACTAGTCAAAAATCTTCAAAATTTCGTTAGCAATCGGAAAATATAATAAATGACAACATTGTCCGTGAGAATCACGAATTTTCCCGAATATCGTCGGTGAAAGGCAGCAGACAAGAGAATATGAATATCCATAAATCTGGAAAACTTTCGAGATTCACTATGAGGTGTTCATATGAAAAATTTGTCTACATACCACAATCCGCCAGAACCCAGAGAAAAATACGAGGTGCCACATTGCAACACAAAAAATTGCGAATAATTTAAAATTTTCCATTGAGGATTTTTTGTGAAAGTTTTCATCGGCAAACTTTATCGAATCGGAGAATCGGAAAAATTTAAATAAGGCAACGTTGCCGTTGAGAAACCAATTTTAAGAGTGCTTTTACTCGAAGACACTTTAGTAGCATAAGGAATGTACCTACATTTCCAAATCTCTCCCAAATCATTGAGTTTCACTCAGAGATGTTTCTAATGCAAAATTTCTTGATTGACGTAGATATTCAGAAAACGTCAATCAACCGCGGTGTTGCAAGCACACTCAATTAAAAACACTCAATTTTCCTTAACATTAAGAATTTGACTTTTTTGAAAGTTTCAGTCCATGAAAAAAGTATTGATTTTGCGGTTGTCGCAAAACGCTAAACAAAAATACCTCGAAATATTGTTAGAAATCAGGAAAGGTTAAACAATGCAACATTGCCGCTGCAAAACTGCCAGATTTGAGCGTTTTTCAGTTTAATGTCCTTTAGTCACCAACAGGATGTAAGAATCGGAAAATCTCCAAAAGTTTTGAGTTTTTGCATAAACCTATGATAACCAAAAATATTTAAAATTGCAATAGAAAGCAGAAAACGTAAAAAACTGCGGCGTTACCTGCCAAAATAGTGCATTTTTCCTAACTTTTGGAGTTTGTCATTTTTGAACGTTTCACACTAATAAAACTAATCAAATATTCATGTTACTGTTGTCGTCCACTAAACAAAACATGTTCTAACTTGCCCTAAAAACCAGAAAATATTAAACAATGCAACATCGCCATTGTAAAACTGACAGTTTTGAGGGTATTTTCATTAGAATGTGCTTCAGCCACCAGCAGAGTATAAGAAATCTAAAATCTCCAAAAGTGTTTAGTTTTGCATGAACTTTTGCTAACGAAAAATCTTCACAATGTCATTAGTAATCGGGAAATGTGCATTTTCCTAACTGTTGGAGTTTGACATATTTGAAAGATGCACACTAATACAACTCGTTAACTGTTCATGTGAAGGTTATTGACCACTAAACAAAAATTGCTCAGAATTTTGTGAGAAACTAGAAAATGAAAACAATGCAACATTGCCGTTGCAAAACTGCCAGTTTTGAAGCTATTTTCATTTGCATGTGCTTTAGTAACCAACAGAGTGTAAAAATCGGAAAATCTCCAAATGTATTGAGTTTTTGCATAAACCCTTAGCAACCAAAGTTGTTCAAAACGTTAAAAAAGTGCGGCGTTGCCACTCAAAATAGTCCCTTTTTGCGAACTTTTAAAGTTCGACCTTGTTAAAAGTTTTACCCCCAGAGAACTCATAAACTGTTCATTTTCAGGTTGTCGGATACTAAACAAAAAATGCTCAATGCTTTGTTAGAAACCAGAAAATGTTTAGTTATGCAACTTTTCCATTGCAAAACTGCCAGTTTTGCGCCTATTTTTATCAGAACGAGCTTTAGTCACCAACAGAATGTAGGAATCAGTAAATCTCCAAATGTATTGAGTTTTTGCAAACCCTTGGTAACTAAAGTTGTAGAAAATATCATTAGCAATCACAAAACGTCACAAAAGTGCGGCGTTGTCACCCAAAATAGTTCCTTTTTGCTAACCTTTAAAGTTCGATTTTGTTCAAAGTTTTACACCAAGAAAACTCGTAAATTGTCTATGTTCGGGTTGCTGGCTAAACAAAAAATGTTCAATATTTTGTTAGAAACGAGAATATGTTGAACAATGCAACATCTCCATTGCAAAACTGGCAGTTTTGGGTGTATTTTTATCAGATCGCGCTTTAGTCACCAACAGAATGTAAGAATACGAAAATCTCCGAAAGTGTTGACTTTTTGCCTAAATCCGTGGTAACAAAAATGTTTTAAATGTCTTTAGCAATCAGGAAACGTCAAAAAAATGCGGCCTGGCATGTTACCTGGCAAAATAGTGGATTTTCACCAGCTTAGCTTTTGGACTTCGACTTTACTCACGATTTTACATCCCAGAAACAAATAATTTTTTCATATCATCGTTGACTTTGACTGGAAGAAACTTGTTAAAAATTCCTTTTGAAGCCAGAAAATGGTAAATAATGAAACACTGCATTTGCAGAACCACTAATTTTGATGGTATTTCCACTACAGCGTCCTTGGATAACCGGCTCTATGTTACAATCGAAAAATCTTCAAAACTGTAAAATGTTTCAATGGAGTGTTGTTAAAAAATATTGAAAATGCTATTGGGAACTTGGTCTCTCTTAGTAAAATTGTCGGTTTTTCTGATTTTTCCCAATTTTACTTTGGGCAAAACATTGCCTCACGAAAACTCCTCAACTGTTGATACTCCCCATGACTTTCACCTGACCAGCCGACTAATTCCCGCAGGAAACCAGCATATTGACCATAAAACTGCATTGAAATCGATGCGAACTGGCCATTTCGTTTCATTCGGACTGTTCATTGCCTGTGTCACTTGCGGTTTTTACGACTTTCCGATTATCCGAAAACCTTGTAAGTTTTGGACTGAATCCTGGCAACTTTCGATTTATCTACGTCCATAAACTGTGAGCAACTCCACGCCAAAGTCGCAACTTTATCCGGCCGATATTTTCGCTTTGGAGCTCTTCATTAGGGGGCAAGATTTATCTCTTTGCCGATTTCGCAGCCCATTGCCCTTCTTACCCGCTCCGATATAGTCCAGGCTTGATTGTCCAGAAAAAACTGAACAGTTTTGAGGTGGGACAGTGATCGATGGAGACAGCCATTCAACGGCGGCTGCAATACCTCCAACATGGTGATTTTGTATAGGATGTTTCCTCGCAAGCCATTCAGTCTTTGTACGGAATTCTGGACGATGTTTCGCACGGAAAACGCCTGGAAACACTATAATGAGCGAGCAAAAACACTAGTTATCGGTTTGGGATTTTGGAATGTTCTATGCGGGTTTTTTGCTTACCAAGTAGTCGAATTTCCTGCTCACCAGTGGGTCAAGCAGCTGTCTGGCTATGTTGTTCAGCTGTTCGGCAAAAGGGCCCAAATCGCGCTCTTTGCCGGACAATTGCTGTCTGTAGCTGGATAAATTTGCTGCTGTAGTCGATGCAAGTGTCTGAAAAACTCAGCTTTTTGGCCAGATTTGTCCGCCGTGTGGAGTTTTACCTGCAAGTTCTCCTGCAATTCTGGGCTCAATAGTTCAAGACTGGGCGCAGTGGAGGCAAACTGGTCCAGGATTTTCGTAAAGTTTCTCCAGGTTTTGTGGTTGAAAGCGTCCAAATCCAGACGCGTGTGGAGCCGGAAGGTTTCATAGGCCGACAGGTCGCGCTGGCAGCTTCTGAAAATTCCCTGGATTCATCCAGGAATCTCCAGCCAATCAGCACTTACTTGAGCACGCTGGCTAAGTCAATGGAGTCATTTGCCTGGAAAACTCCGCCGGATCGGGCAAGTTTGCTCAGAAACTCATAGTAGGGATGATCGTGCAATGGCTGGCAGATCAGCGACTCTCCATTGCCTCCTGCCAGCAGGGCGGCGCCTCCTTCGGATCACCCAATAAACAATCTGGATTGTTCTTAGCAGGATTTTTTACCTAAGGCCCATAAAACCCAGCAGCTCAAGCAGGAGAGGATCAGGCCGATTTTGAGGCAGGGCCCAGCTCTGAATCTCGTGCCGCAACCGCGAGGCGCGCCAGTGATTAGACAACCCCACGTTAGAGCCAGCAGAGCGGCGATGGCTGCAATAAATCATCGAAAAACTCCGGTATATTAATAATTAACAAACATTAACAAAAATTAGGCGATTATTTTATTTCCTGCAACAGCGCGCCCAAATGTAAAAGTTGGCCCGCTGATTTATTAGCGCAGCGCAAATGGCTCAATTAATCATAGTGTGGGCATTTGCGCTATAGAAATCTGTCTGTCTGATGAATTCAATTTTTTTTGTGGCCATCGAATACACTTTTTAGCATGTTTCATTTGGAAAATTCCCATTCCTGGCATGTTCTGCATCCAAACGACATTTCAATGGATCTCCGGCCGTAAAATCGGCCCCCATTTCCCGGGCATTTTCCCCTTCGAAAAGTGTGGTCGCTTATTTAATCCTGCGGCCTGTTTGGATGCAAATCTCCAGGAAAACTATCTACTACAGGCGCAAAATCGTTGCAACGTTATCGAATTACTGTCGGCCAATCTAATAGATATGAATTCCCGCCGACAGCTAAAACAGTAATCTTGTATAACGAGATAATGGAATGGATTACCTAATATTGCCATCCAGCGCCACAAATCCCATTTAACGACATTCTCGAGCTGAGTGAAAATTGCTTTCCTGCTTCCGTTCACCTTCTGCGACATCGTCCTGGCAAACATGTCCAGATCATGTGTGGACTTGTAAATCTGCGCTCGTTTGCGGCTTAACAGCGATTTAATGTCTGCGGAAAAGTGATGGAAACTGATGGAAAAAAGCTGTTCAGCAGCAAGAACATGCATTAAACCTGCAACGAACTGGGATGATTCTTCTGCCATTTGTTCGGGAATGTTGTGGTAAATTCGCCTGGCGAAGTCGATGCTCGCATTGAAGGAAGAATCCTTTGTCAGTCGCTCGAGTTGGTGGATTTTTGCGTCGTTGGTTATCTAGCAGATGAAAAGCGGTTCTTGACTTGTTCTCGACAAATCCATAACTTTTGCCCGGCTTTTTACTGGCTGAAAAGTGCTGAAGGGGCGCCTTGGAGGATTTTTTGAATTTTTAAAATTGCACAAAATTGACAAAGTTGTGATATTTTCTGCCCTGAAGGTCAGATTGCAGGCGGTAGTTTAACGTTATTTGATTTCGTCTGGCAACACTGTATTCCAGCATTTTTTCAAATTTCATGTGAAATTTCGCAAAAATCGGCGATTTTGGCTATTGCCCAGTTAATTTAAGTCTTCCTGTTGTTGATTCGCGTATTTTTGAATTTCTTATATTTTTTACGCCAGAAATTCTTGACTCTGCGCAAAACCTTTCAAACAGTTTTTCTACGCTTTTCTGTGTCTAGTTTTACAAAAAAAATCATTGTTGAATCTCTTCTGGGATAAAAGCTACGAATTTTTTAAGTTAAAAATTGCACACTGGAAAACAATCACATTTTTGCAAAATCTCTTTTTGACACTTTATAAATTTGCAATGTGCTTTCCCAGCATACGAAAATTTTGCCATTCTTGACCTACATGTCAGTCAAATAAGCTTACATAAGTACGACTTTGCGTCTCTTCTAATTTTGAAGGTACGAATTTTCAAATTACGTGATGCACAATTGAAAATAATCGCATTTTTAAAAATCCATTTTTGACAGTTTCTAAATCCTTAACTTGCATTGCCAATATTTTGACATTTTTAAAGCACATCTCAGTCAAATACTCGTAGATTAAAAAATGTCTGCAATTAAATATGGTCCGGGTTTGGATGTGGCAATTTTTTAAATAAGGAAATGCACGTTAGAAAATAATCACATTTTTCCAAAATCATTTCTTGAAAATTTATAAATCTCCAACGTGCCTTGTGCACAAATAAAAATTTTGGCAGGTTCAAGCCACACATCTGCCTAATAAGCCTGCAAAAGGCCGCAGTCGAACCCCTTCTGGTATTGAAGTTATACATTTTTAAATGTAGAGATGCATACTTGAGAATATTCACATTTTTGGAAAATCTTTGTTTGACAGTTTATAAATTCGCAATGTGCTTTTCCAGCACAGAAAATGTTTTGACAGCTTTGACTTACATGTCTGTCAAAAAAGCTTGCAAACGTCCAGTGCTGAGTCTCTTCGGATTCTGAAGTTACGAATTTGTAAACGAAGAAATGCACGTTTGAGAATAGTTACATTTTTCCAAAATTATTTTTTCAAAATTTCTATATCTCTAACATGCCTCCATTTAGAAATTTTGACAATTATGAACACTACATCTGCTTAATAAATCTGAAAAAAGTGGGTTCTCTCTTCTAGTTTTCAAGTTATGAATTTTAAATGAAGAGGTGCACACTTCAGTATACTAACATTTTTGTGCTTTCCCAGCACAAAAAAAATTTAACAGCTTTGACCTACATGTCTGTCAAAAAAGCTTGCAAAAGTCCAATTTTGAGTCTCTTCGTATTTTGAAGTTACGAATTTGTAAATGAAGCAATGCACGTTTGAGAATAGCTACATTTTTCCAAAATTATTTTTTCAAAATTTCTTAATCCCCAATGTGCCTTCCAAGCAAACTGAAATTAATGAATTTTTAAATGCACAAGTGAGAATAATCACATTTTTCCAAAATTCGATTACCAAAACTTCTTGTTTTCTCTCACTAAGGTGAAATTTTGACAGTTTTCAGACACACATCTATAAAAAAAAATACTTAAATTCAGAGCTGAATCTCTTCCGGAATCAATGCCACGAATTTTTAAATAAAGAAATGCACAATTGAGAATAGTAAAATTTTTGCAAAATCCGTTTTTCAAAATTTTTACCTCCACGCCATGCTTTCCCAGAAATTTTGGTGTTTTTGATATACATGTCTATTTAATAAACCTGCAAATGATTGTTGTAGAATCTCTATCGGTTTAGAAGTGATGAATTTTTAAATAAATATATGCAAAATTGAGAATAAACATTTTTTCCAAAATCTGTTTTTAAACATTTTTAAAGCCTCAGTGTGTTTTTCCAACTAAGCGAAATTTTAGGCTCTGTCGACTAGTGTGTCTGTCTGTGAAACTCTCCAAAGTTTCCTGGTGAAAGTATCCTCATTTTTAAGTTGCGAATTTTTAAATTAAGTAATATGCCGTTGGGGATAATCATATTTTCCTCAATTATGTTTTTGAAATTTGTTTTATTCCCAGTGCCTTTCTACAACTAAGTGAAACTTTGACTCCTTCGACGCACACTTCTGTTGAATCAACATGTAAAGGGTCGCGATTGATTCTCTTCTGGTTTTGAAGACACGAATTTTTAAATGGGGAGATGGACGTTTGAGAAAAATTGCAATTTTCAAAATTTGTTTTTAAGTCCTCAATGTGCCAATTCTTCAAATAAATCTGCAAATTTTCCCCCCGGACCTTTTCTGTCGTAGAAGTTGAAAATGTTTAAATGAAGAAATGCATGGTTGAGAAAAAGTTCATTTATCCCAAGACGAATTTTGAAAAATTGGTGATCATCAATGTGCTATAATACAAAATACAATCTTTACCGTTTACACGCAAAAACCTTGCAAATGTAGCTGAAAATTGTTCCCGCTGAATTTTTTTGAATTTTTAAATGCTCAAGTGCACGTTTGAGAATAAGCACATTTTCTCAAAGTCCATTTTTGATAATGCCTAAATCCTCAACGTGCTTTCGAAATAAAATGAAACTTTGACCATTTTGACCCAATAATATTTTTCATCAGTTTTTTTCCAAAGTCTTTTTTTGAAAATTTCAATGTGCTGTCGACCCAATGTAAAATTTTGCGAGTTTTGGAAAATCTCGGAAATTTTGACTATTTTTTTTGTCTCTTTAAATTTAATCTCAGAGTCTGTTCCAACTATAACAGCGCGTCCAATCGCTGTCAGAAATTGGAAAAATCTGCAGTGTTGCATCATTTTCCAGGTAGAAGCTTTTCAATTTCCAGTAAAAGGGGTTTTTGCTCTATTCTTTCCTATGATTTTCCCGTAAAATTGGGCGATTTTAACGCAACAAACGCAGTTTTACAAGCGAATATTTCTGACGCCTCTAGAAGCAGAGATTAGTAGTGTCCTAATCTCTGCTAGAAGTTTGCTACATTTTGACTTCCACTCCAGATATTTAGGTGAAGCGTTTGCGGTTTACCTCAGCTGGAATCAGCAAAAATACCCAAATAACCATTCGATGCCGTGGAATTAACCACACATTAACGGGCAAAATAACAGCTGGAAAATCACTTCACGAACACAGCAAAGCACTCCTTAATGGAAATTGTTCGGTATAAAGCTCGAATCAGATAGGATAAGGCTGAAATTTAGGACCAGAGTAGCAACTAAGGATCGCGATAAGGGGACGCAGTTCGCTTAATATATTACCCGGAGAAATTAGCATAAATGCCGAATCTTAGCTCAGTTTTTCCGGAAAGTTTTCCGTCTGAAACCGCCTGAATGTCCTTGTCCACTTACATTTTCCAGCGCAATTGTCGTGTCGTATCCAGGAAACTGGACAGCAAAACAAAGCGCTCTATCTTTTGCGTCGCACTGCTGCTGGATGCTGACCAGCTGACGTGCTATTTCCTGCATTTCGTCCTGCAAAGTGTCACCTGCCCGTTTGGCCGAATCGCTCGCCGCAAGCAAATCGGACACGATTGAGGAAACTCTCGCCGTTTCTGCAAAGTTGAAGCATTAATTTTGCATTCAGCAAACATTGCAGGGAGTTGCACCGGCTTTCAGATCCTCCAGGCCGATCAAAGCGCGATCCAGGCCGGTTTCTTTGCAGAGTTGCTGCTGATAGGGCGCTCCCACGTATCGGCCAATGTCTACCAAACAGAGAATCCGCTAAAATGACCGCGCCATCCACCCAAAGGAAACTTTCCCGCTCGGATGGAAACTCATTAAGTTCAGCCATTACTCAGCTTTTATTACCGCCCTTATACATTTCGTGTTCTTCGCCCATTAGCCGTGATAAATATTCCATTTTATCTTGTTAAACCGCAATTTTGTTAAAGAGTTTTCAAACAGGGGGAACTCCCAATTCCAAGAGTTGGAAGTTTTACCTTCCAAGTCCTGCCTGATCGCTTCCAGCGCGATGTCAGTGGACGAAGTCGCTACAAAGGAAATTTGCATATGGGAGTTGCGGATGAATCTTCCAATGTCTCCATATAGCAGCGCTGCCAAAGCAGGCGATTGGCCGATTGTCTTTGCTATTTGCTCATTGCTTGCCAGGATCAGCGCCAATGGACATCTGAAAATGCCCTCATATGGATGTTTATATAAAAACCATCATGGATACTCACAGCAGCAGAATCAGGAGTAAATAGAGCAAAGAGGAGAGCGTGGTTTCAGTCCAGCGTCCTTTGGTTTCTCCGCAGTTTCCATCGCCATCTGGGGAGCAGCAAAGGGAAACCAGTACTCCCAGCGGGAAACACAGTGCGAGCATCGCCCAGAAAATTATCCAGACAACGACCGGAATTTCCCACTTTAATATCTGTAGGAATGAATCAATTTTTGAGGCTGATTACAGTTTGCTAAGTCACATTTTACTTGCAACACCCAGAAGTGCAGGGGTTGTTTGCCTCCGAGAGTCTCGTTCAGGAGGCCTGAAAATAAGTTCCACATGGTTGAGTTCCACAACGTTTTCCTTGAGTATTTCGCCTCAAAATTAATCAATTTGGCCCTACGGGCCCGACACTAATTTGAACACGAAAAACCACTGCAAACAATCGCATTAGCGTCTCATGTACAGGGTTATTGATTGAACTTTGGCCACCCCGTTTACGCATCTAATTTGAAATTTAGAGAAAAATGTTAAATGCAGAAGTTGTATATACTGACGTCTAGTTTATTGTAAGATAATACCAATTGATACAGGGTGTCTCAAACTCAAAAGTGGTGGTACAAACATACATTGCATTATCTGTAAATTCACCAAAATTCTTAGTTAATTTTATTTACCTTTTTTAAAACAATTAAAAAATCGGCCAAAAATTCACAGCGGTTTGATCATCATCAGGCTCGAAACCCTTCATTGTAAAATAAGAGCAGTAGTTTTTTTTTAGTCAAAATATCCCGCAAAAGGGTTTTCCTGTGGTGAAAATACCACAAAATTTTGTCATAAAATCGCAGTTAAAATCCCGATGGATTTCCAGTTTGAATCCAAATTACTGCAACCAGTCTGGAGTGGATGAATTTATTCCCGTGAACAGAGCAAGAAAGCAAAGAGCGAAGCCATAAGAAAATCCTGAGGGATCCCAACTCGTCCCATCCATATGTCGACTATTGACCCGCGTCTATAGAATAGCCGGAGGCACTTTATAAAAGATTCCATTTCTCCCAAGCCTCAAATAAAGTGTTTCGACTATGACTCCCAGATCCAGCTGGATAATAAAATTCATTTTAAATAAGCACAAAAGCAATGTTCGGGTTTTTTTAAAGCGCACTCCTCCGTTTTCGCTTAAATCTCCCGAATGATGGTTAATGCTGAACATCCGTTACAAAACTGAGAGACAATACCCGCCCCCATTTCCATGCTGGCGCTTATCTCTTTTAGTTGATGCGGTTTTTCATATGCGAGGAGTCATTTAACTGGAAAACCTTTGCGGATTCTCTCAATTTTCTCCACGAGAAATCAACATTTGCACGCGTTTTACTTTGTACTTACCAATGGGAAACTGACTGGGAAGCAAATATCCAGTTAATTTGGAAAACGCCTCGAACAGCACAAACTGATTCTCCAGCTGTAAGTCGCGGATTTTTAAGTCGTCACCTAAGGGAATATCCAGGAACTGCAATCCAGAGTTCGCAGTGTTATGACGCGTCAAGTTGTCTTTAGTAGGTTCTTTCAACTTATCCAGCTCCCAGCTAATTGGCAGCGGTGACGTCGCTGACTCTCTGGAGAAACACCACATTATTACAATGGCTTCAGCTAATTTGCTCTGCCAAATAATATTTTGGGAGCCACAATTGTTTAGGGAACTTCGATTTTTCAGGTTGTAAAACTAGCAGGTTTTTATTGGAGCCGGGAAAATAACTCTTTTACTAATTTTTCAAAGCGTTGGCAAAATCTGAACTGGCAACTGCCAGCGTCTTCTATAGGCGCTGCAAATTACAAGTTCCCACTTGTAATTTCCTTTTTATTCATTTTTCAAAGCGATTTAAAAAATTTCAGTTTAACACTATTCACGTGGAAGTTTCGAGTAGTCAACAGATCAAGTGTCTGCTATGAGATGTCCAAATTTCAAGTTTCTACCTGCTTGGAACAGGAAGTTCTCAATTTTTAAAAGCAAGCTTTCAGTTGAGTGAAAAAAGTTGAGCGCATTTTTGATTCATTTTTCAAAGCATTGGAAAAAATTACAGTTTCCTCGGATTTCAGTGAGAATTTACGAGTGGTCAAGGTCAAGTCTCTTCGAATAGGAAGTTATGGATTTTCAAATGCAAGCATCTAGTGTGACTAAGAGTGTTGATTTTTTACTCATTTTTAAAACCGTAAGCAAAAATTCGATTTCAGTGCAATTTAAGTAGAAATCTACAAGTAGTGTGACGATGGAGTGTCTGCTATACGATGTGCTCATTTCAAGGTGCTACTTGTCCTGCATAGAAAGTTATGAATTTTCAAAGACATTCTTGTAGTTGACTGAAAGTGTTAATTTGTTATACAATTTTCAAAGCGTTCGCACAAATTCTAGTTTAGTGTGCTTTATGTGAAAGTTTACGAGTATCCAAGTTCAAGTATGTTCTATAGAACCTGCAAATTCCAAGTTTCTACTTGTTTGGAACAGGAAGTTATGAATTTTCAAATGCAAGCATCTAGTTGACTAAAAGTGTTAATTTTTTAATCAATTTTCAAATCGTTCAAAAAATTAAAGTTTAGTCAATTGAAGTAGAAGTTTACGAGTAATCACTCTCGAGAGTCTTCTATAGAAAATGCAAATTTTAAGTGTCTGATTGCTTGGATCATTAAGTTATGAATTTTGAAATGCAAGCTGGTAGTTGAGTGAACCTATTCATTTTTTACTCACTTTTAAAACCGTTCGAGAAAATTGGGTTTTAGCGTTATTTAGGTGAAAGTTTACGAGTAGTCCAGGTCAAGTTTCTTCTATGGAACGTGTAAGTTAAATTTTTTTTTAGGTTGGATTAGGAAGTTATGAATTTTCAAATTCAAGCATCTAGTTGACTAAAAGTGTCAATTTTTTAATCAATTTTCAAATCGTTCGCAAAATTCGAGTTTAAGTGCTCATCAAGTGGAAGCTTACAAGTAGTCGCGCTCGAGTGTTTTCTATAGAAATTGTAAATTTTAAGCTTCTGATTGCTTCGATCAGAAAGTTTAAAATGTTCAAATACAAGCTTGCAGTTGAGTGAAACTGTTGATTTTTTACTTAATTTTGAAAGCGTTGGCAAAAATTGGGTTTTACCGGGATTTAAATGAAAGTTTACGAGTCGCCCAACGCGTGTCTCTTCTATGGAACGTGCAAATTGCAAGTTTTACTTGTTTAGGAAATTATGCATTTTTAAATGCAAGCATCTAGTTGACTAAAAGTGTTAATTTTTACTCATTTTAAAAATAGTTCGCAAAAATTCAAGTTTAGCGCGATTCAAGCAGAATTTTAGTCATGTTTCAGTTGCCTGGAATAAGATGCTATGAATTTATTTTTAAAGACAGTCATGTGACATGACTGAAAGTGTTACTTTTTTTTTAACTTTCAAAGCGTTGGCAGAAATTGGAGTTAAGGGCGATTTAAGTGAAAGTTTACAGGTAGCCAAGCTCAAGTATCTTCTACGGAACGTGCAAATTTCAAGTTTTTACTTGTCTGGAACAGCAACTTATCAATTTTCAAATGCAAGCATCTAGTTGTCTAAAAGTGTTGATTTTTACTCACTTTTTAACTCGTTCGCAAAAATTCAAGTTTGGTGAGATTTAAGTGGAATTTAACGGGTGGTCAGGAGCGAGGATCTGCGCATTATGTCAAGTTTCTAGTTGCTTGGAAAAAAAAGCTATGAATTTTCAAAGGCAAGCATGAAGTTGACTGAAAGTGTTGATTTTCTATTTCAAGTTACATAGCCTTGAAAAAAATTGGAGTTTTGTGTGATTTAAGTGAAAGTTTACGAGTAGCCAATCTCAAGTATCTTGTGTGGAACGTACAAATTCAAAGTTTATACTTGTTTGGAACAGAAAGTTATCAATTTTCAAATGCAAACATGTAGTTGACTGAAAGTGTTCAATTTTTACTCATTTTTCAAATCGTTCGCAAAAATTGCAGTTCAGCTTGATTTAAGTGAAAATTTACGAGGGATAAAGCTTACGCGTCTTCTAAGGAACACGTAAATTTCAAGTTTCTTCGTCTCTGGGCCAGGAAGTTATAAATTTTGAAATGGAAGCAGCTGTTGACTAAAACTGTTAATTTTTGACTGATTTTTTCAAATCGTCGCAAAACGTAGTGCCATTTAAGTGAAAGTTTGCGGATATCGAACTTCAAGGCTTTTCTATTGTACGTGCAAATTTCAAGTTTCTACTGGTTTGCAATAGGAAGTTATGAATTTTCATGAATTTCATCTAGTTGACCAAAAGTGCCGTTTTTACTCATTTTTTACAGCGTTCGGAAACTTTCGAGTTTAGTGTGATTTAAACGGAAATTTACGGGTAATCATCCTGGGCTATCTACTACGGGGTGTCAAAATTTCAAGGTTCTGCTTGTTTGAGTTCTGCAAGTTATTAATTTTCAAGGGAAAGCATGTAATTGACTAAAAGTGTTGATTTTTTACTCAACTTTCAAAGCTTTAGCAAACATGCTAATTTGGTGCGATTTAAGTGGGAGTTCACGCGTGATCACAGTCTATTGTCGTCCATGAACCGTGCCAATTTTAAGTTTCTATTTGTTAGGAACAGGAACTTATGCATTTTAAAATGCAAGCATCTAGTTGACTAAACGTGTTGATTTTTTACAAATTTTTCAGAGCGTTTGCAAAAATTAGAAATTAGGACGAGTAAATTTAAAATTCCTCAGTGGTCGACCTCAAGTGTCTGCTATAAGGTGCGACAGTTTCACGTCGCTGCATCGGAAGTTATGAATTTTCAAATACAAGCGTGCAGTTGACTGGACGTGTAAGCTTTTGACTGATTCTTTGAAAGCGAGGGTACAAATTACGATTTAGTGCGGTTGCAGTAGAAATTTACTAGTAGGAAACCGTAGATACTTTCTATAGGGAAGGAAAACTTCAAGTTCCTACTTGCTCTGGTTAGGAAGTTATGCATTTCGAAAACCAAGCATGTAGTTGAGTGAAACTGCTCAATTTTTACTCATTTTTGAAGGCGTTGGTATAAATTAGAATTTAGTGCGATTGAGCTCTTGAGAAAACGCAACTCCCGATGGACTTCCATATGGATTTGCATCTAAATAATGCAATCGCACATTTACCCAGCTGAGAGTAAACTTTTCCACTAAAACCGCACTTTAATATTCCAGAACCCCGCTGAGCATTAATATGTTAATTAATAAAGGCCCCATTAAATCAGCACAGAAGTTGCAATTAAAACTCCATGCAGAGCGTTGTGTAATAACAAGTAAACATTACCACAAGCTGAGTAAATCGGCTAAAAAATAGATTTTTTGAAAAGAATGAGCACGTGAGATGAGGGCAATTTTTTCCAACCTTTACAGCGTTCAAGTCGAGTGTTTGTACCCAACTGTGCGTAGTTTTGACTTATTTTTTCTGATTTAAATCGAATTCCTTTCTAAAGAAGACAACGGAAATTTGAAACGTAGCATTTAAGAAAAATCAGGCAGTTAATGAATGAATTTTCCTCCTAAGGGCAAAAATGCAGAAAGATGTTAAACCTGCAACACAGCCTTTGAAAATTGACCAATCGCAGCACTTTTCTCTTAATTTTCTAATGGGAGAAATTCGACAACTCAAAATGGAGAATACAGGCTTTTTATTTCGCCTCCTAAGTAAACTGTCGAGTCTTTCCACTGTTCCGCTCTAACTTACGAAATGTGAAAACAGCACTTTCTGTGTAAATTGCGGACTTATTGCTGCTTTTGAATCGAATTGGCCCGAAGTGGCTTTGAGCAGAACACTGACCTAAAAATGCCCAGGGTTTTGCCGTCAAAAATTTCTGATATGAATCGAGCAGCAGGTTCTTTTGCTGGTATTTTTATTAATGAAGCACTCTGCTCGCTGGGGCATTGTTTGCGAACGGCGATCATTTTCCAGAAGGAAAATGTCAGTTCGTGACTGGATTTTTAATGCGGCCCGATGTGATTAGAACCATCGACTTTCACTGCTTCTTCGTCAGTTTTATGCCATGAAAACACAATTAGTGCCAGAAATGCTGTCGATTTTTTTGGGTAGGAAGAAGAAAAGAAGGGCAATCGAGAGAAAGCCAGAATTCACACAAGAAGAGTCACAGAGTTTGATTATTTCAGAAACTTTGTATTAAATTTTCGAGGAAATCGAAGAAACGATTACAGTTTGCTTAGGAGTTTTGAACCCATCACTTGAACCATTGGGCAAATTTAGCAAAAGAAACTGGACTTTAATCATGAATTTTGGTTTCAATTCTCGGCGCCTCGCAGGATTTAAACCTCGTGTTATTTGGGTAAATCATCATTTTATGAATTTTAGGACTAGCAAGATGAATTAATTGATTTTATAGGAAAATCTGTGGGTTTTCAGGACATTTTTTAATAAAACGAGTTTCACAGTTCTTCAATTTTGTACTATACATTTTTGAGTTTCAGTCATGCAGCATCAACAACTTTAAACTCTATGTTACTGAGGAAGACCGGGTTTTAGTGGTCAGTTTGTCGCTGAAAAACCTATTCAAAAGCTTTTCACAAAACTTGAGAGATTTAGGTTTCATCGCATCGAGACATTTCAGTTCAGGTTTGGCAATGGATTCAATGGGTCAAGCCAAGCTGAACCTTGAGGAAAATCCAAACAAAAATTTGGCTTATTTGAATTTTGCATGATTTCCTCGACGACATTAAAAACGTTTAGAGCAATAATAATTATTATAGCTTTGAGCTGGTAATTTTCAACACTTTCCCTATGAGAAGAGCTGCATCCTGAGCACATCCAATGCTTAGAGTGATTCCCGCCCCGCCATGGCCATAATTATGAACAACTGGGACAATTTTGCCAGTTGCAAGCTTGAAAAATTCCGCCTCCAGACGCACTTTGGGCCTGGAAGGCCTGAGGCCCACAATTTCCTGTAAAATCCTGGCCTGAGCGATTTGCGGCAGCAGTTTGTGCACGTTCCGTAAAATGCGTTGCGAATCGCTGCTGCTTACCGTTGTTCTGAAACTTTTCTGTTGGGTTCCACCTGGAAAAGTTCATTAAAAATCTTAATTTTCCTCCACGAGCTCCCGTACCGAAAACAGCGGATTTTGCATTGGGAATCACATAGCAAGTTTGGTCTTCCAGCTCGCTTTGAATCACATAAGTGAAATAGAGCCAGGGAGCCTCCGCTCTGATAATTTGCCCTCTAATCGGGACAACTGTTTCATCGTTTGATAAACGTCTGGCTTCGAGTCCCGTGCAATTTAAAATCGCATCGAATTCTTCCAGTTCGTTAAGACTCCCGATATGTCTTTCCTTTATAATGCCGCCTATTTTCAGGAACTTTTGCTGAAAAAATTCATCGCTCTTTAACCAGCATTGCAAGGATTGTGGGCATTTCACTGCAACTCCTGCCTGAAAAGGCAGGAACTTCAGATGGTATTGTATGGGAGTTCAGAGGTGTTCCCAACTCCCCTCAATTCGCAAACTTCCCTAGAAAGCACGCTCATTGAATTTCATATGGGTTTTCCACTACTGACCTGCAAATAGGGCAAAAATACCGCCGCTTCCCAAGTGAAGCTGATAAACATAAAACCGCCAGTGAAACTTTGCCCGTACAGTTCGCTGAAACTTTGCAAACAGCCATCGGAGAGTTCATTGTATCCGATGGTCGCAGCGACCCATTTTGGGCACGAATAATTTTTCAATGCAGACAAATTGACGACGGGTTGAAGGCAAATTCCTGCCGCTTTCGCTTCACCTGCAAAACTACATTTAGCCACACAAATCCGCAGTGGAAATCCAGGCCCACACGCAAACCTTCCTGCCAGAGTTTTAGAATAAAGCGATACGTCCGGCTGGACCATCGGAACACATCAAATTCGGAATTATCGGCTAATAAGTACGGTTCCCAAAGTCCAGCCGCGATGTCGCTTGTCGTATTTGGACTAAACTTGTCCGCAAATATCGTAACTCGCATGCAACTTCCGAATTTATTTTGCAACTCCAGAGCCGAAGTCAGTCCGACGGCACCACAACCGATCACAGCGATTTTGGACATTTTAATGAGGGATTTTAGACGGTTGATCTTTTGAACTTTGGATAAGGATTTGTTGATTAATTGAGCCACTGATTAACTATCCAGTGCCGGACTGCAGAATTTTGCCCGATTTTTCCATCATATTCGTTTACGTCTTGATATTTTTGGTCCTGTTTCCATTTTTCGGCTCATTCTCCCAGGTTAATTTGAATTTGCTGCAAAGTTACTTTAACTAGTTTTGAATACATTTTTTAGTGAAAGAATGCTCTGAAATTTTTTACGCATTCTTATTTTACCGCTAAACCCGGATTGAAAGTAAAGTTTAAAGTTTCTGGTACCTCTTGGATTGAAGCAAAAACTTTACGATGCAACTGAAGACCTGCCTCAATTTCGTTTTTGCAAACTGTTCTTAAAAGCGGAGTGTTTTTGCTATAAACTGGCTTTGTGTGTCTGCAGTTCCAAATTCCCAATAAAACCAGATTTAAACCTTGCCACCCGATCAGAATTGAATCTAAAATTTCATGCTAAAGTCCAGTTTTTCCAGTCTAGAGACTCTAATAAAACTCGGGTTTAAAACTTGGGACGCCCCATAAATCGAAGTCTAAACTTCACAGCTAAAGTCCTAAATAATGTGAAGCTTCATTCTTTCACATCAAAACTTTGCAAGTGAAGCTCAAGTTCAAATAAGGAAATTGAAAAAGTGTGAATTTCTCCAGTAGATTCAGGTTTAAACTCCATAACGTTTCTTGTAGAGACGTATTGACATAAATTACACATTTTGTAATCAAATAATGCATTCGAAATCTGAAGTTCACAAAGACTTTCTCACATAAATTGCTGAAGGAAAAATTAAATTTGAACTGTGTGTCTTAACAAACCACGAATTTCTTAAGCAAATTGAGGTTTAAACTGATAGATAGAAACCAAAACTTCACAGTTCAAGCATTTGCAAACTTATGTAAAAACCGATCTTCTGCTTGCAAACCTTTCAGAAAAACCAGTTTTAAATCTTGTGACACAACCAGAACTGAATCCAGAATTCTGAATTTAAAGTCCAGTTTTTCCAGTCAAGACATTCTAATTAGACTCAGGTTAACAACTTGAGACGCCTCATAAATTGAAGTCCAAGCTTCACAGTTAAAGTCCTAAATAACGCGAAGCTTCATTCTTTTACATCAAAACTTTGCAAGCGAAGCTCAAGTTCAAATAAGGAAACTGCGAAAAAGTGTAAAGTGCTGCAGTAAATTCAGGTTTAGACTCCATAATGGTTCTTGTATAGACGTATTGACTTCATAAATTACACATTTTTTAATCAAAAAATGCATTCGAATTTCGAACTTCAAAAATACTTTCTCACATAAATAGCTGAAGGGAAAATCAAATTTAAGCTGTGTCTTAACAAATCACGAATTTCTTAAGCAGATTGAGGTTTAAACTGGGTTGCACGTGAAACTCAAGTTCAAATAGAGCAATTGCAAAAAATTGTGAATTTATTAGGTTTAAACTATATGACACTTCTTGCATGAGCGACTCAACTTCATACATTAACAGGAAATTTATTTAACTGTGGTTGAAAGTGCAGAGCCTTGGAAAAAATATTTTTTAAAAGCTGAACTTCTCCCAGAAAAAATGAAGTTGAAACGGCTTAACAAAGTACAAATTTTTGAAGGAAAATCAAGTTTCAATTATTGATCAATTATTGAACTGTGAAGTCAAAACTTCACAGTTCACGAATTTCAAAACTTCTCAAAGGAATCATCAAAGCGATCTCCGACTTGAAAACTTCCCAAGGAAAAAGTAGGAATTTGGTTTAAATTGGCTAAAAGACTTGCTTCGAAAAAAATAGCTTTGTCGAAACAAAACTGGGTTTAAATCATGTGAATTTTCGCTTGAACTTTTAATTTAAAAATTGAGCGTTTTAAGCAATGTGAAGCTTCATTAAATTACGTCAAACATTCGAACATTCGCTAGAAACATTAAATTTCAAATATCAGAGGTGTGAAAGAGGGTGAATTTGAACTCTCGACAAAAGTAAAGACAAAACTTCACAGAAATGGATAAAGAAAAATTGTTGAGAAAAAATTGAGCTTTTGGATGTTGCGATAGATAGAAGTAGACATTTTTCAAACAGACTTGAAGCATTTGCCAATTGCAATAAATCCAGTGACGACTTCGATGTGAAAACTTTGCTGGAAAAATCAGAAATTTCGCTATAATTTGGCTTAGGGGCTTTTTGCGGTAAAACTCACTGTGATTTGACTCAGCTCAGGTTTAAACTCAGTAATTTTTTCGAATAGTGAATCTGAGCTTCAATAATCTGGATTAATGTAATTGTAATTCTTGGGCAAAAGCAGGTTTTTTTTGTGAAATCCAGCTGGAAACACTTCGGAAGTTCTACAAACCTTTCCAGGCATTTTTCGTCAGTTTCCTCACGATGGCAGCTGATCTTCGTGAATAGACCGTCACCATTTAACACTAAATTACTGCCACTTTGGCCGAAAGTGCATAAAACTAAAACAACTACAAAACTCGCTTTTTTGCTCATGTTCGCTCTCACTTGCAACTGTTTCCAGCCTGGAAATTAGGAGCACTGCTGGCCTTTTAAGGATTCAGATTGTTTTTAAATCTAATTATGTCGGCTCGACAGTATTGAAATACTTTATGGAAACCCTGGCAAGTTGCCAGGCAGATTGATTTTTTTAATTCGAAAATTGTTGTTCGGTTTATTGAAATTTGACCCAAGTTGAACGGGAAAAAAACGGAAATAGAACCGATATTTTCCAATTTGAGGCTGATTTTGCTGGCTTGGCCATATTGGCATAATCATCGGGGTAGTTTTCAATTAAAACAACACCGAGCGGAAAATGATTTGTGCTTTTACTGGTTTTGCTGCCGATGTTTGTGCCTAGCTAGAAATAGCTTGGAATAATGTTGCTATCGGAAAATGCACCTTAATGTTGTTCCGGGAAAGCTCAGGTCATTAAGCTTCCCAGTAAGCCCCATAAACAGTAACTCTTTTCCAGGAAATTGGGTCCTCAAAACCGCCGAGTTTTTTACATAAAATCACCCGCCAGTCCTGATTCTTAACTCAATTAGCTGATCAATTTGAGGCAATTATCAGTGCTTTGACCGTTCCCAGCTTCTCTGGCGCCTTTCTATCCAAGCCTTTTGGTTGCTGAAAGGTGTTTTTTTCAAATTCAGCCTTCCAAGGCCTGTTCCAGACAGATTCAAACAAATATTGGTTTGATTGGTTACCCGCAAACATCTAAGCCAGTTAACGGGTGTAATGAAACAGGATATTCCCGGTTGCGCTTGCTTCAATTGGTGGATCATAAGATGAGACGTTCGGATGCTGCAGTCGCTCTGGATCGGTCTGGAACGCGCCCGCTTCCAACAGCGTTCCAGTTTTTCGAAAATCGGAAACTTTGAGCGGAATTGTTACACGTTTGAGTAGTGGTTCTTTGAAGTTTTGTGCCCGATTGCCGCGGTAAGTACGGTTTGATTGGGCTGGAAAATGGAAGTAATGGAAATAATGCCACCTGGGTGGAAACGCAAAAAAAGCGTGTTTTTTTCCTTTTTTATATGGTGTAAACCGGCCAATTTAATTAAACGGTGACTGGAGAAAAATGAGATAAGCGGAAGCATCTGCGGGTTTTTTGCGCTGTGCTTCTTCACCTCAATTTGCGGGATTTGCGGGATTTACGAGTTTTGAAGTTAAATGTTTCAGGCGAAGCCCAATTTAATTAATCGTCCGCGTTTCTTTTCGCGATTATTGCATTTCAATTGGAGAATTTCAATTGGGTCCGATTGATTATTCAATTTACTCGAGTTTTGGGCAGAATTTCATTTTCCTAATGCGATGCCATTAAAAACACACAGGACATTATTCATTCTTACGGATTTTGCTGCTCTAGACCTTTACAAACAGAAACATTTGGTACCGTTATTGTAACAAAGCCTGATTATTTGCAATTTTCCCCGGTAAAGTCTTCGCAAATAATGAACTTTTAAATGAAATAAACCCTGCACAATCTCAACTGGCTACCGGTTATTTCGGATCTTTTTTCGCTATTGTACATACGAGAATGAAAGCCCTAAAATTTTCCGTGAATTCCTGCAATTATTAGCTCGGAAAATTCGAATCAAAATTAAATTAGCCAGCAAACAACAAGCTTCCACAATATTGTTAAATGTGCATTTGGCAATGGAACGAAACGGCTAATATTTCAACATTATTGAATCAAGTAGTCATTATTGACGGGATTTTTATTCTGCAAATCTACTGAAAACAGCTCATAACACAGCATTTTTAAATGCGTTTTTGGCATTTTGGCAAAACAATCCTGCCCTTTTCACTCATAACCTGATTAAAAATCGTTATCAGCAAAATCCAGAAAAAACCCTTTGAAGCCCACACGGGGGCAAATGCAGAAAATAACTGAAGCAGAAACTTTTTGGTGGGCGAAAAAATATTTTTCTGATGTTTCGCAAGCGGGATTCTCCTGCATATTCAAAGGTGGTTTACCCAACCACCTCTTTTGATTTTTAAAGAAAGAAAACGGAAACAATTGACTCGCTTCAAGCAAAGGCTGCCAAGCCCAAAATCTTTCGGGACCAACCGTAAAGCTCAACAAGAAAACTTTTAGGCGACAAAATGCTGATGTTTTGTGAAGCAAAAACATATGAAACGACCCTTTAAGATGAGCGTAAATTTGCAAATAATCCAGCGGATTAAACGGGTATTTGTTCTGGTGGAAGCCAGCACGAAATTCCTGGCAACAGCACAACTTGACTTTTGCGTTGTTTGACAAAGACTTTAAAACTCCAGATGGACGTTGTTTGGAAACAACAAAGAGCGACTGATGGAGTTGTTAAGCACCGGATTAGCGAAAGAATTGCGAGACAATCGTCCAGGTTTTCTGGATTATTTGCCCATCCACTGGCTTACATTGCTGAAAACTGAAGAAGCAAACTGCAGTTTTTTTGGTGCGAGTTTAATAGAAATAGCTATATGAGAGGAGTGATTGTTAGGGAAAAAGCGCAGCTACTATGGAAACTAGCTTCATTTCCTGCAAAGAGCCGTGGAAAGGTCGGGAGATTCGCATTTAAGGGAACTAATCGAATTCCCTGCTTTGGCCTTTGAATGCCGTCTAATTCAATATTCTCGAATCCGGCCAGCTTCGAGTAAAATGATGACTTGAGGAACGAAAATTTCAAGTTTGCAATGAGAGCGAAATTGAAACATTTTCCTTTCACCTGATGCTCAGAATCAAATTTATGAAAAATTTAACGTGTGGTTATTTGCTAGTAACTTTTGAGTTTAAGTTTCTTCGTTTCTGTGCACAAGCGTAAATCGATTTTCCTCATTTCATTCTTGAGGAAATTCTGAAAGAAATTCTTTGGGAAAAAGTGTCAAGTATGTCACCAATATTTGTTAAGGTGGCAAAACTCGGAATTTCGAACGATTGATTGCTATGAAACTCTCCAGATCTTTAGAGTCAGCTGTATTCTAAAGACTCGGAGAATTCAACGAGTTTTTTGCTTTAATTTGGGAGCAACGATTTTTTTCATGCGGGAGCGCAGTTGGCTAAATGAGTCTCTCATCAGACCGGTTTTCGCTGAGCTAGAAAACTTCATACTTTTCAACGATTTTTACTAACCTTGTCAGATCTTTCCAGTAAACGACCTTCTGAAGATTGTAAAAATGTCAACTTGTTGCTTGAATTAATTTGGGAGGCGCAAAATTTTTAATGCGATAGCGCAGTTAGGTGAAAGGGTCCATTATCAGACCGATATTTGTCAAGCTGAAAAAAATTGGATTTCGAAAGATGTTTTGTTCCCCAATATTTGTTAAAGTGGCAAAAATCTCAATTTTCGTACGATTGTTTTTAAACTTTCACGATCATTCGAGTTAACCGTCTTCTAACGATAGTGAAAATTTCAACTGATTGTTTGTTTTCATTTGAGAGAAACTAATTTTTTCATGCGAGAGCGCACTTGGCTAAATGAGTCCATTATGAGATCGATTTTCGCTAAGCCGGAAAACATCAGACTTTTCAACGACTTCTATTAAACTTCTACGATTTTTGGATGCAAGTATCTTCTAAATATTGAGAAAGTTGAAACTCGTTGCTTACATTAATTTGAAAGAAATTTTTACGCGATATCTCAGTTAACTAACTGACTCCATTATCTGACCGATATTTGCAAAGCTGGAAAAATATGGGGTTTTGACATGTTTTTTTGAAACTTTTCGGATATTTAGAGACAGCTGTTATCTAAGTACGGTGAAACTTTCCAATTCCTGTCTGATTGGGTTTGAGTGAGACGACTTTTAGAAGGAACGAGTGCAGTTTGGCAAGAGCATCAACTATGACACCAATATTTGTTAAGGTGGAAAAAATCTGAATTTTGGACAAATTACTATGAAACTTTATGGATCTTTAGAGTCAACTGTAGTCTAAAGATCGTGAAAACTTCAACTAGTTGCTCGCTTTAATTTGGGAGCAATGATTTTTTTCACGCGAGAGCGCAGTAGTGAAAAATCAGTCTAATTTCGTTGTCGAACATTTAGAAAAATGCAGGAAATAACCGAAGCAGAAGCAAACATGAATTGCTTGAAGCTGCGGCGTATTTTAGGACTTCTTTGCGCTCTTTTAAAATGTGCGAATTTCCCTGTCCCCCC
>NW_026017110.1:48206339-48248708 GCF_020466585.1 Dendroctonus ponderosae | reverse complement strand
AAAAAAAGCGAGTAAAATTCAAAACTAGCCCCCGTAAAGGAAACGAGAAAAGGCCTAGAATTGTGAGGAATGCAAATCGAGCTAAAAAGGCTCATTTAATGGGGTGTCAGTTTAGATGCTTTTCCCGAAAAACCGTATGAAAACTCGATCAATGTAATAAATTATTGCGTCTGTTTTGGCAAGCCTTCAACAGTTCGTATCGATTCGCCCCTAAGGAGTGGCTGGATCCTCAAAGTTTATTTGGTTTTCTCGATGGATGTTTTTCACTGAAAAAAACCTAAAGAAGCAAAAACTAGAACTTCTGAGATATATTGCCAGTGCTAGTCACATCCAGGTCGTTATAAAGGGACAATATCCGGAATTTTCGGAGCAAATTTGTATCGAGATCCGGCGCGAGAGCTATTTAAACCCCAAAGTTTTAATGTGGTGGGCCGAGCGGGGGATAAACAATTTTTTTGCCATTGCCATCAAAGTGTCGCGTTCTGCACAATTTTTCTCCCATTTAATTGCCAATATAAAAGCAGATGCAGTGGCAGTTAATTAAAATTTAATTTATCCTAGAAGAAACAACGAGCGCTCGCCGGGCTCAAATGGCAAATGACTGAAAATATATAGAGTGGTTATTAAAACCCGACTCTTTCCACATGGAAAATTGCCCTTTGCATATTTAATGCGTCATCATGTTGCTGGGGTGGGAATCACCAAGTAAACACTATCAAGGCTTTCAGGTTTTTTCTATGGCGTCACTTCAACTTCAATCAGCACGAGTTCTCCAACAGAATGAATGAGAGAGTCGCTCTCGAATCAAAACCCAATAACCACAAACGTTTCCAAGACGGTTTCTTCCATTAGAACGACCATATAAATGGCTATCGTGCCATTATGATTCGGAAAAGAAAACAAGCTCCACTGGCCCAGACAAAGATGAAACTTTTATTTATTCTTTGGAGCGATAATCGGTGGAGAGCGCATTTGTGCTGGCGCCGTAAATGGGCCCATCGATTCGACATTTTTCAAATAATGTTCGGTTTTCCCCCACAAAAAAATCCAGGAAGAAACGGAATTATTCCAGATGGCCGGCCCTCTAAATTGACTTAATCGCGCCTCATAAATTCTTAGCTCCAAACCAACCCACTCGACTAAATAAATTCACCTGGAATCGTTGCGTCTTTGACGGAAAAAGCACAGCTTTTTCCATTTGCTGTAAAAATTGCTTTATGCATAATGGAGGCCGCTCCACGTCCATTAGTGGCCACGCAATGAAATAATCCACACACTTTGTTGCCGTGTCAAAGCCTATGAGTTCGATATCCATTTATCCGGGTTTTTTTCCATTGTTCCAGATGTGAAACGCCATGCATCCAGACCTTTGCAACCAACCAACCAATTTTCCGTCATCCGCATTAGCCGACTCGTCGGTTTGCAGAAGCAGGAACCAGTTCCAGTTGTTATCAGTCTGATGTGGGCAAAAATGATTCCTTGAGGAATCGCATACCATGGTGACCAAGCCTACCATTCTGGTGCCTCCATCGTTGTCCAACAGTAGTTGCCATCATCCGCGTTACCAGAACGTCTCGATTTGGTCGACAATTTCCACAGGAGATGTTGTGCAAACCGCTGTGGTTTTGGCCCTCACCTTTGCCATTCTTTTCGCGAATATTCTGCTGATCTCGGTGATCAACAGCAGACGGTATGCCAAGTATATTCATTCGCAGGTGGGTGCAAAATCGGGTTTCTTATCCCACTTTGGTAGTGGATTTCTGGGTGACAACTTGCCCAATCGTGGAATAGAGCTGCTGGATTTGTAACGGTTATTTGAGAGGGCAGAGGAGCTGGGTTTTTTTCAACGGAAAATGAAAAATCTGGAAAAATTAATGCTACAGAAGACCCTGAGAGCCCTAACCATATACTGCATTAGCAATTTAAGAATTTTTTGGGGCAGGTTTGTCTGTGCGATGGTCTGATTGTTCGCAAAATTCAAGGAATTGGGGAAATTTAATGAAACTTTCTGGTTATTTCCCCCTGGACGTTTTCGTCACAAGGGTGAAATTAGAGTGTTTTGTCTGGCTCAGGGTGGAAGTTAGAAATTTTGAAAGATTAGAATGCACAATTTTGAGAAACCTCTTTTTATGGTAAAGTTCAAAACATTCCCAAATAGCAACAGTTTGGGCGAATCGACTTAACTTTTGTGCGTGTTGAGTTCACGGTCTTCGGTATAGACATTGAAAGTTTCAGACTTTCAGCAGCTCAGGATTCGGAGTCACGTATTCAGTCACAAACCGGCATTGGACATTGCTGAAAAACTGAAACTTGAACTTGATAATTGAAAAAAAAAATGGAAAACTTTCACGTTTACCGGAAGAAACTTAAAAGTTTCGATTTTTTAAAATTAAGTTTGCATAATTGTGAATAACCGATTTTCAACGAAAAGTTCCGAAATTTGGCACTTCTTAATGGGTTTTGAAAATTGATTGCAACTTTCTACGTATTAAACCTGGATCTTTTGCTATACTTGGTGAAAATTTCCGTGTGTGAGCTTTAGCGGTTTCAGAGTTATGAATTTTTAGAGGCCGGTGTGCAAAATATTGAAAAACCACTTTTCACTATAATTGAAAACATCCTCAAACATCAAAAGCTTGGGCTAATTGACTGAAATTTTGCTCATCCCGACCACAAAGCTTTCGCTATAGATGCAAGAAATTTTGAATTTTTAGATACAGGTCTGCTCAACTCTGAAAAGCTCACTTTTAAGGCAAAATTTGGATATTCTTCAAGACTCAATGCTTTCCAAACGGGACCTGGGAATTGATTGAAACTTTCGCTAAATTGAACCTGATTGTCGTTTGCTCGACATAGAGAACGTTCCATTTTTTTATCAACAAAATGTGAATAGTGGGGAGGTTTTAAAAACAGGTTTGCATAATTTGGAAAACCGATTTTCAAAGGAAAGTTTCAAAATTTGGCACACTTTCAACAGAGGCAAGAAATTTTGGACTTTTCGCTGCTCGGGAGTAGGCGTTTTGAATTTTTAGAGGCAGGTCTGCTCAACTTGGAAAATCTAATTTTTAAGGCAAAATGTGGATATTCCTCAAGACCCAATGGCTCTTAAACTGACACTGGAAATTAACTCAAACTTTCACCACATTGAACGCCGGCCTTTTTCACTAAATCCGCAAAGTTGCAGGTTTCTACCGGTAGAAAGTTAAAAGTTAAAAATTTTGAAAAACACGCAATTTTAATTTAGGAAAATCATATTTAAGTGGGTTGGAAAACATTTGCAAATATCAGTGGCTTCAGGGAGTTGAGTGACGCTTTGTGCACAGGGCGCATTTGGTATTTTTTCTGAAAAATATTAGCAAATCCGTTGAATATTAACCAACTTCCTCCTTCACTTTCAAAACCTTCGTACTATGAATCCAAATTGAAACTTTCGTCCTGATGTTTATCAGGTTTGTCTTAGAAGTTTCGTGTTCTTTTCTTGCAGATTAGAAATATTTTTGCAAAATTCAATTGCATTTGACAGTTGAAATTTCCTATAAACTCTGGAAGTATCACCTGTTTCCTTTGTTCATAGCAAGAATCACAAATTTGCACAAACTGGCTGCTTTTTAAGGTAAAGTGTAATAATTTCGCACCGCAAAATTACTCATATAGACCTCAAGTCTTTTATTATAATTTTGCAAAATCTCACTGGTTTCACGTGTTAGAGAAAGGTGTGCAAAATATTGAAAACCCATTTTTTATAGTTAAGTCTAAACATTTCCCCAACCTCGGCAAATAAGGCTAATTGACTAGAGCTGCACATCTTGACCTCTATGTCTTCGCCATAAATACTAAAAGTTTTGGACTTTCCGCTGATCGCGGTTGGGAGTTATGCATTTTACGGGGCAGGTGTGCTCCACTTGCAAAATGTAACTTTTAAGGCAAAATTTCGACATTTTTCAAAGCCCAATTCTTTTCCAGTAGGCTGTGGAAATTCACTGAACTTTATCTCTGTTGAAATCAAGCCTTTGGCTATACATGGTAACAATTTCACTTTTTTACCGGCTGAAATTTAAGAGCTGCGAATTTTTAACAACGCTCATACGGCTTTTAGGAGTTGAGTGAAACCTTGTGCAGACTGAACACTTGGTCTTTTTTCTGAGAAATTTTGAGAAAACTTCCATCTCCACTTTCAATGTATTTTTACTACAAATTGAAATTGAAACATTCCTCCTTATATTTAAGAAGTTGGTTTTGGAAGATTTCGTCCCTTTTTTGACTCGAATTGGTTGTCCGGATTCTAAGCTTTTTTGACGTTTTTTGCTACAATTCATCATTTTGTCACTGTTGAAGTCAGATTAAAAATGTAATTGAGGAAATATGAAAAGCGAATCAACAAAGGCATAAGCCGGAAGGAAAAACCCCAACGGCGGATGCACGGAATTAAACAATAAAGGCGAAGAACAGTTTGGGAAAATCTGGTTAAGGAAGCAAAACAATCGCTTTTCTCAAAGATATTTTTGAGGCCAGATAACTTTCGCTCAGTGCAACACTTTCAGGAGCGGCTATGTGTTTTCAAAATATCACCTATTATAGAAGCGAGTGCTTCAGAAATCAGTGTGGGCCTCAAGTAGCCATTCCCTGCAGCTTTAGTCTCATGTTCCACATCAATTTCTTCAAAAAAAAGCCCTGAGGCGAGTGCAAAAATCTTGTGGTCAATTAAGCGTCAATGTATATAAAAGTTTAATATTTCGCTTTGATTCAGATGAATCGATTTTCCCCAAGGAAATGAGATATTTAAGGCTGGCTTTTTAGAGGCCAGAGACTCAATGAAAAACCTTAGGACTCCGTTCGTTTTTTCGCCTATTAAATACCCTGATGTTTCCCGGGCAAACATCTAAGAACCAATGTCTTCAGCAGAAGTCCAATATGCAGCCTTTAACCCGTTGGCAATGCGACTATTGTGTCAACTGCAAACAGCTCGTTTGCTTGATTGCCCCCCAAAGTCCGGCCGGGCCAGAAAAAGCCCCATCCAGATATCCAGGCCGTATTATGAGTCCTGAATGCTGATAATGCCCAATAGTGTGGAGTATTGTTCAAAGCGCCCATTAATACCAAACTGGGGAATATATACGAGGTAGATCCGGCTTTAGGCAGTCGAAACCCTAATAGAAACGTACTGAGCGCTGAGCAATATATATGGACAGGTAAACAGTGCTCGATTTGTTTATCTGCTTATTGCCTGATTTAATGATTGATGAGATTGAGGAATTCAGAGTTGATCCATCCAGCTGGATTGCCGCGCATCTACGCGGCCTCTTAAAGTTTAAATTGGGGAATTGCTTGCTGGGGGAAATTAACAATTTATTATCAAGCACAACTTTGATGAGCATTAATCTGTTTTGCTCGCAGCGCGCGAAAAGTTGAGCAACTTGGAAATTGCGTTAACTATTCCCAACTCATTACGAAGGTGGTTCAGTGCGGTTCAACTCAAAAACGTTTGTTTTTCCAGCCTCGCTACCTGCTCACTTCGCTCGCCTGCAACGACTTGGCAATGGGACTGTGTGTGACTCCGTTTGCCATTCTGTCTTCCATCAGGAACTGCTGGCCCTATGCAGAAATCGTCTGCCAAGTCCAGGTGAGTTTCACCCCCAAAAAATCCATTTGTATTCCGCGCTTTGGATGAACAGCGACATTCAAATGTGCACCTGTTCAGGTCGGCACTCATTAAGTTGTGGAAATTGTAAAAGCCCGATCGAACTGCCAACTTGGGAGCATGTAATGGCTTGCGCTAGACTAGGGAATGTTTAATGGCATTAGCGGTTGTGCATTTCAGAGTGCTTGTTCGCCTACGCGAAGACGAAACAAGCTTTAATTGGTTGGAGGGCACGCGGTTTTGCCTTTTTAATTCAACAGTTTCAAACTGGGCATCCACACGACTGCGCCCAAAATTCATCTGCTCCTAATAGAGCGGCCACTTAATTTGAAATTGGCCTCGTAAAATTAACTGGCACAAAATCGCTCTAAACCGTTCAAACAGTTTGGGTTTTTGCAGCTATTTTCGTAAATAAATCGCTCGCTCGACCAGCGTCGGTTCAAGGGACTTTAACTTGTGATTGGTCTGTTATGGGGTCCAAATTCGCCCAACAGCTCGTTTGATGGTGCCTTTCATTAAACTTGTCCCAATTTTGCCGCCTCTAAAAAAATCAGCTCTTGGCTTGTTGCCGGTTTGCCCTTTTACCAAGGCAAATTGCGCTTAAACTCTTCGGGTGGTTTCCGTTCACTTCCCCTAATGGAAAGTGGAATTTTCCGAATATTCTGCGGAACATAAAGCCACTGGAATCGCACTCAAACGCATCATCTTTGTGCTTTCAAGTTGTTTTCTGTTTGGCATTGGCAAACGCGGCCGTCGCCGATACTTTCGCATTAAAAATTCATGAAATCGAATACGAGTTTTCCATTAGCCAATGATTCCATCCGTTTGTTTAGCGCAACCCATGGACAAATAATATTAAGGTGAAAACCTTCGCAATTATTATTTGCACCCTGATTTGATCAAACGGGATAAATGAAAATGCGTCTCGGCTTGTTTGCGGGGTTGTAACCGAATCAAACATTTGCCTTCGTAATCTGTTTAGTGGCAAAGTTTCCATTTAAATTAGGAGCAGAGAAAACTGCACTCGAACTTGCGAAAATTGAAACTCGCGAGTTAAATAATTGATGTAAAAGGAAACAGCCAAGATCCAATTAAATCCAATGTAGAGAGTTCACTTTGTTCACTGCACGGCTGCGTAATTAATATTGCATGCGGTGGGCAAAATCAGATTTCTTTGTTTGCGGAACTATTTGTTTGGGTTCGGGAAAAAGACACTGGAATTTGCAGGAGAAGGTCTTTTGCGGAACTTTTGCAGGACTGGTGCGAACCCCGGTTCTATTAACTGGCTGGATGTTGAGATACAGTTTTTTTGAAAATGGAAATATCTGCGGAATTGTTTGCTCAGGATGAAAGCAAACAAGTTTTCAAAAATTGTAGGAAAAATGCACTGGAGTGAAACTGTGCAAGCATGTGGGGAATCTTTTCCTCTTTACCGTTTAGTAGCAAACACTTCCCTGGCTATTTTGGGCTTTCACAAGTGAATGTTTAAATATACTCGTCTAGTTCTTGCCAAAAGCCCTCAATTCAAGAAGTTTTTCGGGAAACATTTGAGCTACAGAGTTTCGCTTGCAATAATTGGACACGGTGTGTCATACAATGGTAAATTGTGAAAATATTGTAATAATTGGTCAACATCTATTGAATTTCGTTGAATTGCAAAACAATCGGGAGTCCAATTGCTTGCAGAAGAAGAATTTGAGCCTCTACAGGCCAAAAACTCTCTTGGTTCTTATCTGAGCCCAAAGTGCTCCATGCGCGAAAAAACCTTCCTGTAGTTATGCAGCTGTGCACCTGAAGTGCCCCATCTTCCATTTCCGCAGATAATCCGTGTGTGTGTGTTTCAAACAGTTTGTGTGCACAAATTAACATTTCTATGCACACAAGTAGGTAAGTTGATGTAATTTTGATCCCGAGGCTCCATGGTCCATATTGTGAAGTTTTCCCGTACACTGTAGGAGTTTCACTGCTTGTACGTTTCCTAATTCAAGTGCCTGAATGGCAGTTTTTAATTCATAAAAACGAGTTTTATATTTTCAGTTGTTTCACTGCGTGCGAGAAACGCGATATTTGCAACAAATTCGATTCGAAAACCGGAAAATATTTATTAAAATCTGGTTTTGGGGCGCGCAATAATTCAACAGTTTTACTTGTAGCCGGCACAGAATAATTGGTTTCATGTTTTCCATACTGATGCCCATTTTTCTCGCTGAATAAATTTGATATTTTGCAATATTTGCCTGCATTCAAGCCAGTCAGCGGAGCAAATAATAGCCGCCTTAAAACAAGACCTAATAAAGTTAATTTATTCTGCTCATGGGGGCAGGAGGCCCCATTGGGTAATAGTTAATTTTCATTAGCGACCTTTAAACGCACCACTCACGTAGCCTGAGCAAAGACATGGAGAATGGAAGAGGCATTTATAATTAAGTCCCCTGTTCCTACCCTGTACAGTCGACGTTTCCAACTGCTCCAGTCCTGCTCATGTAAGTAAAATTAATAGGAAAGCTTTTTACGAACTAATATTGGATTTTCTGTCTCTTAAGGCGGAAACGTGTCTCCATTAAGCCCACGCTGCCACAATAAACAAAGTTAAAGTCGAAAAATTGCGTCGAGTGCCTGATTTATATCGCACAAAGAAACCAGCGCCTTTCCATTAATCAATAAAGCGGATTGTTTAAAAAATCCCGTCTAATTTGCTAAACATTATTAATAGCCAAATAACAGTTGAAGAGATATGGATGGCATATTTCACATAAATCTTCGCCAATGTGTTTCATCAATGCCAGAAGTTCTGAATGGTAAATTGGATCCAGTCAGTCGATAGCCGGCATAATTTTCTTATTCACTCAACTTCCCGACTGGAATTGGAAATACCATTTTTGCTGCCCCGGATTTTTCGCCTTCAAACTTTCCTTTGCGTAATTACTAGCGCAAGAAAAAACTGGATACGGTTCGTGTCCACGCATAATGAAAGTCAAAGTTTTGCAGACTTTTAACACCTAATTCAAGGCAGATTCGGTATTTTCTACTGAACGTTGAAAAGTTTTACTCTACCACATCCTTGTTAGGGAAATGTGTGGGTCAAAACATTGCAAATTTTCCGTAGTTTTCAGTTCTACCGGCAGGAATGAGATATTTACGAAAGTAGACGCTGTCAAAATGGGAACGTTTTCGATTGTGCATTTCTGGATTCAAAAATTTGAAACTGCGAAACCCGAAGAGATTCGAACGTGCAACGTAATGAGATACGCATGGGCACCTTTCTAAGTGTATGTGAGACACCCTGTTGTACAACTGGTAGAAAGTCCCCAAAAATCAAAAGACACATTAAAGAAATGGCTTTTGTCAAAATTTGATTATTTCCAATTGTGCATTTCTGAAATTTGGCGGCATTCGCAGGGCAGATTAAGGACATACGGCATTTCAAACATTACCTTAGACAAATTTCATTATTCTCACGTGCGGATTAGTGCATTAAAAATGTCTAACTCCTCAACCAACCTCAACTTTCCCAAGATGTTAGGAAGACCCCAGAGTAGAACCCTTCCCAATGGCACTAAATTTTCCAGGTTCGTTAGAGGCAAAAAAAATGTTGGAGAAAATGTAATTAATCTCAATTCTGTACTTTTTCTATACCGTCTAATCCAGAAAAAGCCCCAAAACAGATACTGAACCACAAAAAAATAAAAATTCCTTAATCTACAAGCAAGGTGTTTAAATTAATTAATTGATCTCCAACTTGAAACCGCCCACCCAAAGGGAAACACCCGGTATAAAAGTTGGCGACCAACTGGGCAACTTTCTACCGAAAAAACTTGCTTTTTGCCCGAAAAATTCAGCATAAGGAATATTCAAATAATTATAAGTAAACGGCGTGTCATACCTTGGTAAATTGTGAAAAAATAAAAATGCCTGTTCAAGCCACTGAACTGCCCAGACTTGAGACTGTTTGGCTTTTTTCCACCTAGAAAATTAATGAGTCAAAATAGGATTCCTCATGCTCAATAAAGTAAATTTTAAGTAGAAGTAGAATATTGAAAATTTAATTGATAATTGCAAAATAGAGGATGATTGGAAAGGAAACAGCAACAGAACAGAAACAAGAACAGAACAGAAACAAGAAACAAGAACAGAAAACCGAATTAATGTGACACAGATGTGAAGAAATAAAATGCTGGCTGGATCGAATGAGCAACAGCAATGAAGACTAATCAAGGAAAATAAATAAACCCAACAGAAAATACAGCAAATTTTGGGGAAACCGAAAATTTAATCCTTTAGACTAGTTGGGTTGTTTGATTAGAAAAAAAATTCTTCCTAACTTTCTTCCGGTCTTTCCTAACTTCGGCTCCTCCTCTCTGTAAAACTCTGTCTGTGCAGTTTGTTGCCTGTTAAAAAAAATAAAAAAATAATTTTTAGTTTGAAGCAAAACCATGCACCAAGCCACGGAAACAACCCGATTTGTTGCAGCATTAGTTCCAGTTGTTTATTGGATGGTGAATGAAAGAAGCGAACGCATCCACGTTTGGATTGTATTTCAAGGGCCATTAAGTATCCGACTTTATACTCAATAGAAAAGTCGTAAAGCTGCATCGTCTGGGAAGCCATAAAATCCAAATCCAATACTTTCCGCGCGCGATAAATGTAGCGGCCCTGATGGCGAAATATTCAATTTATGGTTTGCGCCCCCTCAGGACGCTGATTAATGGTTGCGAAATGTCTCAGTCGACATTTATAAAGCCAACACAGCAAAGCGCCATGTTTCCGGCTAATTATCACTGTTTGTCGCCCATCCTGAGTCTTCAATTATTGTCTTTGGATCATTCGTTTTCATCTGTAAAATCGACCATTTTACCTGGCAAACATCCGTTTGCTCATTGACTAATTCGCTGAAAGCATTGTAAATTCAATCAGTCCATTTGGAATTAGTTCAAATGGATCAAATTAATTTCCATGTGGAAATTTGATTTTAAAACTAATTCCACAGAAACATTATTATTGTAACATTTAAATGCTTTTTTACCTCCATCGCAATACAACCGGTTAAACAGTCGATTGTTTCAATTATGCAGTTAATTGCGCATTATTGCCGAATTTAACTAATGAGTTTTGGAAAATATGCACTAAACACAGGACATTTCCTTCATAAATAGTTAAACTCCTTGTTTCAGCTCAATTATGCACAAATGTTAAAGTTGGACCAAAAGACTTAAAATGCGGTGGTGAATGAGAGGAGGCTCAACCCAATTATAAAGGCAAATGTCAAGCTCAAAAAGTTTAGAGCTTTGGGCATGATTTTAAACACGAAACTTTCAGCTTTATGTGCCGATGCTTTCACTATGTAGTGCAGCTTATTTTATTGATGGCGAGCTTTAAAAAACTGTTTCTGCCCTTAGTAGTTAGAAACGTCAAAAAGGCAATTGAGGCTCTATTAGTGGAAACATTGGCAAATTTGTTATAGTTTTGGCTAATTTTCGGGATGTTTTCCATTCGACTTTTTCGATCGATTGAAGTCCTCTTCATCAGACAGTTTCACTCTAAGAAATCATGATTCGGAAATCAGAGGTAAATCTGTATACACTTTTTAATAGAGCAATTGAGGCCCTGTTAGCAAAAAATAGAAAATTATCGGCAATTTTTTATCCAACAATGTTCTATCCAAAGATACCAAAACGAATTCTGTGGCTCCAATGGTTCTTCAGAAACGTCAAAAAAGGTGGCAGCTCAAAAAAAAACACGCAAATCTCAGACTTCCTGAAACCAATACTTTTTTGAGAAAACTGCCAACATTTCCTTTTCGATAGTTCACTTTCTAAAAAGGCCATTTAGTTATCTCTGTAATGAAGTAAAAATCAGACGTTTGTCTGAATTTGTTCCTGAGAAATGAGCAGAAATGGGACCAAAAACATGAAATGTTGGCCTAATCTTGCACCTAAAGGTCTGATATGCAAATTTCGCCTCCACCGGAATTTCCTCACGCACGTTATAATAACTTAATCGAGTTGTGTGTTTCAATAAAATTAAGCCAAAACCTTGAACAATTGTTCTTTTCTTACAGGCATTGCTTCGAGGTGCCATCAGTCAGCAAAGTGCAGTGATTCTGATATGCATGGCAATGGATCGCTACTATTGCATGCTGCATCCTGTTGAATACCACAAACACTCCAGCCGAAAGGTAAGTGGCAATTTTACTGCCAAATCAAAAATAAACGTGCAATGGCAAAATGGCAATTTCAACTGCAAATACCTAAATGAGAAATTCATAAGATTCCCGTTGGGGAATCCTGGGTGTTTTTCAAGTTTACGTAGTCAGGCAGGGGAAAATAAATAATTCAGATGACCGAGTTGCTTCCATTTCCCGCTGAAAAAGACATTGTCCTGAAACTTTCGAGCTTTTTGTACTTAAAAATCGTTCTGTAGGAAGATGATAAATCGTTGGCAGACTACTTGTTTCAGGGAACTCTGGCTTCTTATATTTTAAGCCGGTAAAGGCGCATAATTTCGTTTTTCCTCTGCGACTGGAAACGTCGTTGTTTGCTAGGCGAAATAATCCATTATTAACGTTCTGAGCGCGAAAAAATCCGATTACTGCGATCTGCGCTTGAATGCTCAGAACAGTGTCGTAAAACTAAGACGTTTCACTCCATTTTACGACGATAATAAATTCAGATTTCCACCAGCCTTAACTGATTAAACCGTGCCGGAAAATTCATTAAAGACCAATAAAACAACACCGATTAATTTGCGCATCGCGCCCCGGACGTAAGGCCTTATTTATGGAAAGCTCAACTGAGACTTCGATGTGACAAATTGCTGACTGATCCAGAGTGAGAAATGGATGGTGCACGTGCAATTGAATTTTTGCCACTCAACAGTCCATTAAGTCTAGTTGGTTCGTTTAGCGAGCACATGTAGATTTTTTGTTGAATTTCCCAAATTGGCCGCCATCTCTTCCGAAGGAAAATCGAGTTGTCACGTCAATATATAAATAGCTCAGATTCTTCGCAAAAAGCGCGAGATAAATGATAAATCTCCTTGATATCAGAACACATTATTCCTCCTAGTTCATTAATCTTCTAACTGCTTTTTCCTTGCTAGTCGCCCAACAGATAATGAAGCAAGGGCTGTTCTATTTTCGATTTTCAGACGCAGTTTGATGGCTGAAATGAAAAGAGACTGAACTCAAGTAACATCGTCTTTCAAGCCCTTTCAGATCACGCGCTATTGCTGGCGCTTGGACAGGAATCACGCGCGACTAATTCCTGCAATGAAAATTTCCCGCTCTATTATTTTTTCATGTAAATTTTTGAACAATTGCTCATTTTTGCAAATTTTTTCATGCGTTTTTAAGCGGAAATGTGCATCTTGGAAAATTGCCTTTTAGCATTGCTGATTTTTTTTAAATTCCACAAACTTTAATTGTAACCCAATTTTAATGAAACTTTTCACAATGATACCACAAGTTATTCGAAATGCCTGTGAGAAATTTGGGATTCTGTTTTCCATTCGGTTTGAAACATACGATTTTTTCAGTGAAGATATACAACTGCAAATGGTAACTTTTTAACAGCGGCCGTAGTTGAAAAATTCTCCACGCCGAACCAGCCTTTAGATTTGGGTGAAACTTCAGCAACGTATACTGCAATATTTGGTAAATGCTTGATAACATTTCCAGGCTTTGTCTTCGCTTGGTTTGAAAGTTAGGATTTGTTTTCTGGCCGAGACCCAAAATTGAAACTAAAAACTTTTAAAGAGGCATTTTTTTAACATTTACCCGACTGGCCTGGTCATCAAATTTGAGTAAAAGTTTAGGCATTTATGAAGCAATATTTTTCAAATCAATGTGAACAGTTTAATTTTCGATTTCCTTCTGGTTCCAAATTAAATTATTTTGTTTCAAGCCGACGCGCACAATTGCAAAAATCACTTTTTAACCGCGGCCATTTAGTGAGACTGTAGTTGCTTACAAAGCCGCATTTTTTAAATAATCCTGAAAAGTGTCAGATTGTTTCACATACGTTTCTGTTTGAACTTAGGAATTTTTTAGGAGACGAAGGGCAATTGCAACTAGTAACTTTTTAAAACCGAATATTTTTCAATCGCTCTCCACACTGAATAAATCCTTGGATGTGAGTTAAACTTTAGGCACCTACAAAGTGATTATTTCTAAATAGCGGTGAAAAGTTTCATGTTCCATTTCCTTTTCGTTTTAAAGTTCTGATTGTTTGGCGGAATCTCAGAATTGAAAATAATCAGTTTTTAACCTAAAATTTCCCAAATTGAATCGGTAATCAGATTTGAGTGAAACTCAGGGCTCTTAGAAAACAACATTTCTTAAATGGCGAGCAAAAGTTTCGGATTTTACTCTCGTTTGGTTTCAAAGTTGCCCACTTTTTAGGAGGAAACGTACAATTGCAAATAATCACTTTTTAACCGCGGTCATTTTTTGAAAGCTTTAAAACATTGACTCAATTTTCGGATTTCAGTTAAACTTTGGATGGTTACCACGTAACAGTTTTCAAATGTCTCACAAAAGTTTTAGATTTTCCTTTCTTGTGATTACAAAGTTACAAATGTTTTTAATCGGAAACGCACAATTGCAACTAATCACTTTTTAACAGCAGCCATTTATGAAAAATTTTACAAACCGAATCGGTAATCGGGTTTAAGTGAAACTTAGGTCTCTCAGAAAGCAAAGTTTTTCAGATGACCGGTAAAAGTTTAAGATTTTACTCTCCTTTGGTTTCAAAGTTGCGATTTTTTTAGTCGGAAACGTAGTATTGCAAACAATCACTTTTAAACCGCGGTCATTTTTTGAAAACTTAAAAAAATTGACTCAGTTGTCAGATTTTAGTGCAACTTTGGGTGCTCACCACTTAACAGTTTTAAAATGTCTCACAAAAGTTTCAGATATGCCCTTATTGTGTTTGAGAAGTTGCTAATGGTTTTAGGCAGAAAATCACTTTTAAATAGCAGCCATTTTTGAACAATTTTACAAACTAAATCGGTAACCGGATTTGAGTGAAACTCAGGGCTATGAGAAAGCAAGGATTTTCAAATGGCCGGCAGAAGTTTCGGATTTTACTCTAGTTTGGTTTCAAAGTTGAGAATTTTTTTAGACGGAAACATACAAGTGCATTTAATCCGTTTTAAACAGCAGCAATTTTTGAATTTTTTTTTGCTTTGAACTAATCATTGGACTTCAGTCACACCATACCCATTTAGGCAATGAATGTTTGCAAATACATGTGGAAAGTTTCTTATTCCGATTCAAAGTTGCAATTTTTTTGAGCGTGGAGCGCGTAATTGGAACTAATCACTTTTTAGCATTTAGCAAAATTACACACTAAATCGGTAATCGGATTTCATTGAAACTTAGGGTTTTTAGACAGGAATGTTTTTCAAATAGCCCGCAAAAGTTTCAGATTATACGCCCTTTTGGCTTTAAAGTTACGAATTTATTTTTGACTAAATGCACAGTTGCATCTATAACCTTTTCAAAAAGGGCTATTTTGGAAAATTGTCCCGCACTGACTTGATTACGGGATTTTGGTGAAACTTTGAGCACTTACTAGACAACGTGTTGCGAATGAACCAGACAAGTTTCGCATTCCACTTTCTTTGAGTTTTAAAGTTACGGATTTTTCTAGCGGAAAATAATCACTTTCTAAAAGCGGCTATGTTCCAAAATTCTCGTCGCTGAATCAACGTTCGCATTTGAGTGAAACTTTAAACACTTGGACAGTGATGCTTACCAAAATGGTTGCGAAAAGTTTGATGTCTGATTTCCTTTCCGTTTCAAAGTTACCAATTTTCTTCGGCAAAAACGCATAATGGTTAAAAATCACGTTCTAACGGCGGTCTTTTTTGAAAAATTCTCGACGCTAAACTAACCGTAGGGTTTGAGGAAAACTTTATCAGCTTAGCACGCAATGTTTTGCTAATTCTTGCGAAAAATTTGAGCCTTCTACGTTTCTAGTTGTAAAAGTTACGATTTTTTACGCGATGACACATTAATGCAAGTAAATAAAAATCCCTTTGCTACATAATTCTTTAGGTGCAACTTCGGAATCAGCGCAATGTTCTCCAGCGGCAAACGTCTCCCAGAGATCTTTCCTTGGCCTGGAAAAGGACAAAAAAAAACATATTTATTGGCTATCTTGCCAGGGCACAGAGCCGTTAATCCCCACAGGCAAGTTATGTGGGGACAAGGATTTATAACGGCTTTATCGTGGCTTTTTAAACCATTGATAATTAATGACGACGAAACTTGCGAAATCAACTAAAAACTTGCGCTATTAATTTCGGAGACGCACTGCACACCAATCGAGTTTAGGCAGTTTAATTAAACGATTGTTGCATAATTGTGTGGGCAATGGATTAATGAAATTTATCGCGTTTGCTTTGAATAATTCCATAATCCGCCACCTTGTGTGGGAGTGAATTATGGACAAAATGCGGCTGATAGTTGGAGTTCCTCCAAGTCTATCCGGGCAGGTTTTTCTTAGTGATTATCCAGATGCAATTATCCGGTGTATGCCGCAGGATGCACAATTAAACATCATAAATCACTGCTTATTTTAAGCCATTAACCTATGATTCTATGTAAGCCATATTAATGACGCGGATGATTAATCGATAGGCGCATTTAGCCAACTAAGGAAACACACTTTTTCGGCTCGATTTTGCCGCGATTAATCACATCTGCGTTAAACAAAAGACCAAAGTTGCACAATCCTGCAACTTCCTAGAAATAAATCGAGTTCTCAATGCGATCATTTTGCCCTTTTGTAATCGCGCTAGTAAATCCGTAGCCACCGGTCAATGGAAGATAAATGCCAAAGATGTGACTCTTTGTCGGAGGATTATTTTAATATCCAGTCCCAGTTTCTTTCGGGGGGCCATTGAGGAGGAATAATCGGGCCCATTTCCCAGCCAAATGCTTGATTGACCTCAGCCAAATTTTCTCTTCAGCTAATCCAGGCAATGTGCATGAATTATCCAAAATACTTCCGCCTAATTATGCAGTCGAACCCAATTGAAGCCTCTAATCCCATTTGGAAAACATTTGCTACATGCAGGTATAATGAGGTTCGCAGCATCCGATCATTAATGCATGTATTTAGATGGAATCCACAGCGACTCTATCAAGGATCCGTTCAAATCATAAAAGCTGGAAAGTGCCCAAAGGCAAACATCCACGATTTGCGTTTTATCACTTGCCAGCAGTAAAATCTGGATGGATTCAATTAGATCCAATCACTTTTTTATGCGTGATTGTGTTTTGGTTGGCGGCATTCTCAGTGTTTTATTGCGGCAATGAAACGACTGTTGATCTGGACTAAGAAGAATTTGATTTTGGAACTTTGATGGTTTTTTTCAGTCTGTGAGGGAGGTTTTCAGGTTAAGGAGGCGCGAAGTTGCTAATGCAGAAATGCGCGATTGGGAATAGTCACTCTTAAACAAAGGGCATTTTGTCAAATGTTTGTCCCCAAATCCTTATTGAAAGTTTTGGGATTTGAGGTCTATTCCTTTTAGAGTTCCTCCAGCGCTCATTTTTGGAAAAGTTTTTAAACGTAGCCTACTTTGCAATTTCAGGGAAAGTTTCTGAAATTGTCTAATGATCCTCTCTCAACATCTAAAGCAAGTTTCTGATCTATTTTGCCTGTTGTGTAGCAGTTACGAATTTATTAGATCCGAAATCCACAATTGACAACAGTTTTTAACGACGCTCATTTTTGAAAAATTCTCCAAATTTACTGTGATATTCGAGCTCAGTGAAACTTTCTGCAATTGTTTTGTGATTCTTCCTGAATGCTTCAAGCGAGTTTCCATTTTATTCTTTCCTCTATTCAGAAGTTACGAATTTATTAAGACGGAAATGCGCATTTGGCAATGTTTCTTAACAGCGCTCATTTTAGAATTTTTTTCTAAAAGTAAGGTATTATGGAGTTTTACTCAAACTTTTACAAATTGTCAACTGATCGTTTCTCAATGCCTGGAGCGAGTTTCCGAATGCTTTGTCATTTTGTATAAAAGTTACGGATTCATAAAAATAGAAAAAGCACAAAGGACTATGATTAATGTTTAAAATCGCGTATTTTTCAAAAAGTCTCATAACGTAACGGATTTTCAGATTTCTATGAAACTTACCCCAATTGCGAAGGAAAGATGTATCAATCTCTGCACATAATCTCGAATATCTGCTCGGCTTCACAATTGAGAATAATCGCTTTCAAACAGTAGTTATTTTTGAAAAATTCCCCAAACGTTAAGTGTCTTCCGATTTTTATGAGACTTGACAAATTTATGAACTGATCGCTTTGCAATTCCTGAAAAAAATGCAGGTTTTTGGGCTCTTTCGCTTAAAAGTTACGAATTTATGAAGGCGACTGAATATAATTGAGAATAATCACTTTCAAACAGCGCTCATTTTGGAAAAATTCTCCAGACCTAATTTTTTTTCTAATTTCTATAAAATTTGCGACAATTGGGAACTGATGGCTTCGCAATGGCTGCAGATAATTTCAAGTTTCTATTTTCCAATAAACACAATTGATAATAATCGCGTTCAAACAGCGTTCATGTTTGATAAATTCTCTCATACGATTTTCATGAAACTTTCTGCAATTTGAAAACACCCAAAGCGAGTTTCGGATCTTAATTTCCATTGATTCAGGAGCTATGAATTTATTAATGCGTAAGTGCACAGCTGACAATGTTAGTTTTTTACAGCGCCCATTTTCCACAAACTCTCCACTCATAAATCTTTATCGGAATTTTGTGAAACTGTCCCAGATTGTTCACGGATGCTTGCGCAATGACTGGAGGGAGTTTCGTCTTTTTACTCCCATTGACTCAAAAGTGACAATTTTTTTAAGGCTGCAATACAAGTGGGATTAATCACTTTCATAAATGGACATTTTTGAAAAACTTCCCAAATTTAAGCTTTGTTTGGAGTAAAACTACAAAAATTGCAAAATGCCTGGGGCAAGTTTCAGACTTTGTTCTCCTTAAGCTTAGGAGTTTAAAACTTATTAAGGCAAAAATGGGCAATTGACTGATTTGATTTTGATTTGAAAAAATTGTAACTTAACTTATCGTTCGATTTGAGTCAAACTATCCACAATTATTACGCAATACCTTATTAGTGTATGTGAATAGAATAGAAAAGATTTCAAATTATGATGGCCGAAATGCGCAATTGGGAGTAATAAATTTTGAACTTCGACCATGTTTGAAAAATTCTTAAAACCAACTGGACTGCAAAATTTCAGTAAAACTTCCCAGAACTGTACACGCATGCCTTCCAAAGAGTTGTGAAAACTTTCACTCTTTGTCTTCCATTTGCTTAAAACCAGTGAAAGGTTCTACGCAAAAAATACAGAATTCCACAAAACTGCTCTTAAGCAGCTGGTATCTTTGAATATTTCTGCACGTTAAACCTGCCAGTGGATTTGAGTAAAACTTTACCAGGTTGCACACCGACGTTCTTGCACCGAACTCCTAATTTTTTTTCATTTCAGATGAGGATACCATCTAGTTGTGAAATTATGAGCAAACGAATAGTTGCATTCACCTGCAAACAGGGCTTATTTTTGAAAATTTACTCACTCCCAAAACGGGGTCAGAGCTAATTGAAACTATGAAAGTTTCCTAATTGGAATATCCAGAATAATTCATTCGCAAGCAGGCTCGTTGCATAAACTGCACATTATCTCTGCCCCGGTAATTAGGGCGTCTTAATGCACACGTAAGGTTTGCAGAGCGATTATTTAGCGTACCTTCCCTCTACAGTGCATTATCTTGGCGAATTAGGCCCCTTCCCTTTGGTAAATGCTTTAGTAATATTGCCTTTGCTCCATATTACCTTGGCTAATTAGGGCGTTATTGTGCAGCTTGAACACATAAAGTGCCCGAGTTTGTTGCGTCGTTTCCGTAATTTATAATCCAACTCTCACAAATCGAAAAAAACTGATGTAATAAAGAAGCCCATAAGAGTGCATTAAAAAGTCGAGCCATTAACCTTTCAAGAGGCTTCAACATGTCAGGATGAGTGATGGAAATGAGCAAAGAGTGGCCTGGTAGAGAATGTCGGATTACCCGAATTAGATGATAAGAAACCGAGAAAATCCTGACAAGTCTGCTCATTTTAAATGACGGCAAACTGAAGCGGGCATTAGGAGAAAAATTATCGTACATTTAGGACCTTGGGGGAGAGTTAATGTGTCTCAAAACAAGGCGAAACCTCGTCAGTTTGAACAAAAGACAATTTCACCCGAGAACCAGACTTGCGAAGCAGCCGTATGCATTTCGCTTCCTGATAGTTTGCAGAAGTTTTCCTGCAGCTTTACGAACTGCCACAAGGTAAATACGTGGAAACTAATTGTGAAAACCACGCCAAACAACAGACAGTTGCTGCAAGTACAACAAGTCTTTAGCAATTTATGAGGCAAAAGAGAGTGTGCTCTGAATTGACAATGCATTCGAAATGGCTTGCACTGGCGCCAATTGCGAAAGTTTCTAAAATACATAAAGAGTGCAACAACGCAACCTGCTATTTGATGCTAGATTTAATTATTCTTCGAGTTTTTCGGGTTTGGAGGACGTTTTAAATATCAAATTGAGTTTTCAAAGTTTCTAAATTTTGGATGGGCTCTTGGAATTGAGTCAAATTTCAGCATTTTCGTAGGTATTTCGCATACACCTGCAAAGTTTCACTTTTGGTTCTTTTTTGGATTAGGATCCAACGCTGGGAATACGCACACTCGGACAAAGTTCATTTTTGAAATTTTTTAATTCCTTAGTGTGTATGCAAAACTAAGCAAATTTTTGTTGGTATCCAAAATATTCCTGCAAAGTTTAATTTTTGCATTTTCAGAGGTTTGGAAGCTTTGCATTTTTAAGTTAAGGAATGCACATTTCAGGACAATTTTTTTGCAAAATTATGTTTTAAACGTTGCAACAAAAGTTTCTTAATTTTCCATGCAAATTTGTCATTACAAAACTCAATTGAATTTTGCGAGCTTCTAGACTTGGATGTCCCAAATACAGCATTTCGTTTGTGAATCTCTTCAGATTTATTAATTAGGAATTTTTATATGCAGAAATGCACAATTTTACACAGAAATGGCAACACCCACGATCAAAAATTTATAAATTCCAAATGCGCCTTTTGAGCTCAGTTAAATTTTGTGAGTTTCTACGCTGGGGTGTCCCAAATAAATCTGCAAAATTTTATCTTTGAAGCTTTTCGAATTTAGAAGCTCTGATTTTTTTAATGCAAAAATGCACAATTTGAAATAATCACATTTAGCCAAAATCCAATTTCAAAAATTTGTAAATTCCCAATCTGCGCTTGAAACTTGTTCCCATATTGCCAGTTTATAGACTGAGGTGTCCCAAATACATTTTGAACATTCCGAAATTTGCAATTTGATTCCGAAATGACAAAATCCATATTCAAAAATTTCTGATTTTCTAATGCGTCATTGAAAGCCTGTCTAAATTTTTGTTGTTCTACTTTGGTGTGTCCCAAATAGATTTGCAAAAATGTGTACTTAAATGTCATACCAGTTAGAAGTTAAGAATTTTTAAATGCAGAAATGCACAATTTGATTCAAAAATTAAAAAAGCCATTTTCAAAAATTTGTCAAATCCCAGTGCGCCATTGAAAATCAGTCTAAATTTCTATGCTGCTACATTGGGGCGTCCCAAATAAATTTGCAAAAATTCGTCTTTAAATCTCGACCTGTTTGGAAGTTGGCTATTTAGAAATGACAAAATTCATTTTCAAAAGTTTCTCAATTCCAAGTGTGCCATTCAAAATAAGTCTAAATTTCGATGCTTCTACCTTGGGGCTTCCTAAATTAATTTGCAAAAATTTGTCCTTAAATCTCGTCCCGTTTAGAAGTTGGCAATTTTTTAATGCAAAAATGCACAGTTTGATTCAGAAATTACAAAATGCATTTTCATATATTTCTGATTTCCTAGTTGACCATTCAAAATCAGTCTAAATTTCCATACTTCTACTTTGGGATGTCCCAAATAGATTTGCAAAAATTTGTCTTTAAATCGCATCCTGGGTAGAAGTTGGTAATTTTTTAATGCAGAAACGCACAATTTGATTCCGCAATGTCCAATTCCATTTTGAAAAATTTCTCATTTTCTTCTTAGTCATTCAAAGTTAGTACAAATTTGCGTACTTTTACGTTGGGGTGTCCCAAATAAAATTTGCTAAAATTCGTATTTAAATCTCAATCCGTTTGAAAGTTGGCAATTTGTCAATGCAGATATGCACAGTTTGATTCAGAAATGACAAAATCCATTTTCAAAAGTTTCTCAATTCTCAGTGCGCCTTTCAAAATCAGTTTAAACTTCCATGCTTCTACTTTGAGATGTCCCAAATAAATTCGCAAAAATTCGTTTCAAATCTCATCCCGTTTAGAAATTGGCGATTTTTAAATTCAGAAATGCACAACTTGATTCAGAAATGACAAAATCAATTTTCAAAAATGTCTCATTTTTTACTGCGTCATTCAAAGTCAGTATACATTTATGTAATTTTACGCTGGGGTGTCCCAAATAAATGTTGCAAAAACTAGGTTTTAAATCTCATCCCGTTTAGAAGTTGGCGATTTTTTAATGCAGAAATGCACAATTTGATTCCGCAATGTCAAATTCAATTTTTAAAAATTTGTCATTTGCTAGTGCGTCAATAAAAGTCAGTATAACTTTCCGTGCTTTTACTTTGGGGTGTTCCAAATAAATTTTCTAAAATTTGGTTTTAAATCTAATGCCGTTTGGAAGTTGGCAATTTTTAAATGCAGCTATGCCCAATTTAATTCCAAAATCTCAAAATCCATTTTAAAAAATTTCTCAATTGTTAGTGCGTCAATGAAAGTCCATATAAATTTTCGTGCTTCTTCTTTGGGGTGTCCCAAATAAATTCGGAAAAATTCGTCTCTAAATCTAATTCCATTTTCAAAAATTTGTCAAATCCCAGTGCGCCATTGAAAATTAGTCTAAATTTCTATGCTGCTACATTGGGGTGTCCCAAATAAAGTGGCAAAAATTCGTCTTTAAATCTCATCATGTTTAGAAGTTGGCAATTTTAAAATGCATAAATGCACAATTTGATTCTGAAGTGACAAAATCCATGTTCAAAAATTTTTTAATTCCCAGTGCGTTATACAAAATCAGTCTAAATTTGCATGCTTATACTTTGGGCTGCCCAATTACTTCTACCAAAATTGGTCTTTCAATCTCCTCCGATTTAGGAGTTACGAATTTTTAAATGCAGAAATGTACAGTTGGGATTAATCTCACTTTGCGGTCAAATTTACTTTTTAATGCCAAAAAATTTGCATCCTTTCATAACTTAGCGACTCATTTCCAGGCAAGGAAAAACCCCAGGCCTTCGGGGGCAATCAACATCTTTAAACTAAATTTGTGCTGTTAACTATAATTTTTTTCGTAATTTGTGGCACAGTCGGACGTTTTCTACTCTGGGATTTTTTCTAGTCCAGATGCCCTTGACCGCATCTCGCAAAACTGAAATCGGCCATTGTTTCAGCGAGTTTTCGGTACACCGCAAGTTAACCCATGGGCCATTAAGTGCTTTATCCATGGCCGTTGAGCAAACTTGCGCTTATCACTTTCATATATTTTATCCGGGAAAAAATGTGGCACACAAACCGTTCCAAATAGGTCAACTTTCCGCAAAATGAATTATGATAATCTTATCTGTCTGGTTTGCTGTTTAAAGGCTTGCAACAGTGGTTGAAAATCGATTAAACCATCGTCTATCAGCGGATGTCAGCAACATGAACATATTTGTCTCCAATTTAATTTGCAGCTGCGAAAAACACCATCCAGAACCGAATTCAGTTCAGTTAATCGGTTTCGTTTGTTTGCAGCGGAATTTAAATGCAGACATGGCTATTTGATCATCCAGAGCCCCGATCGATCATCTGATAATCAATCAAAAAATGTCGCCATCATAAGGGTTGTTTTGTGAAAAACATTCCAGCTATTTTAGCAAATAGTTTTGCGTCGTTAACCTAATTCTCCTGGAATCGATACTGATTGATTGCGTTTAATAAAGACCCGCTCGTTTTATATGTAAGCAAATTCTGAAAGGAATTTCATTTTGTAACAACAAGTCTACATCGGGAATTTGTTGTCAATAAACTCACTTTATTAGCAGGAAGTTTTACTGTTGTCGCAGTTTTTTGAGCTCGGCGAGTTGAACAATTTAGGCAGCATTTTACCCCGAAATAACCTTTCTTGTCAAAACACAGTGGAGCAAAGTTCCGCTTTAGAATATGCGACCGGAATTAGTTAAATTTCAATTGGGGCAACAGTTTCCAGTTGTGATGCAGCGCAGGGAGAAGTTGGGGAACTTTCCAAATTTCCTGCTCTGCACGGATGGCACTTAAAAATCGTTGTTTGACCCAAATTTCGCTCGGTTCCAGGCCTGGTTCATCATCATCATCAGCATCACTTGGGTGGGCTCGATGGCCCTGTTCAGCATCCTGGTGATCAAGCAGGGCGGATTCTACTTCAATTCCACAGGAATGCACGCTTGCGAGCCCTTTTATCCAAAGGCTTCGTTACGCATCCTGTCGGCTTGTGGATTCTACTTTCCCACCACCATGATTCTCATGTACTGTTACGGATCAGCCTTCGATGTAAATAAGTTGGGATTCAAGCGAAGCAATTTGCCCTGCAGCATCAGTTCCAATGAAGTCCAACAGTCCAGCAGCATGGAGAAGGTTAGTAGTTGTGCAATAGCGATAAGCAAAACCAAGACTTGCATGGACACTTACAAAAAAGTTGGTCGTGCGGAACATGGTCTTGCTCTTGCATGCAAAAGACTTGCATTTCTTGCTCAACGTTATTTGTCAACGATTGACTGGAAAACTGATCAAAATCGTAAATCGGGGAAATTGCTCTAATAAATTCAAACATTGTGGGCAAAATAAAGAAAATAATGTCCTGCATGGAAAATACAAATGGCTTTGGCATTCAGGGCCCAAAGATATATAAACACACGGTTACGCAGGCTGATATTCATATTTATTTAACTCTCGGCGATAAATTCCCGAGAAGAACCAATTTTATATGGATGCGACGCAGCGTGGAAGAAATATGAAAATCTTTTCCGTTTCAGACAAATCCTGATACAAACATATGAGAGACTTAGCAGGTTTTAATTGAATTTTCCTGCTGTTTTGACCTGAAGAAGACGAGGACGCCTCAACTGTTAGCCATATTAAAGCCTTCTGGCGCATTCCACTTTGGCTAGCAGCATTTCGATATATTCCAGGTAGTTCCTCAAAGCAAATGCGGTTTTCTCGATTTCACATTATGCGCTTTGAACTGGAACACTGATACCTTTGGCCATAAATTACCGTTTCCCACACTGTTATTTGGATTTTTGCAATGCAGCAAAGCACGGAAAAGCTCCAGACAATTAGGCAGAATGTTCTGTTGAAACTCCAGTTGCGTACGATTTCCAGGCATAAAACTACGTATAATTACAAGCTGTATTTTTGGGCAGGTTCTGCACTTGGGTGTTACAAATGCATCTGCAACTGTTCAGTTTTTAATCCTTTCGGGTGTGTTAGCTAGGATTTCTTAAATTCGGAAATGCACAATTTGATGCAGAAATAACTATTTCGATGTTAAAACATTGATAACATCCGAATGCGCATTTCGAACTTAATTTAATTTTTCAACTTTCTACCTTGAAGTGTTCGCAATAAGCCAGAAAATTTTTGTCCATGAATCTTTTGCAGTTTGGGACTCAGTAATTTTTAAAGGTAGAAGTGCACATTGGGAAATAATCAGATTTTGACATACTCTATGTTCGAAAATTTCTAAATCTCTAATCCAACCTTCGATCTCAATAGAGTTGTGCAAGTTTTTTTACTAGGGTGTCCCAAATACATCTGCAGCTTTTTATCTTTGAATCCCTTCGGGTTTATGGGTTAGAAATTTGTAAATGCGGAAGTTTTCAATTTTATGCAGAAATAACTAAATCGATGTTAGAAAGTTAATAACATCGGAATGCGCATTTCGAACTCAATTTAATTTTGCAACTTTCTACGTTGAAGTGTGCACAATAAACCTTCCAATTTGACTCAATGAATCTTTTGCAGTTTGGGACTCAGCAATTTTTAAATGTAGAAGTGCACATTTGGAAATAATCAGATTTTGACAAACTATATTCGAACAATTCTAAATCGCTAATACAACCTTTGATCTCAATCGAGTATTGCTAGTGTTTTCACTAAGGTGTCGCAAATACATCTGCAACTTTTTATCTTTGAATCTCTTTGGGTTTATGAGTTAGGAATTTTTAAATGCAGAAATTCACAATTTGATGCAGAAATAACTAAATAGATGTTACAAAATTAAAAACTTCCAAATCCGCATTTCGAACAGAATTAAATTTTGCAGCTTTCTACACTGACGTGTCCACAATAAACCTTCCAATTTGACTCAATGAATCTTTTTCAGTTTGGGACTCAGCAAATTTTTAAGTATGTAAATAATCAGATCATCAATCAAGATCAGACTCAAATACAATGGGAACATTTCGTCTTTGAATCTCTTCGGGTTTATGGGTTAGAAATTTTTAAATGCCCTAATTTAAAATTTGATGCAAATCCATTTTAAAAATTGTTCCGATTGCGGGTCTCAATTTCAATCACATTTTTTGAGTATCTGCTATGAGGCATGGACAATATTCCTCCGAAAATTCATATTTGATTATTTTCTAGTTAAGAAGATAGCTATTTTTAAGTGCAGAAAATCACCATAGAGAATATTCTTATTTTTACTAAATTTATAAATTTGCCATTCGCCATCCAAACCCCATGTAATTTTGGGAGCTTGGGGTGCCTCAAATTCATCTGCAAATTTTATTACTTGCATCTTTTCTGGTTTAGAAGTTGGGAATATTTAAATGTAAAAATGCACAATTGAGAATGTTCACATTCTGACGACACCAACTTTCCAAAATTGGTAAACCTCAATGTGGCCTTAAAACGCAATAAAATTTTAGGAGATTTTTGCCTGGGGATTCCCCATTACACCTGCAAAATTTCATGTGGGAATCTTTAGGAGTTTGGCAGTTAATATTATTTTAATTCACTAATGCACAATTTGATTTAAAAATACCAAAATCTCAATTCCCAAAGGGAATTTTTCTTTGCCTTTTTTGCCTTAAATTGCTGTTTTCCACTTTACGTTCTACTGTCCACAAACGGTTATTTGGATTTTTCAGTGCATGCGTTCAATTACTGGCCGATAAAACGACAGGAAATTACGGTGGGAAACCGATGTTTTTGCAACTCTTATCTCCGATGCAACGGAATTTCAACCAAATCACTGTTATTGAGAAACTGTGCTTGCCTATACGAGGAACTATTGGAAACTGATTTTCTCGCTCTCGATATCTAATGCAAACGGTTAAAAACTCCAGGAAACTGCATACTTTGCATCAGCAAAGCAGCGAAAGGCTCCAAAAAATGGCCCAGAATGTGCTTTTCCCAACATCGCCTAGTCAAATTGCCCTCTTACAAACTCCGACTCCTTTACATCGCTCTTGGTATTGGCTGGCCAATTGAAACTCCAATAGTGTATGATTTGCAGACATAAAACTCCAAGTGGAATTTTTCAGTGTTTCGTGAAATTTGCTGTTGAATTTCAATACGACGATGGAAGGGCCGAAGCGAGTTAAGTGTTGCAAAGTTTCTCTGAACTTCCTGCGAATCGCCCGCATATTGCCGGCAGCTGGGATGGAAAACTCTCGGCAATATCTTGCAGCCATTGCAGGGATATTTTCGCTTGTGACTCTCTTGACTCTTTTGGTTATTTCCTATGTTTTCGTTGGTTTGAATAGTGAGTTCATCTTTTTCAATTCAACAAACGAATTGATCAGAACAACTCTTCCAGATCATTTTCCAATGGTTTTCATCCAATTCCCGATAGTTTGCCTGGTTTCCATCTGGGGGGTGATGTGGATCAATGGGTTTTGCGTGAAAAATCGCCATCTCCTCCTGCAGCTGGAAGAAGCCCTTGCAGACTGTTCGACCTTTGGAAAACCGCCAGCCTTCAAAATTTTCCAGGAGAAAATGAACTTGCTCGCTAAACTCCATCTGTCCTACGTCACTGGTGGAGCTCTGCTCTATTTCATCTTCTTCGCCCCCATGCACAAGAAGAACTGCGAAGCGCTCAACATCCAAAGGAACTTCAGCGAAATTTGCGCCCTGTTGATCCCAATCCACATCCCCTTGGTTCCCTATGCAGCGCTAGAAAAGTTTCCCTTCTTGCAGCTGATTAATGCAGCGGAATTCCTCATGCTGATGTACATTTATGTGGTTTGCGGCACTGTTGTCTGGTTGAATGTGGAGGTTATCGAGTACATTTGCCTAAGAATCCGCCACTTGAAGACAGTTTTGCTGGAAGCGCTTGCCTGCCCCAATAGAGCGACTCGAAGGGGGCTATTTGGGAGGGCTGTGCAGTACCATGAAGAGATTTTGAGGTATTTTTTTCCTTCGGGACTTCAGGGGTTATTTTCAAATTTTTCCAGAATGGGTCGTTTGGCTGATGAATTCTTCGGAACCGAGCTGGTTTTGCATGTGGTTCTCACTGGGGCCATTCTGGGGGTTTCTGCCTTTGTGATGCTTGAGGTAGAGGATTCCTCTGGGTTAATCAGCAAGTGTTTAGCAATATTTTTCTTCCAAGTCGGCAACTTTGGAAACTTTGATGATTTTTGTCGGTTGGTTGAATGCGATTATTATGGGCTGCGCTGCCGGGCAGCGACTGATTAACGAGGTATATTGACGGAAAGGCCTTGACTTTTCGGTATAAAGCTGGTTTTATAGAGCGCAACTATTTCGGATGTTTTACACGAAGTGGATTGGTTTGAATTCGACAATGGCCTGAAGAAAGATCTGCTTTTTTTCTTGGTGCGCAGCAGGAAGTCCATGTATATTCGTGCAGGAAACGTTATAATGGCCAATGAGCTCATTATTCAGGTAACTTTCCCTGCAGAAACTAAGCGAGTTGATTGAATTTTTCCAGATTTTGCGAACTTCCTATTCCTATGTGACTTTTTTGAATAGCATCGACGGCAACTGAACGACACCCTTCTACCCAGATTCTCTAGATGATTAGCAATAAAGCATCCAACAGGACAAAGCGTCGGTTTTCTAACCAATTTCCCTGTGTTTTTAGCGCTGATTTGATTGAATTTCCACTATAACACTCGCGGATTTTCAGTTGAAACGCGTCAAATTGTTTCGACTTCGTCGCCCCTTTTGTGTCCAATTAAATTTCCTTCAACAGTTCAATGGATTTGGGGCCGCTGGTAGATTCTAAATCGATGTCATTCATAAACCCCGAATTGGCCGCCCTTAATGCGCTAAAACATCCTTTTTTTGGGGGTTGTTTTCAGCCCTTAGAACGAATGAAACGGTGGCGTTTTCCTCGTGTTATTGCGCTGATAAGACAAAATGCAAATGTCAGTGCCATGGAAAGTCAACGATTTTCCCGATTTTGCCTGCCGAAAACTGTTGTGGATTATTTAAATCTGTTTAGGGTTTTGGTTAAACGAGGATTTTTAGTGTTCAATGGTCGAGGTTGAAGGGCCATTTTGTGTTCTTGCAAGCGGTTGGGGAAAAATCAGTATTTTTGGCGTAAGCCCGAAGATTGCCTCAGAATCTCCGTGAAATATCGACAAAGCATCCAGCTTCAAATTGACCAAGTTTGACGCAAATCTTTGGACAGATCCTTTTCTTAATAAAGCGTCTCAATGTTGAGTGGAAAAATCGCTATTTGCTGGCTCTGCATATTTTGGATCCAGTATATAGAGAGTGTTGCCAGGACCCCGAGTTACAAACTGACCCAATTTGGTCAGCATGGATGTATAGGGTGATTTTTAGCAAGGTCCAGAAATTGCAGTTTTCAGCCTCTGCAGCCTGAAGGAAAAAAAATCACAACTTCTGAATTTGTCTTAACATTCGCTTCCACTCTCGGCAGAGGCTTTGGAAATAATGGGGCTACCAGTTTAGCAAAATTCGTCTGAATTTGTCTATGGGTTGATTTTGGAGAATTTCTTCATGTGTACTAAAATGTGTACTAAAACTCAAAAACATTTTTTGGTGCAGGCTGATGAAAAAAATTAATATCTTTTGTGCAAGCGCCAATATTGTTTTACAATTTTTAGGCGTTATTCAGACGACGTTCAGCTATAAATTGAACAAACTTCTCTCACAATGCAAGCTTTCGTTGGTTTCGGGCAATTTTCAATTTGGAGTCCGAAAAATCGCTTTTCTATCTCTGCAGCCCGATGGAAAAGAAACCATAAATTCGGACTCAGCTCATCTGTAGTCTCTTGCAATTTTTGCCCACTATTCACAAACCTCTACACTACAGACCTGGAAAATTTCATTAAAATTGATGATCAGGGTGATTTTTGAAATGGTCACTTGGGACGTAAAAATTGCAAGTTTTCAATGCAATGAAAATCCTCACTATGAAAGAAACCGAAATATTTTCTAACAGGCTCTAAGGGATATTCGAAAAAAGTACAGTGCAGGTGAAAATTGAGAAAATTTCAATCGAATTCAACCGCAGCGTGTTTTTTTAAGACCGTAAAGACCGACTCATTTTAGACCGTAAAATTTGCAGTTTTCGCTCTCTACCGCCTGACGGAAAAAAATTCAGAACTTTTACGTTTTCCTGAAAATACGTTTGAAATCTCTTCAAATTAACTAGCGATAATCCGGCTACAAACTGAGAAAAGCTTAATTAAATCCATGTACTGGGTGAAGTTTGAAAGTGTTTTCCTTTGGGGACTACGAACCGCAATATTCTCATTATGCAGGCTGATTTAATTTTTTTTATATCTTGGAAGCAAGCACTAGTATTTATTTCCAATTTTTGTAGAACATTGAAAAGTTATTCAGCTACATACTTGCTAAGTTGCATTCAAATCTATTAACGGATTGATTTTTTAAATGAACATTTGCTGTCTGGGCAAGTTGATGGGAAAAAATAATAGTTTCTCAGTAAGTTGGAATCTTTCCTTTCAGTATCTATGGAGCATTTGCAAATTATTCATGTACAGATTAACTGAATTTCGTTCAAACTTATTTGAAAACTGTTTATTTTTGGGGACCCAAAAGCACAATTTTCGATTTCTGGAGTTAACGGAATTTCTTATAAATTCCTGGGCCGGGCGAGTTAAAAAAATTTATATTTTGGACCAAAATACCCGCAATTTTCGATGTCGGCACCCTGAAGGGAAAAAATTCATAACTTTGGTGCTAGTGGTAATATTTTCTTTGAATCGCTCCAGAGTACACTATGCGTTCGGTTACAAATATAAGCAAAGTTTTATTCGAATTCAAGGAAAATCTATTTGGGGCCCCACAAACTGCAACTTTCGATCTCTGCACCCTGAAAAAAAGGCAAAAATTCATAACTTTGGCCCTAGCCAGAATATTTTCTTCAAATCTCTCCCCAGCATTTCCAATTCATCCAGCAAGAAACTGACTACATTCCATTGAAGATCCTATACCAGGTGATTTTAAACAAAAATCTATTCAAGGCCCAAAAAACCGCAATGCATTGGATATGTGCAGCCCGATGAAACAAATATCCATAACTTGGGGGCTAGTGGGAATATTTTCATTAAATCTGTCCAGAATATTCATGAAGCATCCAGCTACAAACTGACTTAATTCCATTGAACTTCCTGCACCGGACGATTTTAAACAAAAATCTATTTCTAGAGATTTTGATACCGAAAATCCCGGAAATTTCGATCTGGGCAGCCTCAAGAGAAAATTCCTAACTTCGGTACTAGTAAGGGTATTTTTTTGATATCGCGCGATAGTATTCACATAGTATCCGGCTACAACCTGACAGAACTCGAATCAAATGCCTGCACCAGGCGATTTGAAACAAAAATCTACGTGAAACTGAAAAAACGGCAATGTACTAATGGCAATATTTTCTTCAAATCTGCTCCGAGTATTCACACAATATCCATTAGCAAATGCACTGAATTTAATTTAAATTTCTGCACCAAACGATTGAAAACAAAAATCTATTTGAGACCAAACAAACTGCAACTTTCGATTTGTGCAGCCTCAAGGAAAAAATTCGTACAACTTCGGCACGAGTGGCGGTATTTTCTTGAAATCTCTCTCGAGTATTCAGACAGTATTCAGTTACGCACTGATAAAAGTCGATTGAAATTCCAGGATCGGGCGATTTTAAACAAAAATATATTTGAGACCGTAAAAAACCGCAACTTTCGATCTGTACAGCCTCAAAGAAAAAAATTCGTAACTTCGGCACGAGTGGGGGTTTTTTCTTGAAATCTTTTGAAAGTGTTCACACAGTATCCAGATACAACCTGACGACACTCGATTGAATATGCTGAACCAGGCGATTTTAAACAAAATTCTATTTGAGGCGGAAAAAATCTGCAGCTCAAAGGACAAAATTCATAACTTTGGCACTAAAGGGAATATTTTGTTAAAATCGCCTGGGAGTATTCCAAAAACATACATTACCATACATTGACCAAATTTCATCCAAATTGCTGGAAGGAGCGATTTAAAACAAACATCTTTGAGACCGAAAATACTGTAATCTTTCACTATCGTAACTTCGGCACTAGTGGGGACATTTTCTTGAAATCTCTATCCAGTATTCACACAACATCCAGCTTCAAACGACGATGACGAAACTCGATTGAAGTTCCGGCACCGAGCGGTTTTTTTAGATTTTAAACAAAAATCTATTTGAGATCGAAAAAAGCGCAACTTTCGATCTGTGCCACATCAATCAGGAAAAAATTTATAACTTCGGCACTAATGGGAATATTTTCTTTAAATCTCCCCAGAGTATTGACAAACTACCCAGCAACCAACCCAGTAAATTCCATTTAAATTCCTGTACCGGGCGATTTTAAACAAAACTCTATATGCGACCGAAAAAACCACAGATTTTGTTCTGTGCAGCTTTAAGGAAAAAATTCATAACCTCAGCACTAGTGTGAACACTTCCTTTAAATCTTCCCAGAGTATTCACATATCATCCAGCGACAAATGGACCAAATTTCATTGCAATCCCTCAGTCCGAATGCAAATTAACTTGTCTCAAATATCGTTTTGATCAGGCCAAACAGCATTGCAGCAGGATAAACGTAATGTCATAACGCCGTTAGCCAATTAGGCCTGCCAGTGAGCAAACTGGACAGTGTTTAGCTTGGAAATAATAGTTAATTCCGCGATTTAAGCTATGCAGATTGAATAAATACCGCGCTCAATTTCGTGGCACCCCGAAAAAATTCACTTTCAACCTGTAAACGATAGGATGTGGAAGATTCTCTGTTTGGGATGCTTTGCAGCATGCTGCGGCTTATCGGGCTTAAATAATTCATTGCTTGTTTATGGCCGGTTCGGTCGACGTGAAACATTTCCCCGATAACGATAAACTTCCAGTTTTTGTGGCGTTTGAACGAAACCCGATCGGGCCTGGGCTCGCAATTAGAAAATGGAAAGCTAACGATTACCATGTATTAATTAAACCAATTTGGAACTCGATCATTTTCCCAGACACGCTGCTTAATCCGTTGTTGAGTGGAAGGCTGCAGTTTTTCCCAAACAAATTCCCTGCGAATCAGCGCATGTAATTCATGTCTTTTGATCAAGGGCAGACATCTTTAGCTATCATTAGGAAGGCCGACTTTGATCTCGAACGCGAGAGTATCAGATGCGATTATTTTTAATGAATGTTTTAATTAATTTAATTGCGTTGGGTTTTTAATGGAAATATACCTACCCGTTTAATAACTCCATGCACGTTGCTAGAGAACTTTCCATTTTTGGCTCCAGTTAATCGACCACGAGCGGAAGCTGAGCTTGATCTGCTCCCGAACAATGGCCGCAATGTCTTTGGGGTTCATCGTGCTAGTTACACCCTGGACCATCCAGGAAGTTGTGGCGGCCTGCACTGGATCTAGAGCCCCGCCGGCCTTAGACTTTATCGCCACCTGGATGGCTTTAAGCAACAGCTTTTGGTATCCATTCATCTACTGGACGCTCAATAACCACTTCAGGCGAATATGCCGGGAGATCTTCAATGGGGTGAGTTCCGCTTTAAAAACTCGCGAAAAAATCCCGAAAACTCTACACTTTCCAGGTGTTTTGCCGCAAAATCCACGACAAGAAGCAGCAGCAGTTTGACCATTTCTGCAACACATCGCCCTCTTCAAAGTACATCGGGCATACGCCTGACTGTGACCTGGAAGGCCTTTCCGAGAAATACTGGGGAGAAATCCTGGAACGCACAGTTTCATCCAGCTCGATTCCAGAGCCCCAACAGTCGAATTCGCTGGAAACTCGACTGGACTGCAACGGCATTGAACTGAGTGTTCTAAATAATTCTCCAGCGGATTTATGAAAGCTGGACAAGACCACGCAAACCTTTGATTTGGGCGGCGAAAGCATGGGCAGTTCGGCCGAAACCGCCATCGTCTCCAAATAGCATTGCGTGGTCCATAAATGGTGATTTTGCAGTTCTTTGCGTTTTTCCTACCGCCTCCAGATGAACGCAGGTTCTTCGATGTGGACAATGAAGAGCTTGATGAACGTGCAAACTGCTGGCTGCCACTTTTTCCTATATGAGTTAGTAGAAAGATAGTTTAAAACGTTAAAGTCCTGAAAAGGATATTTAAAAAAATGTAATCAAGGCAGTCAATTAATCGAAAAATCTTGTGGTCTGCACAAGTATTTTTCAGTTTTACCGGGTGTCCCCCCATTGCAATTCCCTGATAGATAATCATGCATGCCAAAGTAATTTTTTGTCAAGAAACTGGAATTGGAGCGAAAATTTTGCAAGAGACGAAAAACCATCTAAACGAACCTAGCTAGCGGCTGAAAAAAAACCAGCCCATTTGTACAAGGGGTTGCAGAAAAACTTTCTACAAGCAGCCTCTTTTTCAACCGTGTCCGGATGAGCAAGTTTAGGGACATCCTGTATATAAAAACCTGCTGGCAAGCTGAACTCAGATAAAAATGAAATGGACTGTGTGCAGTTGCATAACGTTTTGCCTTTACTTATTTGGTGATTATTCTGTAAGTGAACTTCAATGCGCCTCTGCTGGACATTATGGCGAATGCGCGTTACTTACGGCAAATAAGCTGGTACAGTATTAATAACTGTAAATAGCGACTTTGTACTAGGGCAATTTCCATTGTTCCTTGGTCCTGTTCGGTATCAAATAAGCGTTTCGTATCTATTAATAATTGTAAATACGAATTATTGTAATACTTTCTTATAGAAAATTTGCTGTGTTATTTGACTTTTAATAAACGGTTTTTACGTTATATTATAGTGAACTGGATTTTTCTTCGCCTGAAACCACATTTAAAAGATTATTTATTTTAAGGGCACAAAAATTATTTAAATATATTCATTCTGAAAGCGGCGTTGTTGCCTCTGCCACATGGTTTTGTCTGAAGAAAATCAATTCTTCCATCATCTTCAGTCAATTCAAATGCCTGTTCAGTTGGCTGAGTTAGTGGCCCCTGCGACTTCGTTGGCCCGTTGGGTGCACTTTCAAACTTGCAAACCAGCTGAAATTTGGTGGAAATCTTCATCAAAACACTGTAATAAATCGAATTAGTTCCCTAGACCTGCAAATTCTAGCGAGGTATGGCAACGCACAAGTTCAGCAGGGAATTTTCATTTCCTGTGTTGCCTGCCCTGGGTTGAATTACGGTTGACGTTGGTAACTGGCCCGCTTGTTCAGTTTAGCCATTTTAGTTTCCTTTCGCATAGTGTTCCAAGGTGGAGTAGGAACGTAAGTATAGATTTTTCCTAGTTTTACCTCAATTTTTTGCGTTTTGATTTCGGCAGAATGCTCAAACTGTGCCCCTTTAAGCTTTGCTTCTATTGAGCGTTATCTAAACCAGTGGGTTTCGTGGATTTTTCCCAAATTTGCAATCTTTTGAGACCATGCGTGTTAGATCAGGTTAGGTTGGCACGTTTATTTCATTTCCAGCCTCATGCTCTTGAGCCCGAGTTGTTAGCCCACTTTTCAATAATCCTTTCAACATGTTTTGCATTCAATCGCGGAAATATTTCGAGAAAATGGGGGGGGTTTGACCAAGGGGCAAAGCCCTAACCTTGACGGCCTAGCCATTGTTCAGTTTGGGAGATACTAGTGGGTGTATTTGCCGAAGAAGCACCAAATCAAGGACCGCATATTTCGACCAGTTACTTTTAACCTTAGTAGATAAATGTTCGGAAAACAGACTTGTTCAGCTGGTTGGTATCAATTTCTCATTAAATGCAAAACAGTGGAATTAGTGGGGACTTCAAAGGCTTACGAGACACGAGTGCATTTTTTTCTGACATAAAGCAGTAACACTTAGTGAATATTGCAGTGAGGTGCTTCTAAGGTACGTATGATTCTTTTGAATAATACCAATACATCCAGCGTATCTCCGAAACTGAGCAAACAGAGTCTAATTGGAGCTAAAAAGTAACGAAATATATTTTTTTTGAATAGTTAACTCGACAAGATGCCACAGAACGAATACATGGAGCGTCACCGCAAGCTGCACGGTCGACGGCTCGACTTTGAAGAAAGAAAGCGAAAACGTGAAGCCCGTGAGCCCCATAAGCGAGCTGAAACCGCTCGCAAATTGCGCGGTATCAAGGCGAAGATCTTCAACAAAGAGCGCCGCAATGAAAAGATTCAGATGAAGAAGAAAATCAAGGCCCACGAGGAGAAAAAGACCAAAAAAGTCACTGGAAACGTCGCCGAAGGGGCTTTGCCCGTCTACTTGCTGGATCGTGATGTACAATCCAGGGCCAAGGTGCTCTCGAACATGATCAAGCAGAAAAGAAAGGAAAAAGCCGGCAAATGGGATGTGCCGATTCCGAAAGTACGAGCCCAAGCAGACTCTGAAGTGATGCGAGTGGTCCGATCAGGGAAAACCAAGAGAAAGGCCTGGAAGCGAATGGTCACTAAGGTCACATTTGTCGGCGAGGGTTTCACGAGAAAACCGCCAAAGTTTGAACGGTTCATCAGGCCCATGGCTTTGCGCTTTAAGAAAGCACATGTTACCCACCCAGAGCTGAAGGCCACCTTCCATTTGCCCATCATTGGCGTCAAGAAAAACCCCAGCTCTGCCATGTACACGAGTTTAGGAGTCATCACCAAGGGCACCGTGATCGAAGTCAATATTTCCGAGCTGGGTTTAGTCACACAGGCTGGCAAGGTTGTTTGGGGCAAATATGCCCAAGTCACCAACAACCCGGAGAACGATGGATGCATCAACGCAGTACTTTTAGTGTAGTTGAATGACTTGTATGGTTTTTTTGTAATAAATCAGTCCATGAGGACTTATTCCCAGTCCAAGCTTTGATTTGCTTTCAAACTGCGTCGATTTGAATGTTACAGGACTCGCAGGTTTAATGGTTTTTTATGTTTTCCAGTTCACCGCTAGAGATGCAGATCTTCGTGAAGACTCTGACGGGCAAGACCATCACTCTTGAGGTCGAGCCATCAGATACTATCGAAAATGTTAAAGCCAAAATCCAGGATAAAGAGGGCATCCCTCCCGACCAGCAGCGGCTGATCTTCGCCGGCAAGCAGCTGGAAGATGGACGCACTTTGTCGGACTACAACATCCAGAAGGAGTCCACTTTGCATTTGGTGTTGAGGTTGAGGGGAGGCGCTAAGAAGCGCAAGAAGAAGAACTACTCAACTCCCAAGAAAATCAAGCACAAGAAGAAGAAGGTCAAGCTGCCGATTTTGAAGTTTTATAAGGTGAGATTAGTTTTTTGGCGTTCGTAATAAAAAACGTGCGGAAATTCAGTCGAAGAACGTTGATATTTCGTGATCAAATTTGCATATTAAAAGTTTCCCTTTTCATTGAATTTTCAGGTGGACGAAAATGGGAAAATCCACAGGTTGAGGAGAGAATGTCCCGCTGATCACTGTGGTGCTGGTGTTTTCATGGCAGCAATGGAAGACCGTCACTACTGTGGAAAGTGTGGATACACGCTAGTCTTCTCCAAGCAAGAATAAGCGTGTATGTTCTAAATATAATTATTTAGAGAATTATTTTTTCTACTTCAGTCCCAACAATCGCTGATTACCCAAAATTTCCTGTCCTTTCCGTCCATTATTCAGTGCAAACTCAATCAACAATAATTTATTCCGTCGCTTTCTCAAGTTACATTTCAGTATTAAAATCGTCTTAGTAAAAACACATGCATATAAATTAATAAATATTAGTTGTATAATTAGGGGTTTTTGATCGGTGTACAGGGTCGCAAGACTTCGGGAAACAATCGACCATTCAAAATACAAACGTGGAAATTCGTCGTTGTTTCCCAAATGCTTCTTAAAATATGGGACACCCGGCAAAGTCAAACTAGAGAGCATTATTTTAACTGATGAGTTCAAACTCTTCTCCGTTTGAACTGCTAACAATGTTAAATTGCGTAATCGGAACGCCCTGTTTTGCATTTTTCCTAGCACTTCATTCCTCTCACGACCATTAATGCGGGGTCCCAATGTTTTAGTCTTTGCCTCGCAAAGAAAAGCTTTTTCTCGTTGAAGACGTACTGGCTTTCGTCGTGCTCGCCGTGGTGGGTTTCATGAAACCCATAGGTTTCGCCCTTGCCGATATTTTGGCTGGGGGCTTTGAGGCCCCATTTTCCGCCCCAGTCTGCAGCATTTTGAAGCTTTCCGCGCTTCTAGAGCCGGTTATTTTGCCCTTGGAGCTGTTCAGGGAAGGCGTCCGGCGCAGGTTGGGTTTGACGGCGTTTTTCTGGTTCTTTGTGTTTTTGTCAGCCAGCGAGTTTTTTCTGGGTCGCGCTGGCTCTGAATTGGTGGGTTGGGACGCTTTTGGGCGGAAATCTTCCGGCTCTACCTGAAAGTGACCGTGTGAGTAACGTGGAGAGAAATCGGGGATGCTAATAACCTTAATGCAAACCGGGGAGACAAAGTCGCCCAAGCTGCTAACGTCTTCCTCTTCTTTGGGGATCTTCACCGGGCTCTTTGGTTGGTTGCGTCTGAAAAGCTAGCCGTAATTTCTGGGGGCTTTCAGCGTGGATTGAACACTTACACTTGTCTTCTTGTACGTCTGGCAGGCGAGAATCTGTTGAATTGTCCGTCCCCTATCAGGTCCAGTTCGTCCTTTTCCGGCTTCAACGTCCTGCTGCAGGGGCTTGGTTTGCTGGGCTCGCGTTTTTCCGTCGGAGTTGGCGAAATGAAATTCTTCCGCGCCATTGGGGGAGTTTGGACGTTGTCCTGATCGATTTCTATCTTGTTGCTGACTGGAGGCTCGGGACTGCTCTTGGTTGGGGGCGACTCAATTTTGGCGGGTTCAACCTGCGGTTCGTCTAGTGGCTTTCTAATGTACAAAGTGAGTTTATTGTCAGTCTTGAGGTTCCTGCCCAGTGAGCCGATCAGCTCTTTTCGGTCGTTGGTCGTCTCCAGAATTGGCTGGAGGATTTTCAGGTTGTACGGGTCCCTTCGATGGTTCTCCCCGATTTCTTCCGTGCTGTTTGGCACGTTTAGGGTGGACTTGCGCCAGGCGGATTTGTCTTTGTAGTGGGGCGAATCACCTGCAAAGTCCCGAGCGGGGTGAAAAAATTTCTGCTGGGGTTGCAAAGAGCTTACGCGACTCGGTCATTGGGTGGCTGAACTCGCTACCCTTCAGCCAAGATTCGACTTTGTCTTTCTTCGACTCGTCTTCCGGGGCTGAGCAGGAGCCTTTCACTTCCACCATAGGGGACGGGGTGGCGCGGTCTCTTTCCAGCAGGAAATCGGCTGTTAGCAGAGCGGGGCGCTTCTTCGGGCCGGTTCCCTTCGCCTTCCTGGCCCAGGAGCGATCTGCAAAGTTTCACCGATTAAAAAATGTTTTCTTCGGAAATCTTGCTCTCACCTAAACTTCCCCAGGATTTGCGTTCGCGGCTGTCGCAAGAGTTCCGCAGGAAGTCCATTAAGTTGCCTTGGTCGTCCAGCATTCCCTTACTTCGGCGTCTTCGCAGACTTCCATTGGGCGAGGAGTCTGGCGAATAAACATGTTTTCACGGGGATTTTTGCTTTAAAATCGACGCTTTACCTGGGGACATTTGCTCGGTATCGACGCCGTTTCCATTAAACGAGCTGAGTCTATGGCGCGGCAGTAAAGGGGAGCTGGTGCCGAAAAATTCGTCCTCTGAGGTTCCACTGTCGGTTCCCAGCCTGTAGCCCTGAAAATTTCCTTTGGGGATTAGTGTCTCCCGAACCAAACACAATTTGCAACCCCATTACTGATCTGTGCTTTTGCCTTCTAAAGCTTCTGTGTGTTCATTAAAAAATATTTTTATTCGATATTTTACCTTCTTGGAGCCGCCGCCCGTTCCAGAGTCGTAAATCTGCATTTCAATGAAACCATCATCAGCAGCATTTCCCACTGAAACGTTTTTCGTTTTACTTGGGCGATTTTTGTATTTTTTGTACCCTTACTTTGGCGTCGTTTAGCCGCTAACAGTTCCTCCCGTTGGCGCTTCCGGGCATTGGCTTGTTCTTCTTGGAACTTGCGGCGCTCATTTTCGATCACCGCCTGTTTGAACTTGCAGGTGAACGCGTGAAAGATCCGGAAGCATTCCTCTATTTTAAAGGAGCTGAGATCCTCGCAGAAAAACTCCGCTAGCTGCTGGCGGACAGTGTCCAGTCTTTTGAGCTCCTTTTGTAGCTTGGAAACGTCGTTTCCAGCCACCTGCAGGAAGCGGATCAAGGTTTTTAAGCGGGCATTTTCCAATAGGTACTTACTATCAGGAAGTCAGTCATTTGGATTTCGATTTCCGGCTCAGTTTCGGGCAGTTCGATTTGTTTCCTGATTTTTCGAATTCGCTCCTCCAGGGCGCTGATTTCGTTCTTCAGCTGCTCCACTGTTGTCCTGCAACGGCCGAAAATAATCCAAATGCGTTATTATTGAAGAGGCGGTACTCACTTGGCCGCCTCCTCCAGAATTCCGATGTTGTCGGTAAAGGACAGCAGGATGTTGCCTCGTTTCTCTGCTTGCTACATTTTGAGGAAAACCCAATTAGCTGGCAGAAAACGAATGTTTCAACTTACCAGGGCGACAAAATGAATTAGGTTCATGTTGGGCTTGTTCGCTCTGATGTCCATGATTTTTTGCAAAGAAGACAGTTTCACTCCCGCCGCGTTTCCTGCATATCCGCCCTGAAATTGATCATCAGCCCCTATCTAAACCCGGGTTGAGGATATTTACCGCATTGAGGAAATTGCCTGCAATCAGCACCATGTAGAGGACTTCTTGGAGCGCCTTGTTGGTCATCAGCTCTGAAAAACACTCGGCAGTTTAAGAAGTTTTCGCTCCGGCATGTTTACCTTGTGCCGCGATAATCATCGAGTGTATGCTCGGCTTCACGTAGCTCATATTGGACTCAAACTCCTCCTTCAGGAGCATGCTCTCAATTCGCAGCTTGTAGCTGAAAATCGCCTAATTTAGCTGCTGTTTAAGTTGAGCCGTTGGCTTTTACTTGGATAAACTGGTGAGTTGGATGAGGAACTTTTCCGCATTTCCCAACTTCCTCCAGTCGCCATCAAACGACTTCAGCATGTCCAGCTCGTCCACTTCGGGCAGAATCTTCAACAATCCCTTTAGCTTTTCGATCCCGATTTTATCGTGCTCCCCGTGCTTGATTAGGCGAATTATGTCTTCATTCGAGCTGAAACGCAGGTGGGTAAAGATAGAGAACATTTAGTACATTAGTTTTATTAGTTTCAAGTCAAGCTATTTTACGGGATTTTTCTGGGCGCTTTGCATGAAGTAATGGAGGTTTCTGTAAGTGTGATGATTCAGCCACACGATGTTTAGAAAGTTGTGTAAAAGGGCGCAATTTTTTGGAGAAATTAACTAATTTTGAAGAGTGAAGATCGTTCCTAGGATAAATCTACTGATTTCTTCACTGTTTGAAATGTTGTTATGATGCTGTGACAATTGCCTCTGCAAGGCACAAATCGGGCGAATCGGCAGACCAATAGAGACAGGCAAAAATGTGTGCGAAAATCACATGGCCATTTCCCCATTGGCCGACCGGCCGTCCCGATCTGACTCCCATCGATCTTGATTTAATCAATCCTGTGAAAAGGCGAATGTTATGTAAGAGCTAAAAGTAGGCCTGGGTAACACTGTGTTGTGCTGCGCTTTTGGGTTGTTGCCGCTCTCTGAGTTAATCAGTTTTAACTCATTGGTTAATGAATTTAACACATATAACAAAAAAAAGCTATCAACATATTGAGCATACGATTGCTTGAAACTATTTGGTCTAAAACGGGGGAAAATCCGGAAATTTTGAAGAGGCTAAACAATTTCAAAGCGATGAAGGTGACGAGTTTTACAAATATTGATTATTTGCTTGTGCTTTTTCTGCTCGTTTTCTGAGGAAACCTAAATTTTGTCGAAAAAAACAAGATAACTTTGTTTCGATTTTGTCCCAAATTCAAAGGTAAAACGGGTATTCGAAAAAGGCGATAAAGAAGACCGAACTGTAAAGACGATGCCCAGATAGCATTTGATATTCTATGAATATCTCAGAATGTTCAAAAAATATACAGAACATTGCGGGAATATCCTGGGAATATACATAGGTGAACATTCCTA
>NW_026017110.1:48103999-48205347 GCF_020466585.1 Dendroctonus ponderosae | reverse complement strand
ATCATTGCGACAACGGCAAAAATGCTGAAAATGTTAATTTAGATTTTTAGTCCGTAGTTATAAGTTATATTTTAATTTATTTATTATCCATTTAATAAGTTTTAGATTAGTTGCAAGTAACTCTTGTTGAAAAATTACATCAGTAAATACTTAAATATGTGAATAAACTAATAAGAGGAAATAAAGTATCGTTTTTCTTTCGTTACATATATGTATGTATATTCCCTGAACATACCATATACATTCACTGAACATACACATGTACATTCACTGAACATACCATGTACATTCCCAGAAAATACACATGTATATTCACTGAACATACCATGTATATTCCCAGAAAATACACATGTATATTCACTGAACATACCAGGTACATTGTCAGAACATGCACATGTACATTCACTGAACATACCATGTACATTCCCAGAACATACCATGAACATTCAGTGTATTAACTCTGACAGATTCCTGGGACATGCATGGAATGTTAATAATGTAACTCATGTATGTCCCACGAATATGCATGTACATCACATGAATGTTCCAGGTATATTCTGGGAATATCATTTTGCTATGTGGGTGACTTTTCTTGTAAAATCCATCTTTCAACTTTTCTGTATAAAAGACTCTCAGTTTGTGAGTATTTTACAGTCAAACTTTAGGAAAAACGCGTTGTTCTGTTTAGAGAGGGGTTTGTTTACTAACCTAAAAGTGATACTAACCCGTTTTTGTCCTGAATTCTACTCCGAAAAATTTTTTTGTAAAATTCATACAAAGCTATAAATATATTTTGTATTTTTAAGTAAAACTCTACAAAATATAGCGTTTTTAAGTAGAAAGCAAAGCCAAAAAAATCAGTCAAAACTAATAAACCACATTTGCGCGCTTTTTGATAGTAAATTATTTGATTTTTGTCCCAAATTCGAAGCTGGAAAGGGATTTCAAAACTTTTTACAGAGCGACGAAGGAGGCGAGTGTTCTGATCAAATTTATTTCATAATTTTTCGCGAAAAATACCTTCAGGTTGTCAGTATTTTATAGTTAATTTTTTGAAAATTGAGCATTTAGGAAAACGAGTAACTTTGCTCAAACTGAAAAATTCTGAAATTTAGAAATGTTAAAATTATTATTCATAAATGGCCCTTAAAATAAATTTAAAAACATGTAAAAAAAGTCATCAACATTTTCCGAGCAACGGAACTGAATTACTGCGCTGGTGCGTTGGGTTAGCGCAACAAGTCATTTGCGTAGCACTGCGCCAACTCCTAAAAATTCATTGGGTTACACAGAACTAGCTAAAAGGGTCAGATCGAAGGCGGTTTTTCGTTGAAATGGATTTAATTAGTTACTTGGATCATGGAAAATACGCCCACAGGCAGGAAAATGGCGCAGATTTACCAAAATATCCGCGTTTTTGAGGAAGAACATGCCGAAAGTTAACTTAAATCGCTAGTAACTGGGCCCTTTTTATTTTTTTACCGTGGTGGAGTTGAGTGTAACACCGTTATTTTGCTGTTTTCTGGCACGTTTAAGCGGCGTTTTGAGTTTAGTTTTTCTTCAGTTCTTTTAGACATTTGAAATCGTTAAATTCTGAAACTTAGCGCAATTTTAGTGCACCTAGAAAACAAACCCCTTCTTTGTCTTCAACTTATTGGAGGATTTCAATGAGTTAAAGAATTAAGCTCGTTTTGCTCTAAAGAAGTTTTCGAGTTTAAAATTCTGAAGTGTCCTCGATATATCCGGCTGTAACTTGTCACTTTTAGGAGTTTCTAGTAGCTTCAAAGTGCATTTGAAAAATACAGACTTTACCTTTCTTCAATGGTCTACTCCCCATTTAGAGTTAAAAATGTGGAGAAAAAGTGTACGTATATTTCCGATTTAGTGATCTTCTGAAGTGTTGATTTTATTAGATAATCATTATTTCGCTTAAAAGTTACTGATAAAGCAATTTAGTAAATTAGTGTTACCACGCTTAGGACATAAATTATCAATTAGTTAATTCGCATTGGGACGTTTAGTTGCCTAATTGCTATCGTTCCACGTTAGTCAATCAATTAGTAGAAGAAGTAGCTTAGTGAGTGAAAATGAACCGAACCTAAGTAATTGCTTCATTTTAGTATAATTGCTGGTTACTTTGTAAGGTCAAAAGACACACGCATCTATCAATTAATTTACCTTCTGAATTGTTTTAGAAAAATATTCACGTTTAGACTTCGTTTGCCGTCTAGGAGCGAAATCTAAAATAAACAACAGAAGCAAATTAAATTATTTCTCCAATTATTAGCCCGATGGTTGTTCTTTTGGTTCACTTCGTGAAAATTTGCCCAAAATCTACACTCGAGCTCACCTCTTGATTGTCTTTGCGCGCTTTCGGCACACAGCGATTTCCATAGTTTGCCACACTGTTCACCGCTTCTACTGCAGCAGGCCCTTGCTGGCAAAACAGCCCTTCCATTTCCGACCAATCAATATCGGCTAGTGGAGAATTCTGATGTCTTACCGCCACTTGCGTCCAGATGTTGTTCGTGCTGACAATCTACAAGAATTCATTGGAAATTCCTAAGTCAATGGAGCCGACCCAAACTGACCTTATTGCTGGGAATTTTGTTCCAATTCACAGTCTTCATCTTGGACTTGGGGGCCGGAATCTCCTGCTGCGGTAGACGTTCGATCAGCGGCTCCTTTTCAGGAGGTTCTGGTAGGTTGGCCGCCTGGCGCATCGCTTGACTGGGCGGAGGTGGAGGTGGGATTGCAGGTGGAGTCGGCACTGGCTGGGGAAAAGGAGGAGGTGGCGGAGGAGGCCCTGCCGGCCCTAAAAGAAACGCTTAGGTAGAACCAGGTTTAGAAGCCCAATGCTCAAATACCTGGAGGAGGAGGCGGAGGCGACAAAGCCCCGAGCAGCGATGTCCTCCTAGACCCGCTACCAGATTCTGGTTTCTGCTGGCAGGTACAGTTGAGCCTCAATTGCGACTTTGAGTTGAACCTGCTCAGTCTGGGCGCCTCTTCTCTGGTCATCGTGCCTCTCTGCACCGCCTTGTCCACATTGTCCCACACAATGTCGCTCAGAGGATCATTGGCGTCGATGCTCAGAAGATTGTGCAGAATGTTCAAGAATGGCACTGCGTGCGGGCCATCGGCCACCTGCTTCAGAATGGCATAAAACACATCCAAGGGAGAGTCCAGGTCGACATTTTTGCTCTCCAGGCGCTGCTCAGATTCATCGCTTTTGTGCTGCTCCTCAAACACGTCCAGTTGCGCGGTCAAATCTGGTTGAGGATCGGACTTTCTCATCCTGTTGAGCACCTCCAGTAGCTGGCATTCTGCAACCCACCAGCGTCGCTAAATCAACCAACTGGACCCGTTCCCCCAACTTACCGATGAATTCATTCCTGATCCGGACCCGATCCCTCAAATTTGAGGTGGAAATGACCAGGCAGTTGATGAAGGCCACTAAGGCCGTTTGGTAGTCGCTGATCCGTGTCTGTTCCAGTTCCTGCACAATGAAGGCCATGCGGTGCTTCTGCTTCTTCAAGGCCTGGATGAGGAGCAAACCACAAAACAGGCTTTACTAACAGCGGAATAATCGGGGGTTTTGCCGGTTACTTTATAGTATTCCAGAGTTTCCAGAGTCCGGATGCGACCCTCTTCGTTGTGCGCGCAAAGGGCGGCGAGCAGTTCGAACATTTGCTTCCGCACCCTGATGGCCGAAGGCCCAATGGAGCTGAGCGCTGTGGCCAGTTTGGCCACATACTCCGGATGCTCGACGATAAAGTCCAAACCATCGCACGCTTGATGACCATCAGACATGTCCATTGTTATCTGAAGAGAAATGGAAGCACCGATAAGAACTGTAATTAGGCGCGCTTATGGAATGGGACGCTTTCGAGTCCCAGGCGTTTTCTAGGAAGAAACTACTGAAAACCCATTGGGCAACAGTGTTTTCTTCAGTTGCAACCAGTGTCGTGCCCGGTGGGGCACAACTTTAAAATTGAAGCCGCAACAAAAACGTGTTTGCTGGGTCTGGAAAAAACGCCATGGATTCACATCCAAGGAAGAATTTCGGAACTAAACGGTGTAGATTCGAAGACAATGAACTTTTGTTCTTTAATGGAGCTGATTAAGCTGGCATTTGGCCTGGCGGCCTCCAAATCGACCTGATTCAGCCTGGCAAAGTTTTGGGATTTTTTTGGGCCGCTATTGAAAATGCGATAACCAATTCCTGCAGCGACGACGACTAATGATTAAGCGCCTTACCTATCCGGTCTAAGTGGACGTGCTTAAATTAGTAATTAAGACCAAAACGGTTGAGTTTACACTATGACCACATGCACCTTCAACCACCTGTTGAACGAAAACAGACCGATCAAACTGGACGAAATTAGTGTCATTAGGCGAAGAGACGACGAAATAACGACCTTCTCCGGTTTTAGTGGCGGTTAATGCCCGTGTTAATCCATGGGGCCCATCTCTTCGAGCGCAATTGCGGGGCCTTTTTAATGCGATCTCGCGTATGGTTAGTGTAAACTGGTGTCTAAGTCGTGTCGCCAAAGTCTTGTTGTTTAGGTTCCGACGAATCAGGCGGCCTTCGCAAGCACCAGCCGCTTCTCGCGGGTACTCGCGCGCTGCTGGTACTTACTTTCACTTTTGGCCACACGATGTCCGCAAATTAGGCTCAACTGGGCATGAATAGGGAAAAATTCCAACAAAAATTGCGTCCAAATCCCATCAGATTGACTGGCCGCATCAGAAGCAGCTCAGCAGGCTTCTGAGCTGGAAATTTTGCTCGTTTTTGGGAGCTAAGTGGAATTAGGGCCGAAAGTTGCTTGAATTTTGTTGTCTTTCGAGCCAAATTTACGAGTCTAATGTCTCACTTTCCTCTTTTTGTCTGGTTTGTTCTTCGGCCATTTTTCAATCCTCGGTGTGGGTTGCTAGAGAAAAACCGTCGCAAAGGCGTTGTTTACTTTTTTTGCTTCTAAACTGTGCTTTTTACTGAAAAGAAGCAGTGGAAAATGCAGGGGTAAACAAATATCTGTTTCATAAATTAGTCGATATAAGTCGATAATTAGACCGAAAGTCGCTTGAAAATATTTGGTCCTTCAGGCCGAATTTGTAACGAGTTCGTGTCCAAAATCTCACTTTCCCCTTTCTCCTTCTTTTGCTTCGTATTTTCTATGGCAGGCTCTCAATCTTCAGTGCAGGTTGAATAGGGAAAAACCCTCGCTTAAAGGTCCTTTTTTATGTTTTTTTGATTCAAAACTTTCCCTTCTTAATGATTGGAAGAAGTCGAAAGTGTTGAGTGACGCAAATATTAAGAAACCCATATTCCTCTTTCTCATTTGTGCTTCGTTTTTCCGAAGATTTCGGAGTTTCAAAGTTGCTTGAATTTGCTGGTCCTTCGAGCCGGATCTACGACGACTTCTTGTCTAAAGACTCACTTTCCCTTTTGCCTGCCCCTTTTGCCTCGATTTTTTCGGCTGTTTTTCAATCTGTATTGTAGGTTGATTAGAGAACAGTCGCTTAAAGGCACGTTTTGACTCTTTTGTCGTACTTTTCAAGTTGTAGAAAACAGTCCAAACTGTCTACATCTGCAATTGTTAAAAAATCCAGTTTCTCCTTTCCCATTTATCGGTTTCGTTTCTTCTTCGTTTGCCTTTACAAACAGTGAGTATAAAGAGGACAAAGTCTTCGTGATTGGATTTAGACTCACTTGAGTCTCTTCGGTCCTTCGAACCCTTTTAAATTCTCCGTTCCGGTTGATTATTTGTTTGCCTCGTTTATTCTTCTGTGGTTATTCCCAGCTTGAATGAAATAATTCTCGCTTAACTCAACAGCAATTTCATGCAGCAGATAAACTAAGATCGAAACTGACTGGAGAATTTTTAATGTTTCGAGTCGGATTTGCAACCAATCTTTGTTAAAATATCAGTTTCTTTTCTTGCCCTTATTTGGCTTGAGCTCAGGATGTCAATCTTCAATACGGTTTGAATAATAAGCGATTTTTTCTTTAAATTTACAACAGTTTTTTAAAGTCTCGAAAAATCAACAATTTATCGCCAATATTTGCAGGAAATCGAGCGAAAAAAAACCCAAATTCATGTCATTTCCTTGCCCATTGGCTCATCAGTGATAGATAAGTTGAATCACAATGGTGCATGTTTGACAATTTATGAATATTTGGAATCTATTTGAGTCACTGCAGGAAGTTGACTCTAATTACTCGACACTGATTAGGATTTCCTGCGGATAATTCGGCAAATAAGAAAAATATAATTAAATGCAGCACAAGACGAACAGGCTTGTAGTGTGCGAGTAATCTAAAAAAAACCGACTCGTCTTGCCATATTTCAGACATTATATATCTGGTCCATATTTGGTCGTTGTTGCGAAATGGGCAATAAAACGGAATTGCCATGCTATTTTTGCGGTTAATTTTAAAGGCGCCATTAGCGTGTGATGGACGACTCATTATGTTCGACCTTTCAAAGTCGGCGAACTTATGGAAACTACCATCCAGCTCCAGGTCTAGCCAGTGACGGAAAATAACGCAAAAAACTCAACAAAAAACAGCAAGAAACTGCTCGGTATATTACGTAGATTCGAGCATACACAGTTGGGAAACTAGTTGATGATGATATCGGATGATTCGTTGAAAGCGAAGATGTTCCAGATGAAGAGTAGAAAAAAATTCGATCCTAATAAATTCGTTCAGGCAGTTAGTCTCGCACGAAGACGAATTCATTGTAATGATTCCATCTGTTCTCCTCGGCGTCGACGCCCGGTTTCAAGTCCGATGATCCTCCAGATGTCCCAGAGCCGCAACTTCCCACCTAAAAAAACCTCCTGCGGTCATGTAAACTCCTCAGTGCTTGAACGGTTACCATTTTAAATCCCTGCTCCACCAGCATGTCGAACGCCTGCTCCAGAAACGAATGTTTGAGGAAGAATCTGGAAGTGTAGCGCTCCAACTGGCCATGATCTGGATCCCGACTCTCGTTCAAAGTTTCCCCGAAAACTTCCCGGCAAAGCGCCACCCTGCCACTGACCAAAATTCGGGACAACTTCCGGAACTTCACTTCGGCCAGTCCGTCTTTCCCGAACTGGAAACTTCCTCTGTAGCCCACCGTTATTACACCTGCACGTTCATGGAAGTTGGCAAGCGAAAATAAATCGAGTTTTGGTGGTTACCTGGTGGCTTCACTCGGTTCTCGCTGGTGATGGCTTCCACCAAGCCCTGCAGAAGGAGCTTTTCTGCCTCGTTTTTCAGTCTTTCCTTCTCACGGAAGCAGTAGGGCAGCAGGATGGTGCCGTCTCGTAGAAAATCCAGAACGTATCTGGAAAAATCAAGTTTAGCTCCCGTGAAAAATGCCGGAAATTGAGCTTCATTTGCCTGCAATAAACAGCGAATTAAAAAGGGTTTGCAGCCTGCAATTGCCGCAATAAAACACTGCTGTTAGATCGATAAATACAGTAATTAATATTGAGGGAGTTGAACATGCAGGTAATTGGAAGTTTTTCATCAGAATGTGCTCTTTTCAGAGAACGGAGTAGAAGCGCCCATTTCTTGCTAATTTTTGAATTGTCTGAACTGAAGCTTTTTGTTTTGGAAACTTTCGAATTTACAACCATCTTCAGGAAAGTTGTAGCGCTAAAGCAAGAGCCAGTAATATTTCTTAACGACACTTTTCTAAGGATCATTGGTCTCAAAGAGTTTGGTTCGTACTGAAATTTCGAATGTGATCCATCTTCAGGAAAGCTGATACTCTAAAGATTTGTCTTGGAAATATTTTTTAAAAGCGCTTTTCTAAGATTCTTTTGCCTTAAAGAAAGCACAATTTTAAACCGAGCAGCGCTTTTTTGCTTTGTCCAGGCAGAAAATATAAGTTCATCTTCGGGAAATTGAAACTCCGGAGCGAGTAACATTTCCTTAAAGGAAACTTTGTCAAGAGAATGTTTTCAACGGCACATTTTTGAAGATTCTTTGCCTTAAAGGGAGCACAATTTGAAAATGACCGCTCAATTGTGTAAACTTTCAGTTTCGACAAACGTCCATCGTCAAAGACTTTAGAGTGCTCCATCATCAAGACTTCGTAATTTTCCTCTGATGTGTTTCATTTTCCGGTAATTTTTCGCAGATTTATGGCTTATTGACTGGCACATGTAAATAAATGGCAAACCAGGCCAAATCCGTTGCTCAGCCAACTGTGTATTCGCTCGCTTCGGCAGTTCGATAACAAGCCCTTCGGGGAAATAAAACGCATCAATCATCAGTTTGTCACACGCCTGAACCACTTGGAACACTCCAATCAAACAGGTTAGCAGCAGCAGGAAAAACTGGATGAACGTACCTGAAGAGAACGCCGTCCCTGTCCAGGAAAAATCGCCCTTTGGAGTCCTTCTCCACTGGTTCCGAGCCGGTGAAAATGCCGAAGAGTTTCGAGTTCGGATGGCTGGTTAGCGTTTTCAACGTTGTTGTGTATACAACTCCTCCAACGTTCAGATCGATTACGGGGGGGAAATCGGGCGTCTGGGACATTTTGGGGCGACGGCCAAACCGGGACTGACTGTAAAGATCGCCAATCCAGATGAACTCCCGCTTTGCACATACGCTAACTTTCCCAGTGGCGCTTCATTGGGGAAAACTTCCCCAGGAACTTCATTTTACTTTTAATAATCAAGCGGAAGTTTTGTGCTTTTTTCTGCCCTTCATCCAAGTGTTTTCATTCTTTTGTCTCACTGTTCTTGAAGTTTTCAATTTTTTTGCAACAATGGCGAGTGGGTGTTTGTAAGGAACGATGCATGAAGAAATACAGCAGTTTCAAGTCAGCAAAAAACCGGACAAAGCGAATAATAACTTCAACTGACGAACGCAACTAAACAGCTAAAGGAAGAAAAGGAATTTTCAATCATTTTTATTACATTTTTGCACCGTCAACTAAACTCGATTCAATCGAGCCAAGTGCGTTATTCGCATTAAAAGCGTCAAAGATTATTAATGAACAATCTCCAAATGGGAAAACACATTACTAGAATAACAATGTCGCTTAATTGTTTGCGTGTTAATTATCAATCGGTTTTAGCAATTTGCTCAAGATTGATCAAATTGTCCCTAAAACGTCTGATGAATGCGACAGCAAAACGTTCTTAAAAGGTAACTTAAATGGCATCAGCAGTCTGTTTGCAGTGTGTGTTTTAACTGTAGTTTTAACCGCCTTAAATATATCCAGAAAACTAGGCCTGGGTAACTGAATGAATTTTTAGGAGTTGGCGCAGTGCCACGCAAATGGCTTGGTGCGCCAACCCAACGCACCGGCGCATTAACTCAGTTTCGTTGCTGGAAAAATGTTAATGACTTTTTTACTTGTTTTTAGATTTATTTTAAGGGCCATGTATCAATAATAATTTTAACATTTCTTCAAAATTTCAGAATTTTCGAATTTTAGCAAAGTTGCTCTTTTTTCTAATGCTCAATTTTCTAAAGATTCACTTAAAAATACTGACAATCTTAAGTTAAAATTATGAAATACATTTTATTAGAATACTCGCGTCCTTCGTCGCTTTGTGAAAAATTTTGAAATCCCTTTCCAGCTTTGAATTTGGGACAAAATTCAAATAATTTTCTATCGAAAATCGAACTTGATAAGCGAAAGTTTATACTAAATTATTTGGAAAACTTGTCACTTTGTAGAGCTTCACTTAAAAATACTGACAAACCGGATGTATTTTACTCGAAAAATTACAAAATATATTTATAGCTTGATAGGAATTTTACAAAACTTTTTTCGGAGTCGAATTCGGGACAAAAATGAAAATAAATTTTTCCCGTTTTCCCCGAAAACTATTAGGGTTTTTCCAAAAACTGATCACAAAACTAAAAGTTTTAACTCAAAAATGCAAAAAATATGATTTTCTGATTATTTTCTTCTTTTCTGCAAAAATGTGATCTTTGCAGCAAAAAATGCAAAAAATTGTAAGAAACTTTGGAAAACCCTTTTCAGCTTCGGATTTGGCATAAAACCCAAATAATTTTATTCAGTTTTTCACCGAATGTATTTAAGATTATCTTGTAAAAACGACCAGCGAGCAACAGTTTGCAAAAAATTATTGGGAAAGTTCGCCGCCCTCATCGCTCTGAAGATTTTAAAGTTTCTTTAAAATTTTCATTCATCGGTTCATCTAAAGTTCCCTGCAACTTTAGGAAACTTCTTTTCAGCTTCGAGTTTGGCCCAAAAACCAAATAATTTTTTAAATTATCTTGAAAATTAAGAGTATCTGTAAAAAACAGCCAGAGAGCAAATGTTTTCGAAAAAATTACTTCGGAAATTCGCCACGCTCTGAAGATTTATCAAGTTTATTTAAAATTTCAGGTCATTCCAGTTCTAGCAAAGTTTCTATTAAGCAATTCTTCTACGAAAAAACGTATTATTATTAGTTTAATTAAAAATACTGACAATCTTCAGGTGATTTCGGTAAAAATTATAAAATAAATTTAATTAGAACACTCGGCACCTGAACAGCTTTGTAAATTTTTTTCTGGAACCTTTTGCAGCTTCGAATTTTGGTCAAAACCCTAATAATTTTTTCCTGATTTTTTCCCAAAAATATTTCAACAATAGAGCAAGAGAAAGCTTATAATCAATTATTCGGAAAACTCGTCACTTTTGTCGCTGTGAATAATTTGGTGTCTTTAAATTCCGGTTTCTTCACTTTTAGGTCAATATTTCTAAACAAAACTCTCTAAACAGAACAACACGTTTTTAACGTTCTACTGTAAAATACTGGCAAACTGAGAGTCTTTTAAGCAAAAAAGGTTAAAAGATGAATTTTACAAGAAAAGTCGTCGTCTTTACAGTTTGGTATTCTTTATCGTCTTCTTCGAATACTCGTTTTACCTTTGAATTTCGGACAAAATCGAAACAAAGTCTTATTTTCCTTCGACGACGTTTAGGTTTTCTCAAAAAACGACCAGAGAAAGCAAAACCGTATAAGTAATATTGGGGAAAATTCCTCATCGCGCTGAATTTTTTTTAAGTTTCTTCAAAATCTCCGGTTTTTCGCGTTTTGGACCAAGTTTCAAGCAGTCGTATGCGCAAAAGCGATATGTTGATGGCTTTTTTCGATAGATGCTAATATTTCGCCACCGGCCATGAGTTATAACTCATTAACCAATGAGTTAAATACCTACAAAAACTCTTACATCAAATGAAAGTGTATTTTTCGCCCCTTCGCCTTACTGCCAAGCCGGACTATTTCACAAAAGCGCAAGGAAACATAGTTTCACTGTTGTCTAGCACTTTTTCTTCTCCTTCCTGTTGCTGTTGTTTGTCTTTAATATGTTTTTTAACTGTTAATTTTGCAATTTTAACTTTCAAATTAGATTATCACTGATAAAATTTGTGATTTGTAGATCGATGAGAACTTAACTAAGTATGTAAAAATGGCTGTTGAGTTTCCTTCAGAAATGCGACAAGGCCGCACAAAGCAGAGAAAAACGCACTGCGAAGGTCGCAAAAGTATGTTTCCTTTCCCGGTTTCATTTTACGGTCATTCCACAGCGACCTTAGCTAGATTTTTGCTCATTAAAAACCGAAGAAATGTTATAGATTTATTTAATTAAACCTGTACGGCTAAAGCCTTCCTAGGCACGAAAAAACGGGCTTTTTAAAGAGTTAACGGCTCGACTGGCCATAGCCACTCTTCCTTCCTTTTGCTCTCGCTGATGGGAACCCATTGGGTTCTTGTACGGAGTGTTCGTTCCGACTTGAGCGCTAAAGCACGTGCTGAGACGGTGCGGTGCGCGTTCTTTGCCGATTATTTTTTTTGTTTATCTCCGAAGTGCGGACTGAACTTTGCCAATTGCTGTGAATGTGGAAAAGTGCCAGCAGACTTTTTGGATGCAGTTTCTCGAAACTGAGGTAGACTTTCCAAGTTGAAAATTGCGCAGAAATCCTAGCTTAAATAGTTGCGTATTCTTAATAGAAATTGGGCTGGATTCGGTTAGTTGCACATCAGTCTTTGAAGTAATTTGCGTAATATTTCATATGAAAATTATTACATCGGGCTTTAGACCATCATTAGCACTATTTATCACGCATAACAATAAAAAGATGCGTGCTATTGAGGCACTTTCTCCGCGCTCCGGAACTGTTTGCTAGTTGAAACAATCGCCCCAATCGGATCCGACTTGAGTTTCAATTGCATCAAGCTTCGTTAATGATTTTAGCCTTATTTTTCTGGCAGCTAATTAAACACACGTCCAATTAGGAGAAAAATGGCCAACAATACATCTTCGCACGGTGCCACTATCAGAATACATGAAGGAAACGCAATTTAATTCCTGGGTCAGAGCACATTTAACCGCTTAATCTTCGCATCCGAAATGCCCATTGTTTGTGACCTAGAAATGTGCAATTTTGCGCAAAACTACATAAATTCGCATCGTTCCTCTCAGTGAGGACGATCTTCAGGATCAAATCCAAGGTAAACTTTGCTATTTTGTGGCGGTTGTATCAGTTTGGATTGTTGTTAGGAACCAGTCCAATTGAGACCGATTAGGATTGGCTTGAAAATGTGCTTTTGAGCTTCTTTGCTGCATTTTTTGCAACTTCAGGTATGTTTTCTTGGGGAACTTGCTCTAAACAGTTGCAGAAAAACTTTGAAATTTACTCCATTTTTGCGAATTGTTTTGTATTTAGTTTGAAAACCGTTAAAAATATCGCAATTATGCTAAGGAGCTTTTTAAAAAAGCATTCGTTCAGCTTTATTTCCGTTCGCAAAGCTTGAAAATTCCAATAGGGCTTTGCCCCCTTGGATGCCTTTGACAGTTTCAAAGCGTCGTAGCTCCTAAACGGTTGAAAATATCCAAAGACAACTAAATACCTTTTCGATGGCCTGTCTAAAAGTCTATACGTTTTCATTGGGAGCTTAGTAGAAATACCTAACATTTTAGTTAGCTGCGGTTTAGCTGAGTCGAAAACAGTTTCGTTTCGATAGCTGTTCTAGGCTGCTTCGATATCTATCGTTTGCTGGTTAGTTTTTACTGGAAATTTTTAACATCTGAAGAGATAGGAACAAAAATGTACAACTTTCAGGTGTTCTGGAGGTTTAACCGCCGATATCTAAAAACTGTTCAAAATATCGAACCAGTTCTTAGAACTTTTTCGATCGCTGTGTTAGACGTCTATCGTTTACTTATTAATTTTTAATGCAACTGTCTAACTTCTAGAGAGATGGGAGCAACAATATCCAACTTTCAGTCGTTCTGGCGGTTTAACCGCCGATATCTCAAAAGCTGTTCAAAATATCCAACCAGCTCTTAGAACCTTTCTGATCGCTGTGTTAGACGTATATCGTTTGCTTATTAATTTTTATTGGAACTGTCTAACCTCTAAAGATATAGGAAGAAAAGTATCAAACTTTCAGGCGTTCTGGAGGTTTAACCGCCGATATCTAAAAACTGTTCAAAATATCGAACCAGTTCTTAGAACTTTTTCGATCGCTGTGTTAGACGTCTATCGTTTACTTATTAATTTTTAATGCAACTGTCTAACTTCTAGAGAGATGGGAGCAACAATATCCAACTTTCAGTCGTTCTGGCGGTTTAACCGCCGATATCTCAAAAGCTGTTCAAAATATCCAACCAGCTCTTAGAACCTTTCTGATCGCTGTGTTAGACGTATATCGTTTGCTTATTAATTTTTATTGGAACTGTATAACCTCTAAAGAGATAGGAAGAAAAGTATCAAACTTTCAGGCGTTCTGGAGGTTTAACCGCCGATATCTCAAAAACTGTTCAAAATATCGAACCAGTTCTTAGAACCTTTTCGATCGCTGTGTTAGACATCTATCCTTTGCTTATTAATTTTTATTGGAATTTTCTAACCTCTAACGAGATAGGAGGAAATTTATAAACTTTGGGGCGTTCTGAAATTTTTAACGGCCGATATCTGAAAAACTGTTCAACATTTCCATTCAGCTCTTAGAAGCTTTTCGATAGCTGTTCTATAAATCTATCGTTTACGTATCAGGTTTTATTGGAAATTCCTGACCTTTAAAGAGATAGAAGCAAAATTATCCAACTTTCGGGCGTCCTCGAGGTTTAACAGCCCGTACCGCAAAAACGATGCAAAATATTCGATCAGTCCTTTGAGCCTTTCTGATAGAGTTTCTATCAAACAATATTTCACTAATGTGTTCTACTGGAAATTCTTAACCTTCAAAGCAGTAGAGGCAAAATTAGGAAACGTCGAAATTTACTAGTAGATTTATTCGTTTCCATCAGGAAGAAGCCGCAGGATCATTTAGTTTGCTAAAGTTTCGCAGGTTTCACCTCAACCATCTTCAATCTTTATTACTAGGAATCCTTCATTCCTGTTCGATTCTACCTATCGCCAGAGGCAATCGAACCAATAGCAATCAGGCCGTGTCTTGGCTGAGAAACAGGCGTGATTTTTCAAATTGCGACCTTCGTTATCAAATTGAAACATGACAGTAACTGGCCAAAGGCACTGCCATTCGTTATAAAACCACTACAATTACCCATAATATGTATGGCAAGTGGATTTGCAACTAAACACCCATTTGCAATTCACTTTTTCTGCTATTTACCTATTTATATAGTCAATGACAGCAGTTCTAATTACATACTAAATCCTGGGCCTAAACTGGTTGTATACCAGCCGGTTTTATTTGCATTCTTCACTAGCTGGGGCTAAAAAGGCCTTAAATACCTCAAAAATTAAATTACAAAAAAACAACTGCTAATCGAAAATTATCTATTTATTATAGATTTAGATTAGTCACTCAGACAATCTACATCTGAGATTAGTTTAGTGGATTTCGTAAGCCAATCTGTTAAGCAAGCAATAGTAAATCAGGCATTTTTCACGAAAATTAACTGGCCGACCGACAATCCAGACCAATGGTGTAATTGTTGGGTTTGCTTAAAATTAAAATTATTTATTAGCATATTTCCTCGTAATTATTTAAATAAGTTGATACTGAAAAGACTACGGTTGCTCCATAACAACTGCATATATTGGCTGATTAGCAACATTCTTTTCCGTGTTATTCCCGGTCGTTGTAATTAGAACAAATTTGCAATTTATTACTTGGTGCCAAGTTATACAACACTAGAAAGGCGATTATAAGGACATTTTTATTAGACGGGGTGATAATTCATGTTGCTCGTTATAAAGTCGCTGATAAATAAAAATGTCCAGCTTCCTATTGTTATTAACGACTTTTAGCGCTTTTTGCGTATAATTTGGCTGAAAGTTTCACGATTTTATGCCGGCTTTCCCTGGAAGGAAATGGCGCTTACGCTTTCACTTTTCCTCAAACTGGTCACCGTTAAAAGAGTGCAGAATTTTTGAATGATCCTGAACGATCAGGATCACTTGCTATTTTTTCTGGAAATCCACAGATTTACATAAAAGCTTTAACTTTCTAGTTTTTGAGAGTTTATTCATACTGAGTTTGTGAAATTCGGACGTTTTTAGCGCGATTTTTCGCTTTTGCTTGTTGGTCTTCTGATGAGCGTATCTTAAGAATCGTTCCGATTTTTCGATAGAGGAACCTTCAGTTGACTTTTGGTGTGAATTACGTTTTGTTCAACCCAAAAGATAATTTATAATTAATTTTTGAACTTTGGAAATTTTTAGCGGACTTCTTGAATTTTGCACCATTCCCTTCGGAAGCTTGTAGCTGAACAATTCTTGCAGACATTACAGGGTGCACATAAGGGTTCGGCAGATGAAGCTTTCGTTAATTTGGTTCAATTCGAGAAAATCGTTTCTTCAAAAAGAATTTTTGAATTTTGACGCTTTTTGGCACGTTTCCTAACTTGGGCAAAATTATCCTTCTGAAGCTGGTATTGGAATAATTCGTTAAGCTCCTGAAATAAGAAAACGAGTGTTTGATATTTTAAGATTCAGTTAGTTTCTTTCGCAATAAATTTTTTAATTTGGGAAAATTTTTTCGCCCATTTTCTAATTTTGGTATAAGGCTTTTTCTGAGCGCATCATTTGGCTAATAATTCAAACGACTGAAATTTTTATACAAACGCTCCATCCCGAAAGCTTTGATGATTTTGGTTTCGTTTGAACCAACAGTTTCTTCAGAATAAATTTTTGGATTTTTGTGCGTTTTTTAATTTTTTTTTAAATGCTTCTTTTGAAGCTCGTATCTGAACAACACTAAATGTCATTAGAATGTGGATAAAACAGTTTCATAGACGATACCTTTCGTTCACTTACGGTGGGATTGTGGTTTTATTCCAGTTAAATGGTTTTTACAATAAATTTTTGAATTTAAGCGGTTTTTGGGCGATTTCTAGATTTTGCGTTATGCTTCTTCTGAAGCTTGTAACAAAACAAAGCTTCATGCCATTGCAAAGTGGATACAAGCGTTCAAAAAAGGAAGCTTCCGTAGATCTGTGGTTCAATTTTGTGTTAGTCAGAGCTAATGGTTCCTATGCAATGATTTTTTAAACTTGGGAAATTTTGTGCGTTTTTTCCGGTTTTGGAGTAATGCTGCTTTTGAAGCTTGTATTTGCGCAATGCTTTAAATGGTTGAAATTTGGACATACACGTTCTACTGTGCATTTTTCTGTTAACATGTGGTGTGATTTTGGTTCTGTTCGCGTGCACGAGTTTTTCACAAAGAATTTTTGAATTGGGCAATTTTATGCGCTTTTTCTAATTTTTTTTTAACGGTTTTTTGAGGCGCGTATCTAAACAATGCTTGAAACCATTGAATTTTGGAAACAAGCGTTGGATAGAGGAAACCTTCATCAATTGGTGGTGTGATCTGGGCTTTATTGTAGTCAATAGTTGTTTCGTCATAAATTTTTGAATTCTGACGATCTTTTGTGGGCTTTCTAATTTTTGACTATTGCTCTTCAGAAACTTGTGACAGCGCGATGCTTCAAGCCATTGAAGTTTGGATATAAGTGGGCGATGGAAGAAGCATGTCTAAACATTTGGTGCAATTTTAGTTTCATTGGAGCTAGCTGTTCCTTCATAAAAAAAATAATTTTAGAAATTTTTTGCCCGTTTAAAATTTTTTTTCCGGGTCTTTTGAAGCTTGTATGTAAACAACGCTTACCGGTATTGAAACACGAAAGGCTTTTCTTAATGCGTCCTAAGATTTTTGTTTCGTTTGTTTGAAACGAACGGTTTATTTCTAATGAACTTGTGAACATTTCGCGATTTTCTGCACGCTTTAAACTTGGAGCATTAGAACCAAAAGTTCAGATATTTTGGTCAACTTCTTTAAAACTTCTTATTATTCAAATCCTCAAGTTTGATTGACTTTTTTGCAGGAATGACCAGCAGCCAGCTTCAATCTAATCGACAAGGCGCAAATCAAATGAAGCCGAAATAATGGATTCGCTCAAGAAACTGGTGATTCTGCTTGTTTTGAATCATGCCACATTTGGTAAGTTTCGTGTCCATTTAAACGGACTGGTTGTGCAAAAGACATTGTTGAATTAATTACGCGTTGTTGCCTTGCCGGGAAACAACGGTTTACGGAATAATGCCATTTAGTTGACCAGCACTCACAATCGACTTTGGTACTATAAAAAATTATTGTCTACATAATTTTTGTTAATAAAAGGCTGATTAAATTGACAACATCTGGCTAATCCACCGAGTCATTTACATATCAATGATAAAGTAACGGTGCCTGGAAGATGAAGTGGAGAATTTTTTTGGGCATTAATCAATCAAACCCTGGCGTTTGTAAAAATTGTACAAACTGGCACAATGAATGAAAGTTTCGTTACAAAGATCTTAAAAATGCATCTAAAACGTAGCCTTCATGCTTCCGCTTAGACAAAGCCCCGATTATGGCTGGCGATAGTTTTAGCCTAATTGCTTCTTCACATATAATTCCGAGTTACTAAACAAAGCGGATGGTTTCTGATTGATTTGTTGAAATTTAATTCAATTGACTCATAATTTTTGCTGTTTGTCTTCAGTTGTTTGTTTCGCCTCAGTCTCGGAGAAGAAAATTAATATAATATAAATTAAAATACAGCGTTTTTAACATGAAGGAAACCGAGTACATTTGCATTGGGCATGGAACTAATAATCCTCAAAATTGAATTTAGGTTTAATGACTGTTTCACGCCTGAAAAAGTAAATGTTATTCAAGAAATCGAAAAAAGCACCCGATTGAAACATCCTAAATAAGCTTAGCAGAACTTATCGACACTTTGAACGGACAAGTTAGTTATTGAAAATGATTAAGCGCATTTTAATGAGTTGAATAATAATCGGGGTCCGTTCGTTGGAAATGTTCGAATGAGGCCACCATTTGCCCAACCACCGGTATTTGATTACAAATTGAAATTTGCTAAATATATGGATTTTTAAGCGAAATCCTTCACTTTCGATCGAACGCTCCAAACGATCTGGACGGCTTTGAACAATGCTTATATAATTCGTTTGAGTTCAGTGAGACTTCAGGAGGAATCACTCACTTTTCACTTCAAAACAATGGCAAAAATGAAAATTAGCGAATTTATAGAACGGTTAATTTCAACAGTTATTCGATGCGGTGTTTGAAGCCCAAGCTTGTTTGGTAATCGGCAATTATTAATAATCGTAAAATGCTGGTTATTGTTCGCATTATTTTGAGTAACCAAAGGAAAGTGTTCAGATGTGTTTCGAATGGTAATTATTGTTAGATAACTGGCTTGTGCCAGGTCGCGCCACAAACCTTCAAACTGTTCAATTGCCGGCTCTAATTGAAGAGGAAAGTGGCGGAAAAAATGCGCAAATCGCCACGATCGAACGGTAAATTTATGCATTCCATCCATCTGCATGGGATGTCAACATGCACATTGATCTAAATAATGGTAACGGACTTTGATAACGGATTCTCATGAGTTATGGCAGAAATTCATAATTCTACTGGGTTAGTTGAGATCATTTTGCATTTTCTCCTATCTAAAATTGAATTTTTGCCCCCTAGAAGAATTCTCTTTTTCAATACGCAGATGCAGTCATTCACTCCACTCCACTCCATCCACTGGGCAAATTTGCTGATTAAAAAATTCTCAAAATTCACAGAAAAATGGCATAAAATACAAATTTATATCGCAATTAAACGATAGTTCACTCTATTAACGAGTTGCAAAATTGCTCTTTAAATTTTGCCGGTTTTCCGGTAATAAACATTTTGAAAACAGCGTTTCACTATTGTACAAATCAGTGGCACATTTTCGATTGTACTCGTTACTTCAAAGATGCGCCACAATTTGTAGTAAAATTACATTAAAAATCGCGCCTTTGAGGAATTTAATGCAGAGTTTTTTGTGTTTAAAAACAGCAAAAACCAGCTCTGGTGTCCTCGAGTTTTGGATTAATTTACATTTGATAACAATGTTGGGGTAGTGCAGATTAAAGACTGTCGAATCAAAAAATTGCCAAAATTCATGGAAAAAGCGCTGAAAAGTCAAACTTTTAGAGCAGAGAGAATGAAGGGCTCTCTATTTATGGCAGTCAAATGCAAGCTTTATTTTTTGTCAGGTTTGTGCTACTTAATATGAGAAATGTGGCGCGGCATGCTAAAATCAACTGAGCAATTCTGAAAGCGTATAATTAAAAAATTTTCAAAATTACTTGAAAAATGGCACAAATCACAAAGTTACATGGGAATTAAACCAGAGTCTACTATATTGAAAACTGGATAAATCGCGTTTTAGCGCCTGCCAGTTTTCGCGTAATGAATATTTGAAAACGGCACTGCGACATTGCATAAATTAGTGGGACATTTTGGAGCCCAGCCGCACATTCAGAGAGTCTCTACAATTCATACAAAAATTTGCATAAAAATCGGGCTTTGGAAGAAATTAGGCCAGGTTTTGCTGAATTAACTAATTCTAAGCAATTAATTTGGCGGAAATGGAGTGCGGGGTGCTAAAATCTACCTGGGCAAAGTTGCAGGGTTCTATTTAAAAAATTATCAAAATTTGTATACAAAAGGCAAAAAAGGGCAAATTTTCTGCAGAATTAACACATAAGTTTTTATATCAAAAATTGTCAAGAGGCATTTTTTATTTTTTTAAATTTTTTGGTAACGAATTTTTGAAGATCGGGTTCCGACAGTGAACAAATAAGCGGCAGATTTTCTATTCCACTCTCTCTTCCCAGAGTCGCGAAAATCCATCGAAAAAGTGCATTAAAATCGCATTTTAAAAAACGCGGCTTTGTCGTCAAGAAAAGTTGCATCAAAAGTGCTCCTTTGGGAAAATTAGAACAATCTTCGCTCCATTAAAAAACGGCAAAGACACTTTCCTGCCTTCCCTGGCTTCAGAATAATTGCAATTTCAAAATAGCGTTTCGACATTGCAGGGCGACAGGCTTGCAATATAAAAAAATCGTCAAAATGTATGCAAAAAACACTCGAAACTCCAACTCTTAGAGTAAAAACACGAACATTGTCTCTATTTAACGCAGTCCAAAACAAGCCGTGATCTTTGCTAGTTTCGAAGTACTCAATATTTCAAGACTGGAGTCCGAAATCCACCTTTGAAATTTGGAGGCGTCAAACTAAAAACTCCGCCCAATTCATGGAAAACGTGCAGAAAAGCCAAACTTCTGGGGCGTTAAAAGCAAAGCTGTTGCTATCAAAACCAAGCGACATAAACCGTGGATCTGGGCTGGTTTCTGAGTAACAAGCAATCAAAAATTGCGAAATCTAGACAGACCATCACCTCTTGAAGCACCGCTTCGGATTTCTCGAACTTAACTGGAAAACCTCTCAAATCAAATCGCAGTTTTAGGCCATTGGAGGCCTAATTGTGTAAAAAGTTAGGTTTCCAGCCAGTGTTTACGTTTGTTTTCCGGTCAACTACTAATATTTCAACCAGTTTCCCAACTTGAGTACTTTTCTTCCTGTTCAATCAAACTGAAAACGACAATTCACCCATTAAAACAAGCAGCATTTCCTAACCGATAATAACATTACTTTACCGATGCAATTTGTGTTCTAGTTTAAAGTGCAGCCTGCAGCAAGGTAAATAAATGGAAAAAAGAACCAACTGCGTATCCGGCAGCACCCAGAGCATGGTATTCTGACTTTCGCTTTAATATCACACACAATATGAACATGAATCGAAGCAATAATAATATCGCTAAAAGTGCAAACTTTAAAAAAATCAAATCTTAAGAAAGCTCCTATTTTGGAACCTTTTTGGCTTATGATGTAACTTTTAAGGAAATATTATTTAAATTAAACGAGCATAATGTGCGTGTGAGACAAGCCATTACACAAAACCGTCCAAGCACTCTAACGGTATTCGCATGAAAAACGACTACAAGAGTGAAAATAATTAAACTTTCCCATTAGCCGACGAATGAGTTTATTACTCTTATTTCTGTTTTTTTAAGGTTGCCAGTTTTACCCACAAGGGGAGTATCTGCGATTTGTGCGCGTTCCTGAGAACTTGAAGGTGGGCGACGAAGTACTCAGGGTGGAAGTCCATCCCAGAAATGGCCTCAACTTGCTGCCAGTGGACAAGGTACGTGCAGAACTACAGGTTTTAGAAACCACAATAAACTCGCAATTTTCATGAGCAGAATGAAGATGTGAACTATTTCACCTATCGGGACTTGAACAAAACGACCGTGGCCGTTCTTCTGGCCAAATCCCTGGAAGACTTGGTGGACCGGCACACGCCAAGAAACGTGCTCAAGTTCAAACTCAGCTGCGATTTCCATGATGGCGAGGACACAGTAAGCATTATTTCTATTCTAAGCCTAAAAGGAAGCTTTGCATACTTTCCACTTCTGTACCGGATTTTTGATATCCACCGGCTAAATATCAGTCACATCACCATATAATCAACGAATTTAGCTTCCTTTCACTCTCGCAATATATGAATGCTTTTGCTGCCGATGCTTCGACCTGCTTTTCTTCGGGCCTGCGGCGCCCCAAGAGTATCCCAATATTCAAATGGCTTGTTTATTGTGCCAATAGATCAGCTGAAGTGGATTATACAGAAGCCAAGATTGGACGCTCTGATTAAATAATAAGCGAGTGATTGCCTAATTTTGTGGGCAAAAAACCGGGTTGAGCAACGTTCAAAGCCTTAAAACTAGAGCGTCCAAATTTTGCTCGAAATTTTTGCTTTAGGGCAATTGGCGCTATGGTTTGTCTACAAAAATGCGGCAAAATAAACTCAGATTTGTGTAGCGATTGCAAGACTGCGGTAATTTTTGAATTTTTCCTTAAAAAGTTGTAAAGGTTCCAAAAGAGATGAAGCAAAAGGCTTGCAAGGCTTGACTGCGCATTTTCGACTGTTGCTTTAAAACCGCGTCAACTTTTATAGAAAGGTGACTGAAAATTTGCGTTTTTAGGATAGTCGCGAAATATTTGTCCGTTTAATGAAGCTTTGAAAATATCCTTGCCAACTCGCATAACTTAGCGGCGCATTTTTGTCCCATTTTTAAAAAATCCTCAAATTTCGTAGAAAAATTGCACTAAACTCCCACTTTTGGGAACCTGACAGGAACAAAGCCTTTATTAAAAACTTCGAAAATTAACCGTTTGCAACATTGCAAGACTTAGACGCGCATTTTTGACCGTTTCTTCAAAAATTCTTTAAGCTCATGGCAACAGCACACAAAAATTGCACTTTAAGAGAAAATAGACGAGAATCCGTATAGAAAATCGGTAAAATCAACCTTTTGTCTTGTCCAGTTTCGGAGAAAGAAAATTTTGAAAATTAGCTCGCGTGATTCAAAAAATTAGTGGCGCATTTTTTTGTTTACTTCAAAATTTTTTTTTAAGTTTAAAAACTATACATGAATGATATATCGGCCAGATAAAGTAGAATGGCTCTTTGTGTGTAAAAGAGCGGCAAAAACTGTGTTTTATTCCTGATAATCTCGGAGGAGTTAATCAAAACAAGCAACAGTGCAAGACTTAGAGGGCCGTTTTTCACTTTGAAAATTCGCCAAAGCTCACATAAAATTCGCAAAAAACTTTGATTTTTAGCGAAATTAATAGAGGGTTCTAAGTATTAGGAATCGGTGAGATCCTTTTTCTAGTCAAACTATTTTTGGAGTAATGAAGATTTCAAAACTAGCTTACAATATTGCAATACTGAGAATACTAAGAAGACGCGCATTTTGAACTTTCTTTAAATAAAATTCTTTAAGCTAATGGATATATGCCATAAAAAATATTTACTTTTAGCCAAAATTTTAGCACAGTTTTCCTTTGCGAGTTTCAGAGCACGACAGATTTGAAACAAGTTTGCATCATTGAAAACATGAAAAGCGCATTTTTAGCCCTTTTTTGAAAAAAATTCCAAATTTATAGAAAAATATGACAAAAACGTCTTTTCGCGAGAAAGTAGGGTGGAGTTTTGTGCGTAAAAGGTCGGCAAAACCAGTACTTTACTCCTGCTAGTTTGCGAGTTATTAACCGTTTAAAATTGAGTTGCAACACTGCAAGCGTTAAAAGCGCAATTTGCCTTTTCTTTTGAAAAATTCGTCAAATTTCCACTTTTTGAAGTTTTTTTTTTAAAAATCGCCCAACACTGCAGATACTTTGTTCAAAAATCGTTCTTTTAAGGACATAATAACATAAAAATTGTCTAAATTCCCTTATTTGCTCCCGCTCTTGAGAGAAAAATTTGAGGATGGGTATCGACATCGCAAAATAGAACGGCACCTTTGCATTAAAAAATTGTCCAAAACTCATCGAAAAGCGCCCAAAAAAAACATTCATCAAATTCAGAACGCAGCTTGCTCTAACAAAATCGTAAAACCCCCTGTTTATTGCCACCAGTTTTGGTGTAATTAACTTTTCAACACGGCATTGCCACAATGCACAATTTGATGAGTTGGAGTTTGCGACGAAAATATCGATAAAAATCACAAACAAATTGAGGAAAAATCTCACCTTACCTACAAAAAACAAAAGCACTATTGTTTTGATCGAAAACTATCAAAACCAATCCTTCCGCTAGTTTAGGAGTAATTGACTCAAAGCGGATCATGGTATTGCGCAAAAGTTTTTCAAAAATCTTACAATATTTACATATTGAGGAGCATTTAGTTCAGTGCTTCTATTGAAGGAAAAAAAATCCCGAAACCCCAGTTTTCGCCTCGCAATTGTGCTTCTAAAGTTGCCCAAGCATAGATCCATTGACGAGACCCTTAAGAAGCTCGAATTATTCCATCCACCTTGATATGGATGATGAACGTTTCAATTGAATACCCGAGAAGAAGAAACGCCAAGTGGACCGCTTTAGCAGAACCGCATGGCGTTTGATGGACGCAACCACTTCACTTTGATACGTTAAGCAATCATCTGTAATCGAGCACGGAAACCCATGTCTTCTAAACTGGACGCAATTTGCTAAAAATAGCCCAATAAATTTGTTTTCCAGATAACTTCCTCCTTATCCATCACCGTCTATGTCGAAGACATCAACGATCACTCTCCAGTCTTTATCGGGGCGCCGTATCAAGTCGAAGTCGATGAGCTCTTTCCCGTTGGTAAGTCCCATTCTTAGACTTATTGAACACACCGATCGATGCCAATTTAAATCAGATAACCGTTACTTTGCAAGCATTTGTCTATCCGCTAGATAACAGTCGGAGCGGCTTATGAGGATTAAACGCCGACAATGAAAAGCCGTACAATTTCTTGCATGTGGACATTTATTTACGAGAAAACGAATTTTTTGGCAGGTTTGACCCTGTTTAGGGGTATCAGGGCAATCGACCAGGACAAACCAAACACCCCGAATTCGGATGTGCAATTTGCAATCATCGCCGGCAACGAGCGAGGCAAATTCGCGCTGGAAAGCAGCCAACAGCCTGACGTTCTTTTGCGCAAAAGTCTGGACTTTGATGCGGGAGACCGCGACTTTCTACTCACAGTTGCAGCCACCGTAAGTCCCAACAAAAATGTTGGATAACAGCAATCATTCACTTTTCACAATCGCACGAACGTCTAGGTTTAGGCGTGGATTCGTTTAGGAGCAGCCATCAGTTGCTTTCCCTTTGCGCGCAATCATCTCGCATCCATCAACGTAAATTATTCAGAAAACTTTGTACAAGTTGCTTGGAGATTTTTGCATTTTTCATCATTGGCACCTCGATATTCTGATTGGTGGATTTTCAAACCCCGCAATATACAGGTCGATTTCCAGGATCGTGGATCGCCGTCCAAAAGCTCCAACGCCACCATTCGGATCAAAATCAGCGACAATGACGACCTGCCGCCCAAATTCACCAAGGGCGTCTACAGGACGAGGATCCACGAATTCTACCCCATCACCGTAAGTCCTGGATTAGCAGCAGCCTCAAAAATCCACACAAACAAATTGCCGATTTATCCAGGGCGCCAAAATCCACGAAATGCTCACTTTCCAACCGGCGATCTTCGCCTTCGATCAAGACTTTGCCATCGATACGCCCATTCGATACGACATAATCGCGGGCAATGAGCGCCATCTCTTCTACCTAGATCACGTCAATGCCTCCCTGTTTCTGGAGCGGGAAATCGATCTGGATGGCGAACGCTCCCTGCCAGGGAACACGTTTGTTCTGCAAATACAGGCCTCTCAAGTAAGAACCATCCATCCAAGAAAACTGTGGGAAAACGGGGTTGTTCCGATGCGTTCCAGGTGGACAATCCGTTGAAAACCGGGCTGGCACGCGCGGAGATCGAAGTCATCGATCTCAACGACAATTTGCCGGAGTTTGAAGTAGACTTTTACAACATCAGCATAGTAGAGAACTTGCCCAATGGCTTCAGTGTGTTGCAAATCATGGCCACTGATCAGGATCAGGGCGACAATGCGGACTTCTCCTACCAGCTGGACGATAAGAGCGGCGCCTTCAGTCTGGATGCGCGCTCTGGATGGCTGACGGTCAGTTCAACCACACGAAGACTGCAACTGAGTAAACCCCCGAGTCTAATGTTTTGCAGGTGAGGAACCAAACCGTGCTGGACAGAGAGCAACGGGCCGCCATCCAGATGAAAGTGTCCGCCAAGGAAAAGGTTCCCAATGTCGTGACCAATGAGGGCGAGTCTTCGGTTAGTATCGAAGTCACCCTGTTGGACGCCAACGACAACAACCCGACATTCATCCCCACCAACCTCTACGACTTCACGACAACCACCAAGGCCAGAAAGGGCGCAGTCGGTAGGCCGGTGTTAACCCACTCACTGAAAACATCCTCAAACCTTCGCCTGCTTTAGTCGGACAAATCCATGCAATTGACCCAGACCTGGCCAGGAACGGCATGGTTTTATACGCCCTGCAAAGCGGCTCCAACAACACCGACTTCTTCAGCGTGGAGCCGAAGTCTGGAAAAATCCTGGTCGCCAATAGCTCGCTGCTTTCGGGCAAACATTTGCTTTTCATCGAGGCCGCGGACCAACCAGTCAACCCCAGCGAGCGCCGAACTTCGCTGGCTGTTGTTACCATCGATGTGAAAAGCTACAAAGGTTTGCACTGGTGCAACTGGAGTTTTTGAAAGTTAACAGCGGCGGTTTCAAGGTGACAACGACTATCCAGAGTTCATTGGGGCGCCCTACGAGTTCTGGGTGGGCGCAAACGTGGGCATTGGCACCAGTATTGGTCAGCTGCGCGTCACCGATATGCCCGATAGGAGTCAGCTTTCCTTCGACCTGCTCCACAGCTACCACGAAGGGGGTAAGAGAAGCCCTCCGTTCACAGGCTAGTGGGTTAATTTTGGAGGTTTCAGTGCCTTTTGCTGTAGAGGAAAAATCCGGGGTGCTCACAGTGGTGGACGAGCTGAAGAAGTTCACGCGACTAAACTACGACTTTGAGGGCGTGGCCAGCAATGAGAGGGACGTCTCCTTGATCACCAACGTCACTCTTCATGTGGTGGATCCGAAGGACGAAAAGACCATCCTGATGAGGTGAATGCGGATTTCAACTGGGGCATTTGTCACTGTTTGCTTGCAGGACCGGGAACGCCCCCATCGAGTTCCACGTGAAGGAAAACCAACCGAACATCCTGATTGGGAAGCTGGGCTTCAAAAACAACCAGACCAGCAGCGTGAAGTTTTCCATCGCAAATCAAAAGGACGTTACCGATATGATCGCGATCACCTCCGATGGAACCCTTCACACGCTGCAGTCTCTTGACCGCGAATCCAGGGATGTCTATCGACTCACTGTTATTGCAGAGTATCATAAAGGTGGGAGCTGCGCTCAGAACTAGGAAATTCTAATGAGCAACCTCTCAAATTGCAGGAAGCGCCCTGGGATCAGGAATCTACCAGGTGACCATCATAGTGGACGACGAGAACGACAACAAGCCCCTTTTCGAGCGAAGCAGCTACGAGGGCAAGATCCAGGAGAACTGCAAGTCTGGCACTGAGGTCGACCTGAACTTCCCCATCCATGTAACGGACAAGGACAGTGGAGACAATGGCCAGTTCACGGTCACAATCTTCGGGAGCGGCAGCGAAATCTTCCGCCTGGACAAAAACACGGGAAAAATTAAATTCATCAGCTCCAGCGCGCCTCTGGATCGCGAAACTACCAGCGCCTACAACCTGAGGCTGGTGGCCAAAGACAAAGGAGGACTCCACAGCGAGGCCAAGTTGACCATTCAAGTGGAGGACGAGAACGACAATGCGCCCTCTTTCAACGAAATCGACGTCTACACTGGAAGGGGCCTGAAAGTTCTGGAATACGATCGCGACTCCAACCGGGTGACTCACTTTGAGGAACAACCAGGCAACGACACCACCAGGCTCGTTCTGACTCAAACGTATCTTCGGGCAAAGAAGCCGCGGCAGAAATCCTCCCCAGTGATATCTGTGCCAGAGGACGTGGGAATTGGTAAGAATCATCTCAGCTCACCAGCCATTTCTGAGCGTTGTTTTGCAGGCAGCGCCATTCTGAAAGTGCTGGCGCTTGATCGCGATTCCGCAGAAAACGCTGTAGTTAAATACGAAGTCGTCTCGGAAACCTTTGTGCCCAGTCAGCGCTCTTCAGAGCCCTTCCATCTGATCCAGTACTTCATGCTGCATCCCAGTAGCGGTGAGCTTTCCGTAGCTAGATCGCTGCCTCCTGAGTCGGACTTCCTCCTGAACATCTCCGCAACCGACAAAGGCCTGCTCAGGGACCATTTGCAGGTGAAACTGCGAGTGAAAGACGTCAACGACCATCCGCCAGTCTTCAAGAAGTCCTGGTACAACTTCGACACGGAGGAAGCTGCATATAGCAGAAAGATTTTGGGAAAGATCGAAGCAATGGATGCAGACCATGGCGCCAATGCCAATGTCTCCTATTGGATCCAAGCGAAGAATTCCTCAGGGGTGCCTTTCACCGTTGGGGCCTATTCTGGCCTGTTGAGCGTTAATGGGCTTCTGGATAGGGAGGCCAAGGATAAGTACTCCTTTGTGGTGCTGGCCAAGGACAATCCCGCTGAAGGAAAGGCACTGAGCAGCTCGGTTAACGTAGAAGTCAATGTGCTGGATATTAACGATAATCCCCCAGTTTTTTATGGATACGATGATCTAGTGACTAACAACGAAGCCAACATCTACACCAATCACTTCTACCAGGCTAAGATTCCGGTCTATTATGCGGCCACTTCGGAAAACAGCCCCATAGGTACTGAGGGTGATTTGAGTGGGTTTGGGTTGTTCAAAGGATGCTTTCCAGGCTCCCCCGTCACCAGAGTGTTTGCCAACGACTCCGATTTTTCTGGAAACGGCAACGGCCTGATCCTGTTCGATATCCCCTTCCGCAAGGGGAGCGCCAGCCTGTTCTCCATTGACTCGAAAGAGGGCATTGTAACCACCATAGGGAAGCTGGACTATGAAACAGCTCGTACCCACAATGTCAGCATTGTGGCTTCGGATTTGGGCTCTCCAAGTCTCAGCTCCACAGCTTTGCTTATGAGTAGGTTCTTCAAGTTTGGTTTTTATCAGCTTCACTCCATTCAACGTCACTGTTTTTGCGTTTCAGTCAATGTTATTGATGTTCCCGAAGACATCACGTCACCCGAAAGTCCCGTTTTCGCCCATCGCTACTACGAAGTGGAAGTGGAGGAAAACGTGCCGGTTCCCTTGCAGATCCTCGCATTGAACGTGACCGAGCGCTACAAGGCGCACAAGCTGCGCTTCAGCATCGTGGCCGAAAAGAACAGCGACATCAAGCGCATGTTCGACATTGATTCCAGAAACGGCACCCTGTTCATGATCAAGAGTCCGGATCGCGAGAAAAAGGCGCTGTATGAGCTGGTGGTTCGGCTGGATCAGTACAAGGTGGGCAGGGACATGACCGTGGTGGTTTACCCGGTTACAAATGAGCGACTGGGAAATCTCGGTGAGGATTCCAGCTGGAAGGAGGCAAGGGAAGGTGGATGATTTTACTGTTGATTTTCTGCAGGTTTGAACGAAGTGAAAGTCGTCGTGAGAATAACGGACTTGAATGATAATGCCCCCAAGTTTATGTCCACCGGGCGTCCCATTGTGGCCGCCATTCCTGCTACTGCAGGTTACAGTTACGAAGTGATGCGTCTGCAGGTAAGAGACGTTGCCTTTTAGCTAGCCTTGGGTGACACCATTACCGCCGTAGTGAGAAAAGTTCGCTACACACTTTATTTCGGTGATAACGGTGACACTGTGTTGAGTTGCGCTTTTGAGTTGTTGCCGCTCTCCGAGTTAATGAGTTTTAACTCATTGGCTGTTGGGGTATATAGACCGCAATAGAGCGCTCTAAGTGAAAAATGTATGATATCCAAATTTCGTGTGACTTTTTGTGACAAATTTACCAGAATTTCCTCATGCAATTGAATCGAATTACCAATTCTCTATCCAATGATACAAAAACCATAGATTAACTAAGACAAAAACGAACTCTGTGGCTGAAATGGTTCTTGAGCAATGTAAAAAAGGCGGTATCATGTTTCAGTCAATTGACGAATAGGGGACTAAAAGTTCTACATGTACATGGCAACCAGGGGCAAAGCAATCCTAAGCTTACTGAATGCTGTATAGTGTCACCTGGAAAGAAAGAAGGAAATGTGTTTAGTAGGTAGCACCAGCAAATTTGTCCAAAGCCAGACTTATTTGAAATCAGCAAAGCAAAGAGAAAGAAAATAAAGAATCCATAAAACTTCAGTAGCTTGTCGGAAAACTTAACTCAGTTCAAGACAAAATATTTATAGATTAGAGGTCATTCTGACCAGCTTTTTGCAAGCTGGCGCTCTATCCTCAATTTTCGAGCTAAACCGTTACCGCCGAACACATTTTTCAAAAACTTTAACTCCTCAAACATCCATAGCTTTACGTCACACTATTTATGGCATGTTATAAATCGTATCATTTTGTTTGAAGGAACTTAATATGAATTATTTGTTATTGGGAAAATTTCAAACTGATCCTCTTGAAAATAGGTTCGGAAAATACAGACAATTAGCGGGGGGTCAGTAAAATATTTCCATTCGGCAATTATATGAGTGCGAGAAAAAACTTCGAATCCAGTCATTGATGTCGCTAAAATCTCGTTGCTCTGGAATGTTAACAGTAAAACATTTTTATGAAAGTGATGGTATTTTTGACGACGAGACAGTTTCAAATTCGGAATGGTTTGTCCCAAATTTACAAATTTCTCGGTGTGATTTGGAAAATGTGGAACATGAAATGCCTGTCATTACCTACTTAGCAGGATATTGTTGTTACATTTTGTCCAAGAAATTTAAATGCCTAATATGCCAGTCAAATTTAACATTTACAGATCAAATAGAAGTTGAAGACAGTCACATACTCATTAAAAATTTGAGTAGGGGTAAGCTTAAATTTCCAAAAGACCATGTAACAAATATCGTTTTGTATGGTTACCTCATTTTCAACAAAATTTTGGAATGTGATGAAGATAACGTTTTAGCAGTACACAATAAAAAGACGTTTTCGTCAACAACAACTTTACAATACATAACAGATAATCATTTGTTAACAGAATTTCCCCAATATGATCTGCATAGTACTATAAACTCGGTAAAGATTATCATAAATTCTGTCACCAATACTCTTTTAAATAATTATTGTGGAAAAAGAAATGACACCATTGGAAAGGGGAATAAAAGAAAGTTAGATACTCTCACTGAATAAAGTTGGTAGATTATTAGCAATTGTATTCTTCACTATTTAAAACAATTAGAACGCTTCGGAAACATGAAATATTAAGCTATAACTGAAATAAAAATATTTGTGGCTAGTTAACTACGTTCATTTTTTAGGAATAGAAAGGCTAATCACTTAAATCAAACAATGTAAAAAGCATATTAATTCCTGAAGACATTATTTTTGTCTAAAATATTAATATTCGTACAGTTGATCCATCATATACTCCGCTACGCGTTATGCCTGGTCGGACTACTTTAAGTGACGTCACAATTCAGCCAGTGGGCCTTCTATATTTCGGTGGTAACGGCTACACACCCTCCAAAAGTTCGCTACACTTTCACAAACTACCGCACTTGCCATAATGGCCACAATGAATCAATATTTTCCGTCTAAAACTGTGATTATCGACCGGATAAAAAAAGACTCCGAACTATAGAATGAACATGATTAATTAATTATTCAACCTTTTAGTGGTTCATGCTTTACTTAGCAGGTTTGATTTCAGTTTGTTTATTGTTGATATTTTTATGGAAAGTGTCTGTTCGCATTGCAATATTCCAAACACAAATTTCACTTTCCAACTAAACGAAAAACGCTCCAAGCGCTGTTCTTTCACACGCTCGATATTTAATTTAGAGCTATTTATATTTGTCTGAATGTCACTCAGGTGCAGTGATTAATGCACAACCCCAAAATGAAAATTAATAACCGAATTAATTTTGTTTTCCTGAAAATACCGACTAAACAAAAAAAAAATGCGAAGAAATCGCTTAAAAATGAAATTGTTGATAAAAAAAACTTTTGAACTAAAAGAAACCAACGAAATTTCCGTATATAAATAATATAAATATAAATAAGTTCTGACTTTAAGAATTATACAAAACTTACGTTGGGCCTTAATTTTGTTATCTTCTAGTTATGATCATCTTCATTTTTTTGTATTATGTTTTTCCAGTCTTCACTGGCTTCTTGCTTTATCAGATCTCATGACTTAATTAATCAAAATGTGCTCTGTCCAGTGGACTCAAAGTGCACTCCAGTGCTAGTTAAAAAGTGGCATAATGTACAACATTTTGGTCTTATCTTGTATACCTTATTCAAATTTGGCGTTATTTCAAGCATGTAAATTTCTTGTAAAGTAGCTAAGAGCTCAATCGGAACCAAATTCACAGAGCGGCAAAAAATCCAAAGTCCAATTCTACACAGAAGTGTTACACATGCCTAGTTTATAGTAGCTTGACCGCTAGGAGTAACTTTTACCACAAAACAAAAAAATTTTGTTTCTCGTAAAAAGGGGAGATGAGCTGTATCTTTAAAAACGCCATTTGGGAGCTTAGGTAAAACTGCATCGTTTATCTCTTTAATAATTTTTTGTATCTCTTGTGGTAAAAGATGGGGAGGCCAATGGATTTTTCACTACTTACGCTTTTCTATCTCCTGAAGTAGTTAACCGATTCCACTATTTTTGGACTAGTTTGAAAGATAATTTTAATGTCTTTTAAGGGCACTTTTTCTCTATACCTTTTGGTTTGAAATAAGTCAACTAGATGGCGTTTTCTGCAGCGATTACAAATTTTTGTGATTTTTGGAAAATAGTTAAATGGCACGATACCCTTGAGGCTTATGAGAGAGTTGACAGGTATTCCTGGAAACTGGATAATTCCGAAATTTACTGCGCCGGTGCGTTGGGGTGGCGCACCAAACTATTTGCGTAGCACTGCGCCAACTCCTAAAAAATTATTGTGTTACCCTGGCCTACTTTTCGCATTGGTGAGTCTTCGGGTTTTAACCAGAAGAAGAATAAAACTTCCATTGCTCCCTTGTCTTTGGACATAGCCACTGGAGTGGCCCCTAATTTTTCGTCGAGTTTTTAGGTTCTCACCCTCCCCCCCCCCGAATATTAGTAAATTCCTTGGTAATTTCTGGTCAAGAAGCGTCAATACGCTTAACAAATAGCATTTTAAATTTAAGGGCTTCTGTGCCGCCAATAAACAACACCATACACATATTCACATATGCGACTAAGGGCCACCCTAATAGGCACACTTTGCAAACCATCGAAACATCAGCAGAAATAAAGCAGTTTTAACGCCGATTTGGCGACTTCCATTAAACATCCGGCGTGCCCGAGACAAAAAAGTCTTTAGTAACATAACTTTCAGGTTTAAAGCATTGGAAATTGCGCTATTAAAACGAAATCAAAAGCTTCCATTGCTTCCATTATCTTTCCTCATCATTTAATTAAAAGTCCCCGATCCATTCGAGCCCTTACGCAGTGTAACGGCGACCCAGATTAGTGCAGAAATTTAATTAAATCGCTGCTCACAAAGCAGTCCATTAAAGGTAAATAAGAAGTTAAAATCACTGGTCTGAATGCGGTGCCTATTCAAAGCCAGATCTGACAAATGGGCTTTGAGGCAAAAGTGGATTAAAATCAGCTGAAACTTTCCTGGTTTCTCCCCCACAGGCCGTTGATCCAGATTTGGGGATAAATGGGGAAATTCGGTTCCAAATCCTCAGCAGAAGCGAGGAGGCGAATCGACGGTTTGCCATTGATCCGATCACTGGCCAAATCAGGGCTATCGCCAACTTCAACAAAGATGCTGGAAAAGTGTTTGGTTTCGATGTGAAAGCCACCGATAAGTCTGGAGCGGATGATGGGCAGAGCTCGATTGCCAACGTCCTGGTAAGCTTGGAAGAGTGTCCGATTTTGAAGAATGTTTTCCTATGACTTGTTTGATAGGTTTACGTGCTGGATGAGCAGAAGCAGGTGGTGATGGTGATGGGGCTGAAGCCTACCGAAGTGGAAAGGACCATCACTAACATAACCACGTAAGCCCGTGCTGACTTTGGGAAATCCGTTAGGGAACTTTGTGGTTTCAGGGCTTTGCAGAACGCGACCGGCTATGACGTTCGCATCCGGAAGCTGGAGCCGCACAGCGACAGGAACCATCTGGATCATACTGCGTAGGCCCCAAACTTGCAAACCCCATACCGGAAAATTTACTGGTTTTTCTCCCTTTCCAGGACTGATATGTATCTGTATGCTGTGGACCCGGCGCTGAACACTGTCCTGGATATGACGCAGCTCGAAAAGTAACGATTCCAGCCATTGAAGGGGGGAAAGCTGTAATTGATTTTGCTTCCAGAATTCTCCAGAAAAAGCAGCTAGCAATCGAGCGGCAGCTGGAAGGGCCGAAAGTGCTATCGTTCTCCAGCGGCGCCTCCGAAAGACACTACACTCGAACCCCCAAGCTCATCCTCTCCTCCATAGAGATCGGGGCCATTATCCTAGGAGGAATAGTGCTGGTCGGAGCCCTAATCACATCCATTTGCGTCGTTTGCATCAAAAAGAAAAAGCGAAGGTAGTTGGGCAATTTTCTCAGAAACTTCCTTGGATTACCGCCACTTTCCAGGCTGGAGAGATACACGTCCCACTTGCGGTATGGCCTGAGCTCTTCCAAGGTGGGACTATACCCGCCCAGCTATGGCGACCCGATGCGATATCCCGTAGGATCGGATCCTACTTCAGTGGACATGCCGATGGAGTTCACTCCATCTCGCCATGATGTTTCCTGTCCCAGATACACCGGCTCCCGGCTGGGGGGATATCGGGAAAAGTCGCGCAATTCCATGGGCCTGGAAAAATCCATCACCAGCCTCCATTCCAGTGGCCACGACTCAGGAATTGCAGACGGCACGATGGTGCATTCGTGTCAGTGCGGACACAGCAGCAGCAGGAGTTCGGGCGAAGAGAGCAGCAAGTAAGTGCCCGGATACAATCTTGCAGAATTCATTGATCAGTTTCTGATTTAAAGCAGCTACGAGGACTCGCTCCAATCGTTGCCAAACAGCCGCAAACTTCGCGATCCCACACCGGCCATGCATCACCACATCGCTCTGGGGCCAGGTTTGAATCCAACCATGCAGCAACAGCGCCGATCCAGGAACCGGTCCATAACTGAGGACATTATGGATGCGGGCGGATTGCGCCAGCTCCAAACCATGGGAGGACTCAGTCCGGGACCTTCAGGGATTTTCGTTAATGGGCCTTCGGCTTTGAGACGGTCCACTGAACGACTGATGATGGGGGGCCACATGCACGCCTGAAACGCGCCGTTTTGTAAATAACATGTAAAATGACTGTATATAGTTGATGTCGAGTTAGTTACCAATGAGCAAAGTTAAGGGGGGACATGGCAGGATTTTGAACTTTTGCAATTGATCTGGAGTTTGTTTAATTGGGAATTTAGGTGAAGCTGATCCGCATTTTCTATCTAACTTGCTCCTGTTCAGGCCCCCTTACGATGACTAATTAATTGGCGCGCAATAAGCGAGGACAAGTAGGATTAAGTCTCTTTGTACAAAGCAAACAATGCCTGGACTAGATCGGCCTACTCAGTGCAATACTAATAACCTTAAGTACCGATAAACCAATAATGTTATCGGAAGTAAATAAAGCTCGTTGCAAAAAATTGATCGTAAAGTGGATAAAAGCCGCCATCGAGCCTCAAGTTGAGTGCGTTTAAGTGCTGTGTTTTCCAGCAAAATGTGTCCCAACGCACTGTGTGCAGTTCTAGTGGTTTTCTGCTTAATCGCATCCATCAATCACCCGGTAAGTCTCACTTGAGCATTTAAATTCCAGATTACCGCATGTTTTTCACATAGGTTTTAGCGCTAAACGATACCAATCCAGACGAGCATGCTGCTAAAGCCAATTACTCGGTAAGCACTTAAGAGCTCCCAGATCGGCTGGGTTCATATCCAGATTTCAGGTACGGGTTATGAATAGCCAGGTGCCTAACGATCAGTACCTGTATGAGGCAGTAGGGATGCTCCAGGTGGCTTTGGAGGTTGAGGATGATTTTGGGAGGGCCTTTCCCAGGTTTCTGCGAGCGTTCCAGGCGAACCACCAGAACCAAGAGTGGAAGCTGGCCGGCGGCTGCAACCTGATGCTGCTCTCCAACCAGACCACGTATATTCAGCTGGAGGAGGTTCTTAGCAACACTGTAGTGAATATTTTTGTTTGAATCGGTTGAATACACTCCATGCTTCTGAAGACCGAAGTTTTGATCAAATTGAAGGACCCTTAAGGTGCGCCGGAGATATAAATTTGGAACCGATTCGTTCGGCGATTTATTAATCATCTAGATGATGATGATTCGCAGTGGGTTTTCGGTGGTAAGTTTCGTGTTCTTTGCCCTGGTGCTCTGCACCAGGGCAGATAAGGTAAGTCGTGCACTCGAAGCCCACACTGGGAGTTTGCAAGGAAACTTTGCAGGTTAATGGGGAAACGCACTCCATTAAACCAACGGCCGTTAAAGCAGCGAAAACACTCCAGCCCCTGGCTCCTTACTCCACATATTCGGTAAGTCGCACGCGAAAGCCAAGTTGATGGAAAATTACGCTTTTCCTGCTCTCTTCAGGTGCATGCGGTAAGCAGCAACGTTCCCAATGCTCTTTACACCTATACGGCCGTGGGAATGCTTCAGGTCTGCTTGGACGAAGAACTCACTTTCAGTCGCGCATTAGCGAAGTTCCTACAGAACTTCCAAGCCCAGTTCACTGCGGAAAAATGGAACCTTTCCAGTGGATGCAATGTTATAATGCTTGCGGACAATGCCACTTATATTGAGCTGCTTGAGGACACCACTAACACTCAAGTGACTATTTTTGACTAATCTTGCGAGTTTAGTTGGGAAGCTTCCAAATAGAGTACTTCAAGCTGAGTGATCAACCCACTTAACGCGTCTGTTAAATGTACCTATTAATAACTTAAATTGTTGCTAAATTTTAATAAAATTCATGTTCTGTGTTTTGAGCCACTTCATTTGTGGAGGAGCAGATTTATGCTTTTGAATGCGAGTTTTCCAGATAATATTTTAGAAACTATCAGGATAAAGTGTGATTTTTATACAGGCGTGAATGGAGAATGGGACTTAATTTAGGAGTTAATTTTTTACTTCTAGGGCTTAAACAGTGAACATTTTGAACTAAGGCCTCAGCTATGGAAGAAAGGGCTTGAAATACTATTCCGAAAAGCTGGTTGCCACTGGTTGGCTATTTTGAAAGTTAAAAAAAAGTGAAATAAAGAAAAGAAAGATAAACACTTCAGATGCTTGTGTCCAGCTTGATTTTTGCTTCTTAATAATAATAAAATAGCCCTTCACACACTCTAGTTAAAGCAACTAATCGGATATTTTCACTCGTTTTTGTGATACAGGCGGTTTTGACCGCAAAGTTTCCCGCAATGTTAAGCAATTTCCAAAAGTCCAAAGCTCACTTGTCGCACAAAGCGTGTAAACAGGTTTTGAATTTGTAATAGTTTTTTTAAGTGGCAAGCCACTTGATTATTTAATTTAGGCTCTTATTCCATATACATGTTTCCCGATGGCAATTCCTTCAATCCCCTTTGAAGTCACAGCTACATGAGCACCAGCAGTGGCAGTTGCAGTGGCCTCAGAACCAGCTGTTGCAGTTTGAGTAGCATCAGAACCAGCAGTTGCAGTTTCAGTAACATCAGGTCCAGCAGTTGCAGTTACAGTTGCATCAGAACCAGCAGTTGCAGTTTCAGTAACATCAGGTCCAGCAGTTGCAGTTACAGTTGCACCATTGGCCCCCGGGCCTGACACATCTAGGGAAAGTCGGACTGCGTTGAATCTGTGGATCTGAAATATTTTGTTAATATTTTCTTGGATAGACCATGGAGCTACTTACGTTGCTGGCGCTAGAGCTGAGTGCTAGGGAGAGAAGCAGCACTAAGCTGAGGACGCAAAGTTTGTTCGAAATCATCGTCTTGCTGTTGCTCGGGTTTATTCTGACAAATCAATGATCCCAATGAGGAAAACGTCCCAAATTTATACCATTTGAATCTTGAAGAGTCCTTCAGCTCTAATCAGTTAGTGGGCTACATTGTTGTTGAAGGAAGTTTTCCTCAGATGGAGATTATTTCGTTAGAGCTGAAGGCTTCGTGTTTGAACTTCCTGCTGGTGTTTCCTCACATTCAAACTCACTTTTTCTGCTTCAAAAACAGACATTTGTCTTTATTTTAACTAGGAAATCTTCGAACGCTTTGTGCTTATGTTTCGAATTAGCTGCATGATTTATAAATAAATCACAATGTAACAATTTTTTGAGGGCCAAGTTTGATTTGCAAACTATATGCGGTTTAAACACTTTAATTCTGCCTCGTCATTGGTTTCAAGTGCAATATTCAGCGTTCATTCAACAAAGAAGCATCGTTTTCAGCTGGAAAATGTGGATAAATCTTTGCAAAAATTGATTGAAAGGATCCAATTTGCAGCCAAATAGCTGCTAATTAATGAAAATTGAACATCTTCAAGCGCTGGTTCTTCGATTACCAAATACCATATTTGATGAACACAGGCTTATTTTAAAAGTATTTCCTCAGAGGAAGATTCTTGAAGAAATATCACGAAATGCTCGGTCTTCATGAGCTTCAGTTCCAATTTTGTTGACTGTTCTCTTCTGGGCCTGAAGCATCATTGAGTCTGAATCTGCCGTTTTTACATTTTGATAAAACGAATGAAATTTTACAGTAAGTTTTTTTTGCAATATGACGGAAAGAGTTCACAAAGTTCAATTTAAATCGGCAAAGAATTCAATTTTTCGGGAGCTGCTAAACTGATCGTCAAAAAGTGAGAAACTGGGCATCGCATGTACAGAGAGAAAAAAAATTGCTCGAAAGCCCAAACAAGGCCGATATCTGGGGTTTCAAAGCATTGAAGAAAAAATGCAGCTCAAAAACTGTACAAAGTTTGTTTTAAATGCGACTCACAGTGGATTTTTTAGAAACTCCCAAATTTTGGTGGCTAAAAGTGGACACTCGAACTTAGCAGATCCACAGAAAAAATAATTACTTCCAAATGAAGACAAGACGGCATCTGGAATTTTAACGCGATCGTGCAGAAATATGAAGTAAAAACTTCATGAACTTCAGTTACAATTGGCACAGAATTCAGTTTTTGGGAAGCTGGTAAACTTGGCGCCGAAAAGTGAGAAACTAGACTTCGCATGTACAGAGAGAACAACTTTTTGCTCGAAAGCCCAAACAAAGTCGTGATCTGAGGTTTTAAGGCTGTGAAGAAGAAAAAGTCTGGAGCAAAAACTGTCCAAAGGTTGATTGAAATGCGACTCACAGTGGATTTTTTAGAAACTCCCAAACTTTGGTGACCAAAAGTGAAGACTTGAACTTAGCAGATGCACAGACAAACATTCATTACTTCCAAATTAAGGCAAGACGTCATCTGGAATTTTCCGATTATCGAGCAGAGACACGAAGAAAAAACTTCACGGAGTTTAGTGTAAATTAGGAAAGAATTCAATTTTTCGGGAACTGCTAAACGGGTCGTCGAAAAGTGAGAAATTGGACTTTGCATGTACAGAGAAAAACAAATTTTGCTCGAAATCCCAAACAAAGCCGAGATCTGGGTCCTGAAAGCTGTGAAGAAAAAGTGTGGCTCAAAAACTGTACAAAGTTTGATTTAAATGCCACTCACAGTGGATTTTTTAGAAACTCCCAAACTTTGGTGGCCAAAAGTTGACGTACGAACTTAGCAGATCCACAGAATAAACTCATTACTTCCAAAATAAGGCAAGACATGTGGAATTTTAACGTGATCGAGCATAAATATATGTAGGAAAAACTTCAGGAAATTTAGTTTATATCTGGAAATAATTAAATGTTTCGGAAGCTGGTAAACGAGTCATCGAAAAGTGAGAAATTGGACTTCGCATGTACAGAAAGAAATTTTTTGCGCGAAAGCCGAAACAAAGCCGAGAATTGGAGTTTCAAACCTGTACAGTGTGGCTCAAAAACTGTACAAAGTTTGATTTAAATGCGACTCACAGTGGGTTTTTAGAAACTTCCAAACATTGGTGGCAAAAGTGAACAGTTGGACTTGGCAGATATCCAGAAAAAAATTATTACTTGTAAACTCAGGCAAGACGATATGGAATTTTACGATTATCGAGCAGAAAATGACGAAAGAAACATCACAATGTTTAGTTTAAATTGGCTAAGAATTCAATTTTTTGGAAACCTGTAAACTTGGCGCCGAAAAGTGAGAAACTGGATTTCGCATATACAGAGAGAAAAATGTATTGCTCAAAAACCAAAGAAAAAATCATGGCAGTAATTAATAGTCGAACTGAGACAGGAACTGGAATGAAACGAAACTTAGTCAAAAGCTGTGAAAAAACATTATCTGACAAAATCGCGAAAAACACCAAGTGGACTAAATTATAACCAAATCTCTCTCTAAACTAGCACGCATTAGAAAAAAAGCGTTTCGAGATGCTGAATTCTGGGCCATTATGCGCATAACATTTCAACCACTTGAAAGCAGTACTCGTGAACAATGTATATAAACTTTAATTAATTGATAAAATCTAGAGAAGGTCCCCCAGGTTGTAGGGGGGCTGGTATAAATTCCCAAGTTTTCTCCATTGTATTCATTAATTTGCCAGAATCAGCAGAATAATGGCTTCCAACTTTGTACTTCTTCTATTCCCAAGCACGCATTTCTAGGACCACGAGTGCAAGCATATTCATCATCCATCTAGATCAGTAAGAAAGCTTGCAGATCAGCTGGTAAAGGAGATATTTTTAGATGATTTCAGAGCCCTAGAAGGTCTCGCATCATTTCTCAAAACCGGCGAAGGGCAAATCTGATTGAAAATTGTCTGTACTTGAATAAAATTTAAATAGAATATAATCTGAAGATTAAAACTGAAGTAGCTTAAAGGATAAAAGTAGTATAAATTCAGAACTAGTCCTAATCCGCGTCATTGTTTGAAGAAAATTCCCGATATCGATAATGTTTCGACACGGATTTTGTGTTGTAGCTTCGGTGTTGTTGATTACCTTCGTGTTCAGCACCAAGGCAAGCCCTGTAAGTATTTCTCAAGCACTTTTCTTCGTTTGGAAATTTTAGTGACAGTTGTCGATTTTTTTCAGTTGAGTATTTCTGCGGGCAGTAGCAGTGTTCCTCTGCCAATTCATCCTCAGCTAAATGATTCTGACCTAAGTACTGAAACGAGTTCTTTTTATCCGAGTTCTACTGATTCAGATTCTTCAGAATCCAGTACTACATACCCAAGTTCCTCTTCCCCAAGTTCTCCAACAGCAAGTTCTACATACCTTGACAACACCAGTTCTGATCTGTCGAGTTCTACTGACTACTCTACTTCTAGTACGCCTGTGACTGATGATCCTACCACATCCAGTTCCAGGCCAGCTTATACTCCTTTTTCAGTAAGCGCATTTTAGAACTTCACAAGGGATTTTGCATCAGCAAAACACTTATCTATCGAAGGTTTTCCACTAAGTTGCACCTTTTACTCTTATCAATGGATAATGGAAAGGCTTGCGATAATAAGGTTTTTTGGATGATTGATTTAGATTGTTTATGGTTTGCTGTTTTTCAGGTGTCGGTTGTAAGTAAGAATGTCCCCAGCGATCTCTACACCTACACAGCTGTTGGCATTCTTCAGCTTTGCCTTGAAGAGGAAAGCAGTTTTAATCAAGCTTTGGTCAACTTTCAGCAATTGTTCCAAAACAAATATTTGACCGAAACTTGGAAACTGGCTACTGGCTGCAGTCTAATGATCCTGCCAAATAATGTTACCTACATTAAGTTGTTCGAGCAGTATACTCAGACGCAAATAATGATTTTTGTTTAATTATTGAACGATCACAGACGCTAACAAGGAATTTTTACTGTACATTTTTTGCAAATAAATTTTTTCTACATGGCAAGTTTCAACAATGAATTATACGACTCAAAAATCACACGTTTTGTGTTTGTTGAACTGGTGGAATAAACATTAGAAAATGGTGCAAGTTTTTTTTTCAATGTCCACGCAACCGTTCAATTTTTTTTCCTCAAAACTTCCACCTTATTGAAGGAAACTTTAACTTGAGGTAAGACTGGGAAAGACCAGAGTTTTCACTCAAAAACGGGCTCTTAGTGAAACGCTCTAAAGTGAGCGATTTTCCAGAAAAATTGCATTTTCTGTAGAAAACCACCACAAAACAGTGCAAAATTTGGTTTAGTGTAATTTATAATTTTTTTTCCGCTTTTCAAAGAAGTTTTTAAAATCGACAGTAGAATCTTTTTATACACTTTTCGAGAACTTTCAGTTAATTTATGAGAGCCAATTTACCAATTTTTTTGGGTAGTTGGGCGTATTTTTTGCCAATGCTTCCACGCCACTGGAGAAAATTTCACATTGATTCCTCCCGGTGAAAGCCCAAAGTCTTTCACACAAGAACGTGCTCTCAAACGCTCTAAAGGGAGCAGTTTGAGAGAAAAATCGAATTTTCTCTTTGAAAACCACCAGGAAAGTACCAAATGTTTGCTTAGTTTAATTTAAAGAAAACCACTTCCTAAATTCTAAAAACTGTTCAAAATCGACAATGGAACCTTCCGGCAATTTTTCTAGTAGTTTTAGCAAAATAATAAACGCCAATTTGCCAGTTTTTTGTGTAGCAGTGGCGTCGATTTTGCAGTAAAATGTTGGCTCTAAGTTTGTCCCTGTTTGCCTTCCTCGTCGGTGCTAATGCCCATAATGTAAGTGTTTCCATTATCTATTCACATGCGCGTTTAGAAGGCATTCTCTATTTCAGATACCAATTCTGAGGTCATCAGATTCAGACGGTTCTGAGCTAAACTTATTTGATTGAAGTTCTTCTATAGCACACTTTCTTGAACCCAGTTTTGTTAAAGCAAGTGCTGTTGGATCCACGTCGGTTGTTCGAACTGATTCTAATCCAAATTCGAAGCCGGTTAGTTTTTATGACTCAATTGCCGCCGCCCATTTACTTGCTCTCAGTTTCGGCAAACCAGGCGCTATTGAACCGAGTTTTGTTGCAACAGCTGCTATTAGATCCTATTCGTCTGATTCCACTGATGCTGGTTCAGATTCTTCAGACAGCGCAGATGCCGGCTCAGATTCCTCAGATAGCGCGGATACCGGCTCAGATTCCTCAGCCAGTGAAGATGCCGACTCAGATTCCTCTAAAAGTGCTATTAAACTAGAACTTATTCGGCCAACCCCTATTGTACAAACAGCTATTCGATCTTTCGCGTCTGATGTAAGGGATGCTGGAGCAGATTCCTCAGAAGGCGGAGGCGGAGACGACGACGACGACGACTCAGCTTCCTCCGATGATGGCTCTATAGGTGCTTTTAAACTGGAAGTTCTTCGACCAACTATTGTACAAACAGCTATTCGATCTTTCGCGTCTGATGTAAGGAATGCTACAGCAGATTCCTCAGAAGGCGGAGGCGGAGACGACGACGACGACGACGACTCAGCTTCCTCCGATGATGGCTCTATATAGGTGCTTTTAAACTGGAAGTTATTCGACCAACTAGCATTAAAGCAACTGTGTTTAAACCAAGCACTTTGAGCGCTTTGTTTGGCTTATAAACTGCGCACATAATTAAAAGTAGTAGATTTTCAACTAGATGTTCTTTTAAGCGAAGTTTTAATAAAAGTAACTTTATTTTGAACCGTTTTGTACATTTTTTTCTATTTTTAGAATGATGTCTTAGGCAGCAAATGTACTTAAAAGAAGGAAGTGATTCAATAATTAAACATTTTTAACTTAATTGTGTTACAAAAATCGAAATGAAACTGAACTTCTAGTAACTTAAGTGCTTTTTTCCGACCAAGATTTTATGTGAGAATCACTTTAACCATGTCGTATCAAGCGGGCCGAAAAGCCGAATTTATACGAAAATGCATTTTTAAGAGGAAATTTATGGCCGGATTTGGGGGACTGGCTTTAATATGAGAAAAGTTTCGGAACCTTGAACTTGCACTTGTTGGTATTGCGACAAAACTGGAGCCACAAAGTCGATCGTATTCGCTTCTGGCATGGCGGTTCGTCTACGTAATAAAACCGCTCAAAAATGCCTCAGGATGCTGAAGTTCAACGAACTGACTCCGGACTGGAATCACTAAAATGAAACGGAGGTCAGCCCGAAAAATAAACATTCTCATGGAACCTCATCCAGTAAGTCACATTTAGGCCCAAACCGACTTAAAATAGCCGTTGCAACGACCTCACTAGAGACAAGTCTTTCACCTACATCCCAAGAACGCACTATTTACATTTCGGTCGCGGGCTTGATATTGTCAAAGAACTATCTCAACTCTCGTCATAGAACTAGAACAACGTAATTTTAAAGTACTTTTTACGCTGCAAGTCAGCAAACAACTAGTTTGAGTTGGTTTAGACCATTTGAGGGACTGTGGGATGTTTGAAAGTTGATTGCCCGACTCATTGTGTGCACATTTCACAGTTTTTAGCGTACTTTCTACGCAACACGCCGAAAAAACAATGAGAATTTGGGGATTTTTTTCGGATCTTAGCCAATGATTATTATGCCATCATGTCGCATAGTTGCCAGCTGGAAAAACACACGCTGAGTACAAAAAATAACGATTTGGCGCAGTCGCCCTTCCAGACGCAACGGCAACCAGCCAAAATGGCCCTACGGAGAGCGTCCCGACGCTGAGCGTCTCATTCGCTCTTCAACTGTGCCATGCTTTGCAGGCGCTGATCAGATTTAGCGCGTCTCCACGCGGTCTGCAATGATGTGAAACTTTGCATGAAACTTTCCCAGTTTGCGAAAACAGCCGGGGTGTTTTCGGTGTTAAATGGATAGCGAAGATCAGCGGCATTTGCTTCAGCCCGTCCTCGAGTTGACTAAGCTCAAGTTGCTTGCAAGAGTCACCGAAAGTTACGACCAGTTGCTCAAAGACTTAGACACCATGCTGTCTTCGGAGTACTATAATGGATTCTTGGATGTTGTACAGGTTAGCTGAGTCTTTCAGTATTTTACGTCGATTTATAGGCCTTTATTTGGACTCTGATAGCAAGTTTTCTGTATTTGAGTTGGGTGATTTGAAAAATTTGAAACTCACCAAATAAACACGGCATCTACTAGAAACTTTTGCGGCCTACAGAGGGGCCTTTCGCCTACAGCTCCTGGAAATTTAGTTCAAATGCTGCAAACGCCTGATTTTTTACGAACTCGCAATTATCAATGCGTAACCGAACGGTTCTGCTCAAGTGCAAACTAATTTTCAAAAATGTTAAACTTCCAAACTGAAGCAAGTAGTAACTTGAAACTTCTACAGCTTATAGGAACAGGTTTGCTTTATCAATATCTAAACTTACATAAAACTCCTGATTTTATACTTCCTCGCACTTACAGGTGCGGAGTTGAACGTTTGTCCCAAATGCGCAGGCATAATTTTCAAAAATTTGAACCTTTGGGCCTAAAACTGGCGGGAAGTTGAAACTTCTACAGCGTATAGAGGAATGTTCGCGCCACCCAATCGCAAACTTATATTGAAATCCAGAAAAATCTTGATTTTTTAGCATCTCGCAATTGTGGGTGTGCAACCAAACGGTTTCCCCATGTGCAGGCTAACTTCGAAAAATTCGAAACTTCTGAGCGAAACCAGGCAGCAACTTGAAACTTCTTCAGTCTACGGAAGAGACTTCGCGCTATAACTGCTGAAAATCACCTCAAGGTGCCAAAAATTCTGATTTTTTTACGATCTCGCAGTTCAGGTGTGCAGCTGAACACTTGTACTCAAAGTGCAGACCAATGTTCAAAAATTTGAAACTTTGGAGTTAAAACCGGTAGTAATTTGAAACTTCGACAGCTTATAGAAGAAACGTTGTCCTATATATTGGCAAACTTATATTAGAATATTAAAAATGGTGATTTTTAACCATCGCGCAATTATAAGTGTGTAACCAAACGGTTTCGCCCATGTGCAGGCTAACTTTGAAAAATTCGGAATTTCAGAGCGAAACCAGACAGCAACTTGAAACTTCTTCAGCCTACGGAATAGACTTCGGGCTTTAACTGCTCAATATCACCTCAAGGTGCCAAAAAATTATGATTTTTTTACGATCTCCCAGTTGCAGGTGTGCAGCTGAACGCTTGCCCCTAAAGAGCAGACTAATTTTCAAAAATTTAAAACTTTGGAACCAAAACTGGTAGTAACTTGAAACTTCGACAGCTTATAGAAGGAACGTTGTCGTATATATTGGCAAACTTATATTAGAATATTAAAGATGGTGATTTTGAACGATCTCGCAAATATAAGTGTGCAACCAAACGGTTTCGCCCATGTGCAAACTGACTTTGAAAAATTCTAAATTTCCGAGCGAAACCAGACAGCAACTTGAAACGTCTTCAGCCTACGGAAGAGACGTCGGGCTATAACTACTGAAAACCACGTCAAAGTGCCAAAAAATTCTGATTTTTTAACGGTCTCGGAGTTACAGGTGTGCAGATGAATGCTCGTACCCAAAGTGCAGACCACTTTTAAAATATTTGAAACTTTCGAGATAAAAGTTTGGACGTAGCAGCTTGAAGCTTCTCGCACCAATCAAAAACAGCTTGTTCTATTTATGAAACTTTATATAAAAATTCTGGAAAATCCTGATTTTTCACGACCTGGTAGTTGTAGGTATGCACCAGAACGGGTTTGCCCATGTGCAGCCTAAACTTTGAAAAATTCTCATCGTCCACCTAATCAACTAAACAACTTGCAAATTTTGCCAGCAATGTAAGGGACTGCCGCCTACAAATTTGCCAAATTTCAATAAAATTCTACACAATTCTGATTTTTTACAACCTCGCAATTATAGGTGTTTACTTAACGCGCTTGCCACTATGCAGACTAATTTTGAAAATGTCTAAACTTACAAACTTAAAGAAGCAACACCTTGAAAATTTTCCAGTCGCTAGTCAATAGGTGGATGATTTTTTTCGGTTGTTGATTTGGATGCAATTGAGACCAGTTACGTTAAGAAATCGCATCTAAAAATGGCCTCGATAAGTACAGCCCAAAGCAGGAATATTGGAATACTCCTGACAATGAAATTCCTGCTGTTCCGATATTTATTCAAGTGCTGATATTTATTGGGTTTTGCTGCATTATATCGCTCGCACTTTGACAAATCCATGCCAAGGTTTCTTGATGGTGGTTGGAATCGCAGGATATCGAAATTCCCTTTAAATATCGTCTTTATTAACTTTATTGCCTAAAAATCCTTTGAGCAACGCCTCTCTTTACGTGATCTGAGAGAAGTTTATTTAGATTTGTATCATCAAAGTTTGCGCCCGAAAAAACTGACAAAAGTGGTCGTTTTTCCGCTCCCTTGCCAAGTGATAATAAATTAGATAAAAACATGCGAAGCTTTCCTTTTACGTCTTTTCGCGTTCTTCCTAATATAAGCTGCAGGAATGTTGAGCTGATCATAATTTCCCAATTTAAAGCAGCCGTCGAGCCTTGGATTGAATTAGGGCTGGAAAACTCATCAATCTTCCACGGTACATCGGGCCTCATATTATTTTATCAAGCGATGTTAAATTCCACCCGTTGCAGGATTTTTCTGATATTTTTCTATATGTAGACGGAAGCCCTTTTAAGGGCGCATTGTTGCGTTTAATTAAAAATTTCGGCGTTTTTCTGCTTCAAAATCGGGGCTGGTTCTTTGCCGCAAGGCGCCGCTTTTGGGCGGTTTGAATTGATCCTGATGAGCATGGTTTTTTGATTTTTTGGTTTTGCAACTGATGATTTATGGGGACGTCTATGGGTTTTATGCTAGTTTCAGTAGAAAGGTTCCAATGCAGATGTAAAGACTCAAGAACAACCAAAAAACCGTAGATTTTGCAAAGTTTCAAACATAAATTATTGATGCTCATTAAAAAAGGGCGGTCAAAGAAACTCAAGTGAGTTTCAAATGGAGGTTAATAACCTTACACACTTTTAAAGGCCACTGGGGGAAAGACAGATGAAAAATTTCTGGGAGCCGTTTGTTATCAAAAACTAGGAACAGAGAGATCATTGCCTTTGATGGAGTTCAGAATACCGTGTAAAATTTGTCACAATTTTTGTCGATTTTTAAGAAATTTTTGAATCATTCGGCCGCGATATCTGTTTGCTTTCGGCAGAGTATGCGTTAAAAAATCGTTAAGAAAAATTTGAAATGGTTGGAATAGTATTTTTTATGTTGATTTGTAGAGAAAGCTCAAGACTATTCAGTGTGAAAGTTGCAATTTTTCCAGAAAATTCATTGATATTTGACAATTTTCCATTAGATAATTTGTTTTATCAGGCATTCAACAAGGCAAGTTTTAAAAACTTGTTACCTAAAATAAGGAACAGCTCCAAAAAACATTTTGCTTCATTTTATAGAGCAGGCCTTGCTCTATTTTTGAGATTAATGGAAAATTTTTTCAAAATTTTGTCAATTTTTTACAGCTTTCTGAATCAGAGGGCCGGAATTTCAATTAGTTTTCGAATAAATTCATCCGCAAGATTTAAAAATTCTTGTACCAAAATCAAGAACTTTGGAAAAATGTGGTTTACCTCATTTTTGAAGTCAAAATTTGGCCTATTGATTCTGCAAACGACAATTTGCTTAAAAAATTGGTTGATATTTGACAATTTTTTGACTGAATAGATCTGAATTTCAATTTGTCCAATTTTTAATAATTTGTTAACAAAACGCAAAGAGTTTTTTCAAATAACTTTTTACACAATTTCATTGGCCACGCTTTACACTATTCATTGGGCTAAAGACAATTTGGTCGAGAGATTTTTCGATATTCGACAAATTTCTGAATAAGAAAGTCGGAATTTGCCTTCACATATATTCGGCGGGGCAAGTTTGAAAAACTCGTTAACAAAAATCAACAACTTCTATAAAACTACTTTTAATCTCATTGTAGAGAGCGGCCTTTCCTGTATTTATAGTTGAAAATGTTGTTTGCACAAAAAATTGCACAATTTTAGACAATTTTTTGAACCAGAAGGTCGGAATTTCAATTTGCCTTCAAACACATTCAGCGCGGCAAGTTTTAAAAATTTGTTAAGCAGATTGACAGATTTATCGGAAAATACTTTTTGTCTCACTCTATAGAAAAAACTTTAGTCTGTTGACTGTGCTGAAGAGAATTTGCACAAAAAAAATTGTAGATCTTTGACAATTTTTTGAATGAGAAGGTCGAAATTTGACTTCACATACATTCGGCGGGGCAAGTTTTAAAAATTCGTTAACAAGCATTAAGAACCTCTAGAAAAGGAATTTAAATCTCATTGTAGAGAGCGCCCTTTCCTCTATTTAAAGTTCAAAAGATCATTTGCTCAAAAAAATGCACGATTTTAGACAATTTTTGCAATTTGCAAAAAATAGAATTTGCCTTCACATATATTCGGCGGGGCAAGTTTGAAAAACTCGTTAACAAAAATCAACAACTTCTATAAAACTACTTTTAATCTCATTGTAGAGAGCGGCCTTTCCTGTATTTATAGTTGAAAATGTTGTTTGCACAAAAAATTGCACAATTTTAGACAATTTTTTGAACCAGAAGGTCGGAATTTCAATTTGTGTTCATACACATTAAGCGCGGCAAGTTTTAAAAAATTGTTAACCAGATTCACAGATTTCTCGGAAAATAGTTTTTACCTCTAAAGAGTCTATTTACTGTGACAAAGAGAATTTGCGCAAAAAAAATTGCCGATATTTGACAATTTTTTGAATGAGAGGGTCGCAATTTTAAGTTGTCTTCAAACACATTCAGCAGGGCAATTAAAAAAAATTATTGACAACAATCAGGAGCAGTTAGGAGAAAGTTAGTCACCCCATTTTATAGAAAAAATTTAGCTCATTTGTCGGGAAACCGAGAATTTTCAGCGCGGCAAGTTTTAAAAATTCATTAACCAAGTTGAAAAAATTCTTCAAAAAAACACGTTTGGCCTAGTTATTGTGTCAAAGACAATTTGCCGCAAAAAAATTGTCATTTGACAATTTTTTGATACAGGACATCGGAATTTCAATTTGCTTTCCAACACATTCAGTAGAGCAAGTTTTCAAAATTAATTGACAAAAATCAGGAGCAGTTAGGAGAAGGGTTGTAACCTCATTTTCTACAGAAGACTTTGCCTTATTTATCCATAAAGTGCCAATTTGCTCAAAGTAAATTTTGAAATTTGGCATTGTTTTTAAATTTATTGCTTTAACTTTGCCTCAAGACGTTGATCAAATACCCACACAATTTTTCATTTTCTCGTTTTCGCTCTAAGAGCTGTTGCCTTAAGGCCGAAACAAATCACTCGTTCGGGCCTTTGCCAGTTTCGCATGCTTCGCATGCCTGACAGGATTTTTTAATTCTTGAATCAAAACGCGCTCAGATGGAGGGTTCAAATAATGGCCCAATTTGACCAAAACCTTCCCTTGACCGATTCAATTTATCGAATAGTGGCAATCGCAACTGGCCATTGCAATGATTTATGCAATTATTGAATTTGAACGAATGCCAGGGTTGTTTGTATGCATTTCAGTCGATAATAAACGCATTGGTGGAGTTTGATCGGATTTAATCCCCTTTTGTCTTTGCAGGTTCACACCGAATCCAGTGATATCCATAAGGGTGCAGTTCAGCACAGTACCAGCCTGATGATGAACGCATCCATGCACGCTAATGACTCAGTTTTTCTTCCGGAGCTGTTCTATCGACACTCAGCTGCAATGACTGCTGTCTACTGCATTGCGTATCTTCTGGTCTTCGCTATTGGAATTGTTGGCAATTTCTTTGTAATCGCGGTGGTTTTTCGGTCGCCGCGTATGCGAACCGTCACCAACTTCTTCATTGTTAATTTGGCTGTTGCTGATATTTTGGTGATTGTCTTCTGTCTGCCTGCGACTCTGATGTCCAACATTTTCGTCCGTAAGTATGCCGTTTAAACCTCACATAAAACTACTGACTTTTGCAATTCACCATGCAACGGAAATCAATCTATAAATAGAGCGAAGCATTGAGACCAAATGGGGCTTAAACCCTCTTGAGCTGGGAGCTCTAAAGTCATCGTTTTTCAAAACTCTAAGCCGCAGCATCCATAAGACAGACGTATAAACACAAAGTGCATTCGCAACTTCGAACTGTGCTTGTTATCTGTTTCATCTCGTATTCGTATTCAGCAGGAATTGCTGCTGCTGCTGTTTAAAACAGTGGCGTGAGTCCTGAAAACCCACATTTTTTTTTAAGGAAAATTTTGAGGTATTTGTCCAGAAGGGTTTTATTTTGAGGGCATTTTAATCATTAACATTGGTGCCTATTGGAGCATTAGTCGATCAACTTGGAAAAATTACTATCTTTTAACCCCGCTGAAGCAATTTGCTTTTTTGAAGCCCGATCGTGCTTCAGGCTTAAAACTCTGAAATTTTCGCTCGAATCCTGATGTTGCGTAGAAGCTAGGGCAAAATTAACATTTTTACTCACTTGCGCGCTATATTTTAAAAATGCGCAACTCTTTGCAGGAAGCAGGTGGCAATGTGAAACTTGTCCACCTTGTAGAAAATACCCAATACTGAGCACATGGAATGGATGGTTTTACTTCGATCACATGCAATCCTGATCAGTTTCTGTCATTTAAATGTAGGATTAAAAGTTAGCAATTCCACCCATTTGCACGCTGTCTGGTAAAAATTCATAACTTTTAACTGCAGGTCTTGTAGGAACTTGAAATTTGTGCACCCAGTAGATAATACGTCGGGCTAAAAAATTGAAAATGTTGATTTCCATCACGTTACAATATAATTATTTTCAGTCGTGCGAATGCTGAACCAAAAATGATCAATCTCATTCACGTTCACGCTGCCTTAAAAAAGAAAAGCTGTTGACCAGATCCAGGCAGCAACTTGGAACTTTTCTTATAGAGGACACTTGAAGTTTAACAATATGAAATTTCAGTTTCAACCATGGGAAGTTTTGATCAGCGCCAGTATTGCAAATTCTATGCCAGCAATTAACATTGTCACTCACTTGCACGCGGTCTTTTTAAGATTCCTAGCTTTGAGGTGGAACCAGTTAATCACTTGAAACTGGCCCACCCTATAGAAGATGCTCGTGACGTAATATCCTAAAACTTTCCCTTAGATCACTTGAAATTCTGATCATTGCCAGTCCTGTAAATATGGGACCAAAAATAAAAATGTTCAGTCCTTTGTGCGCTGTCTTTTAGAAATTGATAACTTTTAAGTAGAACTATGCATCAACTTTAAACTTACTCACCCTATTGAAGACCCTCGGCCCTTAAGACCCTGAAATTTTCACTTAGATGGCGAGAAACTAAAATCATTACCAGCTCTGTAAATAAGGGACCAAAAGTGTACATTTTCACTATAGCTCGGGGTTTAAAAAAAATTCCTAACTCTCAACACAAAATTGTTTGTAACGTGAAACTTATCCATCCAATAGGACTTACTTAGAGCTGGAAGCACAACATTTTGTACTTTGATACCGCAAAGACGTGATCATTGCTGGTCATGGACGTGCAGGGCCAAAAATGAAAATTTTCACTTTCCACGCTGTCCTTTAAAAATTAGTAACCTTCAACCTAAACCAGATAGCAACTTGAAAACAACAGAGATTTAAGACTCTACATTTTTAAATCCAATCACGTTAAATTCTGATCCTGGCCAATCTTATAAATGCTGGATAAAAAATTAAAAATTTCACTCGATTATACGCTCTCATTTAAAAATTGGTAACTTTTCAATGGAACCAGGCAGCAACTTAAAACTAGCCCACCCCATAGTAGACATGTATGACTTCGAACTGTAAAATTCTGAATCTGATCACGTAAAATTCTAATAATTGCCAATATTGCAAATTCTGAACCATCAATGAACAATTTCACTCATTTTCACGCGGTCATTTAAAAATTCGTAACTTTTCAATGGAAATCGGCAACCAAATGAAACTTACACACCTTATACGGGCCTCTACGGCTTATCATGGCGGTATTTTCACTCCGATATCGTGAAATTCTGATTATTGCCTGGTCTGCAATTTCGGGCCCAAAAATTAACTTCGGGATTCACCTGCACGCTCTCCATTAAAAAGTCCTAACTTCCAACCTAGACCAAGCAGCTCCTTAAAATTTGTCGGCTTTATTTGCAACAGTCAAATTCCCAAATTCTGAAATTTTAGTGCAATTTCCTAATAATAGTAATTATTGGCAGTTTTTTAAACGGTGAGTAAAAAGTGAATATTTTCGCTCAACAGCAGGTTCTCGTTCAAAATTGCCAGCTTCTCCTAGAGAGCAGGTAGAAACTCGAAATTGGCACATCCTGTAGCAGATATGCAGAGCTGAAAACCCGAAAACTATGAATCAAATTGCATCAACACATCAACGAGAACCAACTGAGTCAGTCCTGTAAATTTTTTGCGTAAAATTTCAATTATTTTCGCCCAGGTGCACGCTCTCGTTCAAAAACTCCTCACTTCCCCCTCAGAATCGCTAGTAACGTAAAATTTTCGCACCCTATAGAAGACACTTTTTTTTAAAAACTCGCAAAATTTCACTTCAATCAGAAAAAATCTGGATTTTCCCAGCCCTGTAAATGCTGAGAAACCCCGCTAAGTTCGGCAGCGCCATGTAGATAAACCGCGAAACTTTATGAACAACTTATCCAGGTTTTTCCTAACTGGAAAATAGAATTAACTAGCAGAGAACATGGGCGAATGATCTGCACGCTATGCACGCATTTCATGCATAAATGTACGGCGCGCCAAAGGAAATGGAATTTTTATGCAAGAAACGTCGGAAAAGCTAAGCGATTTAGTTGCATAATACTGGAACTGCTCGTTTTAAGCCAGCTACGGCCAGTTTAGCCCGAAACAAAGAAGGCAGCAACAAAACTAAATTTGGCAATTTAAAGCAGACGTTTCAGGGACGTTCCTTAGCCAAAATGCCTGATCCATTCCGACTTGGACGTCCATAAAACGTCAACACGCTGCCTTAAATCTGTTTGGAGTATATACACAGTTGTTACACCCCCATTTGAAAGCTTTCCATCTTCATAACACGCCAGCGATAAACGAATTATGGTTTTCCGAAACATTTTCTGCAATTTATGAGCGTAGACAACATTTGTCAATCGTCCAGTCTGGATTTCCAATAAAATCCGCATTTTTCCCATCGTTTTTCCAGCTGGCGGAGCTTTCGCTGAGCTCGGACATCGAGATCGAAGTTAGAACACCATTTGCGTAATTTCTGGTAATTGAATGTTCGGCTTTGAAAGCTGGAGATGTTCACTTTATGGTTTCGCCATGAAAGCTGCAATAAAATCGATTTGTCTGAAGGAAAAGCTTTAATTGCCCGCACAGACTTGGAGAAAATGCTCCATTTTCCATTTAAGAGAATTACTTTAACTGCCTGTAAACGGCGAATCGGTTCATTGCCTTGACTGGTTTGCAACATTCAATGCTCCTGTAAAAGTTTTTATTTTTTAAACGTCAGCTCTTACACTAACGAGGTGTTAGACAAGTACTGGAAAGCGCATTTCTTTTTACTAATGCTAACGTTCACTTTCTCTGCGGCTGCAACTCCTTCATCTTCTCCAGCCAGCTTTCTTTTGCCCTGCAGCTGAATCCTCTGGATCTGCACCTGGCGGGCAGTCACTACTGGAAAATAGTCGATGGCAAACAGCTTCGGAGGCCTCATATCGCGCCAAACTGCATCGCTGAGCGCTGAGTCGTCTTCAGCAACGCTACGATCCAGTTTCGTTCCTTCCACGTAAACAAACGTCTTCTCTTCATCGTCCAGTATGTCGCCGCAATAGCAGCCTTTGATGAGTCCATCCATATCCGGCGCTGAGTCCATGGTTGCTGAGTTTACAGGAATTTTTCTTGTTTGGGAACTTCAAATTTGACACTTTCAATAGGTACTAGGTACTACTTTCAATAGGTGCTAGTTGGGAAATTGAAAATTTTTGGGTTATAAAAAACTTTTTTTGGCAAGTGAGAGTGAGAGGCCTGGATTTAGTTGCATTTGATAGCGGAATGTTGGTCTATTATTGCTGAAAGTGGTGATTTTGTCTGGGTTTTCTTCATTTTTTGACAATGTCTTAAATCTGATCGCTGGAACCAGGTTTTTTCTTCTTGGAAAAGTTTTGAGAATTTGTTTTGTATTTTGTCAGAAGGTGACTTTTTGCGTTATATATTAAAATAAACTGATTTCTGTTATGCCGATAAGCGTAGATTTTCTCGCAATTTTCTTACGTTTTTGGCGGAATCTTCAACTTGAGTGTGCAACTGCATTTTTCTCCAAAAAACTGGCAGGATTTTTTTAACAAATTCTCACGCAGTTTCAGAATTAGTCAGATAATAATTTTATTCACTGTTGGATGAGGAAATAATAATTCTATTCAGTCAGTAAGTATATATTTGATGGCAAATTTGCTCGATTTTTGGTAATGACTTTAACATGAATGTTGCGATTGCATTTTTGCTCTAAAAACCGTTGGCAAGATTTCTTCAAAAAATTCTCACGTGGTTTCAAAACTGGATATATAGTCAGTTTTTTCGCCGTTCGATATTAAAATGCTTGTTCCATTATATCAGAAAATATCGATTTGATAGCAAATTTCGTTGATTTTTGACGGTATCTTAAACTTGAATGTTGCAAATAAAATGTTTCCTATAAAAGGAAATATTTTCTTTTAAATCGTCAGTCAGCTTAGAAAGTACGCAGATGATCACTTTTTGCGCCGCTGGACAGAGAATTGATTGACCTATGGCGTGAAAAAATATCAATTTGATAACAAAGTTTGACAATTGTTCGCGATTTCTTAAACTTGACTGTTGCAGCTGCATTTTTGCTCTAAAAAACGGCAAGATTTTTTCAAAAAATCCTTACGGAGCTTAAAAAGTACGCAGATGGTCACTTTTTGCACCGGTAAATAGAAAAATACTTGTTTTAGTAGGTGAAGAAGTATCGATTTGAGTAATTTTATTTTTATTTTTGGTATTGACTTAAACCTAAAAGTTGCAACTGCAGATGTAGTAGCAGTGCAGTAGGCAGATGGTCACTTTTTGCAGTAGTGAATAGAAAAATGCTGGTTTTAGAAGCTCAAAAACTGCCATTTTAATAGTAATTTTTGTTGTTTTTCAGCAATTACTTAAACTTGAATTTTGCCTTAAACTCAATTTGCTGCTCAACAAATCGTTACCAAATTTTTGTAACAAAAAATTTTTAGGCAGTTGAAAAATTAGACAGACGATCACATTTTGAGCCGTTGGATAGAGAAATTATGGTTCTATTAAGTCAAAAAACATCGATTTTGAAGCAAATTTCGTCAATCTGTGGCAATGACTCAAACTTGATTGTGGCGACTATATTTTTTCATTTGATGTCCCCTTGAAATTTTTTTTCCAAACACAGTTTCTGACACAGCTTTGGATGGTCCATTTTTTCACCATTTCATGCAGAAATGTTCGGGCTATTAGGCGAAAAAAATCAGTATTTCATTGCAAATTTGTTCGAGTTTAGATGACATTTAAAACCTCAATGTAGACAAAATTGTTTCAATTTTTTCAAATTTTTAAAAAAATCCTGACGTAACTTCGAAAGAGAGCAGATGGGCATTTTGTACGCCACTGGATAGAGAAATGCTTGTTCTATTAGGATAAAAAGTATAGGTTTCGTGGGAAATTTCGTGACTTTTTGGCGACGTCTGAAACTTGAATGTAGCAACTGAATTTTCGATCTAAAAACGTTGGAAACATTTTTTTTTCAAAAATCCTCTCGAAGCTTGACCAATTGCCAGATTACCACTTTTTGAACCGTTTGATTGGGAAATGTTCGCTCTATCAGGCTAATGCGTATCGATTTGATAACAAGTTTCGTGGGTTTTTGGCGATGTCTTAAACTTAAACTTTTGCAACTGCACTTTTTCCTGCAAAACACGCTGGCAAGGTTTTTTCAAAAAATCATCGCCGAGCTTCTGCTGCAAGCAGATAGTTGCTATTTCTGCGACAGAAGAACTGAACTGAAGACTCCTTGTTGGATGAGGTCCATAAGTATCGATTTGATGGAAATTTTCGTCAATTTTTTGCAACGTCATGACTTTAAATGTTGTATCTGCAGTCATTCTTCTATGACACATTCGCCGGATTTTTTTCAAAAAATTATCACCCACCATTGAAAATCGAATCGATAGAAGGAGGGTTTTTGCACCAGCCGATAGCGAAAATTTTGGTCTATTTTGCGAATAAATATCAATTTGATATCGATTTTCAATGATTTGTGGCGATTTTTTAGACTTCAATATAGCAGCTGTGCTTTGAACATGTTGGCAAGGTTTTCTTCCAAAAATCATCAATCATTGTAAAGAGACAGGAACTGAGATTGCTCCATTGACTATAGAAGGCATTTTGCTATTTGGCTGAAAAGCATCGAATTCATGGAAGTTTTTGAATTTTTTGGAAAATCAGTTTTTCGCAATTTTTTAAACTTGAAAGTTGATATATATATCACTCTAAATTGCATTTGAACAGGGTTTTAAAAAATTCCAACTCAAGGCGGCTAAAATTCTGGGTTTTGGACCATTTTATAGAAAAATCCTGGTTCCCTTGAATTTTCGACCAATTTTGGAAATTGCGGCATATTATTTAAAAAACTCCTGAAGTTGGAATCAAAAATGTCCCCGACTATCAACTGGAGCTGAAAGCACTAAATCCTAATTTTCTTTTAAGCCATAAGAAGCGTCATCCGCATCTCATTGTCAAGTCTTATCGACCAGTTTCGCGATGAAAGGCTTCACTTTATCTCCGAATGTTTATTCAAAGAGCCACAATGTTAGGGAAAATATGGGGCCTGGACGAGTGAAGAAGTTTTCGAAACTTCCCGGTCAGGATGCGTTTTATCATTTAAAAGTTTGGCAATTTCATCGAGGACATCTGACCAGATGCTGTCCTTGAACTGCATGTTCGGACCAGCTTTGTTCCCGCGCCTCTAATAGGATGTTTCAATTTATTACTGGATTTATCGAGGCTGGACGATTTTCGCATAATCCGCATGCATTTCGTACCCGATTAGCGACTATGTTGCCCATATTAAACCGGCTAGTTTAATTAGAACGTTGCCATGCAAGGAAAAATGCACAAAATGCAGTTGCATTTGAAGAAGCCATCGTTCAGATCTGCCCATAAATAATGAGATTTTGCTCGCTTTCAAGCACATTATAATGGGGCTGCTCTCGAGTAAATAAAGCCATAAAACTCGAGCAAAGCATATCTGGATCGCGCTGTAAAAGTGCCAGCTTTTCCGGATCCTGGATATATCAACCAGTGTGTTCAACTGACTATTAGTTGCCGTTCCCTTGCTGCTTAAGTCCAGCCATTGAAATTTTAATGGGGATCGATCGATGACAATGCAAGGGAAATCATGGAAAATGGAACAAAATCTTGCGAATGGAAGTGACATACAAATCAATTTACCTGACTTGAGGCCTCAGCTGCATGTATTGGGGTCGCTACCCTTCGGGGTCATCGGGCATGCCCTACAACAGCCAACCGTTTCCCGGGCTCAAAGACGCATTTATTTACAAAGCAACATTTCAGCTCCTCGATTCACTGGCCTCAAAACGGCACTGGAAATAAACAGAAAATCCCCAAGCATTTTCGCCCTTAGCACCGTCTAGCCAGCATAAATTTGGTCAAAACATCCCAACATTATGGACAAATAAAACGAGAAGTCTGATAAAACCTCAATGATTTCAGTTGCTCAAGTTCAGCCGGTTGTTTTTGTTATCCGGGCCCAAAGTGGTGGTCTTTTTCGCCCCCCATAACAACCCCATTCAGCTGCCGCGAATTTTCATTTTAAATTCGACCAATCTGCATGTGCAAGTATTGTGTAAAGAGAACAGCCAGGAAAATGAAATGTGTAGCCGGTTTCGGTTTTCCCGGCAAAGTGCTCCGTTTGGAATATTGACGTTAGTGCATACGTTTTCTCTACTTATGTACCTCTAAATATTGAATAAAGCACGGAAAGTTGGCACAATGTTGGCAGAATTCTCACTTAATAAATGTGGAACATTTCCAAGGGGTTCGAGTGTCTTCTGGTTTTCTAGACTTGGCGTGAAAAAATAATCATTTTTAAACCTCCGCAGAAAAACACCTCGATTATTCACCGCCTCACACATGAGGCCTTGGTTGATCAGTGTGCTCAAAATTATTAGATTTAAAGGCTTGGGAGATTTTCTACAACTGTTTATAGTTGGCGCTATTTGGAGCAAAAGCGTTACTTTGTACACATGGCTTTAAAAATTTCTGTTCAACAAAATCCTGCGAATTAAAGGATAGTTTTTCTGTCGCAAAAGTCGATAGGCGAGCAAAACTTCAAAAACTTCAGAGCTTTGGGTAATTTTTTACGAATTTTCACGTTTTCGACATAGAAATGTTAACGTCATATTTCAGGTTTGACTCTAAAAACTCTACTGTTAAAACCGCTGCAGCTAAAAGACCCACGAAGAAAATGAGCGTTTCCAGCACGTTCGGAGCGTTGGTTCATTTTAAAGATTTTTTTTAACTGCACATTTTTGATGACTCAGTTTAAAAAAAATATACTTCTAAAACCTCGATTTAAAAGCTACTTTTTCAATTGTCCATACTGGAAGTCTTTGCTGGTAAGCGCAAAAACCGTCAGTAGATTTGGCGCAATTGAAAACAGGCTTGTGCAAGTTTGCCTTTAAAAACGTGTCTCCTGTCGTCAAAATTCAATCTTCTGGCCAATAATCAAAAGTCCAAACTTAAGATTTAGGATTCGGTACCCAGAAAAGACTGCATTTTTTCTTTACTCTTACACGCAGCTTTGGTGAGCCCTCGAAAAAGCTTTTATTCTGAGTGCGGTTTATGAACGACAATTTTTGCAGGCTGAATTTAAAAAATGTTATTTCACTAAATCTGTTGCGGCAGAAACGCGCTCTTTACGGCATTAGAGTGCTTTTTCCTTTAGTCCCGCCGCAAAATTCTGTTACAGCGAACTTTTTTCGCCAATTTTACGAAGTTGCAATCATCTGAGTACACTTTATGTGCGTTGCAGCGTGATTATTTCAAAAACGCATTTTCAAAAAACTGATGGAGTTCGACAAGCGCATTTTATGGTTTTTATAAGCGCATCTTTTGTGCAATTCAAATCTTAAAATTCAGTTCAATTGCGCTCTTTTATATAATTTTACGAATTTCAGTCCTCTAGGGGCGCTTAACGAGCGACAAATCGTTGTAGAGTAAGGTTTAGAAATTCGTTCTCAAAAAAGCGATTCAGCTCGAAGATCGCGTTTTAAGGCATTTAAAAGCGTTTGTATTTATTAACAACATACGCAATTCATGAGCAACAATTCGTTGCACTGTGAGTTTAAAAATGTTCTTTCCGCAAAACGTGTTAACGTAGAAAATCGAAAATTACACCATCTGAAAAAACGCTTTTTGCCTCATTAAGACCAAAACAATCAAGTTACGGAAGTTTTTCAGCCTGAGTTTCAAAAGTCAATTTCCAACAAACCAGTTGAGATAGGAAAGTACAGAGCAGTGTTTTAAAACACGCCTTTTACGTTACTTCGGCAAGAAAAGTGAGTTCAATGGAAATTTTTTCTGATATTTTACGAACTTTAATCATCTGACTGCTCTTAAGGAGCGCCAATTCGTAAAAACCATCGAAACCTAAAAACTTACTGATATAAAAAAAAGCGACTGTTACTGCAGGGTAAAGAGCACATTTTCTTTAAGTTCAACCAAGAAATGTATTTCAATAGGGAATTTTTCCAAGATTTTACGAATTTTCAGTCCTCTGAGTGGGCGCCAATTTGTTGGAGAATGCGACTCGATTTTTTCGGAATTTTCGAAAATCCTGCGGAGATTAAAAAGAGCAAATTTTACAATTAAAGGAGAACCTACTGCTTTACTCGTGTCACAAACTTCAATTTAAGGACGCTTTTTATTCAAGATTTAACAAATTTCACCTGAGAGCGCCTTATGAGCGTCAATTCGTTGCAGCGGAAGTTCCAAAAGTGGATTTCCAAAAAACTGGTTAATTCCCAAATGCGCATTTTACGGCATTTACAGGGGCGCACTTTTTTCGACTTATGCCATAAAACTGGGTTCAATTGCGTCTTTGGCTAGGATTTTACAAATTTTCGATCATCTGATTGCGCTTCGTGAGCGACAATTAGTTATAGAATGAGTTTGAAAAATGTATTCCCAAAAACCTTATTGAGAGGGAAAAGCACCAGTTCTCGCATTTAAAAGAGTATAATGTTCTGTAGGAATGTAATAACATTGGATTCATTGGGAGCTTTTTCGAAGATTTTACGAATTTTTTTCCAGACTCTTTCCTGACTAGTTCCTTAAACTCTTGTCTGAAAACCCATAAAATATCTTCAAGAAAGTAACTTAAATACTATTCTTCAATACAAGTGAAGAGGGCAAGTATATCAAAAGCCAGTGTCCAATTTGCCAGCCACTAGTATGAGGAATAATAGGAATAATGATGGGATGTCCAGTTAGGATTGTTGTGGATAACAATCGAGCTGTCCAGCTGGATAAATTTCCATTTAGAGCGCTAGTTAAACAGTCGATTTTGGTAAACTAGGCCGTATTATAAGGGTTGTGACCCATTTCGGCCAACTGTCCTCTAGTTAAAAAAACGCATCCTGAACCACTTAAATCGCTTTTTTCTGGCCAACTCAGGGGCTCAATACTCAAGATTATGCAAGTTTACGTGAAATCTTGGGACCCGAGGAAAAACACTATCAAATCGCAGTTACCTTAACCCAGTTCTGATGTCATTAATTACACCAGCAAGAACAGAAAATTGATGTCGAAGCGAATATATGATTCGCGCCTAGAGGATGGAAAGTTTGGGGTTTTGTCCTCCGCAAGGGTGAAAGATCTTAAAGTTTTTGTCGCCCTTTCCTAAAGTTGGGCCCCTCATTATTAAAGTGGTCTAATTATGGGACCTTCGGTTTGGAGGAGGTCAGTCAAACTGGGCCAAACTGGGACACTCTGTTGAGCACCGATGCTTTAACCAGCAAACATATAAAGCGACTTTTAATGGCCGGAATTAGGCAGAAATCATTGTTAATAACAGCGAACTTTGCAATTTGCCGAGCGCGCTGACTTTGGAAAGTTTTCGATGGGAAAAATGGTGCAGTTCAGCGCCCCGACTTCAGCGCTTCGCTGACCTGATTGAACACCTGCCACTTGAAAATGTAGCCATCAGCTGATTTATAAATCAACTTCCCGGGCCCTTATTAGGTCAATTGTTCTAATTAACCGCGGAAGATCCCATCTGGATTGGCAAGTGAGTTCATTGGGAATCTGATCGTGTGCTCGGTTAATTACGAAAGGAAAACTTTGGGGATTTAAGGGCCAAAACGCCCTCGGCAGGCGACAAATTTAATCTCCCTCAAACGGATTTTTGCAAAACGTTCCCTCAATCTCCCGTTTGATGAGAAATTGAGCGCCAGCCTCAAGTTCACATTCGCTGCTCTCGCAGCGGAAAAATCGACTCTGGCAACAAACAGGCCTGGGAAATGAATTTCCTCTCGTTGACGACGGGAATCAAATGCCTATTTCAGTCTGGAAATTAAACCGCTTTCAATGTCAATGATTTTCCTTGGGAAATACATATGTGGCCCAACTGTACATTTCCGCCTGATGAAGAAAGGGAGTTTTCCAACTTTCCCAGCATTAGTAGAACTCGGGAGAAACTCGGAAAATGCAACATTTTTTTTGTTGATTTTCATGCACAATTATATAGCCTGAAGTGAAAAAATTAAAATCATTCAGACCGATGCAGGGGGCCAATTCCCCAATAATCATACCCAATTTCCCAATCAGATTGCTTGGACTTATGGCCGAACCGAGCCATATAGAGGGCACAGAATCATTTTTCAATTCTAAGTGAATTTAATCTCCGACCTTGATGGAATAAATCCTGCAAAATGAATCAATTTGTCCTCGTCCTCGGGGATGCCGCCATATATAACGGAGCTCTTTAACTTCCCGGTTTCTTTTCCTCATGGACCATAAATATTGTTCGCTTTTCCTTTTATTCATATTTGCTTAACCGGCCAGTCAATGAGTTAATATAGTTTGATAAATGGTCTTAGGACAGGATATTGAGCCAGTTCCAATCGCGTTTTCAAACCATTTTGTGTCGATGGATGTGAGCTTTGGTAAGTCACGGTCAATGTGATTGGGAAAAACATGTTTTGACACGTTGCAGCAAAGAACTATGAAAGATGGGAGTTGGCTTTTGACTCCGAACATGACTTAGAGTGTGTGCAATGTTCATTTGCATCGTATTGTGGTTCAAATAGGCTGGATGAAGTTTTAAAACCTGACCAAGTTATGGTTGAAAATTTTTTTTTTTACTGCGAAACTGGACGATATTAGCATTTCTGATGACTTGACACCGTAGCGGAGGGTTTCAGGTGTGCGCACTCAAAAGCTGGCTTACAACTGAAGACGCGTTGATTTTTTTCAGGATTTTGAATTGGAAGCTGAAATGTAGGCAGGGCTCACTTGTGAAGGCTCAATAAAAAAATTCACACCTCCTAAACTAGAACAGGAAACAACTTTTAATTGCTGCAGAGTGTAGGCGAAGTGTTACAACGCACGTGGACAAAAGCAGCTCCTCATTTCAACTCGAGTTTCCAGTGAACTTTTTCGGGCTTTCCAACCTTAAGCAAAAGTCGAAAGAATCATTACCTTTCGGGCATCCAAAAAAAATCATAACTCCCAAATTTCTCAAGATAAAAGCGTGAAGTTTCTAATCAGTTTAGCTGGAGGTTTCAGGACTACATAGACCAACCCTGAGTGAGATCTAAAAATGCATTGACTTTTTAGAGTTTTTTGAATCAGAAAATGCTGAAATAGAGCAGGTTTGCACTTTTAGACTCGCTAAAAAAATTCAAACCTCTCAGGCCAAAATGGGAAACAAATTTAATTCTCTGAACAGAAGGGATGAAGTTTTGGCGCAAATGGACAAAATCTAACTTCTATCCCAACCTCCAGTGATTTTTACGGGCTTTCAAGCCTACAGCGAAAGGACATAATCCTTACACTTCAAGCATCCAAAAAATTCATAACTCCCAAACTGCTCAAGATAAACTCTTGAAGTTCCTGGTCAGTTTAGCTGGAGGTTTAAGGTCTACATAAACCAACCCTAACTTAGATCTAAAAAATGCGTTGACTTCTTACAGTTTTTTTGAATTAGAAAAGGCTGAAATAGAGCAGGTTTTCACTTTTAAAGACTAGCTAAAAAAATTCAAAGGTCTCAGGGCAAAATGGGAAACAACTTTTACTTTCTGAACAGTAGATATGAACTTTTAGGGCGCAAGTAACAAAATCTAACTTCCATCCCAACCTCCGGTGATTTTTGCGGGATTTCAAGCCTATGCGAAAAGTCGACCGAATCCTTACGCTTCAAGAGTCCAAAAAATTCATAACTCCCAAACTTCTCAAGATAAACGCTTGAAGTGTCTGGTCAGTTTAGCTGGATGTTTCTGGTCTTCGTAGAGCAACCCTGACTTAAATCTATGGATGCGTTGATTTTTCAGAGAATTTTGAATTAAAAACAGCTGAAATAGAACAGGTTTCCACTTTTCAAGACTCGCTAAAAAAATTCAAACCTCTCAGGCCAAAATGGGACACAACTTTAATTCTCTGAACAGTAAAGATGAAGTTTTAGGGAGCAAGTGACAAAATCTAACTTCTATTCGATCTTCCAGTTATTTTTTGCGGGCTTTCAAACCTTATGCAAAAGTGGAAAAAAATCCTTATGTTTCGCGCATCAAAAAAAATTATAACTACCAAACTTCTGAAGATAAAAGCGTCAAGTTTCCACACAGTTTAACTGAAAGTTTCCAGTGTACACAAACGAAGCCTAACTTGGGCCTGAACTTGTTTAAATTTCCTGGGGCTTTTTGATTTTGGGGCTGAAATCGGCGATATTTTCACTTTTTAAACCTCCAAAACAACTCGAATCTCCCAGGCAGGAATGAAAAACACATTTAACTTTGTACACGGTGTAGCTGAAGTTTCATGGTGTAAGTCGACCGAGTCTTGCGTTTTTCGGAGGATTTATTGATTTTTCAGGGGCATTTGAAACTTAGTATTTGACTCCGAGTCGAAGGAATTTTCACACTTCAAGCGAAAAAAATAATAGCCCTTGAACATGCCAACATGAAAGACTGAGATTTCGTCCTAGTGAAACTGAAGGTGGACAAAACCGCAGTTAAATCTAAAAACTGATAGATTTTTTGGAGGACTTTGAAGTTGAGGTTGAAATTTTCGCTCTTGAACGCGTATGAAACATGAAAACGTCCTCCACTGGAATGTAAAACACTTTAACTCCAGTGTTAGGAGTTGAAGTATTACACCGCACATGAGCATAATTTAACTAAAAATCCAGCGTTGACTCTTAGCTAACGCGAAATCAAAAACTGAAGTTCTGTCCGGATGTAACCGAAGGTTTGAAGCCTAGATGGGCGAAAGTTCGTTTAAATCCGTTGAGCTCAAAATGGGGCTTGAAATTGGGGCAGAAATACGCGATTCTTTCACTTTTGAAGGCGCATTAAAAAATTAAAAAGTTCCTCAATGGAAAGTAAAACAACTTTAGCTTTCTTCACAGAGTAGGTGAAGTTTCAAGCAGTACAGGGACACATTTTAGCTAAAATTTCAGCCTTGGCTGATTTTTTGGCAGCATTCGAATTTTCCATAAAAAAATCCATAACTCTTGAAAGAATGATACAGGAAAGATAGAGGTTATGCCCTGGCGTAAATGAAGATTTGGCATGTGCGTGGATAAAACTTCGCTTCTGTGAGTGTGGGACTGTGGGTTGATTTTTTGGAGGATTTTGAAGTTGAGGAAATTTTGAAATTTTTCTGGCTTGAAGACCTGCTTTAATAAACGTCAAACTCTCAAACCTCAAGAGTAAAGCACTTCAGGTTTCTAAAGACAGTAACAGAAGGTTTCCGTTGTTCACCGGATAAGTTTGACACGGCTGTGCAACTTTAATGATGTTTTGGAGGTGTTTAAACTGCAGGCTATAAATTTCACCCTTGTTAGTAGTCAAAGGTGTGCGTAGCACTGAAAGGAACACAAAGAACAACTCGAAGTTTCCGCACAGTATAAAGGACGGTTCAAGTTGCCACTGTGTAAAATTCAGCTGGGTCCCGACGGTTTATTGATTTTTGGGAAGCCCTAAAAGCTGAAAAAGTAGAAAAATCCGAACTGGCATCCTACCGACTGCGCCAGAGGCGTCAGGCCCCAAGTTGTTGGACTGTTTAAGAGCCACTTCCTCGGAAATGCTGAACATTTGAGGGAAAAATTGGAAGAGTGAAAAAGGGCTGGAAATAAAGAAGCAGAGATAAAAATGAAAACTTCCTGTTTCGTGCACTTTGATCGCAACATTGGCTGGCTGGAATCACGCAGGTGCAATATTAGGTTGAATCTTCTTCGGCCTAAATACGGTGCGGCGTCGCGGGCGTCGCGGCGGTAAACTAGGACGCCGACCTGGTCAGCCCAGGTGAAAAGGAGAACGAACGCAGGCAAGGCCAATAGTGCATTGGATATCCTGCCTGCAGAAATATTTATACGAAGTTGGTATTTTATAGTCCTGAAACAGGAAGCAGGAGGTTTATGGAAGCAGGCCACAAGACTGGGAATTTAAATGCGAAATTAATTAATCGCGCAAAACCCCCGGAATTCGATTGCGATGGAAAGTCTGGATGCAATGCGGCCGCTAATGAAGCCCTGACAATGCATCATTATTAAGAGCCGAGATTAAATTCCTGCTCAAACTTTCCTCTTTCTACCATGTTGCTTCTTTCATCGAATTCACATTCCCGGAAATTTTTACCTCAATTAGACCTGCAGGGGGGAAAACGCGGAAATTCAGCAGAGTCTGAATTAGCTGCGTCTTTCTGCCTGCCGACGTAACCCAGTTAAGTATTTGCCGGGTTTGAGCCTTTGGGAAAACTTCTCGCTTTACGCTCTAAGGATCAATCTCCAGGTATTCGGCCAGGAAAATGTAAATTGTCTAGAGTTTTTGGCCTCTTGAATGCTTTCAGAGGCAAATCGTTTCCCGCTTCCGGGCCTGGACAGATCCAGAATCGATTCGATTCAATTCGGACAATTCAAATGGATCGGAATGATGCGAATAATTGGTTTGGATATGGGCAAACTCATAGATGAGATGTTCGGAATCGGCTCGTAATGAGAATGTTCCGAGCCGTGAAATCCATGCAGTTTCCAGGCCGAATGCTGTTCTGGAAGTCTTCGGCACATTTCCTAAAACCGGTTTGCCGTACTAAATTCCAATCATTTTCACTGGGATGCTCAAATTATTCACACTCTCAGTGAATGGTTTTTGCCACTTTCAATTTCATGGTATTGAATGTTTGGGGTAAATCCCGCACTTGTGTTGCGACTGAATTTTGAGAATTCTCAACTATGAAGGCCGTAACTATAACCATCACTAAAAGTAGATAGAAAGTTGGATTTACGGCAGTTAAATAAAGCAAAGGTGGTTCTATTTGTGCAAAAATTGCCAAATTTGCGAAATTATCGTGAAATGTTTGGCGTTTTCTTTTAAATTAAATCTGTCGCGATTTTTTCAAAAATTTGTAAATTATGATTGAAAGTCGATAGCGATTTGACTTTTCCTCCGTTTCGCAGAGGGGATGATACTATATTTGGGCGTTAATGGCCGAAATTGCAGCATTTTTCATTATTGAAAATTTTTAAATGAGTCGCAGATTTTGAAATTCCAGTCTGCGAACTTATCTTTAGTGTGCAAACCGTCCGTCGCGATTTTATCAAAAATGTTTCAATTACAAGTGAAGATATATTGCATATCGATATTACCGCTTGTTATGTAGCACAAATGTAGCTCTAATCGACAAAAAAAACTTCCAAATTAGTCGAATTTTTCCTGAATTTTAGGCAATTTTTTAAAATCAAGTCTGCGAATTTACCTTTTCTGTACAAACCGCACGATTTTTTTCAAAATTTTCTCATTTACAACTGCAGGTATGCAGAAAATTGCTATTAACGCCGTTGAGTAGCAGAGATTTCCGCCCGTTTGTGCAAAAAGTTTCAAATGTGTGGAATTTTTCGTAAATATTTGGCGTATTTTAAAATTCAGGCTTAAGCATTGATCTCGATCGTGCCAACAGTCTGTAGCGGGTTTTTCAAAAATTCTCAATTTAAATCACAAGCAGCTAGCGATTTATTATTAACTCCGTTAAATAAACGATAGTCTGTCCTATCGGTGCACAAATCACGAAATTTTCAAAATTTTTCCTCAATTTTTGGCATTTTAAATTCGAGTTTGCGATTTCAACTCTACAGTACAAAAGTCTGTTGCGATTTTTCAAAAAATCATCAATTATAACCGAAAGTGGATAGCAATTTGGTATTAAGTCCGTTGGGCACGGAAACTATTGCTTTAAATTTCCACCTGTTGCCAAGTTTGTCGTATTTTCCTTAATTTTTTGAATATTTTTAAATTCAAGCCTTAATTCTTCTTGTCTCGATTTTTTCAAAAATGTATCAAATATAATTGTAGGCAGGTAGCGAGTTAGGATTAACGCCGTTAAATAGATAACATATTGCGCTATTTGTGCGGCTGTTGCAAAAGCTTCCAGAAGTCGTTTGAGTTTTTGGCAAATTCATAAATTATATCCTGGGAATTCATCTCGATTGTACAAACAGTCTATCGCAGTTTTTTTATATCATCAATTACAACTACGGGTAAATAGCAAGTTAGAGTTAATTCCATTATATAGACAAAATATTGGTCTATTTAACAAAAAATTACTAAATTTGCCACATTTTTATTGAATTATGGGCATATTTTTAAGTCAATTGTGAAAATTGAGCTTTTTTACGTTAAGTTGTCTGTTAAAATTTTTGAAAAGTTTGCCAGTAACAGTTGAAAATTGGAAGCGAGTTCGCTTTCACTGCGTTCCGTACACTAAAAGTCACTCTAGATGTGCGAAAATTGCAAAACTTCCCACAATTTCGTTAAATTTTTGGCATATTTCTAAATCCAAGTGGGAGGATTGATCTTTACCGTATAAACAGTTTGTAGCAGTTTTTTCAAAAATTCAGAAATTTTAACTGAGAGCAGATAGTACATTTATGAAAACGCGGCTAGGTAGAGAAAATGTTGTTCCATTTGTGTGCAAATTGCCGAACTTGCGACATTTTTTTTTAAGTTTCAGCATGCTTTGAAATTGAGGTCTGAGAGTCGATCTCTGCCAGGCAAACAGTTTGTCGCAATTTTTCCAACAATTTGTCGATTGCCACTGAAAGTCGATAACAAACTAGTACCAACGCTGTTAGATAGAGGACATATGGTACTGGTACTGGTACAAAAATTTCCAAATTTTCCGCATTTTTGGTATATTTTTAAACTCAAGTGTGCGAATTGATTTTTACTATGTAAACCATCTGTTGCGAAAATGCGCCAATTTCAACAGAATGCAGAAAGCGAATGCAGAAAGCACAGCGAAATTACTGTGCTTAGGAAAGGGTAAAGCATTTTTCTTGAATGTTTGCCATATTTCTAGAGCCAAGTCTGAGAATTGATCTTTGCTCTACAAACAGTCGGTCGAATTTTTTTTCAAAATGCGTCTAGTAGAACTGAAGCGATATGAGGAATAGGAAATAACGACATTCGGTAGATAATATCTTGCTTAACCTGCGCAAAAATTTTCAAAATGTATCATTAATTTTTTTATTTTTGGCATATCTCGAAAGTTAAGTCTGCGAATTGAGCTTTAGAGTGCCAAACGTATGTCGCTAGTTTTTTAAAAATTAGTCAATTATTATAGAAAGCAGGTACTCAGTTGAAATTAGGACCATTGAATAGAGGAAATATGACCCTATTTGCGTGTGAATTGCCAAACTTACCCCTTTCTCCTAGAATTGTTGGCAAATTTTTTAGTACACTGTGTCATTCATAAGTGGAACTCGATACCGAGTTGATATTTTCTCCTCTAAAAAGAGGAATCATGGTCTCTATTGGGCGGCAATTGCCAAATTTGCCCCATTTTTCCCGAATTTTTGACATTTTATGAAATCATGATCGTGATACATACTTGCAATTTTCCAATGTTTCTTTGCCACTCTGTTTAATGTATCTAAAAGAAAAATTTAATAGGAAACTCTCAACACTAAACTAGATAATTGATTCAAAGCCGTTGCAAAAGCATAACATTAAATGTCTTCCCTCCATTATCCAACGTTCCAGCCCCTTTCGCATCCAGACATGCCTGTAATCTTCATAAATGCAAATTTCCTGGAATAGACATGCCACTGAATAAATGTACACGCCACTTAACGGCTGTTGAGCACAGAATAGCAAATCGTAATGAGCAGTTTTGGTGTTTTTTCTGGCAAATGTTACAACCAGTTTAGTGGACCACAGGCCTTTGGCCTGCAGGGAGGTTCAGAAGCCTTTTCCTTGACCAAAACATTGCCGATTCTCCAATTGCTAATTTATATTCCACAGCATGTTTATTAGGCTGGAACATTGCGAGCAGCTGCTCTACAGACGAATCCCGAATATTAATTTAATGGGGCAACGTGACAAATTGGTCTCTGCATGATTTTCCGCAATCCTGCAGGCCGTCATGAATTATCGACGTACTACATTCCGAATTCCTGAACGTTTCCTGGATAGGTCAGGGCATGGATCGGACAGTGGCGAAGTCCTACTAAACGCTGGATTTATCGCCCACTTGACACACTTGGAGTTGGATTTAGGGAAATATTGAGGAAACTTTTTGAGGAAAACTGCCACCAAATAAACCGTAGGTGGCGACGCGTTGACACAGAGCAGCGCTTAATTACTTTACACTGTGGGCACATTTACATGGCCATTACTCATTCTCCTTGTTTCCATTAAAATTAATGGCAAGGTTTATTTCCCTAATTGTTCCACAGCCACCTCCATCCCCATTTCGCTTTTTGCCGCGGTCTTTAGACAGTGGAGCGACTACAGGCTTGAATGTGGAATTTTGGAAGCAACTGTCTTTCATCAGGCTGGGCTGATTAATGGGTATGGATAAAGTGAAGAATTTGTAAATTTTCTGGAAAATGCGCTCCAAGTTGCAATCAGAAGGCTTGTTCCACCCAAAAACTAACTCAACTTCTCCGCGTCTCAAACTTACCCTTAGAACGCCTTGCGTTGCATGCAACCTTCGCAGTTCTTTGGAACAACTCCCATAAATAAACCTCCCAGGCCAGATTCCCGATTTACACCTCCGAAACGGACTGTTTACTAACTTAACTCCTAACTTGCACTCTATTTGTTCTAAATGCCACTTATCCCCCCGTGTTATTTGCCAGGATTCGAATAAATTCGTAGCCGCAGTTTGCCAGGTTTTAAGTTGCTTGCCATGCCACCGGTGTTTTCCAGATAAAACCGATCAGAAATCCTGTAAAACTCCACAAGGTTTATGGGTATGGGTCGGCTTCAAACCAAATGGTTGCGGTTTTTCGCTTTGGCCGTGTTTACATGCGGGCGGGAGTTCAGTTTTACCTTCACGTGCTGCGGTTTAGTGCCACCTTGGATTCCACTGCTGTTTCCTGTTTTATTGTCAAATATTTAGGGCTTATTTTGATGTTATCTGGCATGAGCCGGAGGCTTTTTAAGGTATTTAGAGGTTTTCAGGACGTTTTCCTATTCGTTGGTTTGCTACGCCACTGGAGAGGGGTTTTTCTTTGTTAGTGTTGCAAAGTTGACTCTAATGCCAGTCTTCCCTGATATTTGGTAATTTTTGCATACTGAATATAATAAGGATTTTCAAACATTTATTTCTTGCAAACAAATCCAGGCAAAAAAGCGCTCGGTACTTGGAACTGTACACTGGAAAAACCGAACTTTCCTGTAGAATCATCTTGAAGTTGACTTTGATGCTAGATTTATCTGGCAATTTTTATATACTTAGGTGCGCTTGGATAAGAGAACTGATTTCCTATCTGACGATTTGCACACTGGTTTTCTAAAATGTATTACTCGCCAACGAGAGCACGCAGAAAATCAGTTGTTGAAAGCCTTTTGAAAGTTCAAACCTTTATTTATTACTACCACAAGGTTGACTGTATCGCCAGTTTTTTCTGCTATTTGGCGATTTTTTAATGCTGATATGCGCCTCGATTAGAACACCGATTTGTCAACCGACGGTTGGCAAACTAGTTTAAAAACATGTATTTCTCGTAAACCAGCACAGATAGAAAATCGCCGCTTATGCAACTAGAAAGTGTGATCCTTTCTTTATTTCCGTCGCAAAGTTCATTGGAATGGCGGTATAGCCTTGTATGTGACGATTTTTTGTTTACTGAGGTGCGCTTGGATAATAAAACTGACTTCTCGACCGACGGTTGGCAAACTGATTTTCAAAATTTTATTTCTCACGAACTAGCCCCACTAAAAAAATTATTCGTACGCCACTGGTAAGACTGAATTTTCATTAATGACTACCGCAAAGTTGACGCCAATGTCAACTTTTCCTGAATTTTTTCGATTTTTTATACACTGAGGTGCACGTGCATTGGCAGATTGATTTATCGAAACTGATTTTCCAAAACTTACTTCTCAAAAAGTTATTGCCGAATTGAATAAAATAAGCACCGCTTTTTGCTCGCATTTTTTATCTTCTGCGGTGCGCTTGTATTAGAACACTGATTTGTCGATCGACGCTCTAAAAACTTATTTTCAAAAATGTATATCTCTCGAACTAGCCAAGATGGAAAAACGCTTGTTATACTTCTCCAAATACTAGACTTCTCTTTATTTCTGATCCAAAATTCGCTTTCATGCGACTTTTTCCTGAAACTCAGAAAGTTTTGGTATACCAACGTGCGCTTGGATAAGAAAACTGAGTTCTCGAAGGACGTTTGGCAAACTGACGTTTAAAAAGTGGTTTCCCACAAACTAGCATCGCCAAAAGAATTATTGGTACGCCACTGTAAGTACTAAATTTCCAGAATTTTCGCCAGAAAGTTGAGTGAAATTCTAGATTTCACTCGGATTTGACGTTTTTTTTCTGTGCTGAGGTGCGCTTCTATCAGAACACTGATTTGTCGATGAACGGTTTGAAAACTGATTTTCAAAAATATATTCTTTACAAACCATCCCACTGGAAAGAGTAAACCTTCTTCTATTATTGCGGAAACGTTGATTTACATATCAGTTTTTCCTAATATTTGACGATTTTCTATTTACTGAGGTGCGTTTGGATTACAAAACTGATTGGTCAACTCACGGTTGGCAAACTGATTTTCAAAATTTTATTTCTCACAAACTAGCCCCGTTAGAAAAATTCTTCGTACGCCACTGGCAAGACTGAATCTTCGTTAATCACTACTACAAAGTTGACGCTAATTCCAGGTTTTCCTGGAATTTTTCGATTTTCTATGCACTAAGGTGCACATGCATTGGCAAATTTATTTGTGGAAACTGATTTTTAAAAATGAACTTCTCAAAAACTGGTCCCGCCAGAAGAATCTTTAGTACGCCACTGGAAGGACTGAATTTTCCTGAATCATTGCCAAGTTGAATAAAATGCCGCTTTTGCTCGCATTTTTTATCTATTGGGATGCGCTTGGATTGGGACACTGATTTGTCGATCGAGGTTCTAAAAGCTGATTTTTAAGAATATATTTCTCGCGAACTAACCAAGCCTAAATAGCGCGGCTTTCACCATTAGAAAGACTAGACTTTGTTTTATTATTGCCGCAAAATTAATTTCGAAGCGGGTTTTTCACAGTATTCGACAATTTTTTGCATACCAATGTGCGCATGGATAAGGAAACCGACTTATTGACCGACGGATGGCAAACTGAATTTCAAAAATGTATTTGTCCCAAACCAGCGCATCCAGAGAAATCATTGGTACGCCATTGAAAATACTGAAGCATCCTGAATTTTTGCGGGAAAGTTGAATGAAATCCCGCAATTTACTCGCAATTCGCGATTTTTTATCTAATGAGGTGCGCTTGTATTAGAACACTGATTTGTTGATCGACGCTTCGAAAACTGATTTTTTCGAAAACGTTTATTGTTTCCGAAATAGCCAAGATCACAAAGCGCTTGTTATACCCCTCGAAAGAACAGACTTCTGTTCATTTCTGGTCCAAAATTCGACCGACCTTTGGCAAACTGACGTTCAAAAATTCGTTTCTCGCAAACCAGCAACTCCACAAAACTGACTGGTATGCCACTGGAAAGACTAAAGTTTCCTGAATTTTCGCCAGAAAATTGAGTGAAATTCCACATTTTACTCGAATTTGGCGAGTTTTTCTCTACTGAGGTGCGCTTCTATCAGAACACTGATTTGTCGATCGACGGTTTAAAAGCTGATTTTCAAAATTTTATTTCTCACGAACTTGCCCAGACAAGAAGGCGCTTGATACACCACTGAAAAGACCGGGATTATGTTTATTATTGGAGCAAAATTCACTTTGATCCGAGTTTTTCCTGCTATTGGGCAATTTTTTCTATACTGAGGTGCCCTTGAATTTGAAAATAAAACAGCCCCGCAAGAAAACAGTTTGGTACGCCACTGGAAAGACGGAACTTTTCTCAATTATTGTCTCAAAATTAATTTTATGTCCAATATTTCCTGAAGTTTGGCAATTTTTCGTATTAGCACTGATTTTTCGATCGGCGGTTTGCAAACGGATTTTCAAAAATACATTTCTCACAAACCAGCCGAGATGGGAAAACGCTTGTTTAAGCCACTGGAAAGAGTAAACCTTCTTCTATTATTGCAGAAAAGTTGACTGACACATCAGTTTTTCCTAATATTTGACGATTTTCTATACACTGAGGCGCACTTGCATTTGCGAACAGATTTGCCGACTTGTGGTTTGCAAGCTGATTTTCAAAAATTAATTTATTGCAAACGAGTCCAGATAGGAAATCGCTTGTTACGCCACTGTAAAGAGTATGCCATCGTCTGTAAGTGATAAAAAGCGGGCTAGGGCATTACGCCTTCCTGATTTTTGACAATTTTTTATGCACTGAGTTGCGCACTTGTATTTGCAAACTTATTGTCAACTGGCCATTTACAAATAGATTTTCAAAAAATTGTTTCTCGCAAAGGAGCCCAGATAGAAAAGTGCTTGTTGCGCCACTTTAAAGAGTCAGTTTTCCTCTATGAGCGGCCTACAGTCGAGTCCAATGGAAAGCTTTCCTGATTTTTGACGATTTTTCATATATTGAGGTGCACATGCATTTGCAAGCTGATTTTTAAAAAATGTTGAACCAACCAGCCTTAGCAGAAAAACGCTTGCTACACCTCCGGAAAGTGAAGAAACCCTTCTTCTATTTGATTCCAAAAAAGAAATGTAGATGAAACTCGGAAAAACTCGTCAGGTTCGAGCAATGGTCTCGAGAGCCAAATTCTATCATTTTGAGCTGTGCTGCTTGGGCCGGTCCAATATTTCCGACTTTTCTTTGCTCCTTTCAGTTTCCCTGGAAATTTCGCAGTTTTCCAAATGATCCTCTCCTTCCTCAGCACTGCCTCTTATAACGAAATCCCAGTTAAGAGAGTGTAAAGGCTGAGCGATTTGTAGAAAAACTGGTTAAAATCATTGAAATGGTCCATGAGCCGATCACAAATGACCAATCAAGACTTGAACCCTGACCCAGATGGGCAATTCGAAAATTCCCGATGCCGTTAAATCACTCAGGCGGCAATTTCCTCGGTTTTTCCTGTTTCTGTTTATGCTTGCCGACCGATAAGCCGCCTTATGGGCGCTTTCGCCTTGGCAGTAGAAATTCAGGACGGTCATGTTAAATCGCGAGAAACCCGCAAATTATAACAACGACGATTTTCCGAAGGAAAACTGTTTTTCTAATGGGTTTTCTTGTTGTTTTCAGCCTGGATGCTCGGCTGGTGGATGTGCAAAACTGTGCCCTACGTGCAAGGAGTTTCTGTCGCTGCTTCCGTCTATAGTTTAGTGGCTGTGTCGCTAGATAGGTAAGTTTTCAGGCCCTTAATTGTGCAAGGAATCAATGGCAATTTTCCGAAGGTAAAACTTTAATACGCGGGCTTACAAGGATAGCAAAACTGGCATTTATAATGAATAAATCAGTCAATCGATTCTCAGACGGACGTTTCCACATTTGAACTCCCCGAAAAAACACACTCGCTCACGCTCCATATAAATTCGCCTTGAAAAAAATGGAAACAATAAAGGCCCCAACTAACGGCAGCCCGAACGAAATTAATAAATCTTACAATAAATAAAATGCTGCCCTTTTCGGGCTTTCATTAAACGCCCCCCAACAAAGCCGGAATGCATTCGGGTTGTTGTAACTCACGTCGGAATCACTTGCAACCAGTTCAGTCCTGACTTTTCCTGTTCACCTTCACCCAATTTTGAGGCGAAATTGTATTTTTAATGCACGCTAAATCATTTTTTATTCGCTTGCAAAGTTACAAGTTGTTTGGCGCAGTCGGTAGACGATTAATGGATGAACAGGGGCTTGACAATAGGCGGTGGCAGCGGATGGACGGGCGTCAGCAGCGGCAGAAGCGGATCTGGATGCAGCAGCGGAAAGGGCAGTGGTGGCGGCACCATATGCGATACGGGGGCAGACCATCCAGGGGCGCAGCAAATCAGGGTAAAAATTAGCTAGAACGACATTCAAAAATTCACTACTTTGGAACGAGTTTAGGTAGGCAGGTGATTTTGGTGCCGGTTGATAGGAACAAGATGTTAAAACAAGGTGCGTAAATATGGGAAAGTTCTGTTTTTGGGGAAGTTGCTTTTCGCTTGAGATGGTATCCCCGGTTGAAAAATGCCCCCAATGACCTAGATGTGCATTTTTTCGGCACCTGAAGAATCTAGCTGAATAAAAAAATACTCACAAGCTTGTACATTTTGAAGAAGACTCACCAGCCAGCTTCCAAACAATGACGCAAATTAGCGAGGTGGCTTTACCTTTTATACTCCACGCATTCCGCGCTATTCCATCCTAGATGTCTGCATATTCCAGCCGGTAATAGAATTTCCATTAACCTTGCCAAGCAGACAATGGCTGGAAATGTGAAATAATTGGTGGAAAAATTGATTTTCCTTGCCAATAACAGAGCTAATTAAGCGTGAATGTCATCAGAAAACATTCTTGGGCTGCCGATGGATGCGAATCGGATTGTCTGATTTAGCCATTGTTGTTCGATTAGGCTTCCTTTGGAACTTTCTTAGTCGTGGTGGCGTCAGCAAATAGTTCGGTTGCTCTTCATTTAGATGACAGAGTTCCGTTCGGACGGGGTAAGTGAATTTTCCCAGATAGAAACCCCGAACTTTGAAAGTCATATTTACGTGAACTAACGATGGTATTCAAAGAATCGATGGCCAAAGGCTAAAGGCGAGAAAGTTGGCCTAAAGTTCCAAACGGTAATCTTTGCGCTGACAAAAAAAGCCTTGTAACTTTGCGCTCAATCATTTAAAGGTTTAAAGTGAGTCGTTTCTGCTGAAACATCGCCCTGAATTAATTCGAGGATTGAAAAACAATTCCATGCAAGTGCAAATGAGAAAACCCCGGATAGTTTTCCAGGCGCCGGACAGTGCGGCCACTCTAAACTGCTTTCGGGCATTTACCAGCAAAATCGCCCGAATTAAACGCCTTTTCAGTCAGTCTTGTACTAGAAAACGAACGAAGTTCTTCCTAATAAATTAAGCAGCTCAACAGGATTCGACACTATTCGCCTTCACCTTGTCACTCGCCCGAGATTTATCCCGCGTCCACACCAAATCCATAAATTACGCCAGGAAATGTTGCCTTAATAATAAAACCAGGAAAAAACGCGTGGATGAAATCAAACAAACATTTATTGGGGAAAACTTAACTTAATGGTGCACTAAAACTGGAGCTGCATGAACAACTGGAGCTGGATGAACGATGGATTGAGCCTGGATGGTCTTGGTGATGACTGGAGCTGAGTGCACAGCAACAATAGGAGCAGCTTTCACCACCGGGATCAAGGGGGTTTGTTTGATGAGAACAGGGGCGGTTTTCACCACTGGAACGACTGGAACGCTGTGGACGACTGGAGCTGGATGAGCCACCAGAACTGGGGAGCCGATGTATCCGGCGCTGGCAAAGGCCAAGGTGGCAACGATGATGATCTGAAAGCCCGAAAATTAGTTAAATTCGCTGAAAATTTGATTCGTTTAAGGCGCAGACTTGGGCCGGATTTGGCCTCGGATGGCCTAAACAGAGTGTGTGGGGTACTCGAAGAATTAGTTCGTCCATTGTGGGCGAACTAATGGTGGCACTCGGGGGTGGTTTTTTGTTTTGGAAAGAGCGCACTTTTCCATACAAACGGGAGAAGTTTAACTTTTGTACACTCATCAGCGATTTGTGGAATAGTTCGCAAAATTGAGCTGGATTGGGCAATCGAAATGCCAAATCGGGCGCGTGGTTATCCTGAAGTTAAGAGTCCAGTGTGAGAGAAGCAAAAGCGATCAACAACCACGCATCTCTGGGTTGGAAAGAGAGAGCAGTTTCTATTGAAGCCTCGAAAGGTTCATTTTTTCACCTTCCTCATGGATTTTTAGAAAAATTTGTTGGAAAGAAAAGTTGGGCTGAACGTGGCAATAAAGATGCCAAATCGCGCGAGTGGTTTACCTGAAGTTAAGAGTACACTGTTCTATACAAATACTCAAAGTTTCATTTTTGCGCCCTCATCAGGGATTTGTGGAAAAATTCGCGAACTTCAGCTGCATTCGGCCGTCAATAATCTAAAGTAAGCCCGTGGTTAACCTAAAGTTAAACGTTCAGCGTGAGAGAGCCAAGAGAAACAGACCAATAGCATTTTTTACTTTAGAAAGAGGGCACTGTCCTGGACAACTCTGCAAAGTTCTGTTATTGCGCCGTCATCACAGATTTGTGGAAAAATTCGCAAACCTGGAGTAGATTTCGACATCGAAATCCTTATGCGGGCGCGTGGTTTACCACTCACTGTGAGAGAGCTGAGAGAAACCAACCAGTAAGAATGTTTGCGTTAGAAAGAGAGTACTTTGCTAGACAAGACCTGAAAGTTTCATACTTGCGTCATCAGCAGGGATTTGTGGAACAATTCACAAAATTGGGCAAGATTTGTCCATCAAGTTTCTAAAGTGGGCTCGAGGTTTATCTGAAGTTTAGCATCCACTGTAAAGTAACCAAAAGAATCAGGCCACTAAAAAATTGTGCGTTGGAACGGGGGTTCTTTTTTGTTCAAAATGAGAAAGTTTCATTTTTGTGGCATCAACAGGATTTAGCCGAAAAATTCGCAAACTTGGGCTTGATTTGAGACAAGAGATTCCAAACAGGACGCTTGTTTTTCTTGAAGGGAAACGTCGATTTTGAGTAAACTAAGAAAGGCAGACCATTATAGCGTTATGTATTGAAAAGAGCCCATTTTCTAAAAACTATGTGAACATTTTAGTAATCAACCGTATTTCTTTGAGAAAGAAATTGGCAAAATTTTCAGTCGAAATTCTGTGGAAGAAAGTCGGGCAATTGAGAAGTTTTGTGTTGGAAGGGGCACACTTTTCTATAAAAGACCTGAAAATTTCGCTGTTGGTCCATCATCAGGGATATTGGGAAAAACGTGCAAATTTTACCAGAGGGACTGCAAATAAATCAAACATTTTTTTTTCGTTTAGATCAGCGTTTTTTCGTTTAAATAAAGAACCCAGACAGATTTGGGAATTTTCAATCAAACAGAGCACACTTTCCAATACACGCCCTCACGGTTTCGCTCGTGATCAGGGATTTTAACGAAAATTGTGTTCTTGAAGCGGGGTATTTTTAAACAAAAAAAAACTGTTCACCCAGCAGGAAAAAACCTTTTTAGTTCGCTGCGAGAATTTAATCCATCTAAGGGCACTTAAAATCACGGAACTTAAGCATCCAAGCGAAATAATCGCATAAAGGAATAATCAAAAATTAATCCCTGCAGCTGATCTGGCAGCTGGAAAACAACCATCCAGACTTACATCCGTCGCTTCAACTCCGAGTAATAACTCCCAGCTCCATTGTAACAATTAGTTTGACTAACTGGGTTAATTCGGAAGTTTTGTCGCACTTTTTGCCACATTAGCGGCGCTATTAAATCGCAACTTGCCGTCAAACCCGAGAAGTTCGCTTAGATTCGAGTGCAGGATTAAACATGTTCATGTTCCAAACATTTAAATAACAAGGCTTAGATCTAGACAACGGGAAAAAAATAGCTGATACTTACCAAAGCTTGCATGTTGGCTGTTGGATGAACTGAAGAAGTCGATGCAGCCAAAGTCGAGCCGGCTTTATTTATATCTATATGAAATCCCCGCCTGAAGAATACGTTTCAAGAGTACATATTGTATATGCGTAACCTTCATTGTCACTGGTTAATGTGAACTGGTGTTCCATTTTTTAATTGGATAATATTTGTTATGCAGTTATTTATCTTGAAGTCTCATTAAATCTCAATGTCTTCAGTTGAGACGGTTGAGCATAAAATTTCTACCAAACACAAGCACGAGCTCCTGGCATCTTCAGAGATGGCTTGCTCGAGAAATTTTTGAGAATTTGTATGGAAAAGTGTCCTCTTTACAGTAGCACAATCCGTATTTCCCGCGCACAGCCAGTTTTCCGGAATGCTTATGCAAGAGTTTTAAGGAAAATTCCCCAAAAATCCGCAAATGGGTTGATCGTCTTCAAATTTTGAGGGTTTGTGAGGAAAAGTGTCTTTTTGATTCGCGCAAATAGTACGATTCCATCTGCGTTAGGGCTAGAGCAATAAACGTTTAAAAATAATGTTGACTACAGCTGGTCTTACAAAACCCATACAGGTTGAATAAAAATTTGCCAAAAGTCTCCAAATTTTTTTAAGTTTCAGCACCTAAAGACACAAGTCCAACGTATCCAATCGAATAGCAAGCATCGTTTTATGTTGGTCCTGCATTCAGAAATGCATCATTGAATATTAATTTTCAAAATACTCAGACCAATGCTGAAATTTCTGAAAAAATCCCCAAAATCAGCAAAAATGCCAGTGAAATTTAAATTTTCAGCTCGTATAGCTGGAGGAACGCCTCGACTTTCAATTGGTATAACACACGGCTTTCAGCGAGGGCGAGGTTTCGAAAAATTAGTTATTTTTTCGACCAATTTTTAAAGTAGTCACTATTAGATCGGTAGTTTGTGTAAACATTCATAAAGAACATCAGCGAAAAATTCGATTGCATTCAAATTTCTGGAAGTTATAACCAAAAAGACTTTTACTCCAGGTAGCGTAACAGGCATTTTTATAACTGGAACGGTTTTAGAGGAAATTTTTTTTTCAAAGCAAATTTGCGCAGGTTTGCCAGTGAAAAACCCATGCAATCGGATGTGTATAAATTTGGCAAAAATTCCTCAAAAGTTAGATTTCATTGAAATTTTAGGTCGTTATAGAGAAAAGTTTGCTTTATCTAGTGGTGGAGCCAGATTCCAGTGACGTAGCAAGTGATTCGAAAGACCTATCTAAATCATTAAATATTTTTGTGCAACAAGTAGCTATTAAGGGGCGTATGCAGCCGCTTGTAAGAAAAATCGCAAAAAATCAGTGAAAAATCCAATTGAATTTTCAAACTCGCGATTTGATTGACACTTTAGGCAGTTATAGAGAAAAGTTGTTATATCCATGGTTATTATATCTTATATATGTCTTATATCCATGGGTATAGTGGTGGAACCAGATTCCCGTGGCGTAACAAACAATTCGACAAATCCAAATAATTAAATCTCTGTGTATGTAATGTGTGTATACATGCAAATTGGCCAACATTTCCTAAAAATCCTGTTTGATTGAAATTTTAGACAGTTATAGAGGAAAGTTTGCTGTATCCAGTGGTGGGTTTAGATTCTAGAGGAGCAGCAAGTGATTCGAAAAATCCATAATTAAATCTCGTTTTCCAACAAGTAGCCATTAAGGGGCAAATGCAGCCGCTTGCAAAAAAAATCGCAAAAAATCAGTGAAAAATCCAATTGAATTTAAATTGTCGTCTCGCATAAAACAAAGTCTCCTCTTTCCAGTGGTGTGAGAAACACCCTTGTAAAGGGGCAACTTTTTTAACTGAGTTAAATTTAGTGTAAGCTTTAAGCTTCCCAGAAATCTACTCTAGTTATTTGCGCTGTAAAAAGACCGAAAAAATCGCCAGCTTCAAGGACTCAGAGCGAAATCTAGATGTTTATTTTACGTCTGGTTAAAGTCTAGAATAGAAGAAACTAAGCAGAACTAGAAGAATCGAGTGGTTGGAGACAGAAGGTCGAGGGGACAGGCGTGGATTATAAGCAACGACTTTCCCCTTTCCCTTCTATCTCTGCCACTGCAGCAGCAAAAGAAGGAAACTGACCAACCAGAAGAAGAAACTGAAAAATAATCAGAAGATGCCTAATCCTCAAATGCTAAACAAATTTGTTTTCTGTTGCGTTAATCTCGAGATGCTGGATCTTTAGCAATGCATTACGTAACATTGGCTGAAACCATCAATACTCTTCAAGTACATTTCGGATGGATTTAAATCAATAATAATCCATTATAAAACTCTCCTTGTTAACCTCAATAGATGTGCGATCATTGAAAATATGCTAAACGAACTTGTCTGATTAATTTTCTGCTCGCTGCGTGTCCTCCGATCCTGTTCAGATTAATTAAGTCGAATCCAATACAAGCAAATCAATAAAAACACGTTTATTAAAATAAATAATTAATTATGCAAATAAAATAGAACATGCTTTTTACAAAGCTGCACAGGCAAATAAATAAACCTAAATCTAAAAATGTGTTTGGGTTTAGCGGCCCTTTTCAGCGGGTTTTGCTTTGGTTTCTTCAGCTGCCTTCAGAGGCTCCTTGGTGTTCTCAGCTGGCTTCTTCTCCTCGACTGGTTTGGACTTTGAGTGCATGTTTTGCTTCTGATTTTCACGCTTTCCCTGCTTCACTGTGTCTGAGCCGCGACGTGCCTGCTCCTCCGGCTTCTGAGCCGCGGGTTTTTCCTTCTGAGCGGATTTCTGCTCGGGTTTGGTGGCTTCGGCCGATTTCGCCTTTTCCAGCTTCTCTAAGGGTTTGTGAATTTCTCCGGCTGGCTGTTTGGATTCGGGGCGAAGCGGCAGCTCTTTGACTGCTGGCGAGTCGCCCTTTTGCTCAACGGCTGCAGGGGGTTTGGGCAAAACCGCCCCCGAAACGCATGCCAGAAGTGCGCATAAAATAATCTGAAATTTGAAGAAAACTTTTGGGTTCTGCTGCTTTTGCGGGCTGCGAAAAACTTACCAGTTTGAACATGTTGGCTGGATCAGGCTAGTTAACTCGATGAGAAGACGGTGAACGAATATACCTGATCAGGTTGGTATCCAGGAATATATAGCGGTAAAAATAGCCCCTCTTAGTCGCCTTTAACGTGCCATTGGCTTCGCACTACCTTGACGTTTCGCTCATTTAAGGCTTCGTTTGTTTTGCACCGAAAAAAGCCTGTTTAGGTGCCATAAAACATGCAATCGCCGAGTTTTTTTCATTTTTTTTCCCGTGATCAATATTAATTTGTTTATCATGCCGGCTGGCGCTGTGGCGACTAAGCGTGACGGATTCATGTTGGTATTTTGTTGCTTAGAAGGAATTTTTCAATTCTGTGTCTTCAAACCGCCTTAGAAATTCAAGGAACTTTCTTAAACTCGCAAGTTACTAGTGAAGCAATTTTCGAGGTTTTAGGGAGGATTTGAGCCACTTGGTAACTGTGGAACCAGAGCAATCTTCATTTTTTCACTCTCAAAAGGAAGCTTTGGGAGAATTCTACAGAAAGTCCCCTTGTCTCTAGTCGGGTATTAAAAACCGTTTTCTACATATGAACATTTGAACTTTCCTAAGCCATTTAAAGGCGAATTTAGATTTATTGCGAGTTTTATAAGAAATGTGAAAAAATGCAGGTTTAATCACAAATCTTTAATATTTAAGGCCGTTTTATCAAGCAACTCTTCTATATGCAAAACACCGATCGTAGTTCGACAATTGTCGCGGTTTTGGTGATGCTTTTTTTACTCCTAAAAGAAAACTCTAGGAAAATTCTGTCGAAAGTCTTCTTATGTCTAGTCGGGGAGTTTAAACCGTTTTCTTGCTATCAACGTTTGGACTTTCCTAAGCCATTTAAACTGCTTTTGTTCAATGTTTTTGGAAAAAGTGGCTTGAAAAACACAGTTTTTGCTTCTGGTAAACTGGACACAAAAAACTGGAGGCAAAAACAGATTTTATGTGGCAGCTTCCAAAAGGTTCTTCGCTTTTATGCCATTACAAAAGTAACAGTTTTCGAAGCTGTTGAAAGGGCGGCGCCTTAGAAAGAGGCAAAGCCCTGTTTAGAGCCCTAGAGGGTTTGGATGAAGAAACACAAAAATCTGTAATGTTTTCCAATTGGTTTACTTTCCTACTCAGTTATTACAAAGTCACTTAGTAATGGGCGGCAACCAAAGGGGCGGCAGCGTATACTTGAGGAACTGCATGCACGACGGGGGCGGCAGAGTAAACCACTGGGGCGGGAGCGGCCACGTGGACTACAGGGGCGGCCTTAGCTACAACTAATGAAGGGGCGGCAACTACGGGGGCGGCATGGACAACTGCGCTGGATGGGTGGACAATGTTGGTGGCCTGGACGGATTTGCGCACTTCAGGACCGGACACGGTTACTACAGCTGGAGTATGGGCGACCACTGGGGCGGCTTTCAGGACAACGGGGGCGGCTTGCACTACAGGGGCGGCATGGACAATGGGGGCTTGTTCGATGATGGTTTTCACTTGGGGTGGGTCCACGATGGTCTGAGCCTCCACGCTCCTATGGTAGGTTCCATGGGAAGAGACGACGGCAGTGGGGATGATTCCAGCTGAGGCGAAAGCCAAAGTGGCGGCAAGAACCAACTGGAGAGGAAATTAAATGATTTCCCCGTTTGAACCGTTGAATAACCAAAAAAGCAAAAAAAAAATACTTACAAACTTGTACATGTTGCTGGGATAGAAGTGTGGATTACTCGACGTGTGGTCAAATTATAATTTTGAATGGCCAAAGCCCTCCCTTTTATACCGATTTGGGTCCGACAGATTCGGAAAAAAACCTGGCCAATCCTTCCGTGTTGCGTGAATATTATGCGGACGCGCCCAATTTCGACCTTGTTAATTAAATTCGCCTTGTGTATGTGTGAGTGTGTTTGTCTTAGTAAAGTTTCGAGTATCTTGAATCAGTCAACAAAAGCCAATAAGCCGGTTCTTCCTAGTCGAAAACGGTCATTGAAATTTCAAAGTCACTCTTCATGGTACCCACTTGGTACGATTTCCTTCGATTATTGTCCATTAACAATGTCAATAAATTCGCACGAAATCGCTCAGAGATTGCGTGTGCTTAATGAAAAATGAAGCAACGCGAAGAAAGGAAGCAGCGCAACTGACAAAGGTATTAGGAACTAAAAAATTTATGTAAAAGAACCAAAAATTAAATAGGACAAAGTGAAACCAGCAGACAGGAAGCGCACGCAGAAGCAAAACACTATCCTGCTAATGTGCCCAATCTATTACCAGCTAAACAGTTATCTGATTGTTTTCAGTTCCAAGCTCTCAAATGTGACAGTCGAAAGAATTATGGGGAAAACAATCAGAAGACCATAAACAAACTAAAACAATAGCAAAAATAATAGCAATATTAATGCAAATAAACTATTGTTTTGTTGTCAACTTGATATTTTTGCTGTTTGTCATTATTTTGGATTTGCTTGACTTTTTTCGCTGGTTCGTTTGCACTTGTTTTGCTTGAAATCGTACTTAAAACAGTAACTTACATCAATAAAAACAAACAAAATTAATACAAAAACAGCAAATTCCTTTTGGAAACTCACTCAAATTGAACGAATTTCAGATCAAAACAAACTTACGAAATTAAATAATTTAATGCTGAATACGAAAGTGTATTAACAATTGAACAGATGGAAGAATACATCGAATAAATGACAAAAACATGGGCAGGAAATGGGAGATGAGAAATACAAAATACACTTAATAGAGCAATGTCTAATTTTCAAAATAGCACCAAATAATAGTACTTAAGTGAAATTCATTAATTTAAAAAACAATCAAAATTTGGGAAAGACACAAACTGGTCGAAAAAGTCGAAAAACTTGCAAGGAAATGGACAGATGCTAAAACTTCTGAAATTTAAAGCAAAAATGAAGTATCACGACTAAATAAAGAAAAAACAAGCGAAACTAGAAAGACAGAAATTCCATACAGAAAAAACACTAAAGAGCGTAGGAAGTAAATTTTAATTCGAGAAGTAAATTTTCTAATAAACAAGTGAATGAAATCAAGAAAACTATAAAGAATTACGCAAACTGTAATGATTGAAAAAGAACAGCCAGAGGCGAAAGCAAGATTCGATAAAATAAACAAGAACAAACACGAATAAAAACACAGCAATTGGCGGTCGAAGAAATAACTAAAGAATTCGGAAAAATTGGCGAATTCTAAAATAATAAATCAATGTAAAAAAAGCTAAAGAAACCTAGTAAAACTAGCGATGTTTTCCTCACATCTCAATCAAAATCTCGGTAGATTATAAGCATCTTTGACCAGATAAACCCAATTTAAACTTATGGCATAGAAATCCACCGCAAATAATAATAAAGTCAAGGTACTGCGTGGTATTACAAAAGATAATTTACGGTATTTTCAACAATCAGCCGATCATGGGTCAAAAATATTGCTTGAAAGCCACGATTGTTCAAAAAATCAGCTTAGTAATGACCTAGAAAAACATTGTAAATTTTCGTTTTTCCTTCGCCAATCGCCAGCCATTCACTTGAAGGAAAAATGGGAGTTGAGAGTTTGTGCGGGCCCGAATTTCCATCGGCTATTTTAGCGCCACTCAATTGTTTAATCGGTCAGAAAATAAATCTGAGTCAAGGTAACAAGCTATGGATGATGGATGATCCTGGTGTCCACGTTTATGCAAATCCTCCGGTGTTTAAATTGAGGCAGTGGAAAAATGAGAGAACATTTGTCTAAAGCGCCATCAACCTTGCCCTTGTAAATGTTGTTTCAATTGATTGGACTTGTTTTTTTTCTTAAGGCTTAATTCAATTTAGCGTGACAAGTGCACACTTGAAAATGCAATGTGGGTCATGGGATTTATCATTATTAGCCAGTCTGAGTTATTAGTTGCAGTCAAACAGTTGACGCGAAAGAATAATTCGCCAGCAGAAACTCTGATTTAAACTTGTCGCTGACAACTGGGTTTCCGTTTTTTTTTTATTCTTTTCCCTTTTACCAGCCGAGAAGAAGCCAAAGTTTCCCCGAAAACCCTGAACCAGTTCGGTTTCAATGGGGGGCGCTTTAATTGTGAAAACTGTGCCTTTTAAAATTGAATACGATATTTTAATGAGGCTAATTTGGAGCCCCCATTCTGCAGGAAAAAGACCCGCTTTTCGGCCTTGATGTCGCCGCTCCTCTTTATTTATGTCCCATTTAAATAATTTTCCTTTAATACTCTTTGCCAGACCGTGCATAAGTAATTTTTACGTTCGGACTTAGTGTCGCAAGTGCAAACGGGATTCGGTTTTTTCCCCATCAAACATTCATAAAACTCCTTGTATTTCGGGTTTTTCAATCGAAAGCCCTTATGAACATTGTAGGTTTTTATAACTGTGTTTTTCGCTATTTATTTTGTCAAATTTTTTAATCATTCTTACGGTAAATTTACCTGCTGTTTATGTGCTGCGCTCTTTAGTGTCTTCGTTTTTGGGTTTCTAATTTCAATTGCTTCTACCTTATTTGATTTTTGCTGCGTTAAATAACTACATTGTTAAACCCATTTTTACCTTTAAATTGCCTAAAAATGGCAGCATTTTTTAAATCAGTTCATTTCCTTGCAGGTTCTGGTTCGACCGAATTTTCAAATAGTTGTTCTTCCTTGTCTGTGTTTTTTCGAAAAAAAATATTTGGTGTAATTTGGGAAATTTTTCTATTCGTTAAATGCTTGCTCAACTTTCTAATTCGGGTTTAAATAGCTTTTTAGTGCAGGTTTTTGCAAAACATTCTACCTTGCCTCGCAAGTTTTTGATCAATCGGCTTATTTTTCATTATTTTTTCCCGTTCGATGTGTGTTTTTAAACTATCTTCAAATGGTATTTTTAATTTTCTTGTGTCTTTTTGTATTAATTTCGTCTATTCGAATTAATGTCTCACTATTTCAAACTAAGCAATTTCAACTAATGCTTTCGAAACAAAATCAGCGAAAAAGTCACGCAAATTAAAAACAAAAAAAGAACAATACAAGTAAACAACGAAAACAATAAATTGACATCACAACACCAGTTTTTTGGTGAATTTCTGGCGGGATTTTTTAAGTTTGGTTGGGCTGACGTCTTAATTGAGAGCATAGAATTGAAGAAATCGGCAAACTTAGCAGCTGGCAATAGATTTACAGTGTTATTGTTTTATTTCTTATTGTGCGTTTCCTGTATTCCCGTTTGCCTTTGACCTATTTGATTTTTTGCATTTTTTTAAGCATTTTCCAACTTTCAAATAAACTTTTTAGTTTTTCTGGAAACTTAAAAACTTTTTAAAACGTTTGAACTTCATTTTTTATTTAGAGAAGTTTCAAGTTTTTAACCGGTTGCGACCAAAACCATTTGCGTTTGGCTGATTGCGCCCTTTTGCGCGAGAAAAAATAACTTCAAGTCATTTAAAAATGCCATTTTTCTTCAATCCTTGTTGGTGAGTTTTTTTGTTAATTAAATTTGAATAAAGTCGGTTTTTACGTGCGGCTTTTATCATATTTTCAATCAGACAGAACGGGAAATTGAATTTTTTCCAATGCGTGCAAAATACGACTTGATATTCCAACCGCCACCAAATGATTTAGTTATGGGAATTATTTGTTTGTTACATTTTTTAGTTTCGCAATTGGATCCCCAGTCAATAATGTGTTTTGCTGAAAAACGCATTGTTGTCAATTTTAATTAAAGTATTGACTTTTTAATAACAACCAACACTTTGTTTATGAGTTTGTTTGTCTTCTTGATATTATTCACTGTGTTTTGTTTAAGTTCCTTTTGGGTAATAATGCAACCTAAAATTGCTCAAAAAGGCTGAAGATTTGCGTCAATTGTGGATAAAAAATATTGATTTTTTGAGCAGGCTCAGGTACTGATAGCGCGAAATAAAAGTGGTAAACAAAGGAATTTTTAATTGAACATATGAAAATTGGTGTCTTGTAAACTCTTGAAAAAAGCCGCAGAAGTCGTAAAAAGGATTTCGACAAAGAATCGTTTATATTTACAAATTGTAGGGTTTTTTCTTCAATGGGCCCTAATTTTTTTTCTTTAAATTGTTCAAAACATTTTAAAATATTCAAACCTTTTGCATATTCGAAAAAACCTCAGGGCTTTGACCCTTAAAACGGGCATGTTAGTCTTTAAATCAGTAGACGTTTTTTGCGGCAAAAACTTGGCAGCCTGGGAGGTCATTGGGAGAAAAATGGTATAAAACTTTAACAAAAACCGAAAGCGAGCATTAGGGCAGTACTGCAAACATTCTGTCTAAAAGATATCCTTCGATATGGAATTTAGAGCCTTGCTCCTTAAATTCCTTAGAGACAGGATTTCTGTATTTCTCCTGCAATGATCCGCAATTCCTGACCCACATCCAGCACGATTCTGTCGCGTCGCGCGAGTGAAACACAAATTTAGCCAATCAACGGTTTATTTGCAAAACGTCCGGCTGAAAGGCTTGCAGCATTTGGCCCTTCTTGAGGACTTTGTCTCTGTTCCAGGTTCCTGGCGATTTGGTGGCCGCTGAAGTGCCAAATCACCAAAGGCCGCGCCCGGATCATGATCATGCTGATCTGGTGCGTCTCCCTCACCATAACCGTTCCGTGGGCGATTGTCTTCGACATGGTGCGCATCTATAGCGACGTGCCCGAAGTGCAGCTCTGCATGGAGGTCTGGACTGATCCAATCGACGGCTCCTTCTACTTCCTGATGGTGAATTTCGGCTTCGGCTACATTCTGCCGATGATTCTCATCACCATGTGCTACGTGCTGATCTACATCAAGGTGTGGAAGCGCCACATTCCCACCGACACAAAGGACGCCCAGATGGAACGGATGCAGCAGAAGTCCAAAGTGAAAGTGGTGAAGATGCTGGTGGCTGTCGTTATTCTGTTTGTGATTTCCTGGCTGCCGCTCTACGCGATTTTTGCCCGGATCAAGCTGGGCGGAGAGATCGAGCAATGGGAGGAGGATATTCTGCCGATCGCCACGCCCATCGCCCAATGGCTGGGCGCCTCCAACTCCTGCATTAACCCGATTTTGTATGCGTTCTTCAACAAGAAGTACCGCAAAGGGTTCGTGCAGATCATCAAAAGCCGCAAATGCTGCGGCAGGCTGCGCTACTACGAAACCGTAGCCATGATGTCCTCCTCCACCAGCATGCGGAAATCTTCGCACTTTTACAACAACAATTCCTCGAAAAAAGGCCCACCGATTACCGATACCACTGTTTCGTACATATCGAACAACACCGGGGTTTAAGCTCTGGAAACGAGCTCCCTTTTGCTGATTATCCTCCTCAGGAACAGCCGGATTTTTGCGGAGAACCGATCGCCTACGATGGAAGGAGCATGGCCCCTGGACTGACAGCCTAAGAGATCCAATCTATTCAGGCCAGTTAGGATTTTATGACTAGTACATGTATTGTATTGTGATCGCACTCACAAATGAACATTGGCAGAAACAAGAGAACATATTTTCTATAACTTTTTCGCTAGAGGAAATAGCTTTTGGTAATTTTAAGCTTTAACAATAATGTACAGATTTATGTTAGGGCGTGTTCAGGCTTGGACCGCTTGTTCTAAGTGAAATGAACCGACTGGAACCCGGAAAAGTGTGCTGTTTGCTTTCATCTAGAGCAAGCTCTTCATTCTGATAATTTGAGGGAACGCCGCTGTACCGGGTGGTTTCCATCAAGATTCTCAACAGATTTTACAGTGACATGATTAGGTTTACAGTGACATGATCATCTTCACTTTTACAGCGTCTACGAATTCTTCATCAGTATCTTCTTCATACTTCACCGTTGCTTGGAAAGTTTCCTCGTTTTCCTCAGCTCTTTTGTCAAAGTTTTCTTTGCTTTCCATGGATCAATCAGTTTAAATGTGTCATTGGCTAGTCCTGTAAGCAGCGTAGAACACGCTGATCTTGAGCTGCTCTATTTAAAAAGTCTGTGGGGTCCAGTTCTTCTGTGTGCCACCAGTAAAAGCTTTTAATGCGTAGCTGCTTCCAGTAAAAGTGTGTGGGTTGATCTTCAATTAGAATCCATTTGAAACTGGGAACTTTTCTTGTTGTGCATCTTCCGATTGAACGGCAGATTTTGAGTTTGTGAACTGGTTTTGAACGTTTCTGAGGACAAAATATCTACAGTGTTTTTTGTAGAGCGGCTTCACGATGGTCTAGAATTTCTGGAATATCATCTTCTTGGGTTTGCACAAGTTGCCTCCATTGGGAAAAAATCAGGTTTTTCAAACTCCATCTCAGATTTGATATTCTGCTTCAATTTCTTCTCTAGCTTGATTAGCTAGCTAAATTAAGTCCAGTTCATTATTGGTGATTTCAATTGCTATGGAATCAGAATGAAAACATTTATTTGGGGTAATTTAGGAAATTTTTCTGTTCGTTAACTGCTTACTCGATTTTCTAATTCGGCTTTAAATAGCTTTGTAAGGTAGGTTTTTTCTAAATATTCTACCTTGCCTGGAAGATTTTTAATCAATCGGCTTATTTTTCGTTAATTTTTCCAGTTCGGTCTTTGTTTTTAACGGTTTTCGGTCTGTGCTTTTTTAAACTATCTACAAATAATAATATTACATTTCTTGTTTCTTTTTGTACTAATTTCGTCTATTCGAATTAATGTTCTACCACGATTTCAAACTAAGCAATTGCAACTAATGTTTTCTACAAAATTTTTAAAAGCAAAGTTTTGCAAATTAAAAACAAAAGAAGAATAATAAAAGTAAACAACGCAAACAATAAATGAATGAGATTGAGAGATGAACACCAGTTTTTTGGTAAATTTCTGGCACGATTTTTAAAGTTCGGGTTCGGTTAAGGTCTTAATTGAGAACATGGAATTGAAGAAAATCAGCAAACTGATCAGCTGGCAATAGATTTAACGCTTTTACAGTGTGCGCGGCCTGTATTCTCGTTTGTCTTTGACCTATTTGATTTTGTGCATGTTTTGAAGAATTTTCCAACTTTCAAAAAAACTTTTTAGTTTTTCTAGAAACTTAAAAACTGTTTGAACTTAATCTTTAATTAAGAGAAGTTTAAAGTTTTTAAGCCGTTGCGACCAAAACCATTTGCGTTTGGCTGAATTGTGCCCTTTTTAAATTTGTCTGATTTACAGAAAAAATAACTGCAAGTCATTGAAAAATGCCTTTGTTTCAATTAGAAAGAACGGGAAATTTACTTTTTTCCAGTGCGCGCAAAATACAATTTGATATATAAATTACTAAATAATTATACAACTTGATATAAACTAGAAACTTTTCTTGGTTAGCATCTTTCGATTGAGCGGCAGATTCTGAGTTTGTGAACTGGTTTTAAACGTTTCTGAGGGAAACTATCTTCAGTGTTTTTTCTTGAGCGCTTGCACGATGGTCTACAATTTCTGTAGTTTCATCTTCTTGGGTTTTCACAAGTTGCCTCTACTGGGAGAAAATTAGGTTCTTCAAACTCCATCTCAGATCTGAAATTCTGCTTGATTGATTTCAGTTGCGATTGAATCAGTGAATTTCCAGGCGAAACTTGTTGAAAAATAACTATATCCATTGAAATTAGAGATGAAACTGATGAGTTTTTCAAAAACAACCTTTGAAGATGCAGGCCACTCGCGCTTGCGAAACGTCGGGAAAAAATGTCACTCCACAACAATCCAAAGGGCCGAAAAACTGGCAATTTTTTAAATGATTTTCAAGAGATGAATATGGTTCTTCTGCATCACTCCTAGTCATATCGGGAATAAAAATTGAAAATTTGCAGGGAGAACCAAAAAAATATACACCTACTAAGCCCCTTTGCGCTCACTGTAAAAGATTGTTGAATCCTTGATGGTGCCACCGTTGTATAAGAATCGACCCCAACTCAACCACACATTTGTATTTTAGAGAACTTTCGCATCACCTGAGCGTGTCTTAAAATTATATTTTTTTATCGAAAAAATATTATTTTAATAACATACATATTACGCTTAATCGTCACGTGTGTGTAGTCGGGTCGCAGAGAATATTCTATATTTCTACACATCAATTTTATTGTTTGAAAATTTTGGTGTTTAGAGCTTGTTAGAGCGCCCATTTGTAAACGAGCTTGAATTGTTGCAACACAACCTTATTGTAGAAAAACTTCACTGTTGCAAAATGAATAATAAGCCATTAAGCTGCCAATATTTGTACTGTGTTTTAGTATTAATTAGTTAATTAATTAATTGAGGGCTTAATAATAAAGTAAGAAATTAATGAATTAGTGAAGAAAAAGAAAAATCAACTGCCGAATCGGTTTCAATGTATTTTTCAGTACAATAATGCAATTTTAGTGTTTAGCGGTAATTCGATCGACTAGTCGTACTGTTGTTGTTAGTCAAGGCTCACCGTCGCTGTTAAGTACATCATCAGACACTAAACAGTGTTTGATGTCCAATAATTGCCAAGGATCAAATTGTTGTTGTTGTTGTTGTTGTTGTGTGAACAAACATACTTAAAATAAGATTTAGCAAATTTAAGCAAATTAAGACAAATAGACAATCCTCGAAAAATTCTCATTGAAAATGGCATCGAATTAATTAAGCGGCTGCACTGTGTATACGAGCGCTCTATTTCTAGAAGAAAAAAAGCGAGGTTTTAGCAATACTTAGCCAGCAAGTTTCACTGATTGGTTGTAGTGTTTCAATACAGGGTTGTAGGACTTATTCTAGTTAGATTCTAAGACTTTTAATGTCGCCTCCTGGTAAAAACGGGGTATTTGGGGGATTTTGCAAAGCCGTCTTTACCAGGCGGGTTTTAAACAATTGTACGTCCGAGCGTACCAAGTAAAACGGAGGTTGTTTAGATAATAACTTTAGAACATAATTCATAGGATTTTAGGAACATTATTTCAATTCGCCGATAAATCAAGAATAATTCTACTAGCAGGACACAGAAATGCGGTTTTATATCCATAGTTAAATGATGGTATTTGCACCGCCACGGTCCACTTGAGCAAAGGACTTGTTGCCATTCTAAATCGACCAGGTGAATGGATAGATTTTCGCTCACCCGGTATAGAGTAGACAGACAGTTTTTAGCAAACTTTAGGTAAAACTGTATGCAGTAGGTATACAAATGCTTCACTCATATTGGGGCTGTAACCGTAGATTGTGATTAATTTTTCTGTTAAATACCTACATAATCTACAGGGTGGTCCAAACTTGAGCGCGCCAATTTTTTCAATTTTAACAGTGAGTGAAATGGCAAATTCGCTGTTTGTGAGCTGGGGTGTGTCATATTTTTGATGCTCCAGCTTGGGTCACCCTGTGTTTTTCAAAAAGGTCATCAAGGCAGAAAATTGGATTTATTCTAAAGCCCAATTCATCTAATTGTACTTAGGCAAAGTAGTTGAACTGATGTAGGTGAATGTGTAAAAGCAAATAAAACAATTTAAGACTGAGTGTTATAATTAATTATGGACTGCTTTCCTATGTAAAATAATGCTTTCCTATGAAAAACCTTTGCCAAATATGGAAAAAGTCTGCTCTTTCCAGCCAGATAAATAAAATGTTTGTACCTCGTTTAGTTTAAGAAAAAATATATGTTTGAATTTGAGCGGGCAATGAGTATTAAGGTGCGTCCAGACCGCAACGCAATACCGCGGCAAACATTCGCGAACGTTCACACACAATTTGCGCCTTGCGTCTACATTGCTGCAACAAAACAACGCACAAGAAGGCATATTTTTAACCCAGTTCTCAAACCGTTGGCAAAAATTAGACTTTAGCGCGATAGAAGTGGAAATTTAAGCGTTGTAAACCAGATGAGTCTTCTATAGGGTGTGAAAGTTTCAAGTTGCTGCATGCTCTAAACGGGAAGTTAGGAATTTTTAAAGAAAAGCGTGCAGTTGAGTAAAAGTGCGAATTTTCACTCTAAATAGGGCAATCAAAGTGAAGCATTCACAAATCATGGCATATTTTGCGAATAGCATTCAAAAGTCGCCCGATGAACGGCGAGGTTTGTTTATCTTTACCCGAGAAATCAACTTATTTTAACCATTAATGCCGATTTATAAATCGCACGTTTGACGCATGTAAGCTTCATGTTGATGATGATTGTTGCGATTTAGGCAATCGCGATTTGATATACGTTAATGTTCGATGACTTTGGATGCATGAGAGATTAGAAGAGTTTGTTCTGCTAATTAATTCTAATCTTTTGTTTATTGCATCGGTCATTAGCTAGAATTAGACTGAGGATGTTTAGTAAATTTCCAATTATTTAACGGAAAAGAATGGCAGCTTTGTTCAAGATTCCTCAAAGGCACACAATCACAATTTTGAATCAGCACCTTGAAAAGTCTTGGTTACGCTGAAAGCGTCACATAGGATTAAAGTGCTTGATATTTAGAAGATTCCTAAATCTCCAGAGAGGCAAAGCACTATATAAATCTCAATTTCTTATACGTAAAAACTTTCGAATCAGTGCTTGAGTTGCTCAAATTTGAAAGTTGCAAACCACATTTTTAGAGGCCACTCAGAGAGCGACGTCCTGCACTGATTTGCACCCCCAACTGCAACAAATAAAAAAAATTACAGGTGGAAAATGTCAATTTAGCACAATTTAGCCAAAAATTGCGGTCGCTACAATGCAAAGATCCAAATTATTATTACACTCAGATGTAAAGTGAATACATTTTGCAAATGAAGTTCTGAACCGTTCGAAAATATTTATAAAAATAACGAATCGGTTTTTAGTCTGATTCTAGTTAGCGATAGAAATTTGAAAAGAGCCCGAAATAATTCAGGTTGTACAATTGAATGTTTGCGAATTGTCCCGAACGTTCGCAGTTCCACTGAACCCACATTTTTGATTATTAAAATTTAGGCAAAAAATCCTAAATCCTTTTTTGCACCAGTTCTATCGGATTTGGATATAGTGATTTTACTCAGGAGAATTTTGCACGCTTTACAACATTGAAAATCGGTTATTTTCTTGATTTTTAAAGAGCAAATGGTTTGCCTTTTTGCCCCTTTTAGCACTAGTTGGCAATTTTGGCACGCTCCACACATTTGAAGAGCTTTCAGCTTCTGCTTCTTCATGAAACCAAAATCGTTCTTATCACCGTTTTCTTATTCGGGAACTTTGATCCGTAGTTGAGAAATAATATTTTGAACCATCAAGGGTCACAAGATGGATGAAGCGCTGATTAAATTGCAATTTTTGTAGCCAAAAAGTGATGACATTAAACCAAAACCACTGTTTTATTTACTGTTATTAGAACTTTGCAATGTTGAATTCCAGAGCTTGGTTAGGGGCGAAGTCCTGCTGTAATTTAAATTTTCATCACTAAGCTTTCCAAAGAGCTCGAATTTCGTTGGAGCCTGTTTTGCATACCTGCGTACTTGAATATTGCGATTCAGAGAATGTAAACGGGCATTCTTAATGTTTGTTTACGTTAACGTACCACACAATTATCAATTTTGTTCTGTGCATCAATTTATGTTAAGATAATTGCTTAATTAAGCGGATTGTGGAATGGGAATTTGAACCCATCTACTTCATGCTGATTGGGTTCTCGTGTCAACTGAAAAAAAACCTGTTTTGCATTGATTATGCCTGAAAAAACGGTTCATCTTTTTCAATCATGAATTTAATTGTAGTCATTCATTAATTTTTATTACTTTGAACTCTCAAAAGCAACACAAACCGCAATTGTTTGAAGCCCTTTGTTATGGAGTTGTGATTTTTTGAAGATAGCCCTGCGGTTTACCGAAATGTAAAATTGAGAAAAGTTTTAAATTTCAATACAAGTTGGAGAAAATATGGATTCTAACTGAAACTCTCTGAACTTTTAGAAGCTTTTATGGGTCTGGTAATTGTCCTTAGATTTTTTCTTTTGGATATATAATTGTGACTCAAATATGACGTTGCTTTTGAGTAAAAGTGCGGATTTTCCGTCGCTCTAAATAGTGCAATCAAAGTGAACCATTCACAAAATTCACGGCAAATGACAATTGAGCAAACGATTGATCGGAGGGCGAGTTTTTAATTTAGCATACAAAAGTCGCCCCATTAACGGCGATCGATGTTTGTTGATTTTTACCCGTGAAAGCAACTTTGTTTACGCTAAATATCCAAACCAGTTGGATCGCGGACTGGAAATTTATAGAAAATTGTCAATAAGAAAAAAAACTGAAATCGAACAGCATAGCAATACAATGAATCACCCAAAAGACCAGCGAACAAAACGATTCTATCATTATGTAAGTTGTTGATAAACGGGATAAAAGTACGAATTTACTGCCATTTAGGCACGAACGGTTGACCATCTCACCTGTTAATTGCTGAATGTAATTCACATTTATTTTCAACTTTGTGTGGATTCTCTTTGTGTGTTCCTGTACTGTGTGCTTTTGGGGTTTCGGGTGGAATCGGGTAGTTTTCAAAAAACAGGTAAGAAGGATTATTAATCTAGAACCCTTAACTTGAACTGAGATGAGTTTTCAAGAAACATTTAATGTTTTATTCAGTCTCCTATTTATTTTTCTTTTCAATCAAATCACTGGATTTTCGACTGAGTTTATATAATAATACAGATGTTTCTTTTTTTCTCCAGGTGGATCAATGCTGCTTTCGGTAAGTTTAGCATTACTTTTACTGTGAGTGACGCTGGCCAACTTATTTAGATTTTGCGCTGTTTTTCCAATTTTTTTTTCAGCATAGCATAATAGATGTATGTATAATGCATAATTATGCATTTCGCAGAGGTGATTACCTAGATCACATGTTTGTTAAAAATGTACACTTTTTTTTTGGCTAAACGATTCGTATTAGGGATTTTTAGGGGCTGGGATCCGTCCGAATAATTCCGTTTTTATTGTTTATTGCTATTTATTGCATTATTGGAGGCACGTTGAAACGTTGCGTGTGATCCTGGCCAAACCATTTAGCTTTCGGGCTGCTTTTTGTACCTCAAATCACTTTTTTTTAATGTATCAGCTTTGAGTAAGTTTGGCATTACTTTTCTCCTGGCTGCCATGCAGATGTAGAACTTTTGTCTTCCATATTGTTGACTTGTGTTTTATTATATTATTGCTCGTCATATTTATTCACCGAGGAACATTCTGGGGGGGGGGGACGAGGGAGATTCTGGATTCTGGCTAGGTTTTTTTCATTTTCAAATTTTAAATCATATTTAATACGTTTGCGAATGAGGTTTTCTTCAAGAGAATTTTCTGCGCTTATATGAACTCTCACAATTTTGTTACTAGCTTTTCTTTGTGATTTATACCCTAATTAAAGCGGTTTTCGGATAATTAATAATACCGCTCGATTTTTTGAATCGCAAATAATTTTCACTGAGTTTTTCGACATTAACTAGTCAGGTTTCCTACTGTGGAAGCTTTTTACTTGAAAAATTTAAATTTAAATATAAAGCGAGTTTGTTCTGCTGTGAAATACACTTTTTAATTTCTAATTTAATTTAAATAATTATTGTTTTTTGCGGTAAACTTGAATTTTGCTGTTTCAAATTTAAAAAAAATATAGCACAGAATCCAGACTAAATTACCTAAAGATAGGTGAATATATTTTTTATTACTTTGTGATGGTCTAGCGCTGATAGTTCAGAGATGTTCTGAGGAGTTCTGAGGTCTAGCGGATAGCGTTTTAAGCGATTTTGCGCCTTTTTTCCAAATTTCACACACTACCAGTGATTTTTTAGAAACATTCGCGCTAAAAATTTTCAGCAGACAGGATCCGTCCGATTATTCCCGTTTTTTTGCTCTCCAGCACCCTTCAGGCTTTAAGTGGTCCAGATCAAGATTATAACCGGACTTGCGTCTGTTCTTCTAAATTTAAGCCAGAGCATTGAGTATTTTTGAGGAAAAATCTAAGTTTTAGGGAATTTCAGCCATCTGGATCCGGTCAGCGTCAACTCTATGGCAACCAGGCGTTGTAGTTTTTCTTTGAATTTATAGAGCTTTTAGCGGATTTTATATTTCGGTTTTCTTTAAATGAATTAGCCCACTTGTTTTTGTTTTCTATGTATTTGTAGAATTTTTAATCATTTTTTTGCAGCGTTAAACTATTAATATTTTATTATCTCATTTAGGTACTTATTTTGCTCAAATAATTTTTTTCAGGTAAAACAGGTAACTCTTTAAAATGCTCTTATTTACTAATAACCACTTTTTCTTACAGCTTTAATCCGTTTGTGTTCATATTGTTGCTCGTAACGGAGAATAAAAGGACCAAATCGAAGAAGCTTTTTCATCTAACTGATAATTTTTGGAAGTAAGCTAACAATACATTCTCCAAATAAAAAACTTCAAAATAGCAACTTATTACTTTTGACGAGCTTTTCGTAATAGTTGTAGTAGGTAGTTCGTAGTGGTTATCTATTTGAATAATAGTTGGGGATGTTAAAGTTTCGGTCAGCATTTTAAAAAGAGATATTTAATAACAGTTGAGGTTCAATTTATTTAATTAAATCAAATTCAATACAAGAAAGAGCCTGCTGGTCAAGTTCAAACTTAGCAGGTAGTTACACTATTAGGGACCTTGTCCCAACTATTTACCTAATTTACAAATATAATTAAACCCATTCTAAATGTTAATATGTTTATGCCCTAATTATAATTGGTCAAAGGTACTTTAATTAAAAACAATTCTCAATTCTACATTTGTGGCAGCTGGTCGATGGGAGTAGCAAACTTGAAGTCAGGCGGGAATAGACTGGCTGCATGCGGGTACATTAATTTGTACGATTGTCTGATGGTAACATCAGCAACGCCAGCGATATCTCCAATTTCCTTCTGGCTCCGTTTGTCCTCTGAAGCTTGGGAGGCCATGTAAATGGCAGCAGCTGCAACTGAAATTGGAGAACGACCTGGTACTATATCAAGTTCCACAGCTTTCCGCGCTATGTGTGTGGCCGCTCTTTGGACCATGTTGGGTAGTCCTAGATTCGAACAGAATCGAGACATAAAGTCGCCAGTGGTTATTAGATCCACTGATGTTTCCAGAGCCTTTAAGATCAGCTTGAAGCATCGTCCAATCTCTCGTTTACTGATCTTGCTGACTGCACAAATTTCCTTGAATGTCCGGGGCACTCCCTCTTGCCGACAAGCTATGTATAAACAAGCAGATGCAATTGCATCGTTTGAACGCCCTTTTAAGTTTCTGCCATCGTGGACTTGTTTGAACAAGTTGTTCGCTCGGTCTACGATCGTTCTAGGTAAATTAATGCGGTCAGCCATTGCATTGATTTCTTTAAATGCGTTGATCAGGGCTCGGTCAGAGCTGTTCATTGTCCGACGATTCTGATAGCGTGCCACTCCGAAAGTATCATAACTGGCATCGCCCCGTCCAGGCCCAATCATTGTCGTCAAATCTGAGCCTCCTAATAGCGGATTTTCTGGTCCACCAACACGGGACGGATCAACTCCACTTTTCTCATTGCTGAATGTTCTCCATTCTGATCCCACGTCGATTACTCGATCGCCAACCACCAAACCACATTCTGAGCATATCTGATCTCCAGCCCTGTAATCTTCGATAAGGGGGGCCTCGGGATGAGAGGAACAACACACCTTATTTGCGTCATATCTGGAGGTGCTTGCCATTGTAATAGGAGGACGACAATTTGGCTGGGCTTAATTGAAGAGCTGTGGTTTCACTAAACAGCTCGGAACCATCAGGGTGGACACTTCACGTGAAATTTTGGGCAAACTTCAACTCAAAATTGCCCAATTTCTATATTGCAACACCTAAAAGACTGAAATTAGATGCTTATCGTGTTGCAATTAATGTAACTTATTTTTTATAGTTTTATTGGGCAAGAATAGCAAATAACTATCCGCTGAAAACGACTAGTTTCGTATTGTCAACTTACTGACACACGGCCACAGATCACAGAATCTGTGATACAGTGTTGCCAGATTCCTTCCCGTTCGATTTTGTTTCCTATTAAATTC
>NW_026017110.1:48103415-48103517 GCF_020466585.1 Dendroctonus ponderosae | reverse complement strand
TTCAGAAACAAAAATCAATCAGCATAATTGAAACTTTTTCCGGGGCACTTTACACTACAAAATGCTTGAGCAGCATCTGAGAAAATAACTGCCAAATGTTTG
>NW_026017110.1:48102907-48103005 GCF_020466585.1 Dendroctonus ponderosae | reverse complement strand
GTCGTAAAACTTCGAAAATTAGTTTTACAAAGCAGGGCTTTTCAAAATTGCAGTTGGATCTGACCAAGTCGATTCAGGGCGCTGTAATACTGGGAGAA
>NW_026017110.1:48101481-48102807 GCF_020466585.1 Dendroctonus ponderosae | reverse complement strand
AAAACTCTCGGCTCAGTTGAGCATCAGCTACTCAAGTCCCAAATCACTTTGCAAGGGGCCGTCACTTCTCTGAAAACCCTCAGCGTTAATTCGCTCACTCTAAAAAACAAGTTTCACTCTCTCTTGTCTTCCAACTTTCTTCCAAACATTAATTGTTCTAAATTGGAAACTAACTCAAAAATCTAGGTATCTAAGTCTGTAATATTTATTTATTGGTTTTAATGCAAGGATGTACCAGAAATTGTTACTTAGAAAGAATTAAGGTCATTTATTCGATACAAAATAGGCAAATGTGCTTAATTAGGAGTATTCTGATGTAGATCTGTAAAAGCTACAAAATGTAAACTTCAAAGGGGCAGGTTTTCGATTAAAGAGTCTATGAAGTCAAGTCATTCATTTCATCTACCGAATCACTAGTACACACCTCATGTTCTGACCATACACCAATATTTTTTAATCTCAATTACACACTTGTAGGTACTGGAAATTGTAAGTGTTCTTTGCGGAAACTACTCGCCCTAAATCACTTGTAATATTTGTATAATGGGAGTGAAAGATAATAGAAAAAAAAAGAAAATTTTCATTTGATTGCGGATCTATTTCCTTCTTTTCCCAGATAAGCCTTCGTTATTTATTATAGAATTTCGTCGGCTGTAAATCGTCTGAATCTGTAGTATTGGTTTAACTGCCGAATGCAATCTGAGCTGATAATGTTTTGGACAATAGATGTTCAGATGCGCTTTTGAGTAATCGTTCTCTGAGCCTTTTGCAACTTTCCACGCAATCAAACTGACTAGAGCGTTCTATATTCAAAAGTTTTTCACATGTGTGTTGAAATGTTCCACTGCATACAGAAATTCTTGCCTTTTGAGCTTGTGGTACGTCGGTTTTGCTTGCATCTGAGATACCCGTAAAATGTTTTTCAAATCAAATATTAGCTTTTCTGTAGGGATAGAGGTTTAAGAAACGATTATAATTGAATTCCTTGAATATTCCTTCTCTGGTTGAACCATCAAATGGTACACTTTGTCAATCTATTTCTTTTGTCCAGCAAATATTGTTTAATGCCATCGTTCTCTTTTTCGTGTTGACCTACTAGATTGCGCAACTTTTCTATCTTTGCAGGCAGAGGCTCGAACTTTGGGTTTGCGTTTAAATGGTCTCCACTTTATAAAAATATACAAGATAGATCTGGATTGCCGCTCTTAGTTGGCTTATACTTAGAGAACCGGTTGAGCTGTCGAGCTCTAATTGACATTGTGGGCAGAGCAGTATATTGTTAACTTTTTCATATCAAACATCGTTTTGGAATTATTTCTGGATTTC
>NW_026017110.1:48020247-48101381 GCF_020466585.1 Dendroctonus ponderosae | reverse complement strand
ATTTATATATGCCTACTTAAGGTTGAAAGCAGCGGCACATGTGAAATATTTTTCAATTGAAAAATTTCTGGATGCAATTTTTTTGATTTGAGGCTAACAAAATATGAACTAACTGACAAAAAAATATTCTCTAGTTTTTCATATTCTAAACTGCTAGATACTTGCGAAATTTGACTCAGCCGCCTTGCCCCGTTGTCAAACGTTTCAAGTAAATTTTCACAGCCTGTCTACAAGAGACATTGTTGATCTGTTGTCAATCTTGGACAGTTCTAACAGATGCTGAATTACAAATGTCGGACGGATACACACATGTGACGAAATTTGTCTGCAAATTAAGGCTGCATTTGCTAAATTCCGTGTAACTTTATTATATTTTTTGTGCTTTTACAACGTGTAATACTCAACTTTACCAGAATGTTATATTTAGAGGATTACCTAGAAAGTAAGTAGATTTGTTTTGGTGGTACACATGTAAAAGTGTATTATACATAGTTTTACAGTGCTAATTTTTTTCTTTATGCTTTTATAGTGATCGAACACTTACCTCAAGAACTCAGGGATAGATTTACTGATATGCGTGAAATGGATTTAGGCATACACAGTGAGTTAGCATTTAATGGGGTTGATTCGGTTAAAGTATTAAACTCCAATGTTTGTTTACAGACAACATGGATGAACTTGAAAAAAGAGTGAAAACATTCTTTAGTGAATGTCGAAAGTATCAAAAACAAGACATTCCACCGAACTTAGAAGATGAATACCAGGGCATAAGAAAAGAGTACTATAAATCCCTAGAGGACGCTGATGAAAAGGTACAATCATCCAACAGAAGTGATTGCCAAAACTTACTTAAAGGATATTATCACATTACATAGGTTCATTTAGCGAATACCATGTATGATTTGGTGGATAAGTATCTCAGAAGACTGGACTCGGAGCTGCACAAGTTCAAGTGCGAGCTCGAAGCGGATAACAAGGGAATTACTGAGGTATTGGAAAAAAGATCGCTTGAACTAGATACTCCAACTCCGGTATCGAACATTCTGAGCCAACAAAAGGAAAATAGGTATGACAGGTAAGGTTTTTATTGTGATAAGTAATGCTTGCGAAACTCTGGCCTTGTGCTGCGCCGTAAAAAAGCGCCCACTTTATAGGAAATCCCTACGCTAACAACTTTTCTTGGTGACGTTTTGCCATAATAGTTCTGATGACATGATTATGATTTACATGACAATGATTTACTGATGACAAAAGCACTAATATGAGTGTGCTTTCAGCCTAAGCTCGAACAGTTACTCACATCGATACTCCAGACCGAGGAGCGAAAAACGGCGCGAGAGCAGCACCTTGTTATCAACCAGTCAGTTTGGGGAGAAGCGACAAATTTCGCAGGCTGCTTCACCAGCTATTGTAGCAGCATCTCCGTCTTTAGTGGATACACGTCACACCAACTCAGTTCCATCTCAAAATAGTAACTCTACCACTAGCACACCTTCAGCTGGAATTTCTTATGGGCTGGGACATGGAATAGGAGCGGGTACAGCTATAGCTGCTGCCGCATCGCAAGCTATCGCTGCCACCCAACAGGTACACTTAATACGGATGCATTGCGGGACATACCCTTAAAACGCGTTTTTTTTGTGCCGAACATCAATTTAGAATAATTTCTAGTTTTGTCGCAAAATGCGAAAATTCTAAACTAATGCGGGTGTTGAGAACAGCCGTTAGTCTCTCATATTTAGTAGTACTAGACTTAAAAGACGCTCTTTTTATACCAAACATTTTAGCAATAATGGGCGTAAATTCAAAAAACTCGAAGACATATTGTTTTTACGATCTTAAAATTTCAGATGCAACAGGGAAGAAGGACGGCAAGCTTGAAGGCTTCGTACGAGGCGATTAACACCAGTAGTTTGCAGGAGTTTATTCCTCGTGAATTGGCAGGAGCTGCTCAAACGGCTATTCAGGCCATTCAACAAGACCATGCCAACAACAGGAAGAAGCAAAAGTGCGATTAGTACGATTTGCAGTCGTTAGTCGTCACTAAACACCCATTTTACAGAAAATACAGCAACAACTTGTCTAGTTCTTCGTCGACAATGCAGCAGGTAGTGCCAAGCCAAGTCCAAACCCACGCGGTAGTTCAAGAAGTGAATGCAACTGAAATGGATACTGCTCCAATTGAAGTAACCGAAGGCGAATGGACTTACGATCCGAACGAGCCTCGGTATTGCTTGTGCAATCAGGTGTCTTATGGTGATATGGTAGCTTGCGATAATGAGGAGGTGAGTACGAATAAATGCGGAAAATGTCCGAACAACAAAAATCCGTTTGTTGCAGTGTCCATCGGAATGGTTTCATTATCCATGTGTTGGTATAACGGCACCTCCAAAGGGCAAATGGTACTGTCCTCAATGTACGACCACGATGAAGAGACGAGGTGGCAGAAAAGCTTGAATAATGCAATCAAATGCATGCAGATCGTAACCATCAGGATTCGGCAATCCTAATGGTTAGACATTTCTATATACGAATGTAAACTGGCTAAATTCAAATAGTATTGATGTATTCAGTTTGATTTTTTACAATAATTGTATATTTAAACACTGTCGAAAAACGTTTAAAAAAGTACAAAATGATTGTTTGGCTGAATGCCGAGCATGAAAATGAATAAATTCTATACAACGTTATCAAGCGCACATAATTAATAGTTGTTCCGTTGGAAGGTTGGAAGCTTGTTTAAATGGGAATCTTTTTTTAAATACGCTCCTGAACTTGTATACGCTTATTTTTCCTATTATATGTAGAACGTGTAATGCTGTGGAGTTTTTTTATTGTGTATCTAATAAATCCAGTTGTTCAATTGTGGCTAGTGCTTTTATTGGGTGACTATTAAAAGTAATCGAAATAATTATTGTTATTTCAACGTTAATAAATTCGAACCTGCTGTAGGAAAAAACCCAAATGGTTCAGTGCAGTACTTGGGATTATTTTTCAGATATTTAATTAACATTTTAATCGCATAAAATTACTGAATTTGACTACTTTATTTTTTGCATCACGTTTATCCCTACTACACTGTTGCTAATGCCACCGCGATGAAAGTGAAAAGCTGTCAAAACAGACAGAGTTCGCTTTGTTTACAATATTTTTTTCAACATTCTTCATGTTCCAAGTCATTGAGCAAAAAACTGTCCCTAAATTCTGTTTAAAATTGTCCAAACAGTCTTGAATAAATGCAAAATTAATGTGACAATGCGGTTTTCGTAGCACAATTTATTCTGAAACCCGCCAATACGGCAAACTGAATTAAATTTCGAACTAGGTTAGTTTGAATTTTTGCAGCGATTTGGGTCAAAAAAGAAATGGTTTTCTGAGGTGAATGGTTTTTTACTCTATTTTTAGTACCCTGAGACGGAATGTGACTGATTTCATTGATAAACACCAAATATTATGTAGATAGACTCTATTTGTGAACATAATATATTTGTCAAGTTTGAATACAATGACTTCGGTCAACATGGACTTAGAACTTAACGAAGCCATCCAGGAACCCATGCCGGAAGAGCCTCCGAAGCCAATAGAGTTTCAGAGCAAAAAACTCACTTGGCCCGAACTGCGAGCAGTGGTCAGTGAGCTCAGAAGACAATTGTCTAGTTTGTCCACTATGGTGCCTACTGATTTTACATTCAGGACTTTACAGGATGGCCGAACTCGGATTTATTTTCTTAGCAGTCCACATCACGGTCAGTGTTACTATTAGTTTGCTTAATTAATGCACTCCAAGGAAAACCTGCCTTTTTGTGATTTTGCCCCAATACCATGCACTGTTGGCGTTTGATCTACACAAATTCCTTCGAAACTGACACTTTCCTAAAATTGACTGTTTTACTGTATCAAGTTCAGCGGAAGCTCATCTTGAATGCTCTTTTTTGTGGAACTCTAGATGACTTTGCGGGTGCTCGCTGCTGTCGGAAACACATTAAAACTGCCAATAAATTCCTATTTAACATTTATCCTGGCCATTGTGTAGTTTCGAGTTTTGCAGAAGAATGACGATAGATTAATGCACTGTTTTCTTTTGGCAGGCTGGGAAACGACCCTTCTTTTCGCAGATATTCTAAATACGAATCAACCCGCAGGTTTGCGCCTGCAATGGCAGTACGTACTTGAGTCAAATTTCCCGTGTATTTCGAGCGGCAAGTAGGTGTGAATCTTCTAAAGTGTTCTGTGCTCTATATTTGCCAATATTTTCAAGATCCTCGAGAGAAGAACAGCTGATGTGGGAAAGGAAACGATTGGCCACTTGGGGAATTAACAGTTATGAAATACACGAAGACTCTGGCAAAATAGTGTTTCCAACTGCTAGCAGTTTATTTCAATGTGTAGACAGTGGATATACGGTAAGTTTTTAATCATTTATAAATCGCCGCTGATTCATTTGATGTTAATCAGAACGGACAATTGTTTCCAACCAAATTACGAATGACTTCAATGGGTGCCAAGTTGAATCCCCAAATCTGCCCCAGAAATGCGGAACTGGTAGCATATATATGCAATCATGATATCTGGGTAACTCATACAGTGTCTGGATCAAATGTTCGCATTACATATGCACACAAAGGTGAAATTGCCGTTAAGATGAATGGGATTTTTGCAGTATAAACTATTTGTGCATTAGGTGGTCGAAATTTGGCTGATGATCCGCTGAGTGCAGGCGTGCCCTCTTATGTAATGCAAGAGGAATTTAGCAGATATCAGGGATTTTGGTGGCAACCCAAGTGTGTTGGTGAGTCCAATCTCCCATTTATCTTCATTATTTTATAGATATCATATTGTTTTAGGTGATGTATATAGGATTCTTTATGAAGAAGTCGACGATAGTGATGTGAAACTCTATTGCTTCCCTTCTTCACATTCAGACACTGGTGATGTAGAAGAATTTCGGTTTCCCAGAGCAGGCTCCGCCAACTCGAAAAGCTACCTCAAACTAGTCGAGTTCAAATTAAACGAACATTTGCAAATTGTCGATATCTGTTTGTTGGACTTGCAATTTTCTTTAAACGGTATGTTTCCATGGATGGAGTATGTAGTGCGAATAGGTTGGACTCCCGATGCTGAATTGTAAGCCTTTTCCAAGCCTAACTCTATCGATTCTGAATTGTTGTTTTTTCCTAGTGTTTGGGTCCAGCTGCTCGACCGCCTTCAAAAGCACTTGGAAATCGTTTTGTTATCGCTCAACAATTTCGCTTCGGATCTTCCCTATTTTAATCACTCAAGTGACCTAAACAACTTATCAGGCAATCCAACTGTTCAAGTGATTTATGCCCAAGACTCACAATATTGGATTAATGTCCACGATCTACTATACTTTTTACCATCCGACGACCCTAATGAGGTGAGAATTTTATGTAAAAATCGCAAGAATAAGAATAAAAATAAGTTGAAACAAAAGCCCAGAAGTATATGGGTGTGCGTCTTCGGTCTTCTATGATCTGAGAAAATTGCAAGTTTCTGCTTGACCTAGTTTGGAAATTACGATTTTAAAACATAAGATGGTCCTTTTGAAAATCCCACTTTTGCAACAAAAAATGCCAAGCCATGAAAAAAAATTAAAATAAACAGGGATTTTCTTGCAGTTTTCTCCTGCTTTAGATTGAAATGTCTTTGATGAACTGAGGAAATTGCAAGTTTCTACTTGATCTAGTATGGAAATTACGATATTTTAAACATAAGATAACATTTTTGAAATACCCACTTTTGCAACAAAAAATGCCAAGCGGTGGAATAAATCAAAATCAACAGGGATTTTATTGCAGCTTTCGCCTACTTTAGCTTGAAATGTCTTTGATGGACTGCGAAAATTGCAAGTTTCTACTTGATCCAGTTTGGAAATTACGATTTTTTGTACATAAGCTGGTCCTCTGGAAATTCCCACTTTGCAACAAAAAATGTCAAGCCGTGAAAAAAATCTAAATCAACAGGGATTTTTTTGCATTCTTTGCCTGCTTTAGATTGAAATGTTTTTGATAAGCTGAGAAAATTGCAAATTTCTACTTGATCTAATTTGAAAATTACGATTTTTTAAACATAAGATGGTCTGTTTGAAATTCCCACTTTTGCAACAAAAAATGCGAAGCCGTGAAAAAAATCAAAATCAACAGGGATTTTATTGCAATTTTCACCTGCTTTAGATTGAAATGTCTTTGATGGACTGAGAAAATTGCAAGTTTCTACTTGTTTTAGTTTAGAAGTTATGATTTTTTTACTGCTTCTTTTGCACTTTTGAACCAAAAGATTCCAAGACGTGAAAGACTCAAACTCAAAAAAGATTTTATTGCGATTTATTTTATACGTGTGCAAGAAGTTTTTGCTGAAGAATATGCATTTGATTTTTTTTCCAGATTAAGTTTATTTGGGCAAACGAAGACACGGGCTACCGCCATTTATACGTAATTACATCACACATTTCTCAACTTGTTTATGGACTTCCAGAATCATCTGAGGTAAGATTCACGCGTGTTATGTTAGTTTAAAGATTGGGTATTTTCAATTGAACCAATATAAGCCAAGGAAATGTGCGATTAAAAACAGAACTTTCCTATATTTTAAGCAATTTATTATAAGATGGTGATTGGGATGGGTTGTAACTACAATAAGAGCAATGTCTTTCAAGGTTAGCAGCTGTACTTTTTTAACTCCAAAAATAGTCTCGAAAGTCCAGCTGACTAGTGGAGATTGGGAAGTTCTAAGTCAAAACTTGTGGGTTAATTTCGACCGTCAGTTAATTTATTTTATGGGACTTAAAGAAACACCGCTTGAAAAGCATCTGTATATCGTTTCTTTGAAACGGCCAGGAGAGGTAAGACTGCTGACCAGGCCAGGATACTCGTATAATGTTGAATTTAATCGGGTGAGTGAACGTGAACTACATCCGGAATTCCCGGTAAATTTATTGTGTCTTGCTTGCTTTTTTACAGGATTGTTCTTTATTAGTAACAGTATACAGCAATATTCGCAAGCCACCGGCTTGTCAAGTATTTCGAGTCGAACAAATTGGTTGGGCTGTAGAGGAAGTCAGTCTCAGTCCGCTGGGCTACCTGGTTCATTCCCCAGGATCAATATGTGAGACGTATTTGCCTGATCTTTATACCCATGAAATACAGTCTGGTAAATGGCTTTAAATTTACCAAAAAAAGCATGCAATCACAATTCTGGTCTTTTGCAGGTCATCTGATCTATGCGATGGTGTTCAAACCGCACAACTTTAAGCCCGACCAAAAATATCCAACGATTTTAAATGTGTACGGTGGTCCGGAGGTGCAGTTGGTTTCAAACTCCTTCAAAGTAAGTGCCTTGCAACATTTTGAAATTCTGGCTATTTTATACGATTTATAACTTATGATCAGGGAATGCGTCATCTTAGAATGCACATGTTAGCAGCCAGAGGATATTGTGTGGTGGCAATAGACTCTCGAGGATCTCTTCATCGAGGCATTCAGTTTGAAGGTTACATCAAGGGAAAAATGGGCACTGTGGAACTGAAAGATCAAGTTGAGGTACTCAGGTGGCTTGCTGAGAGCCTCGGCTACATTGATCTTCAAAGGGTGGCCATCCATGGATGGTCTTACGGTTAGCATCAATATTTTTAGAACCAACCCAAACTAACTGAGAACGTTACTGTGTAGGTGGCTACTTAAGTTTGATGGGTTTGATTCACCATCCCGATGTGTTCAAAGTTGCAATAGCTGGTGCTCCGGTGACTAATTGGAACTTTTATGATACTGGGTACACTGAACGGTATATGGATCTGCCTTTACACAATGCAGATGGTTATGAAGATGGCTCAGTTCTCAAATACGTTCACAAATTTCCTGATGAGTAAGTGTTTTGCTCATAGTTGCCCGGAAGGATTGTAAAGTTTCCATTCTTCAACAGGGAGAATCGTCTATTGATTATTCACGGCCTGATCGACGAAAACGTTCACTTCTATCACACTTCACAGTTGATCAAGTATATGGTAAACGCGGGAAAGCCCTATCAGCTCCAAATTTATCCGCACGAAAGACACTCACTTCGCCATCTCGACTCGAGCAAGCACTACGAAACCACGTTTTTATCTTTTCTGCAAAACCATTTGTGAATACGTTTGCCTCGAGGTTCTTCGAAATTTTACCGATTTCTGCTTTTAATTGAATGGCCAGGACAAAAATAGTGCTCACTGTTTTGGGTGGGTTTTTAATAATGTTGGAACCTTTAAATTAATTACTAAAAGTTGTAAACTTTCTCAATTTGAACTTGTTCTGTACAGCAAATTTCGTTTGGTAATTATAATAGTTGTTCGATAATTGAAACGAAATATATACTATGATTGTAGTTGGTATAGAGACAATTTCTATACTTGTTTCAACTTTTCAACTGGCTGCATTTGATTGCCTCACATGTGTAAATTATTATAAATTATTTGTAATAGTAATAAATGTTTTTATTGAAGGCAATCGCGTTTTATTTGCTCGGTCTAGTCTGCAAAGTTCCAGCCTTTGCTGGGTGGTTTTCATGTGTTAAAAATGTATTTTCTTTAAACAAAAATGTACTACTTAAGTCCATTGCCTTTATCCGAACGAGCAAACGTTCTTATCGCACCTTAAAGTGGAGGACAGCAGGTGATAAAACTGATTACTAACAACTCTGTTTATACAGGCACATTCGCATACAGTGGACAAGTAGACAGTCTATTGATGAGAATAATTAGTTTTAGTCTTCGTATTCAAATACTTATGAAGAAATCTAATTCTCTTTTGCAACTGGTACCATTTGGTCGGACGCGCTAATGGATAGGCTGTTTTGTAAAGCATCTTTTGCTTACGGATCATTACTTGGAACTCATGGCCTCCGACACCTCGGAGCCAAGGCGGCACATTGTATAATATCCGGCTCGGGTGTATTCTTTCGTTTCCTGAGAAAAAATGCAAGTTACCACATTACTTTCGATAATCGACTTAATTTAAGGCAATGGTGGGGCGAAGGTTTAGAAAAGCTATGAGCAAGAGAAACCCTACGGTCGCAGATCGTCACAATCGTGCACAATGGAGGGAAAGTATAGAGCTCGCACAGCGAACACAAACGCTACTAAGATCTCGTTATCTTCACCTATTGAAAATGAGCCATACCTAATATATCAATGTAGTCATTTTGGCCAAATAGGGCTCTCCGGTCGTTCCAGTGATCCTTTGGTTTGTAGGTTGGCATAGGCAGTTTTGCCGAATCCTTCACTCTCGGCAAAAGCCCGCTGTACTCCACTGGGTCTTTATACCCATGCCTTCGAACCAGAGGCCCTTCAGCAATTCTTTCTGAGTGATATCTGAACCGAACAGCAACTATTTGTGGTGTCCAGACTTGGACGGCTTGAATAACGGATTTTGCGTAACTTGCGATCAACGCCATTGTAGGTGATAATTTTAAATACTGATTTCCTGAATTTTTTCAATTATTTTAAATAAAACCTCACCAACACCTAAAAGTGAGGTTGTGTCATTTTTGAAGTTGAAATCTTTGGAATTGTCAACTTTGGGGGGCGGAAATGATGAGAGAAACACTACTAGGACCGAACCCTTTAAAAAATTTATCAAATTTATTTTTTTTAAATTTATACGTGAATTAAAAATAATCTGTTTGCCCTAAAAGGGCGATCTGTATCAAACGCTGGTTAATTAAGGAATAAAATCTTTAAGCGCTAGCACAAATGCAAATAAATCGTATATCCCTCTCTGTCACACATTTTACAAATTCCACCGTCTAGCACATTGGATGATCTATTTTGCGCTTCGCCCTGAAATGTGTCAATGATTCCTTAATTGTTTTGACTTGTTTCTTTAATCAATTAATTATATTGCTTTTACTTGTGTGTTTTGCTATCATTTTCCAATTTCACAACTGAGTTTTATCAGGTAATTATTAACCAAAGTAATGATATTTTGTTGAATTTACATAAAGTTCCCTTACAGCGACTCAATTAGGGTGTTGGCTGGTTTTCCTGGTGTATTGCAAAGCTCCACCCCACAATTTCGTTTCTACAAAGTTCGGCAAGTAAATATATGGAGATGGTAAGGATTGTTTGATTTGCAAATGACGTAGTGAAACTGGGATGGAAACTTTGGGAATTTTCTAATTAGTTACACGGTGTGTAAAAAGTGATGACTTAGGTTGGTCTTCCAGGTTTTCTCAAATCTTCAACACCAACGAGGAATCACCGAGCAGTTGCGTCGGGAAGCAGCGATTAAGAGAATGCCGATCTCACAAGCGGTCAAAGACATCATAAAATACATCCAGGAACACGAACAAGACGATTGTCTTTTGGTTGGTTTCTCCAGTCAACGTGTGAATCCCTTTCGTGAAAAAACCCCTTGCTCATTGCTTTAAATGCATGGGAGGGGGTGAGTAATTATCAAGTATATTTTTTGCTTTTCTCGTATTTATGGCTACATTAAAGGAAGTGGGTACACAAAAATAATCAGGATAATTTGAATACAGTTCATGGCTTCTGTTCTCTTATATTTTTTTTGTTAATTGGAGGATTTGTGTCTTACAGGGTAAAAATTAGATGCATCTTATACCTACTTATCTGAAGTAATGTTGGACCAAAAAAACGTTTCTTACAGTTATTTCAAATGATAGCCTAACACCAATGTACCAGTGCATTTACGGAATATTTATTCTACTGTATGGTTAACGTAAATAAACTATGGCGCGTTGAAGCACCATGCGTTTCGTCCCGGGCCTACCTATTGGACTCGTCAGTAAGGCTTAGGTAGGCCCTGCCTTAGACGCCGGTTACGGAACATAGGTTGAAAGTTCTATTTGAATCGAAACGCCACAGATGTTATGCGATGAGATATAGCTGGCGTTTCGGTTGGAGCTGCTAATTGAGAAGTGGCGGATAGAGTTCGCCACAAAACATATTACTTTACTTTCGAAGGTTTTTAGGCGATTAGATTTAAGAATAATTATGTCAAATTCTACAGTGATGAAAGATCTGTAAAATCAAAATTCCCAGATGGTCCCTTAAAATCCCTAGTTTTCCCTAGACATTCAAAGAAAAATGATAAGTGGGACAAAAAATATTATGGTAAACGGTATATTACATTTAAAAAATATTAAAAAATGGAACTCGTAATTTCGCTTCAATTTGTAATCTTCTCGTAATTGATATTTCTTAAAACAAATTGGGGTTCCTCTCTGCTTGTTGCCTTTCTGTAGTCAGATGTTTTAATATTTTCTCCCAAAATTAATTTTTGTGCAATAATCGAACAATTTTGAAAATCCCTAGATAATTATAACAAATGACTAATTGAGAAAAAGCCCTAGTATGGCATCACTGTCTACAGTTCATTAGTTTAGGTTTTGCGTCAAAATCGTATCGGCTCGGAACATTCCAGGTTATCCCGCTAGATGTAGGCACAGTATACAATTAAACCAGCTGAGCAGCCAGTGTCTTGATACTCAATGTGACGTACTACAACGTAAATTAGCCATACAAACAAATTTTTTTTGTATCCAGATATTCGTTTATAAAGTAAAGCAGATACTTGACAACTAAAGGTAAGTATCTGATATCTATTTAACGATTTTTGCACCCGCTTACTGTGGGGACTTAATCTACAGAGTAAACAGCCGGAGTGTGATGTAATAGAAATGCTGAATAACTTATTTAGAAAGGAATATCAAGTTTTCAATCTCAATCCTTTTTATCTATGTCCTCAATACGCGCCATTGGTGTGAGCTGAAGCGGCTGGCGATGGTGTTGTTTGAATTTTTCAGTTGCAAAAGTGAGGTTAATTTTTCTAAATGTAAATCAAAGGAGTTTCGAAAAACGGAAAAAGCGCTTGTCAGGAAATTCAGTAAAAGTACCACGATTAGTGTCCTTATTTCAATGCTTATCGATTAAAGATCATAAATTAAGCCAAAAAGCACTCACAAACTTTTAAAATTCGCTTTCCCACCACCTGCAAAATTGGGCCTAAGATGCATAATAATTGTGTTTTTTGCAAAAGTGTCAACATGTTTTCTAACATCACCAGATTGTGGTTATCTAGCACGATAGTCAGGTGGCGGATTATTTGGCTCTTTCCCCAATTTAATACAATGAGGTATTGCCGCGTGTTCTTGCGTTGTTTTCCTTTGGGTTAACTTTAAGGTAGTTTGTTTCTGCTAGAATGGTCGAAGTGATTCTTTAAATAAGACTAAAGGAATGTGCAAAAAGTTAAAATTAATTACCTGGAAAGACCTAAATAATCTAAACCGACCCAGATTGAATAAATCTACACGTATGCATCCAAGTAAAGGAAATAATTTTCATTAACTTGAAACGTTTTGCGCAGTTTGGCAACGCCGCTAGAACTTTAGCCTGAAAATGGTGATTTTATTTAAACTTTATGATTCTTTTTTGGCTTAATTTAGGGACAGTCCAGAATGTTTTTTCGCGCAAACTGCATAATTTAAAGTGTTCTAAAAGTAAAACTAAAAAAGTGGAGGGATTCAAACGGCACGATCGCCTTACATTTTTTCGGATTTTCTGCTTTCGAGTGCTGTTAACGCGTCTGTTACATGTATAAAGACAATTTATGGGTGCGGTATATGGTTGAAACCAACTGAAATAATTTAGGAACGATTTTAGCTTAGAGTAGGCCTGGGTAACACTGTGTTAAGCTGCGCTATTGAGTTAGTTAGAGCGCAGTATAAGTGATTTATTAAGGTTTACGAGACCCGGGACTGGAATTTTCACATCTAAAAAAAAAGTTCATTAACATTTTTTCTGAGTAGTTTTACTACTTTGTTCAAACAACTAAAAGAAAAGTAATCTAAATTTTTCCAGCAACAGAACTGAGTCCAAAGAAAGTCGACGAGTTTTCTTGTAAAATCCATCTCTTAATATTTTTGCATAAATGATTCAGTTTGCCAGTATTGTCCAGTAAGACGTTAGGAAAAACGCGGTTTTGCTGTTAAGAGACGGTGTTGTTTAGAAATATTGACCTAAAAGTGAAGAAACTCCAGTTTCCAAGAGTTTTCCAAATAAATTTTATTAGAAACATTCGCTTTTTCAGTTCGGGGAAATATTTTTGGAAAAATCCCTAGAAATAATTATTAGGGTTCTGTCCATAATTCGAAGCTGCAAAAAGTTTTCCAAAAATTTTTGCAAAGCAGTTAAGGAGGCGAGTGTTCCAATAAAATGTATCTTATAATTTTTCACAGAAAATACCTGAAGATTGCCAGTATTTTAAGTAAAACTAAAAAATAATGCTATTTTTGCGTATAAAGAATTGCTTAATAGAAACTTTGTTAAATCTAGAATGACCTAAAAATTTAAAGAAACTTCAAAAATATTTAGAACGATGAGGGTGGCGAATTTTCCAAATAATTGTTCCTAAACTTTTGCTCTCTGGTCGTTTTTTCCGTAAAAACTGAATAAAATTCTTTGGTTTTGGTACAACTTCGAAGCTCAAATGGGTTTTCTAAAGTTCTCTGCAAACCGATTGATGAGGCGAATCTTGTAGAAAAATTAGTTTTGTAATTTTTGGCTGAAAAGCCCCATTAGTGTCAGAAAAGAAGTAAATCATCAGAAAATAATGTTTTTTTGCGTTTTCGATTAAAAACTTTGAGTTTGGTGATCGATTTGGGAGAAAACCGTCATGTTTTTCGGGGAAAACGGGAGGAATTTGGTTCCGTTCCGAATTCGACGCTGAAAAAAGTGTTTGTAAAATTTTTACAAAGCTATAAATTTATCTTGTAATTTTTCGCGTGCAAGACCTCCAGATCGTCTGTACTTTTAAGTGAAACTCTACAAAATAGAACGTTTGTTGAGTAGAAAGCATAGCAAAGAAAAATTTAGTGAAAACTAAAAAACAATTTTTTTCAAAACAAACTACAGTCTTAAGAGGAATGGAGGTGACGAGGTGTCCAAATAATCTGGTCTAAACGTTTGCTTATTCTGTTTGATTTTTGATAGAAAATTATTTGATTTTTGTTCCAAATGGGAATCTGGAAAGGATTTCAAAACTTTTTACAAAGCGACGAAGGATTCGAAATTTATTTCATGATTTTTCGCGGAAAATACCTTAAGATTGTCAGCGTTTTTAAGTGAAACTTTAGAACATTGGGCATTTAGAAGAAAGAGTAACTTGGCTAAATCTGTAAAATTCTGAAATTTTGAAGAAATTTAAAAATTATTATTAATGAATGGCCTTAATATAATAATAAATCTAAAAACAAGTAAAAAAGTGATCATCAAGCACCCGCAGCAACGGAACTGAGTTACTGTGCGGGTGCGTTGGGTTGCCCAGCCTAGCTTAGAGCCTCGAAAATATATCGTTTTAACTTGATCATTTTTAAGTTAAGTTCAGCAATACCGAGAAAACTCGGCTACAGCTTTTTAATTTTTCTTCTAAACGTAATAAAAAATTATAAAAACCATAAAAGAAAACGGCCTTTTTCCGGAAAATATATAGGAAAAATGTTGTTTGTTATGAAATTTTCTATAAATATCGCCTGGTTTTGTATAGAATTGCACAATACGGTATTATTTAAATACATTTGCAAACACTTTTCAGGGTATTAAAATGGTGAAGTGCTGGGCTCCAGACTGCAAGCATTATAACATCCGGGAACGGTGTCGATTTTTTTCATTCCCGAAGGAACCTAAAAAAAGAAATAAATGGATACGTTTACTGAGGTAATATTTATATTTTGTTATAAAGCGGTAGAATTTTTGAAATAAATTTTAGAAGAAACGGTACACCCGGTCCAGGCGCATACGTTTGCAGTTGCCACTTTCGCGATGGCATTAAAGCGAATTGCCCGGAAATATTTGCCCACAATGAGGCTAAGAGAGCACTTTTTCAAATTCCACCACCGGAGATCCGAACAAGGTCTGTTTTAACGTAATAATTTTTTTGGGCCGCGCCGTTCAGGCACGTCACTGATGTGTACGATAAAATTGTCGATTTTTTAATTTCTGTTTTTAATCAGTGTCGTGTCCGAAGGGTTCGGCACAACAAATACATGAAAGTTTAGTGGTTTTCCAGCAAAAACTTCGATTTTCGTGCGCGACACTGGTTTGCTAGATAAAACCTACTAAAATGGTGAATTATGAAATGTTTGGTTTCAATCAGTGCCGTGCCCAAAGGGCACAATAAATACATTAAAATTAAATTGGCGTCTAAGTTTGCGCGATGAAGACCTTCCAAAATTGGCGAAGATAAACTTTCGTATTCAATCAGTGCTGTGCCCGATGGGGAACCCAGACAACATTAATCAATCCTGCATGTCCAATGGATGTCCATAATTTGTCCCATTGTGTGTTTTGTTCTAGCTATTAGAGTTTTTTCATGGACTTGGCGGTTTTCTTTTTTCAACACCAAAACTTTTTGCAAGAAACATTTCGTTCTAAACTTGAGAAAAATGTATGGTAATTTCAGGACACCCAAGATGGTAATGTGCTGGGCGTTCGAGTGTCGTCACTACAATGCCAGGGAAAAATGCAGATTCTTTAGATTTCCGAAGGATCCAGCGCTAAGAAAAACATGGATGTCACTAGTAAGGTATGGTTTACAGTGTGATTCAAAAAAAGCGGCTACCTTGCCGGCCCGCTTATGCCTTATACCTACGGAAAAATGTCTATAAATTTGCTCTTAAAATGTGCTTTCAACTGTAGTTTCTTAAAAAAAAAACACTTCGTTTCAGGCGTGATGAGGAACCTGGAACAGGTTGCTACTTGTGTTCGTGTCATTTTCCGAATGGAAAAAAGGAAAATTTGCCACTGCTTGCACTGCACGATGAACGAAAATTCTACCCCAATTTTCCAGCAGACGATCATAGTTATTATGCCTTGGAACCATCAGCCTTAGAGCCAGCTGGACAAAACCCCACGCAAAAAGACGAGTAAATTATACAATAAGATCAATCAAACAAGTTTTTAACGCACGCTCGCCTTTAAAAATGGTCATTGTCCAATACGGAATAGGTAGCAACTTGAGTTTTGCACACTCAATAGAAGAATTTTCAAGCCAAACAGTATGAAAATTTCATGGAAATCGTGCAAAATTCTGATTATTTACAACCCTGTGATTGAAGGGCAAAAATAATAAATTTTCGCTGAATTGAACGTTCGCTTTTAAAAATTGCTATCTTCCAATCCGGAGCAAGCAGCAACTTGAAATTTGCACACCCTATAGAAGACACTTCAAGGAAAACGTCTTAAAAAAAATTACACGAAATCCTGATTTTCGCAAACCCTGTAAACGCAACGCTTCAAATGAATACTTCCACTCTAATTCACACCGTCCTTAAAAAAATCCCAAATATCAATCCAGCACAGGTAGCAACTTGTGTTTCGCACACTCTATAGAATAATTTTCATGTTAAGTAGTCTGCAAATTTTATTAAAATCCCGCAAAATCCAAATTTTTTTCCGGTCTGGAGAATGAAGTCCAAAAATACGAAATTTGTACTCAACTGCATATTCGCCTTTAAAAGTTGCTATCTTTACATCCTGAGCAAGTAGCAAACTTGAAATTCGCTCACCCTATAGACGACACTTCAATGAAAAAAATATGAGTCTTTCAAAGAATACAATATAACATATTAAAACAGACACACTGCATTACAAAAAACTTGTTTGGTTGATTTTACTTACTATACAATAAGAGCAGTTGGATGGTAAGTTACAATTTTAATTTCTTCCAGTTATGGCAAAATGGTCATGTGCCGAGTGCTCAATTGTAAGCACTACAATCAAACGGATTCCTGCTCATTTTTCAAATTTCCCAAAGACCCAAAGCTAAGAAGAAAATGGAAGCAACTGTTAAAGTAAGTACATCCTTCAAGTAGTCAGATTGCGTTTTTGTATACTTTTTATTGCGTTTTTATATTTTTAATTTCGATTTATGTATGAGTTTTATCGCATTTTTTATATAGGCATAACGTTGAACCTGGACGAGGCGATTTCTTGTGTTCCTGCCATTTTCCCGATGGAAAGAAGGAAAAAATGCCACTCCTGATAAAATTCTGCAAAGAAAAACACCAGAGGCTAAAATCAAAGACACGCACAGATGCCAGGACCTGCACAATTACGTCTGGAGGTAGTGAATAAGCCAAAATAAAACACATGTAAAAGCCATGTGCTCAACAAAACATTGCAAAAGAAAAAACACGTTGACCTGAATAAATGGAAAATCACACTCAATTTTCAGTGCAATTTGGAGTTTGTAAAGATGACATGATCGCAAAACTGTTGTGTTTTTTAATCAATTAAATAACTATTTTAACGGTTTCGCGTTTTATTTATCGCAGACCGAAAAATGTATTTTTTTATAATTTATTGTAAATTTCCATTGGTTCACGCAGCAGCGCACTGTCCCTATTAATTAACCGTAGTGAAAATCATGACAAAGTTTTGCAACACAAATTGGAGGCCAGAGCATTTTGTTCCAGTAAAACAAGAAATCCCAGGAGAAAATCACCATTCATTTTCATCGCTTAAAAATGTCAAGGGACGCTTTAACGTACCAATTTACATAAATACCAGATCTGTCTGGTTTGTAATATGGATTATATCTGAAAGTTTCTCTATATGCGTGTGATAACAGTAAATTAATTCCAATATACATAAGCACTCGGCGCCAGAAAATAAAAATGTTCATTAACATTAATCACCTAAAAATGCACATATTTGTCAAACGCTTTGCAGAAAATTTGGAAAATCAACTCAAAATATTTCCTTCTGGATTCCAACTGCGAAGAAATTATTTTTGAGCTTGTGCGTATTTAACAGGAAGCTAAGTTTACGATCGGCCATAAGCACTAACAATGTACATCTAATACTATAATCCATGTGTTTGTTATTTTAAAAGAATGATTGTCTTATCGTGTTAGCCGTAAACGGTACCTATATTGTGTGGTGGGAACCTCTGCCACCTAATATAACATCCGCAACTGGAAATTGGTACCTTCTAGTCCGATTTACGATAATTCGCTGTTCGGTTGGTGCGTCGCTTTACAAAAAAATCAATTAATAAAAGGGCAAAAATGCGAAAAAGGGCTGCAAATGTGGACAACTCATTAGATTCAATTCTGATCCATTTGGGGGATTTTGGCAAATATCAAACTTATGTGTTCAGTTTGGTTTGTGTAGCCGTAGTTATGCATTCGATGGTCCATATAGCTTATGTGTTTACTGCCATGAACTTAGATTACAGGTAAGAATTGCTGAATTATTTTGCCGCTAAAAGATGGTAAAATACGCATTTCACTGGCCATTTAAATAATCATTCAGAGTTGTTTAGCAAAACTGATTTTGCGCTCAAAATATTATTAGCGGATACTAAACAATTCGGAACAATTAATGATCAGTCGCTAATTAATACTAAGAAACGCAATTATTTTGCTTAATTTCGCTTAAATTTTGATATTGGCTCATGGTTTAAGGTCTAGACTTATTTTGTTCGGAAAATTTATTATATGAACGAACTCATAGTCGTACTTTATTTTTAAATAACGGATTTATTAATATTTTGTCTAATTTATCTTTATTATGATTTCTGTTATGTTCTTCTAGAATAGCTTCTTGAAATTTATTAGATGAAATTTTGTTAATTAATTCTTTAATTTCTTATAATTTTATTTTGATATATTTTTTTTTGTCAAAATTGAAATTCGGAAATTCAGAGGGTTGATCATAGAGGGTATTTGATTATATATCAAGGAATATTTTGGATTTATTATTTTAATTGGTTTTGTGGAGCTGTTGAGTAAAAACTCAACAAAAACAGCAACGTTTTAGAAAATTCTAGAAAAGTAATACTAAATTAACGTTTTTTAACTCAATTTTTTTACCTGAAATAACTTTGAAAATCAGGTGAAAAATACGTTTCCTATTTTTGATTATTTTTGTTGGAAGCTTTAGTTACTTACTTATAAATCTTGCCCAATAATTTTCCATATTCAAAAAAAAAACTGTAAAACACTCTAAATGTAGGCTTTCGATGATGTTTTGTTCCACTCGGCGTCTCTCGCAAATTTTCGAGTGCCATCAAGAATTACGATATTTGTTTCCCCATATAAAAAACGTTTTGGACTTTAGATATTTAAGTATTCAAAAATACCGATAAATTTGCTTTTCTCAACAAGTTCTAATCGGTAGAGTGTTTGCGCTTCAGGTGATTCGAAGAGCGATTAGCCCACTTTCCAGAAACTTTCATTACAATTTGCATTCAAAATCCCACCAAAGGATGATAATTGATCGAATTGGCGTAAACCAAGTACTAATTAGCATGCACATAAAAATACCGGGTTTTACATGAATAATCATTTTTACCGTCACTAATTGCAAGATTTAATCAAATAATCGGCAAATTATCATTATTATCCGCGTGTAAATCATACATTTCAAAAATTGAAGCATTAAAATTAATAATTTGGTCGTGATGTTTACACCAGTCACATATAATAATTTAAATTAGTCAAAAATCCGGCTTGCCTGATTGAATTTTGCGAAAGAATCTATTTAAACATTATGTTCCACGGCTAAAGCAATATTTAAAAAACGGGCTGTTTATAAGGAAAAATTAAACGTTTTTGCCAGAACTTGAACAAGATAACAAATACATTTTTTTCTGTATAAAACTAGTGAGTTTTTCGAGCTTGAGGTAGGCCTGGCTAACTCAGTGAATTTTTTGTAGTTGGCACAGTGCTACGCAAATGGCTTGGTGCGCCAACCCAACGCACCGGCGCAGTGACACAGTTCTGTTGCTGGCAAAATGTTGATGACTTTTTACTTGTTTTTAGATTTATTTAAAATTTTATTATTTACTTTTCCAGTTTCAGGCAAGTTGCTCTTTCTTCTAAATGCTCAATTGTCTAAAGTTTCACTGAAAAATGCTGACAATCTTAAGGGATTTTCGGCGAAAAATGATGAAATAAATTTCGAATCCTTCGTCGCGTTGTAAAAACTTTTTAAATCCTTTTCCCGCTTCGAATTTGAAACAAGAATAAAATAATTTTGTAGCAAAAAGCGAACAGAATAAGCGAAAGTTATAACAGATTACTTCGAAATCTAGTCAGCTCCATACCTCTGAAGAAGTTTGTTCGGAAAATGTGGTTTTTCAGTATTAACTGATGATTTTTTTTCCTTCACGTTCTACTCAAAAATGCTCTATTTGTAGAGATTTACATAAAAATACTGACGATATGGAGGTCTTTTGCGCGAAAAATTACAAGATGCATTTATAGCTTTATAAAAAATGTACAAAAACTTTTTTCAGCGTCTAATTCGGGACAAAAACAGAAATAAATTCCTCCCGTTTTTGCCCGAAAACCATTAAAGTTTTCTCCAAAACCGAAAACGACCAGAGAGCAAAAGTGAAAAAAAGTATTTGGAAAATTCGCCGCCTATCGCGAAGTTCCTTTAAATTTTCAGGCCATTCCAGTTTTAACAAAGTTTCTATTAAGCAATTCTTTCTAGGCAAAAATCGCAATATTTTTTAGTTAAAATACTGACACTTCAGGTATCTGTGAAAAATTATAAGATACATTTTATTGGAACACTCGCCTCCTTAACCGCTTATGGATAAAACCCTAATAATAATTTCTGGGGCTTTTTCCAAAAATATTTCCCCAAACTGAAAAAGCGAAAGTTTATAATCATTTATTTGCAAAATCTTGGAAACTGGAGTTTCTTCACTGTTAGGTCAATATTTCTGAACAACACTGTCTCTAAACAGCAAAACCGCGTTTTTCCCAACGTTTTACTGTAAAATACTTGCAAACTGAATCTTTTATGCAAAAAATTAAGAGATTCGATTTTACAAGAAAACTCGTCGACTTTCTTTGGACTTAGTTCTGTTGCTGGAAAAATCTAGATGACTTTTTTAAAGTTGTTTGAACAAAGTAGTAAAACGTTACTCAGAAAAGATGTGAAAAATTATCTTTTTTAGATGTGAAAATTTCAGTCTCGGGTCTCGTAAAGCTTTAATGAATCACTTATAACTCATGAACCGATGAGTTATAACTCGTGACTCAGAGAGCGGCAACAACTCAATAGCGCAACTCAACACAGTGTTACCCGGGCCTAGCTTGAAGCCGCTGCCGAGTGGCTTACATCTACAGGGGGGCGTATCGTTATTAAAGGAAATTTACTTTAAACACCACTGATATCAACACCAATATATTAAGTAGATCGCATTTAAAACAATTAATAGTAATTAAAATTTAAAGCTCTCAAATAGTGGGAAAGTTATTTGAAATTCTGCTGCAACCACTTGGGCATAATTATAAGTCTGACCATGGCGTTGAATGGCTAACTTAAAAAAAATTAATACATTTAAATTATTTATAAAACGTTATGGTATAAAAGCCGATCTTGAAAACTAAGTCAAGATCAGAGGCAGGTTTAAATGCATTAAAACGTGTCGCAGCCATTGAATAAATCTGCATCTCGTTCGACAGTGAAGACGGTTTGCAAAAGGTCACAGAAAATGATAGCACGTACTATTATCCAATTTGGTATGGGCCAAATTAGGCACAATTGATAGTATAAAGCATAAATAAATTAAGTCATCAAATGTAATGGCCACAGTAATATAATGGCTGAGCGGATGGCTAGAGGAAGTTCACTAAATTATAGCTAAATGTTTATTTTTGCAGATGCAAAATTCCCCAGTGCGACCAGGAAGGCCAAGCAGAATATTTGCAGCCTTGGCTTAATCATGCCATTCCATTCATCAATAATCATCCGGACAAATGCTCAAGATATGCTTCTTCGGATCAATTCAATAATTGTTCTTCAGCTGGATTCGATATTCAAGTGCTCGAAAGATGTGGAAGTTTTGTTTATAATGGAACAGAAGAAACCATTTTACAAGAAGTAAGGGTTCTTAAACTTTTAAACAGTTTTTGTGAAACAAAAAACTTTATTCGTGTCGAACTGTTGCTGATTGAAGTACAAAGCTGAACAATTGGCAGGTTTAAGGCGCAACAATTTTATTAGAACGGTTTGGAAAATGAGTAAAAAATTCGCGTTGAAGATGTGATCGCAGCAGAACTCTCTCAGATCAGACTTTTGCTCTATTTTTATGAAACTTTGAGCTCGTGCAGCTTGATAAGTTGTTCAAAAGCCGCCTAAAGATCAAACTCAAATTCAAGCCAGATCCGGATTTATATATGCTTTCCTCTGCTCGCGCCATTAAAGCGGCAAAAAAATTATTTATCTCGCTGGAACGAGCAAACTTTTTTTATATTTTGCAAAGATTTTTCTGAAATCGCCCAATTGGGAAAAGACGATTTTTTAAAAGCAAGCATTCAAATTTGCCCACTAATGGCCAGTGTTCAGCAGATGCAATTTAATAATATTTCATCTACTATGTCGAATAAACTAGAAACAAATGTGGACGTTCCTGGAAAGAGCATGTGTTTTTTTCTAAAAATCCCAATTATTTTAGGAGAATCACAGTTTAGTTTCAGTGGGGACAATTTTTTGAAAATTGGCTTACAAACCTGCCTACTAAAGCCACTGTTTGGTAGACGAAAAAAACGACAAAACAGCGTAGGTACTTCTGATTTGTACCATAAATTTTTTTTCGAAATTGCGCCTTGAATCAAGGCGAATTCTAAAACTACCGTGCAAAACTGCCTTATAATAGAAACTGTAACAGCCGAGTCAAATGAGCTCGAAAGGTAGTTGGCACGTCACTGGAAAGAGCATATTTCTTTCCAAAAATCGCAATTCTGAAGCAAAAATCTCGATATTTTTAAAGTTGACGTAATTTTTTTATTAGTAGCTTGTAAATCTGCCCTCCAAAGACAGAGAAGTCCAATTTCATTTTTTTCCTACCTGGATAAGTTAGCGAGATGACCTATCCCACTGGGAAGCCCACACTTTTCTTTAAATAACAGGACCTTTTGTCACGAAAGCACTTTTCCTTGAACTAAGACGAATTTTTCAAATTATGTTTGAAATTTGCCTGCTAGTCGTCTCTGATCAGCAGGTACAAATTCAAAATATTTTATTTTCAGAGTTAAATGAGGTGAAAAGATATTGACCACAGGAAGGGGATGTTTTTCTCCAAAAAATCAAATTTTTGTGTGAAAATCCCTGTTATTTTTGAGTAGACACAAAGTTTTGAAAATTGGCTTCTAAATTTACCTTCTACTAGCCCTTATTTGGAAAATTTAACTTAACTATTTTTTTGCTTTTAAACTAGAGGAGCTAAGGGGATTCCTATTATCCTATTGAAGAGAGCATACTTTTGACTATATGTTAAGAAGTAGGGCTTTAAAATTATCGTGTTCTTTGAGTTTAAATAAATTGAAAAAATGGGATTACAAACCTGCCTTTCAACCATTTTTGACTACTGCTTGGGGTGAGTCCACTTTAATTAATTTAGATCGAATTTTAAACGCTTTACAAAGACGGTTTGCAAATCTGCCTCCTGGTCATAATTGCCGGCTCAAATTCACACATTTTTAGTTCTTAAACGAAACGAGGTGCAAAGAGTCTATTTATCTCATTGAAAGGAGGACAATTTTCTCTATTCTTTGCAAAGGCTTGGCTTAAAATCGCGCTTTACATTGAGCAAAGGCGAATTTTTACAAGTTACCACACAAAGTGGTGTACTGTTGGTCAGTGCTTAGCATCCGCAATAAAAAATATTTGTTCTCCGGTCCAAACGAACTAGGAAGAGTTCTTCTCTAGAAATCTCATTTTCCTGGGGAGAATCGCAGTTTTGTTTCAGTGGAGACAACTTTTTGAAAATTCGCTTGCAAAGCTGTCTTCTAATATCCACTGTTGAGCACTTTAGCAATTTATCACTAATTTATTTCCCAAGCCATTTCTAATGGATTTGTTCGTTCCGAGCCGTCTGGGCATAACACTGATTTGCAAGTCAAAAAACTTTAAACCTGCCAGTTGTGCCTCTGCTTTAATAATTACCCAAAACTGGTTGTGTAGAAGATTTAACCGTTTTTGGTTTTTACTAAATTTATTTTTCAAGATCCCAATTTACAAACTAACTGATGGATATATTTATCAACAAATTATGTTTGTCGCAGTGGTTTTTCCTAATTATCTAGAAGCCGCATTAACTGATTTTTTTAGTACGGCCTTCAATGTGACAATAATTTATGGAAATTGACTATGGTAGGCACCGTAAACAACATCGGTCAATTCTTTGGCCTGATTATTTCTGGAATTATATCAGACAAGTAATGTGAAGCGAAATGTGGGTGAAATGATTGGTTTATCCGCGGCGTTTTTAGGTACGGAAGAAAATTCCTGCTGGTTTGGGGCATGATTTTGTGTGCAGTTTGTGGTTGCGCCAAAGCCTTTATGCCCACATATGAGTGGTTCTTGACTTTCGAATTTCTGGACGCCGCATTTGGTTCCGGCAGTTACATTTGCGGCTTTGTCCTGGGTAAAACTAGTTGAACTTTGCATTGGTTGAGTGCTATTTTGGGGCTTATAGGAGCTGAACTAGTTGGGCCATCCAAGAGGGTTCTTACAGGGACTCTAATAAGCTCTTGCTACGCAGTGGGTGAAATCCTAGTGGCGCTAATCGCTTGGTTGGTGAAGTCCTGGAAGTAGGTTTCCGACGCCCAGTTGGGCTTTCTCCAAACTAATGTGCATAATGTTTGCAGGTACATTGTTTTAACTTCCTACATTCCGATATTTCTGCTCGTTTCCTACTTGTGGCTGATTCCGGAGTCGGTGAGGTGGAACCTCAGCAATGGCCGGATTGAGGAGGCCAAAAAAACATTGAGAAAAGCAGCAAAAGTGAACGGAAAGAAAATCTCGGAGAAGGAGCTGGAATTTCTGGATGCAGTCGTTCTGAGTAGGGGAAAGCTGGTAAATGGTTACTCCGCGCAAATAGACTTTAAGGTATTTTTGCAGATCAAGCTGAGTCCTCGGAGAGCTTAGGAAAATCAGGCAATTTGGTGTTAGAAGCAGTCAAATCTGGCACTTTAATGCTGAGGCTGGTGGCCTGTTGCGTTTGCTGGATCACTTGCACTTTCCTCTTCTATGGCTTGACTCTAAACTCCGTTTCTCTTGTTGCCGGCAACAATTATCTGGATTTTATTTTGACTGGTAATTACCACTTTTGCACGATTATGCTTAGGGACTAACAATTTTTTACAGCGCTGGTTGAGATTCCAGCCTATTTCGCTTGCAACTTTATAGTGAACAAATATGGACGCAAGAAAACGCTGGTCTATAGTTACTTGCTGACTGGAGCTGCTTGCTTGGCGTTCGTTTTTATTCCACCAGGTGAGCCTCTCAATTTTTTTTTAGTTTAGTTGTTTTTGCCTTTTAAGGAGAATTTCCTCACGTTTCCCACACAAGTTCTTAGTGAAAAGCATCTGCATGAATTAATATTGTGAATAATGCAGCTTCCAGATGGGGGAGCTTATCAGTGTACCTTATTGGTAAATTCGGGGCCACAGCGTCATTCACAATCCTGTACATAATCACCAGTGAAATGTTTCCTACCAACTTGAGGCACTCTTTTATGGGAACATGTTCCACGTTTGGACGCTGCGGTTCCATGATTTCACCGCAAACTCCTCTGCTGGTAATGTCTTCACTTGGATGAAAATTTACATCAAAAGCCACATGTTTCAGGCCCAGTTTTGGGAGCCTTTGCCCTTGGTCAGTTTCGCCGCAATGTCCATCTTAGCTGGACTGTTGACTTTATTATTTCCCGAAACGTTGCACCAGAAATTGCCGGATACGGTCTACGAGGCGGAAATGATTGGAAGGCCAATTCTCCCTGCTGGAGAGCCGGAAAAGCAGCAGCATACTGTGGAGAGGTTTTAGTATTTTTCATTACATAAGACACCACTGTGATATTACCAATAATGAAATAAATGTTTTATTTAGTTGTTTGTTGCTTACGCCCATTTTTTTCCGTTTCTGTGGACGCAGAGCTGCACGCTGCCCACTCAGAATGAGTATGGAAAACACCCTTTTTTACCCCTTTTAGAGAAAATAAATGTTAGAGTGCCTGGTTCTCATTAAGTTTCCAGATACAGGGTGGTTTTCATCAAATTTTCACACTTTTCAAACACGAAATTTTTAAATTAAATAAATTATAATCTGAAAACTGTTGATTTCACAGCTTAAAGTGTAAATGCAAATTTGTAGCTTTGTAAATTGTCTATCTAATGTCGTATTAATATACAGGTACTTCCATTTGAAAAACAAAAGTTATTTTGAGTTAAAAAGTTTTACATTGAAGTCCGCATTGTTAACACCCTGTTCAATAGAATTCTTAACGGATCTGTGGTGATTGGAAAGACGTATTTTTTGTATCTTTAACTGCTTTTTTTGCATGTTTTGAAGCAAAATTTAACTAAAATGGCGATAATCTGTCATCGTCGCAAGTAAGAAAAAAACATTTACGGTGCATATGCAGCGTTTCAAGCTGCATTTCATGAGCTAATAAAAAATGGCTAGTTCTATTAAAAAAAAAAATGGTGTGCGTCACGGGACGCTCGACAGAAGTGATAACTTCATATATTTATATAAACCATAAAATATTGAACTTGTTTAACGCATGATGGGCAATAATAATTAATTTTTTTAATTTTAATATTTTTGTTAGTCTAATAATTTATAAATGCATCAGGAATAGGTAAAATTTAATTTTCTTTTGAATGTAAAATATCTTTTTTATTTGCAACATTTAACATTCTTTAACGAGATGTTGCACATATTGCTCTTCTTGGGTTTTTGTAAACTCTTCTTCTTGAGTTTCTATATTTTTTAGTCGTAATTTCTTATTTGCTTTGTATAATCTTTGACGTTCAGCGCTAGTTCGTGGTTGATAAAAGTTACTTTGAGTTGATCTATTACTGACTGCTCCTTTTCTAGCACGAAATCGTTTTTGGCGTTCAGCATTACTTAATACTTTTCGCATTGTAGCATGTTTTTGTGACTGCTCTTGTGTATGTTGCTCATGAACGTCTGATACAACTTGTATCTGAATAGGACTAAAAAATAAATTAATTTGTTTGACATATTTTCTAAATATAAGCTGAAGAGAGATTCGTATCGTCTTAACATCAAGAATGCGTTGCGTGATAGAAAATAAGAAGACGGAACCCATGTTTTTTTAAATAACCGAGGTAAACTCAAATATTTTTCAATTAAATTCAAAACGTATTTATTATATATTATTACAAAACTGTAATGATGTTTATCATTTTATGTTAAATATGAAATATTACAAAACAGATATATAAATTTTGATAATTTGTTGTTACAAAATAAAATAACAAATAATAGAACATATTATTGCATTAAAAGATATTAATAATAGTTGTGACACTCTATTTGGACTTAATCTTGAGCGTTTTTCATAAATTCACCCTAGCTTCTTTAGAAAATATCCGCTCAACATCTGGTTTCACAATTATGTCCGATGAAAATCACTAAACAAGTAGGTAGTAATATTTTACCGAATCGTGCAATACAATGCAATTGGACATCATCTGGGCAGCATCTGGACTACAGACGGAGAGTAAGACATAGGGAATCGGTACCGGGATTCTATCGATGCGATTTAATTTATTTTAATCTTTCCTTGATACGAATTAGCGTCCACAATCAATCAGGCGATTTAAAATAGGTCCAACAGTTTTTCAAAAACTTTATTGTAGTGGATCTTAGGCACAATTTTGTTGCACAACATCGATTGTTAGTTCTTAAAACAATATTTAACAGTACACGGCAATGTGCAATCTCATTTGCAATGATAAATACCCGGTCGTTTGAACATGATTTTCAAAAGTTTGTAATACATTTTTCTGCAAATTGATGGAGGATCCGCATTTTTGTGCACTTAAACTGCTTTAGTGTGTATAATTGTGTGTGTACTTTAATTGAAAATTTAAAAGATGGCGAAACTCGAATAGGCATTTAGTACATGAGCACCCTTAACCTAGTATTTGCAGTATCTGCAGCTTCTCCCTTGATAATTTGTTTTCATTGTTATCAGCGTTATAAAATAAACTGCACCGAACACAATAATGAGTGTGATACTCAATAATTGATAAATCAAAATCACTGTCAGGTTAATAACGCAATGTGTATTTGAAAAGTTTATCAGATCTACAGATGCACCCGGACTAACAAAAAAGTGCATATGTGCGTCCCAAGCCTCAGGCCTCAGGCGCGAAGAGGCCGGAGTGGGAACCGCCGTTACCGAGAAAAATCTGTTCACCCTCCCATAAAAAGTTATCACTTCAAAAATTCACTTTGATCTTGCCTGGCTTTTCTGAGACACTCTGTAACATATAAAATATTTTTAAAATGTGCGCACTTTGTGCGTCAACAACGTTTATATAAAACTATTTTTCGAAAGAATGGACTCTCTCGCACTAAAAACCACCCTGTAATATAATAAAACAACGCACAAAAAATCACACTTTTAATTACATCCAATCATAAATCTTCGCTTTTTATACAGTTAAAACGAATTTCTATAAAGCGTCGATGTTGGGCGAAAGTTGACCGACTAAGGCCTCATGGGACGACACTCAAAATTTCCTTCTTCCGGAACTTCTTCCACGATGTAAACTAGTGGCTGAATGCTGTCTAGTCCAAGTTTCCACAGACGAACGATCATAATTCGGTGGTTTCAAGTTTGCGTGGCTGTGGAACGGGCATGGGCAAAGTGTGATAAATGTTTGGCTTTGCCAGTAGATCCGAAGTTAAATTCTCGCAACTGTTTGACGGCACGTGTTCGATGGATTCTGTTGCCTCGCCGTCGCAAATCACGTTTTCATCCAGTGAATCCGGGTCCGAAGTGTTGCTGAAACATTGTAGAAGGATTTAATGCAAAATCAAGCTACTGTTTCAAAAAAATCATACCTCAGGTCATCAGGGCCTTTGTACCATTCATTCTCATAAGCCTTTAGCCAGATGGGGTTGCTGCCTTCCATGCTATGCTTGTTCGTGTTGGGAACTCGGCCCCCGAGCATGCTTAAGCCCCTGCCATCAATGTCCGAATCCGCTCGAACTGCAAAAGCTTTTCACTCATTTCTCTAAAGTCAGGGATTTTCAGCTGCAATTATTACCATAAGCTGTAGCTGTGGCAGCTTTCAGTTTTCGCTGGTATGCGTGGCGTTGAGTAATAAACAAGGCCAAAATAAGCAGCAGGAGCAGAAACAGGAACAAAGAGGTTGCTGTTAGCCAAAACGTTGTTCCCGCGGTTTGGAGCTTCGCCTTCAGAGCCAAACTCCCGGCAGGTTGCGTGTCCAGAACGTTGAAATCCTGCACAAAAATGTTCAGCTAATGTCACCAAAGAAGTGAAAATTGTAATTAAGTACGTGTTGCAAGTGAAAAACCAGGCTCATATGGAAATACATGAGGGTTTTCGTCTTCACTTGACAAAACCCTGGATGGGTTGAGAACTCTGATAAACCAATAAGAATACACACGGAAACTTGTAAGAATCTCTATCAACCACATGAGCAGTCGTTCACAAAAACATTAAACTAAATAGCAGAAACAAGCTTTAAGCAATAAAAATTCCAAGGTTTTCGACTTGGAAACTAAAAATTCCATTGGTGTGTGTTTTCTTTTTGCAGAATCTAATATTTTGCGTCTGTTGAAGTCTGGAATGGTGGCAAAATAAGTTTAGAAGAATACAAAAACTTTACATCTCATAGTAAACATGGGCTTCTTATGCGATTTTAACTAAAAACACAGCATTTGAACCCTTAAGTATTAGCTAAAGAAAAGCTAGAATTTTTCAAAGAAAGCGAACATGTGAATGGGAACTTTCATGTTGAGACTGGTGTCCTCGTACTTTGCTAAAAAGGAATATTTGTGTGATTTTAATGGGAATTTTAGTATTTCAAGCGCAAATTGAGGCCTATAGACTTCAGAAACTTCAAGTGGTCACGTGCCTTCGTTTAGAAGTTGTAAATTAAAAAAAAAGCCGACAGTTTGGTTCGGCAACTGGTTCGATGCATCAGTTTTAAACCTCACAATTGCAAAATTTACAGAAAATGGGCTTATCATGCGATTCTAAACAGAAACGCAGCATTTGAACTCTCAAGTATTGGTTAAAGATGGTGAAAATTTAAAGTTTCGACTTGGCCTAGTTTGGGAGTTATGAATTATTAAGAGGGAATCTACTTTTGGGTGGTTATCTTCATTGACTAAGCTTGCAGAAATTGAGATTGAACGCAATTTTCAAAAAAATTCCAACAAAGATTCAACTGTTGGCTATAGATGCTGAAATTTGCAAAAATGCACACTGTATTTTGCTTAACTTCAATACTTTATTTTTTCCTCCTTAACGAAGTCTCCTATCAAAAATCCTTAGCTTTTTTAAACTGCGGATTGTGAAAAGTTTTAGTCGTATTTTTTCCAACGATTTGGACAACAGAAAACTTCAGAAACGTTGCTTCCAAAAAGCCGTTAATAGCTTCCTAACTAAAAATATTGAAAGAAGTATGAGCTCACCACTGCATAGAGCGAGTCAAAGTGCATAAAAAAGTTGGTATTCACTTTTTCTCTAAGGTGCTAAAACGCGAGCTCTTGAACATTTTAAAATTTTGTAGGTACCAATTGGTGTTTCTGAGATTTGTCTTTTGATTTGATTGAAGCTGAACTACTAAAATGGTATCTCATATCATTTTGCACTGACTTAGACGTAACTTTAAAAATACAATTTTATTCCAACAGTAAACGTTGCTCAGAAGTACTGGAATTTTTCCTTTAAACTTCACGGAGAACAACTTTCCATTTAAATTCAAACAATTCCACCTTGGTCATTTTGCAGCAAATGCAATGGAATCAGCTCGACCACCAGGAAAATATAGGCAATATTTTTTAATAGGTATGCACGAAGTAAATTTTTGGTCCTCTGGACCAAGACCAATGTTTCCATACTTTCCAAACTTACCTTAAACAAATCGTCCAGTTTCTCCGTGTTCTGATCCACCAGCCGCAGCACATCAGCTACTTCCAGTATAGAATTATCCTGTCGGTCCACCAGGTGCAAATACAGATCAGTTCGAGTTTTGTCTACAGTGCCATCATGGTTTGCGTGTATTCTGAACTCGTCTATGTTCACGATGGCTCCGGTCACATTTCCTAAAGTACTTTAATATCAGGGTATGACTATCACACTGTCCAATAGAAGAACAGTTTCCAAACCACTCACTCTCGGAAGATTTCAATTTTATCCCGCAAGTCTGGCGCATGTTGCCTGAGCACAAATCGCACCCTTTGGTCCTCTCTCAGCAGGTAGATAAATACTCTGGCCGTATCCTGTAGGCCTCCGGTATCATTGGCCAGCACCATAAAATCAAAGTAGCCTTTCATCCCCTGTTGAGGGTCAAAATTGAGTTTGATCGACCCAGTTTCTTTTTCCACCAGAAATGGAGCCCGCATCAAGCTGTCTAGACCTAAGTGTTTGAAAAACCATTGAAAACACCTTCTGAAGGTTTTGGTTCCAGTACCTTCGGTTAATGTCATCTGGACTCTCCCAATGATAAAATAGGAAATGAGGGCATTGGGTCCATAGTCAGCGTCTTCCGCTTTGACCGACATGAATTTCGTTCCAAATGATGTTGCCGTGCTAACTCCCCCTAGGATTAAAAAAAATAGAGCTCTTAAAGCTAACAATGAAGTGAAAAGCTTTAGTGAAGAGGCGAGTTAGCTGGACATAATTTAAATTTAAAGAAAAATATTTCCCGTAAGTATCTCTTCTGCTCAGGATGGCGGAAAATGCACCAAAGAGTCACTACCAAAACGACTGAAACCTCACACTGGATGCCCGAAGATCTTTTGTAGAAACTTAATGAAACGGTCACATCTACAAGATGATGGAAACATTTAATACATACTTTTTAAATTCATCCGCTTTTTTGAGGCACGTCCATATTTTCAACACTTTAAAGTATTTTATTGTCTTTTTAGCCAATCAATATATTTCCAGCAAATTCGTTTAGAAGCTCAGTAAAATTTGCGTTAATGCGGGTTCAAAAAGTAACTTTTTTTTGGCAAAAGTCTTCGATTTTTGAGACCAGTTTCAAAGTCTTAGCAATTCAGGTGAACTATTTTTACTTTTAGATTTTGGCGAAAAATCGTCGTTTTTAACGAGAAAATATCAATTCGATTATAGCGTTTAGCAGTTTTTCAATTCAGTTTATAATGATGTAAAAATTATATTACTTGGACGGATGTGTTTCCATTCCTGTAAAAATAGAGATTCTATTAACACTGATTTATTTAGAATCTCTTGATGCTCTTGAAAGTGTTACCTCAAATTAGGCATTTTTAAAAAAACAAAAGAGGAAAAACAATTTGGGTAATTTTTTTAATCACAAACAGTAGCACAATTGATTTAAAAACCAGCGATTTTTGTTATAAAATAGTCGTACTTGCAGGAAACTTTAGTGATTTTGTCTGTTAAAATCGAATATTTTACAAAAAATGCGACTTTTACCGACTGTTTTAGGCTTAGGCTAATCATTCAGAAACTATTGTCACTTCCCACATTTTTACGGCTGAAGGTGTGTATTTAGCAAAAAAAAAAACAACATTTTAATACCAAACACAATAATTACAAAGGCTACGAAAATAAAACCGAATGCGAGTCATTAAGAGAGAAAACACCAAGAAACACATCTGAAATGAACTTTAAAAAAATGAAAGCTAGACAGGAAATCCACAGAAAAGGCAAAAAAACTGTGTTAATCGACAGTTATATTTGCACAAGGAGTTTCAGCTTCGAAATTGGAACTCATAGGGCTAGAAATCTTCCTAATGCTGTTCAACTTCTTTACCAACGTAAGCCTGGACTTGAGTTGCGCTTTTGAGTTCTTGCCGCTCTCTGAGTCAATGAGCTATAACTCATGGCCGATGACAGAATTTTAACATCTAACAAAAAAGCCATTGCTTTTGCGCATACGTTTCTTTGAAAGCATTTGGTTTAAAACGAGAAAATCCGGAAATTTTGATGAAACTTCAAAGAATTTTAGAGCTATGAGGGTGACGAGTTTTCCAAATATTGATCATATTACTGAATAAATTCATTTGGTTTCTCTGTCAAATTCGAAGCCGAAATAGGTTTTCTAAAGTTCTCTGCAAACCGATGAATGAGGCGAATTTTTTAGCAAAATTAATTTTGTAATTTTTGGCTGTAATTTAAGACCGTATTATTGCCAGAAAAGAAGAAAATCATCAGATAATAATGTTTTTCTTGCATTTTTGATTAAAAACTGTTAGTTTGTGATCGGTTTTTGAGAAAGTTTTAATCATTTTCGGGAAGAAACGGGAAAAATTTTAATTAAAAAGTTATTATAAAATTCTTACAAAGATATAGCTTGTAGTTTTTCGTGTAAAAGACCTTCAAATCGTGAGTATTTTTAAGTGAAACTTCACAAAATAGAGCGTTTATGAGTGGAAAGAAAAGCAAAAAAAATCAGTCAAAACTAAAAAACCAAACTTTTTTAACAAGCTCTACAGTCTTCAGAGGAATGGAATGGAATGGAGTTTTCCAAATAATTTATTATAAACGTTCACTTATTCAGGTCATTTTTTGATAGAAAATTATTTGATTTTTGTCCAAAATTCGATGCTGAAAAGGGAAAAATTTTACAAAGCCACAAAGGAGGCGAGTGTTCTAATACATTTAACATCATTTTTCTCGAAAAATATCTTAAGATTGTCAGTATGTTGAAGTGAATCTTTAGAAAAACGGGTAACTTTGCTAAAACTGAAAAATTCTGAAATTTTGAAGAAATGTTAAAAATATTATTGATAAATGGCCCTTAAAATAAATCTAAAAACAAATTCATCAATATTTTCCGGACTGAGTTGAACGGAGTGAACGTAACTGAGTTACTGCGCTGGTACGTTGGGTTGGCGCACCAAACCATTTGCGTAGCGCAACCAACGATTCGATTCCTAAGCGTTTCAGTTTTAGTCAATCCTTTTTTGCATTGGATTTGTTTTTGGGTTCTTTTTCACATTTTGTTAATGATATTTTCACTCATGATCTGCAGTAGATTGTGAAAACTTACCCGTGAATACACGTCTGATAAACCTGGGAGCATTATCGTTTACATCCAAAACTTTCACAATTACTTTGAGCTGCGTGTTATCGTCTGAGTCAAAAAAATTCTGAGGCTCCGGAGGATACGTGCAATCTTCAGTGGCTTTCACTAGAAGCAAGTGAACGTCGTTCTCTTCCCGGTCCAAATACCGCGTTACCTGAAACAACCGTTTGGGTTTCGACTTTTGTTTGTTAAAGTTAAGTTGAGTGTTGAGTTAAACCATTGCAAAAAGTAAAAATTCCTATAGGTTTATGTCTGTGTGCTCTGTTGTTTAGAACCTTCCGGAAAACTGGATTTTGTACACTTATTTTGAACTTACATGTAGAGTGTGATCGATTGGGTGTAGATTGAATAAACCATCTTCGTTTCCGCCCACTATGAAGTAGCAGATCGGGGCTGGCGTACTTTCAATTTCCATTTCTTCTTTATCAATCGTTTTCGGTAGAGTTTTTAGTTCGGATCCAGGTTTTTTATTTTCTGAAATTAATTATAAATGGAATTTTAACTACTTTTTACTCGAAAGTTTAAGACAAAATGTTTTTAGACAATTTCGCTGTTGTTTTGTATTATTCCCATTATTAAATAAGAGATTTTAGTAGAACCTTGATTATAGGACCAACTCGAATATTCGCATCACTAGTCGATCATTGATAGGAGTATTCCTTTGAAAAAATTTGTGATTTTGCGTGTTTCGCCCAAATCGACCATGAATAGCTGAATTAATCAACAGCAAGCGAACAAAGTTCTACGAAATCCAACTGTGAATTCGAATTCGACGCGTTTTTAACATTTCGTTTAAAAATCCTGTCAGCTAAAAGTTGCGTGTTTAAACAAACAAGCTGAGTGTTTTTCGTACGTAAATCGTACGTAAAACATCGGCAAAACCAGTTATTTATTCCTGCTAGTTTTGCAGTATTTACCCGTCCAAAATAGCGTTGCGAAAGTGCAAGAGTTGGAATCGCATCATTGGAATCACAAAATTTTTATTTTCAGGAAAATGAGGTTGTAGGTATTAAGAATCGGTAAAATCATCATTAAACCTTTCCTAAGAGCTTAACCGGATTTTGCAGTTTTTAAGACCTTTGCGAGTTCTATTGCCGCTGTGCAGACTTGATTTTAAAAAATTTCCATTTGGCTTCTGAAGCAGATGCAGAGCGGTTTTCGTCTCCACATTTAGAGGAAATGAGGCTCTCTATCTGAGAAAAGTTTGATTTTTTTCAGCGTCTCAAGCGGAATTTGTAATTTTTTTTTAAACGGCGATTCTGGATCTCTGTAAATACTGTGCGAGTGCTGTATAGCAGCTGATAAAAAAATTCGTGATTTCACCCTCGAAGGATTGACAGGGCTAAATTTGTTCACGGAATTAGAGCAACCATCGCTCTATATCTTGGGTGGATCTAATTGGATTTTTCCGAAGGCCCCACTAGAGCTGTGGAATTAAAAAAAAAGCCTGTTTTGAGCTTTCTGTTGCTGCGGTGTAGACAATGTTTCAAAAATTCAGCTCCTAGACCAAGTGGATAGCTGATTTTTTTTCTTGGATATAAGGCAAATGTGGCTCTATACGTAAAGTGAGTTTTAATTTTTTACAGTATTTTGAGCAAATTTTTTCAATAAAAAAACCCTTTGATCTCTCAATTGCCGCTATGGAAGTTTGGTTTTAAAAATTCCCCATTTGGCTCCTGGAGCAGATAGAGAGCTAATTGTAATTTAGAAATATTGGGTAAATTAAACGCTCTATCTCAGGAAAATTTGGATTTTCTTTAAAGGATTATGATTTTTTTTTAAATTAGACGTTTTGCTCTCTATTGGCAGTGTGCAGGTGCTCTATAGGCGGTCTTTTAAAAATTCGCCTTTTTACACTTAGATCACTTAGACGGCTGAGTTGGTTTACAGATATAGAGCAAAGATCGCTATATATCTGGCGTTAACCTTGGTTTTTTGCTAAAGCATATCCAGACTTGCAGAATAAAAAAAACGCATTTTTTGAGCTTTTCATTGCCGCTGTGCTGGCTTCACAAATTCGCCATTTAGCTCCTAAACAGGAAGAAGACAGGAGATTTTTTGTCCGATATAGAGTACATGTGGTTCTGTATCTGGGGTGAGTCCTAACTTTTTGTAGACGCCTGAGCGGATTTTGTAAATTAAAAAAAAACAGCTTTAAATTCAATATTGCCACTATGCAAGCTTGGCTTCAAAAAATTCCCTGTTTGGCTTCTGGAGCAGGTAGAGAACCGATTTGCTCCTGAATATTGACTAAATGCGGCTCTAGATCTGAGGAGCGTTTCGATTTTCTCCAAGTCTTACAGGGATTTTGCATTTTTTTTAAATATCGCTTTTAATTTCCTTTCAGCGCTGTTTAGAAAATTCGCCATTTAGCTCCTAGGCCAACTAGAAGGTTAATTTTGTAGATCTAGAGTAAACCTGGCTCTATATCGGGAGTGAGTTTGAGTTTTTCTCAAAGCGAACAAAAAGGAGTTTAGAATAATACAAAAACGTTACATCCAGTAACATTGTCACTCCGCAGAAACTTCATTTTGAAGCTCGCATTTTATAAGTTTTAAATAATCAAAATTTATGCAATGTTTATAAGAACTACGGGACTGAAAGCTTCATGTTTGGGTTAGTGACTGTGAACTTTTCCAATTGTTACTTGTTCTATAGTTTGGGAGTTGTGATTTTTTAAAGAGAGTGGACATTTGGATCAAAATTTTCATTTCTAGACTCGCTTATACATAGCTTGCAAAAATCAGATTTTAATGAAATTTTAATAGGAACTACCTTATTTGAAGCTTCATGTGTGGGCTCTAAACTGAACAAATTTACGTACTTTGCAAAAATCCAAAATTAGTGCGATTTAAAGGGTTTACTTGCGGTATCAAGTGGCTAAGTGCCTTCGTTTGGAACCAGTTCATTTTGAAAAGAAAGCCAAGAACTGATTGGATACGTCAGTTTTAAGCCTTAAAACTACATACAAATTTTCTAAAAAATTGGCGTCTTGTGCGATTTTATTTAAACTTACGGCATTTGAACCTTCACGTTAGGAGGCAAGACTTAAGTGAAAACTTCAAGTTTCGCCTTGACACAGTTTTAGATATTTTATAATTGTGATTTTGCCGATAATGATAACCAATTTTTCATTCAAAATATTCTTAGAGTTTCAACACATTTCCCCGTAAATCCTCACATGTAGAATTACAAAAGTTCACGACAGGATTTGAGATGCAAAATTAAAAAGAAACATATTTGTAGACGTGAGCGCTCGTTTTAGAGAGATGAAAAAACGCGAAAATAGAGCTAAGCGAGACAAGTTTACACGCCAAATCAGAGCTGAATCCTCACCTGTAAAGTTGACGATAAATTCGTCTTCCCTAAATTGAGGCTGATACCCATTGATGTCGGTCACATAAACCGTCAGATCCAGATCGGAACTCAGAGACGTTGGAATGCCCAAGTCGTAAGCTTCCACACGAATCTGAAAAGTTACACTCAAGTGCATGGCATTTATAAAAGAGCTGATTGCTTACATCAAAAATTTTCTGTTTTTTCCGGTTCATTGGCCATCGTAGTTCCAAAATTCCCGAAGTTGGGTGCAAATTGAACGCCCTCCAATGTCCAGCCGGGTCAGCTTTGAGCCGATATCGAACCGCTCCGTTTGGGCCTACATCTTCATCGGTGGCCACAATCTGGAGCAAAGGGCTTCCGACTGTCGCGTTCTGTTGCCAGATAAATTAACCAGTTCAGAATAGAGCTTTGCAAAGAACGAAAAATTTTCACCTCCGGCACTCTAAGTGTTGAATTATGCGGCGGCGAAACGAAAACAGGGGCATGATCGTTGTAGTCCATTACACAAATATGCAATGGAGCCTCCACCAGGAAACTGGGCTCTCCTAAGTCCTGCGCTCGGATAATCAGCGTGTAATTTCCATGCCTCCTCTTCAGAGAGCGTGTGGTGCGAACTTGCGCCGCCCATTCGTTGATTTGATTCAAATCGAACAGATCCTGCTGGTTTCCGTCCGCAATATCGATGATAACCTACATTTTCCAAAGCATAAAAGCGACCGGTTAGGAGAAACACCCCAAAATTTACCTGTCCATTGGACGTATTCGGATCATCCTTGTCAGACGCCCTCACAATTGTAATGGGTTGTTTGGGTTCGTGGAACTCCGTTATATTAACGCAACCAGGATCCACAACTAATTCTGGTTTATTATCATTCACATCTAGAAGAGTTACGCTAAAAAACATATTTTCACATCAAACTGCGGTGTAAAATTTTCCTTTTGCTGAAAATTGGAGGCAAGCTTGTGTGGACGTTCCCATCAGAAGACGATCGTTAAATTCTTGTGAATAAGAGAGCCTACTTACTTTAGATGTTTAAAAGCATTTCTGCTCTCTCCACTGTTGAACCCGTACTGATAATTATCCCAAGCCTGAATTATTAGCAAGTAATTGCCCTTCTCTTCCCGATCCAGTTTTTCGGCCACTTTCAAAATGCCAGTATCACTTTCAATGGAGAACTTTCCCTGTGCTGATAGTCTATCAAGAATGAACGTGATTTTGCCATATTCTCCGATATCTTCGTCCGTAGCCTTAATCGTTGTGATCTGACTACCTGAAAACGGTTTTAGACACTTAGAAACTTATTTTGCAGGGTAATTTTTTCAATACCCGGAGGAATATCTTCGGGAATCATTAAAGCAGTTGGCTCGCGAGCAAATACTGGACTATTGTCGTTTTCGTCCAATATTTGAACAAACACTTCCACTCCAGCAGCTCTAGCTGGTGAACCCGAGTCTATAGCTTTTACCTGCAGGCAATGGAAGATATTCAGTCCACTTGTGGATGAAAGGTAAGCCAATCGTGTCAACGTATCAACTAAAATCCACTAAACTCACCGTGAAATTGATCCATTCAGTTGCTTCTCTATCGAGCTTACTTCCCACCACAATTTCGCCCGTATTTCCATCGAGAAAAACCAAGTTTCCATAATGCTGCCTTTTGTCCAACACGTAGGTGACTGATTTATTCGCATCGGCATCATTGGCCTTAATTGTGCCAATTAAAACCCCGTTTTTGCTGTTTTCATTGACTAGAAACTTGTAGAAAGGCTCCGTGAATTTAGGGCTATTATCGTTCAAGTCGTCTATTTTGATTTTTAACGTCGAAGCGTCTTCCTGGATGTGATCGGTTTCGGCGTTTAAATCCCTCACAACCACCCGAAGAGAAAACTGCTCAATTTCCTCCCGATCTATGTTTCTGGCCACACTCAAACTGCCAGCAGAAGGGTCCAGAGTAAAGTAACTGAAGCATTTGATTGGTTCGTTTTTCACTCGAATGCCCCTTTCGTCTATTGCCTGGCAATGTTCTTTGTCTATGAAGTAAGTTAAGTTGGCAGATTCATCCAGGTCTCGGGCAGTTATTTTCGCTATAACGGTCCCAACCTGTAACCCATCATGAAAGTTGATTGATTTTATTTGAAGCGATCCAATTACCGGGGTGTTTTCAGGAACCCGAAGTTCATCCAGCTCGAGAATTTCGGGATTTTTATTATTAACATCCTGAATCGAAATTTCCACTGTTACAGCAGCAGCCAGTTGGTTCTCGCCCTGGCCTCCGTCTAAAGCCAACACTTTCAGTGGATAAACCATTTTTCTGGGCTTTGTTAAGTCCGGATCCAAATTAGCCCCGTAGGCTGTTGAGATCACACCTAGAAAAATAATTATTTAGAGTGCTTAAACCTGTGATGTGGAAACTAAAATTTATAACGATCAGGCAATTCGGCTAACAAACTTGATATTCTTCAAAAATGTGTTTACCTGTTTCAGAATCAATAATAAACTTGTCAAATGCACCCTGCTGGATTCTGTAGACTATGCGATTGTTCGGAGAAGAACCATCCAAATCGAAAGCCTCAACCTGAGAAGTTAAACATTTAGTTTTTCTCTGCTCACTTTTTGAGGGTCAGAATTAGAGCTCGAAGAACAAAAAAGTTCCCGCCAAACCATGCCAGGATGGACGATTTTATTTAAATTCCCAATGCATTTGTAAGTTTGAAGTTAATTTAAAGAGTAAAGACTCAAGAGATTAACATCAAGCCAACGTTCGTCCCCAAATTAACAGACTAAACACCGCTAAGCAATAAACAACGTGTAATTTTAGGACCAAAGGTGCAACAGAAGAAGGCGAAGAAGATAAACGGGTGTTGGAGCTGCCAAGATGCTCGAAACATATTAATACAAACCGGACAGTTTCAAATAAAAAACGAGTGAATAATAAGCAGTTGATTTTTAAAAACTAAAAAATTTGTTTAACGAAAATTTTTGGGAAAAAATCAATGTGGAAGAGAAAAACTCTTGAGATTTTTTGGTGCGGCTGTGCGTTCTGGAGTAAAAAAATGAAGGTCGATTCAGTGCAGTTGTCGAGTGGCCAAGCGTTTAACTCAACCCATTAATATGGATGAGATACTTTTAAGAAAAAAAATATTTGCAAAAAATTGTTGGTTTAGCAAAAATACGTTTAGAACTTTCTGATCAATTTGGACGAGGAAAATCTTCTTGAGTTTTTTCGTGCAACACCTTGCTTTAGAGTGAAAAAATAAAAGTCGATTCAGTGCAGTAGTCGAGTGGCCAAGCGTTCAAAACATTAATATGCTTGAGATACTTTTAAGTTAAAAAAATATACGTAACTAATTTTTCGTTTAGCAAAAATACGTTTCGAACTTGTTGATTAATTTGGAAGAGAAAAACCCTCTTGAGACTTTTTCATGCGACTCCTCGTTCTGGAGTAAAAAAATAAAAGTCGAGTCAGTGCAGTAGTCGAGTGGTCAAGCGCTCAACCCATTAATATGCATGAGATACTTTTTAGTAAAAAAAAATATTTGCAAGATATTTTTCGTTTAGCAAAAATACGTTTCGAACTTGTTGATCAATTTGGAAGAGAAAAACCCTCTTGAGATTTTTTCGTGCGACTCCTTGTTCTGGAGTAAAAAAATCAAAGTCGAGTCAGTGCAGTAGTCGAGTGGCCAAACGCTCAAGACATTAATATGCATGATATATTTTTAAGTAAAAAAAAATATTTGCAACTAATTTTTCGTTTAGCAAAAATACGTTTCCAACTTTTTGATCAATTTGGAACAGAAAAAGCTTCTTGAAATTTTTTCGTACTACGCTTCTTTTTAAAGTAAAAAATAATTATCGAATAAATCAAGTGAAAAAATATGAAAGAGCAAGTATACAAATAAATTTAACATTCCAAAAATTAAAAATAATTTTCGATTGTTCTAATTTTAATGTCTAAAAAATCAACAGTAAATTAATGAAGAAAGTTGAAAAGAAATGAAGAACTGAAAGACTGAAATAAACCTTGAGCTACAAAAAAAAGAAAACAACTTGAACAAATCGCGATTGTAAATTACGAATCTGGAATTAATACTCGATCAAATCAGAGTGCAGAAAAGTTAAAGCGTGACAACCCTCTTTCCTTGCCCAATTTTGCACAGAAGCAATGAGAGTACGCGCAAATGGGACACAAATATTGCTAAAAAGCTTACTTGAACCACTGGGGTGGCACCTTCGACATCTTCCGCAATAGTTGCATTGTAAAACATGTGCTTGAAAATGGGAGGACAATCATTAACATCTTCCACGTAGACAAGTAGCGGCACTTCACTAGGATAAGGAAAAAACTATAAAAAACCACCCTTTTTCTGTGAGTGAATGTTTGCAGACCTGAATAAACTTGGACTTCCCATGTCGCGTGCCCTTACAGTTAAGTACAAAATCCTCACGTTCTCCTCTTCAGAGCCCTCAATGTATTCAAAGTCGATGGGATGTTTGGGCCTGATGAGGCCAGTGGCCGGCTCCATGCTAAAGTTCTGGTGCAGCTCCCCGACTAGAAAATATTCGATTTCACTGTTTTTCGTCCCTGAAATTAACATCGATGTTTAATAGGGAAAGCGTCTCAGATCAGCAGCCAACCATTTAAATCTGCGTCTCGTGCCTCGACTTTGAGCACACTTTCAAAATTGTCCTGATTCTCCAATAGGCGCGCTTCGTATTTGCTCTGAGTGAAAATCGGACTGTTATCGTTCACGTCCTCCAGATTGATGGTCAGTTGGACGGAATTTCGATTTCCGTTTCCCAAATCATCTCTTGCTTCCACTGTTAGAAAATGTCTGGACACTTGCTCTCTGTCCCATGAAGGACCGCCGGCAGTTTTCACCGTGATTATTCCAGAAACTGGATGAATGTTGAGTCTGGAGTTTTTCAAAATTTTACAATGCACACAAAGAGAAAGTAAAAAAAACGTACAAATTTCCAATGCTTCCACCAATATTCGTGTATCTGACTCCCATGGTTCCATACACTCCTGAATCGTCATCCAGAGCTTGAACCCAAGCCACAGTGGTGCCAATATCGCAATTTTCCGGAACCCACACTTCATAGGCGCTTTTGGTGAATTCCGGATAGTTATCGTTCCGATCCAGGATTCTAACTATTACCGGCACCTCGCTGAATTTTGGATTAAGTTTAACCACCTGAAAACTCTAGAGTTTTTAAAAAAGTTTTAAAAAATGGCAGAGATGATGGAGAATTTTTGTCGACTGTTTCTGCCAGATTAATTAACTGCTACCACATTGTTTTGCTTGTGTCGCTGCATCAATTGCATGCGTTCCATGTTTCTGGGTTTCAAACCATTTAAAAGTTTTGGACAAAACTCACTTACCTCTTTTGCTACGATGGTGAAGTTGATCACGTTCACTCTTTCAAAGTCCAGGATGGTGCTATTTTTCACCTTAATAGCAAAAGTTGCTTCGTTGGTGGCTCTTTTAGGGGTCAAGTCGAAGATTTCATTCCCGTTTTTAACGTACAATTGAAATGTGCCGTTTATCCCCTGAAACATTCATATTTGAACGATTGCGGTTGGGGCAACTTGGGAAAAATACATCCATATTCACATCAACATCTAAAGCGCGCAAAAATCAGAATTTAGATCCATTCAAATGAAATTATCTGTGATCAAATTCAAGTTTCGTCTGTGGAATGTAAAATTTTCGATCTGCAGTTTTCGTTTTGTTAAAAATTACGAATTTTTAAATTTGAGCTTACAGTTGGGCAAAGCCTCTGTTTTTTCATCAACATCTAAAAAGCGCGCATGAATCAAAATTTAGTTCGATTCAATGTCGAATGTTCGATGAAATTGTCAGCGTATTGAGCTTCAAGAATCTTTTATGGACTCTAAAAATTTATAGTTGTTGTTTGCTCTGGATTAGAACTTAGGAATGTTGAAAGTAGAGCCTGCAATTGGGGAAAAAATACCCATTTCTACGTCAACATCTACAAAGCGTGCAAAAATCCGAATTTAGAGCGATTCAAATAAAATTATCTGAGCACTCAGATTGAAGTTTCTTATACAGAATATGAAGCTTTCGTGCTGAAGGTTCCTTTTTGTTAGAAGTTACTAATTTTTAAAGTAGAGGTTACAGTTGGGTAAAACCTTTGTTTTCACATCAACATCTACTAGGCGTGTAAAAGTCAAAATTTAGAGCCATTGAAATGAAATTCTGTGAATGCTCAGACTGAAGCTTCAACTATGGAATATGAAACTTTTGATTCGCAATTTTGGTTTTGTTAAAAGTTACGAGTTTTTAAAGTTGAGCTTACAGTTGGGTAAAACCTCTGTTTCTCCATCAAGATCTACAAAGCGCGTATGAATCAGAATAAACTGTAAAAATTTCTAGTTGTGGTTTGCTCTCGATCAGAACTTAGGAAAGTTGAAAGTACAGTGGAGAAAGTACAAATAGAGGTTACAGTTAGGCAAAACCTTTGTATGCACATCAACATCTACAAAGCGTACAAAAATCAGAATTTAGAGCGAAGTGCTCAGATCGAAGTTTCGTCTATGGAATGTGAAACTTTCGATTTGCAGTTTTGGTTTTGTTAAAAGTTACAAATTTTTAAAGTTGAGCTTACAGTTGAGCAAAACTTCTGATTTTTTTTATCAACATTTACAAAGCGCGCCTGAATCAGAATTTAGTTCGATTTTAATGATATTGTCAGCATATAGAGCTCCAAGAATCTTTTAAGGCCTGTAAAAATTTCTAGTTGCGGTATTGTATTGTTGTTGTATTAGAAATTAGGAGTGTTTCAAGGAAAACCTGCAATTGGGGAAAGACACCCATTTTCCTTTATGTCCAATTATAATTTGAAACAAACTTGTTATTAAAACCGCAGTAAGCAAACGGTTTTGAACTATTTATAAATTCTCAATTACAGGAATTCACTGAACGTTTTTGGCATTAGTTCTTCCAATGATTTTCTTGGGCCGACGCTCACCTGGTCGTAGTCGAAAACTTCTGGCAAAGAATTTCCTGTAAACATCAAAGGAGTGTTTTTCGGGGCATTTTCCGCAATTTCGCATTCGTAAACGTTGCTTTTAAACATTGGGGTTTCATCGTTAACATCTGATATCATCACGGTCACTTCAGTTGTGGCGTAAGGTGGCGGTCGCTCTCGCCCTCCAACTTCCGTCGCCTACAATGCAAAATCCAATAAAAGCTGGAAAATAATTTTCAATTTTCCTTCTCCTACGGTTATTTGCAGAATATACGAGCTGGAACCCAGTGGCAGGGCTTCGCGGTCCAAAAGTGCAGCAGTGACCACTTTCCCGGTATCCTTTTCAATCCTGAAAATATCCCTTGCATGCTCAATATTATTTGTGGTGAGCGAGTATTGGATTCTGTTGTTTATGTCCCGATCTCCGTCTATGGCAATCACTGGAACAGAACAAGATTATTTCAGTATTTCAGTTTCAATCGTTCGTTCTTCAGTTGTTTAGTTCGCAGAAGAAGCAGGTTTCGGTGCTTAAAGAGAACTGAAGGTCTGCAAGAAACTTGAAAGTACCTGGGAAGAAAGCAAGAGAACGAGAAGGCGAGCATGATGCCTAGAAGTTGGAGGAACTAGGACATAATTGAAAGGAAAGCCTGAGGAGCATTTGGTTCCTTGGACTGTTCAGCTGGAGGTCGTCAAACGCATACAAGTGAAGAAGGAATGGACGGTGCAAGTATATAAATTGGAACAGAAGAAAGTTGAAAGGGATGAGATGACTAAATTTCCAGTGGTTGAGGAAGAACTAGAAGCAACATTGTAAAGAATGAAGGTGGATTTGGCAGTACAAGAAAAAGGAGCGAAAAATGCCAAGGAACCAAAAAGAACCATTTGAACAAAGACGAGTAGGAGTAGAAGGAAAATGGAAAAAAATTCAAGAGAAAATCAGGAAAAATCAAGACTTCAGTTAGTAATGTTGAGGAGCGTCTTGAAATGGCAAAGAGACGATAGGGAGTCCAGACAAACTTACAAAAGCCAGCAGAGCACAGTTTATTATGGAAATGGCTTGCGAAATATTTCCAGACAAAGATGAATAAGAACGAGAGCATGAATCCACACAGATGCTTGGACTGAAACATTCGTCTACAGCACTCGCTCTGGGGCGAAAAAGTCTCTACAGTACCAGTGGCTTGTAAATATTATTTCTAAAATGGGCTTTACCTAGATGTTCAAAAACTAGATATTTTCAATATACCCACCTTGTAGCACTGTGGACCCAATAGGACTGTTCTCAGCAATCCGCGAAATTGGCACCACCCGGACGAATTCCGGAGGCCGGTCCTCAACATCGAGCACCTTCACCAAAATCACTGCAGTTCCTGTATTTACTCGTCCCTCTTTGGCGCGATCGACTGCCAGAACTTTCACTTGATGCACAGTTTGCCTTTCATAGTCCAAACTTCCTAAAATCGGGTTTTTTGTTTTTTGGTCGTTAACACCAGTTAGGAGCGGCGGAAGAGTAGCTAAAATGAGCTGGACATAACCGTTAAATTTCCATACCTATAAGTTTCACAATGGCCTTGTCTCCAACGGTACTAACACTGAACAAGCTTTTGTCCACATCCGGAGCCGGCTGATAAATCACTTGTCCATAAGGGCCTTCATCCGCATCGGTGGCTTCCAGTTTAGCGATCACTCCTGAAATTTTACATGCCGGCATTTCATATGGAGTCTCAATCCCTCTAGTACCTGGGGGGGCGTCTTCGCGAATCGATAGCGAGCTGGGATGACTCCTGAATACCGGAATATTATCATTAACATCCTCGACCAGGATGAGTAAACTTTGCGTAACGTAGTTTCCCGGGCCCAAGTGGCCATCGGTTAATGTTAGAACCAGCGGATATTCGTCTTGTTCCTGCAAATGAAAGCATGCGAAGAATGGCGATTTGCATGACAAGGTGAGGATGGCCCACCTCCCTATCGAGGAGTTTATTCAAATAGACGTTGGCTTCGTTGTTCGATGTGCTGTCGATTATTATAACATCGCTATCTGCAGTTGGTTTTACGCCGAAAGTAAGTCGGTCTCCATCTGCATCGTAGGCTCTTAGTTTGTAAAGCAGAGTACCTTAACATAAATAATCTTAACAGGGCTTCAGCTATCAAGCAGGGTAGATTCAGTAATTCAATTTTCCTTTGCAAATTTGCCGATAGATTACAAAGAAAGCTGCAAATAATCGATTTCTTGTCCAATCCCCCAACAATATCCACCTCAGCACTGTTGGAAAACGCCAGAAAAGTTTGCTAATTGAAATAATGATTGCTTTAGTAGAACATCACGAGAAACTTATTTGTTTCACTTTCATTTCACCGCCAGGTTTTTTTCGTCAATTCAAATCTCGACTGTGTAAAAGCCATTGCAAATTACGGCATTTGAAGCGTTTCTGGGCCAAAAACGGTAGAACCCGGTGAACTGTTTCAATGTGGTACTCATCCACGTTGGACACACAAACCACATTTTCAACTCGCTTAATTGGACGAGCTTCTGTTCTGACTTACCAATTTGGGTTTCGTTTCCTTCCTTCAGTCGTAAAACGATTTCGGTTTGGCCATCAATCAGGAATCGCGGCGGTCTATTGCATTCCACCACACTAATTACACTAAACAACGGTATTAATATTAATATAAGGAGATTTGCTTTAGTCAACTGAAGATTTGGCATCGTTTTAAATTTCACTTTGATGGAAAACCCACTAAACGTCCTTTGGGTGTTTTTTATTTTTATTGAAGCTTCGTTGTCTGCGACTTTTAGTACCATTTCTAACGGTCACGCATTGATCTGCAAATAAAAAATGTTAATGTTTCCTGCTTGTGCTTTAATTTTAAGACGGAAAATTGGAAAGCAACGCGGTCTTTTTTGATAAATTTGATTGGAGTCGCAAAATTATACATTCCGCTTTAGAAAATTGTCCACTTCAGACTGAAAATCTTAGCAAAATCCGAGCACCTTCTGATTTTTCGGAGCCATCTGAGTGCGCGCTTGCTAAATCAGCGCAGTAGAGACTTACACAGAAAAAAATAGAAAATTGCCCACTCCAAGCCCCAATTGGTAGATACCGTAAATTTTGAGTACAGAAAGCAAAAACATTCGGCTCTACGCAAACTAAATTTTAGAAACATCCGAGCACTTACGAATTTTTCAGCCTCTCAAATGAAAATAAACACGCGAGACATTTGCACACAGAGTTTTGCGAAAAACGGGCAGGGGAGAATTTTCAAATTCTGTTTGATTGAGTGCGGTAGACTCTTCATATTTAAAAATATTTTAAATTCGAAAAGATGAAGCATTCAGCTCTATACAAGAAAAATTCTAATAAACTCACACTACTTTCTAACTTTTCAGAGCCATCTGAGTATGAGTATGAGTGTGCGAAATTAGTGTAATGGAGGGCTACAGAGAAAATTTCGAAAAATCGCCCACTTTGAGTCACAAAAAGTAGACAATTGATATTTTTGAGGCGAAAACCAAAGACAGTCAGCTCTTTCTAAACGAAATTTTGGAAAAATTCCGGTACTTTCGGATTTTTCACAGCCGCCCAAGTGTGAACTTGCAACATAAGCACGGTAAACTTTTGCATACGCACGTTTGAAAAATTCTGCACTTCCAATTTAAAGCTGTGGACTTTTCATATTATTAAGGCAAAAAGGAGAGGTACTCAGGTGTATACGAACGTAATTTGAACAAAATTTGCACACTTATTAATTTTTCAGAGCCTGCCGAGTATAAATTTGCGAAATAAACGCGTTCAAAATCTACACACTCAGGTTTAGAAAATTGCCCAATTCATACTGAAAACAGCAGCTTTTGAATATTTGCAGTAGGGAAATTGGGGAAGTATTTAACTCCATGTGAAAAATGTTTTAATAAAATTCGTGCACTTTCCGCGTTTTTAGAGCCACTAGATTTCTCTAGCAAAATAAGCGCGATAAACGTCTTCACATTCACTTGTAGAAAATTTCTCACTTCAGATAAAAAGCATAAAACTCTCAGTATTTGAAAAGCTAAAAGTCTAAGTATTCAGCTCCACCCAGACGAAATTTTAGTTAAATCCCAGGACTTTCAAATAAGAAACAAACGCGGTAGACATCTGCATCTTCATGTTTAGAAAATTGCGCTCTTTACACTAAATAGGCAAGAGTCTTCATTAGCTGAATACAAGAAACCGAAGCATTTAGCTTTAGAGGAACGAAATTTCAGTAAAATCTGAACACTTTCTGATTTTTCACGGCTGCCTAAGTAAAAACTTGCAAAATAAGAACGAAATACATTTAGGCACCCACGTTTAAAAAATAATCCACTTCAAACTAAAAGCGCTAGAATTTTAATAATTTTGAGGCGAAAAGTAGAAGATTTGTGCCCCACAAGAACAAAATTTGAGCAATATTGGAGCACTTTCCGATTGTTGAGAGCCGCCCGGGTATGAACAAAATATGCCTAGTAGAGACCAACACATTCAGGTTTATAAAATCGCTCACTTATTAAAAAACAGATTAAAAGCAGCACACTCTTTATATTTTAAATGCTGAAAGCACGAGCATTCACCTTCATCCTGCCGGAATTCGAGTAAAATCTGAGTTCTTTCTAATTTTTCAGAGCAGCTCGAGTTCGATTTTGCAAAATAAGAGCTTAGGCCTCTGCATCTTTATGCTTAGAAAATTGCCTACTTTATGCAGAATGCAGTAGAATCTGGATATTTTAAATGAAAAAATGAGAAAGATTTGGCGTTGGAGAAATGAAATTTTAGTGAAATTCGAACACTTTTGGATTTTGCCGAGCTGCTTAAGGAAGAATTTGAAAAATAAGAGCGAATATGTTTACGCCCTCACGATTAACAAATTTCCCACTTCAGACTAAAAGCGCTAGAATTTCAAGTTTAAAGCCGAAAAGCAAATCAATTGTGCTCTATGGGAACATAATTTGAGCAATATTTGAAAACTTTCCGATTTTTGATAGTCTCCTGATACGTACGATAGACATTTGCACACTCACGCTTAAAAAAATTCTCCACTTGAGATTTAAAGCGCTAGAATTTTCACATTTTAAGCACGAGGAGCAGATGGATCTAGCTACACACAGACAAAATTTAAACAAAATCTGAGCACTTCATTATTTTCTGAGACTACCGAGGATAAACTTGCAAAATCAGCGTTCAGACATCTGCATCTGCACGTATAGAAAATTGCCCACTTTATACTAAATGCAGTAGAGTCTGGATATGCAACTATGAACTTGCAAAATAAGCACATAAAGACATTTTGACTCTCACGTTTAGAAAATTGAAAAATGTTTGAAAAGTGGTAAATTCTTGATATTTTACAGACTGAAAGTACAAGCATTTAGCGCCATCCGGACAAAATTCAAGTAAAATCCCGAAGTTTTCTGATTTTTCATGATGACCACGAATTGTCAAGCTCTATAGAACTTACTACTATCAATTCTATTTTTCTAGTATTTTTATCTATCTGTTTGTATTCTATAGCTGCTTTCGTTATTGAGATTTTCAAAATTTTGCAGCTTTTCATGCTGCAATGTCATCTACATATCGGATATTAATTTTTTATCCGTATAAACATACACAAACAGCCAGATTCCATCTCATCCAGATTTTCCCTGAAGATCCATTTATAAAAAATTTAAATAGCTAAATAGTGCGAGAATACACTTGTTCCAGCTAGTTTTTCCGTTACGAGCTGCGAAGTGTAACCAGTGGAACCGTTCTAATACGGACATTGACCAGAATACTGACCATGGAGATCAAAAATTTAAATAATATCTTCTTTATGTCGTTGCAATACTCCAGTAACCGTTAACGCACAGCACAGTTTCTTAACTGGACTCTAAGTTAATTAATCCAATTATTAGTTGACTATTTTTTATTAGCGTCAATTAAAACTTCTTATGTGGAACAATAACAATTCGAAAAATAGATCTAGAGAAAAATTACAAGGGCAACTTACGCATTTTATTAGTGGTTAGTTTCTAGATGGTGCTCGTCAAAACTTTAAACTGATGCCAGTAGAAATGCATTAAATTGGCCCTCAAAAAGTGTAATTTGGGGTAAAGTAATTTGGGGTAAAGACAATATATCAAGCAAAACTCCGCATTTTAATAGAAATGTAGCAAGAGAGTCAAGGGTGAGATCGTGGCAAAATCCAGTGTTTCTCCGTCGCTTCAACGCAGCAGGCAAAGGGAAGCAGTCACAAATCATGGCCCGGTTTGAATCTGGAATTGCCATTTAAGCAGACTTTCCAGCCTCAAAAGTTACAATTTTCATGCAAAACAAGTGGGAACTAAACGGAAAAATCTTGTCAAACTCAGCAAAGAAGCATTCATAAATTCTGGCTTGTCCTGAATGTGAGTCTGGCATTTCTGGCTTTCATCCCAAAATTTCATGAAAATTGAATAAAACAATTGATTCGATTGGTAGCATTTAATTTAGAATAAAAAGTCTAATGCGCCCCATCGTCGCGATTTGTTTAACTTTGGGTGTTTTCAAATCTGAAAATTGTCTTTGAAAATATTGCCGTGCGAATACGCACTTTGTACAAACAGTCGACAATAATCAAACTGAAATCTAAAGAACTGAATCTGAAAAACTAAAGGGCTATCGAGCAAACGATTGTAAGTTGGTCCTGTAAATATAATATATCCCATGAGTTTTTTTCATAAATTGTGATATTCAGTTGATTACAGGCAATGGACGAAATCAGTCGCCAGTCCTTCGTGTCCTGTAAATCGCGCCCTTAGATGGGAAATGTGGAATCAGTGTGGCCCTTAAGGGAACTGCGGTAGTTTATACAACTTGTTAACTGCAGGATTAAAGTTTTTTTCATTGGGAGTGGATTTTCATTGTGTGTAGTATGAAGGCGTAGTGTTAACTTCTTGAAGGTTAAGGGGTGGAAAATGGAGGATAGGGCGCCAGCTTGCAGAAGGTTAGTAAGAACAATTTCTAATCCATAAATCTTTCAGCTTGAACTGAGTTCAGCTTTCCGAAAAGCAAGTGAAGTTGAAAGATTTTCACATTTTCATTCTTTGCATTTCCGATTTCCAATTTTTCTGGCTTTGAACAGATTTCCTGCTGTACGAAACAGATTGTTTTTTTCTTTCCAGGTGGCACGAAGCAGCTTTCGGTAAATTTGGCATTACTTTGCCCCTGGTTGCCATGCAAATGTAGAGCTTTTAGTCCCATATTGTTGTATTTTGTTATATTGTTGCATTTAATATTTATTCGACGCGGAACGACGAGGGATTTTCTGGGTTCTGGAGCGGGTTTGCAAATTTTGTTCTTGCAAAACTCAGATTTTATAAGTTAACTCGAGGCTTTCAATGACAGACTGTTTTCATATGAACTTGTACAGTCTAAATGTACAATCAGTGTAATTTTTCTGTGAACTTCAGTTTCACAAGATCAATTATTGGCGTTTTTATGCTGAGAATTTCGCCCTAAATTGAACAGTTCATGCACTCCCAGTGCTTAGAATTGCAAATTATATGTTTTTTCGTGTGTAAAACAGTGGACAGTTTTCATATGCACATTAGGAGTGTTCTACTGCGAACACAACTTTAATTATTTTCCCAGCAAAGCCAGTATTGTTTTCTGTGTAAATTTCAACTTTAGCTGTCTTGACAGCTAATAATACCCCAGAATCCAGACTGAAGAGCCTAAGGGTAAGTGATTCTTATTTATAACTTTATAATGCTCTAGCAGCTAGCGCCTGAAGAGGCTGCAAGGGTCCAGACCAAGATTATAACCAGGCTTGGAGCCGTTCTTCTAAATTTAAGCCATTAAATGGCGGGATTTTAGAGAATTCCACAGTCTGGATCCGGACGGTAATTTAACGTGTAGAAGTAGATGGCAACCCGGGTTGTAGTTTTTCTTTGATAGCATTTTTTGAAAGTTCCATATAACGGTTTCTAGAAAATTAGTAACAAACTCTTTTGCGTAAAAGCATTTACCCGATTTTCCGAGCTTCGATCAACAACCGATTTTCCTTTTGAATGAAAAAATGACAAAACTAAACAACTTTATGAAAAACGACCTGAATTTACAGTTGAACTAATAGCAACTTGGCCCTCTTATGTCCTCTCTTTACTTTCAAAGCGGAAATTGACAATATTTAGCGAAAAACTGCCCGCCGACTAAAACTTGTCGTTTTCTCGCCTTATTCACGTTGCTTTACATAATCTTTGAATGCTGAGAGAAATCCGTCCAACAGGAAATCGTAAAAATAACCAAGTTAAAGTAATGCAATTAAAACACGACTTGAATGTTTCTGCGAATGGCTTGGGAACCTTAATACTATTAGATAAGTATTTCGTCACCTGATGCTTCACTTTAACGGTTAGGATGTTTTCATACTGCGAACAAACTGTGGATTAGGATAAGTGGAAAAATCGGCAGGAAATGAACATAAATGTAAATGAAAATCTTGAAAAAAAAATGATTTTCGAAATGATCAGCCTGGCAAGCTGTTTTGTGAAAGAAACCATTTGATCTGTTTTAAGCCTTCCCTGTCCTGCTTTCAGCTTTGGAAACTTTAATACAATGAAAATCATTGTGTGCTTTTGTCCTATTATTACCTGCAAGCGCTAAGATTTCCCTCAACAAATTTCCATATCAAAGTTTAAATTGAAAGAATGCAATAAGATGAAAGACGTGGAATTACTATAATTCAATTTCTTCCACGTTCTGCTCCATTACCAGCAGTGAAACTACTTGAACGGTCATTGTGAGAGAAAAAACACGACCACATGCATCTTAAGAGTATACGAATGATGGCAGTTGTTAACTGACATAACGTATCATTTCTTCAGCTTGATATTTAGATGTGTTCTACTTACGATAATGTTTATAAAACCGCAACAGATGTCAAGAACAAAAGTTGAATAATGAGGATAATAATCTACATTAAAGTGAGTAATAATGACAACGTTTTATTTATTGTTATCGGATCCAAGTATGATTTTAAAGCTAGTGTATGAGAGACAAAGAAACGTACATTCGATTCCATATTTTCCTCTATTTCTACTTTTTAAGTTGAAGCGACTGTTTGTGCTTCAAGACGTTCTGACAAGATTTATTTAAAAAATTGGCACTCAACACTGAAACCAGGCAAGAACCTGCTTTTGATTTTGTTGGAAAAGAAAAACCTCACTTTATTTCACAGATAATCTTGCATTCGAATCGGTGTTTTCCTCAATTTTTGTCATTTTCTTGAATACAACTTTGTCTTGCGATCGAGACTCTCCGACAAATAATTTTCAATCAATTTTTACCCCAAATTCAAGCTAGATACGGACTTGCTCTTGCCTTTCTGAAAAGCGGAAACGTCACTCTATTTGATGAAGAAACTTGCACTGAAATCGGTGGCTTCCTCAATTTTTTCCTGTTAATTGAATACAACTTTGTCCTTTTGAGACTCGTCGACAAATAAGTTTCAAAACATTTTTACCTCCAATTCAAGCTAGCTACGGTGCTCACCTTGCCTTTCTGAAAAGCGGAAACCTCACTCTATTTGATGAAGAAACTTGCACTGAAATCGGTGGCTTCCTCAATTTTGGCCTGTCAATTGAATACAACTTTGTCCTTTTGAGAATCGTCGACAAATAATTTTCAAAACATTTTTACCTCCAATTCAAGCTAGCTACGGTGCTCACCTTGCCTTTCTGAAAAGCGGAAACCTCACTCTATTTGATGAAGAAACTTGCACTGAAATCGGTGATTTCCTCAAATTTTGCAATTTAATTGAACACAAGTTTGTCTTCTGTTCGAGACGTTTTGACAATACATTTTCAAAAAATGTTCGCTCAAAATCGAAGTTAGATACGGAGCTGCTCTTCACTTCCTTAAAAAGGGAATTCCTCATCCTATTTCATGAAGAGACTGGCAATCAAATCGGTGGTTTGCTCAATTTTTGCCTGTTAATTGAGCACAACTTTGTCCTTTTTTCGAGACTCTCCGCAAATAATTTTCAAAAAACGTTTTCCTCAAATTCATGCTGGATGCGGATCTGCTCTTGCCTTTCTGAAAAGCGAAAACTTCACTCTATTTGATGAAGAAACTTGCATTCAAATCGGTGATTTCCTCAATTTTTGCCATTTAATTGAACACAAGTTTGTCTTCTGTTCGAGACTTTTTGATAAGTAATTTTCAAAAAATGCTCACTCAAAAGCGAAGTTAGGTACGGACCTGCTCTTGACTTCCTTAAAAAGAGAAAACCTCGCTCTATTTCATGACGGGACTGGCGCTCAAATCGGTGGTTTCCTCAATTTTTGCCTGTTAATTTAAAACAACTTCGTCTTTCTTTCGAGACTTACCGACAAATTAGTTTCAAGAAATGTTTATGCCAAATTCATGCTGGATACGGAAGTGTTCTTGCCTTTCTGAAAAGCGAAAACTTCACTCTATTTGATGAAGAAACTTGCACTCAAATCGGTGGTTTCCTCAATTTTTGCCTGTTAATTGAATACAACTTTTGAGACTCGTCGACAAATAATTTAAAAAAATGTTTACCCAAATTCAAGCTAGATACGGACTATTTTTTGCTTCGTCTGCGAAGATTTTTCCTCCCACCCACACAAATACTTTGAATCCATTTAAGCATCTACCGGGTTAATAAATTATCGATCTACAAGTTTCAATTGAATGAAGAAAGTTTTAATTAGTTTTGAGCGGGATTATTGTTTCCACCCAGTTATTGCGGCTGATATAGAAACAATGCTGAATTCCTTTCCAATTTTTAAGCAGAATGGGCCCACAAGAATTCAATCATGTCCCAGTTCTCATTGGTTTTCTATTGTTCAGATGGATGGAAAAATTCCTGCTTACACTTTCCACCGATAATCATTTACCGTAAAATCTAATATAATCGATCGGTGCGTTGAAACCGCAACTTGCAACTCGACTTACATATAATTATTAAAAAACAAACAAGGTGAGTGTTTCTCCAAAACAGACAGAAAAATTGGTTAATTCCTGTAGTAGAATAGATAAATTCATGCAATTTTTGCCTGTTTCAAGCACACGTTCTCACTCTCAGTATGATCTGAATTTGTACTTTGTATATTTATTTTTAGGAAAGAAAGGCACATTTGTTAATCACATCCGGAAAACGTCCGAGAAATATTCGAAGCAATTGAAATAAAAACCACTTTCCAAAACTAAACTTTAAAAAAGGTTCTTAAGAGAAATTAAGCCAATTCCATATCACCTTGTCGACTAACAGAAATCCGCAAAAAACCAATCATCCACAGTTAGAAATCGAACTTCTGTTCCGGCTGATTTATCATAAACGTTCTGAGCTCGATTGGTTGTTATCTACTTTTGAGAAATTGCTGCAATATGCAATATTAATAAACATTGCCAATAATAAATTTATGCGCCGTGTTAATTCACACCGGCGTATCTGCAATTATTTGAAGCACGCACTTTCCGCAATTAGCCACATTCCAGCGTGAGAATGCTTTCGTTTAATCTGCAGGAGATTTCGGATAACAACATCAGTTATTTGGTTTTTTACTTAACTTCAAACTAAAAATGTAAAATACATTTTTTGGTAAACCTTTAAACTTTAAATCACTTTTTTAAATGCCTTGATTGGAATAGAACAACTGTACTAATCGTTATTTGTATATGTAATAATATCCAAAAATCAAGCTATATTTCACACGGATCAAGCGAATAATTTGGTCTTGTATCTTCATCTAATTGAACGTTGGAAGAAGATATTAATCCATATCATCAAGAGATGCAAAGCAAATAAACAGTAAAAGCTTTTAACAGATTTTTCAATTTGTTGTCGTTTCCTTGCCCAATGTTTTTCTTAAGTTTCTCAGAATTAATTAAAATCCAAACCTCTTTTTCAAGATTTTGACTAAATTTTTCATCTTCTGTTCAAAATTTCCAAAGCCCCTCACAACAATTTTAGTCCCGCCCGCTATACCAATCAATGGTCACTTGTAGTACTTGATTAATGAATTAAAAATTAATCGCTTTAAAAGCTAAAGCAATCAAACAATTTTAAGCTTTTTTTCTGAACGGTATAAAGGCAAGAACTATTTCCTAAGATTCTCAAGATCGCAAAAAAAACTTTCTATTGGTTATTGACAATCAACAACCGATTGAGGAACGGCACGCAAAAAGTTTTCTGGTCACTTTTTACGATTTCAACGTCGTTTTATTGCAGTTTTTTTCAATTTTTTCCCTCGCAATCAAGAAACATTGAATATTGCTAAACTGGTAGTTCCCAGAACTAATTTTAAAATCCATAAATGATCGCTTAACATTTTTTTGCAAATCTGCATTATGTTATATGCACACTTTTATAGGGGATTTTATTTATCTACGTAATTATTAGCGCTACAAAAAAGTTATATACCAATCACGTGCTTTTTTGAGTAAAACTTGATTTGGTGGAAGGCAGATTTCACATTTTTGGGTCGTTTAAAAAATATGGGGGAAAATCAACCAAGTTTAACGATGTCAAATCAATTGAAAAGCCATTTTTGAAAATTGTGCCTAAAATCGCCCATATGCCCACTGGAATAATTTTTCCGCCAGATTTAAAACGCAGTTTTCGCTATACAACTGGTTAAAAACAGCTGTCCATGCTCAAAGGTTTCAGAGATATTGTGCATTATCCAGAGGCTTGCACCTTTTAAATATCCGCGCATCAAAGATGTTAAAGCCCTGTTTTGGAAAATTTTCCAAAAATCAGTTAAAAATCTTGCATTTATTAAACTTTCCACTCACATAGAGCGAAGTGCACTTTATCTGATGCTGCGAGAGGCAACTCTGCAGTTCTAACAGGTTTTGACCAATGCATTTTTCTTCAAAGGCCTGCAGATCTGGCAAAGTGTTGAAGTGCCATTTTTCAAAAGTGTGCATAAAATTGCCCATGAATGTCATTGGAATAATTTTTCGGCCAGACTTAAAGCGAAGTTTTCTCTATACAACTGGTGAAAAACAGGTGTCCATCCTCAAAGGTTTCAGAGATATTGTGTATTGTCCAGATGCTTGCACCTTTTAAATATCTGCGCATCAAAGATGTTAAAGGCCTGTTTTGGAAAATTTACCAAAAATCAGTTAAAAACCTTGTATTTATCAAACTTTCCACTCACATAGAGCGAAGTGTAGTTTATCTGATGCTGTAAGAGGCAAATTTGTAGCTCTACGCATTTTTGAGCAATGAATTTTGCTTCAAGGACCTGCAGATCTGGAAAAATATTGAAGTGCCATTTTTCTAAAGTGTGTCGAAAATCGCCCATGAATGCCACTAGAATATTTTTTCCGTCAGACTTAAACCGAAGTTTTCTATATATAATTGGTGAAAAGCAGCTGTCCATCCTCAAAGGTTTTAGAGATTTTGTCAATGGTCCAGAGGCTTGCACCTTCTAAATATCTGCGCATCAAAGATGTTAAGGGCCTGTTTTGGAAAATTTTCCAAAAATCAGTCCGAACTCTCGCATTTATCAACCTTTGCACAGACATAGAGCGACGTGTCGTCTATCTTATGCTGTAAGAGGAAACTTTGTAGCTCTAAGCGTTTTTGAACAATGAATTTTTATTCAAAGGCCTGCAGATCTACAAAAAGTGGCATTTTTTCAAAAATTTGCATTTGCCCTGTTTTGGAAAATTTACCAAAAATCAGCCAAAAACTCTACACGTATGAAACTTGCGACTCTAATAGAACCCAGTTTGCCTCATTTGATGTTCTAAGAGGCAACTTTACAGCCGCAACGGTTTTTGAGTAGCTGCTTTTTTTTAAAGCATGATTCTGCACACTCTTTCATGTCGAAAATGGCATGGAAGAGTTTCTAAATTTTAGTGTCTGTATCTCGCCCTAGCTTTAGGACACCCGGTATAATTTGTCAATCAGTACTAGATTATCTATCCATCTATCTGTTCCATGAAACGGTTTAAAATGCAGTTAACAGTTGCCCTCAATTTCGATTAAAATTGTCTCAACTATTGGTGAAACCTAGTAATTTGTGTAGTCGATTTGATGCATTGGAATGGGTGTATGTATATATATAAATTATTTTAATTCCGACACCATCGAGATAAAACTGAAAAATTGTTTAGTGTTGATTATTTATTGGGTCTTTTTTTAGAAACGCGCACTTGCCCAATCAAGTTTGTTGCATATAAAATCTAATACTTAATTGGCTTTCTCCTGTCATCTGCAGCATAAAACAAGTTAATAAAATTGAACGGACTGGATACTGCAAATATAAATAGATCGTTACAGAAATCGGCAAAAAGTACCGCATTTTTTCTCCAAATACTCAAATCAGTTTAGCCGCAGTTTAGTGGTTTCCTACTGAATTATGCATTCGAATCGGAAACACCGAATTTCTAATACAAATTACAAATTGGCTGTTATGAAAATGACTTTCAACGATTCACTATGCGGTTTTCTTCATTATCCCGGACGATTTCACGGTGCACATTCGTTCTGCTTGCCTTAAAAAATTTAACAAGTTCGCTATTTTACAGCAAGTGCACGTAAAACATCACATTAAATCACGTCTTGGCGGAGGCAGATGCAATTTGAAATTTGGTCTACCAAACTTTTACTCACGTTTGAGAAATTTCTCAGATACCTCTTGGTGCAGATCTTATGTATATTAAATTTCATCCAGGCAAAAACAATATTTTTAATGTTTTAATAATAAGTAATCCGAAACATAACGCAATAGATTTGTCTGACCGCGATTCTGCATTGGTTTGACTCTTGAAACATGAAGATTTTGGTAATTATTTTTACCAAAAACAAACAAAACCCGTATTTGCTATATTCCACGGTAATTAAATATTGGTGTAAGCAGTAGCCGGGACTGAAACAGTGACTGCACATGAGGTCAATGGCAAACTATAGGGGTGTTCTACAGTCTACCGGAAGCATAGTAAACCTGATGGCAGGAAATGATATCAACTCATTTTCAGACATCCAAGGTATTTAAAAAGTGAATTTCTGAAAGGGATTCAATAAAATCTTCCTATGAGCAGGATTATTTAACTAATTTAGAGTCAAGCCAAATGTTGAACTGCTTATTCCCCGACCCAGAAATCTATTGCCTTCGCTTGTGGGGCCAAATAACTCTTTTTCGAAAACCTTGACCTCCGCAAATCCAAAAAAACACGAAAATTAACACATAATCCTGCTAATGATTAAAATTAATTTTATTCATTCTCTGTGTAATTGAGCGCTCGCAAATAAACGGCTGAACAAAATCAAAGTTACCCGGGCAAATTGGCCCTGACTTTGGCACTGTATAACTTCTGGTTGCTGCAAGCGATTTTGTTTCGGTTTGAAGATTTATCTAAACCAGTTGTTTTTCTCTCGGTGGGTGCTTTTGCAAAAGTCCACTTCGTCAAGCAAAGTTTGAGAAATTGAAACAATCTCTGAATGATTGCCATCTTCTCAGTTGAAAAAACTCCGTTTTTTTAAATTTTAACACCAAAAGCAAAAATATAAGCTTAATATTTCAAAACGTTTGAATTTTTCGCCCGTCTCGTTTAGTTACAGGGTAGTCCAAAAAATAATCGGTTTTTCCTTTCGGCGCTAAAACTTGGGGCTTTCGAACCGATTTTTGAAATTTCCGTCTCATCTTGACGCGAAAACTTCATAGTCGAGTTAAGGCAAAAATTCCATATACAGGGGGGCATGATTGAACTGATTCTTTAAAAATTACCTTTATAAAAAACAGGGCAGTTTTGATCTGGGCAATTTGTAATGCAACCTTGTATATTGACTTCTGGTTTTCAGTCGTTTATGGAGTTTCCTCTTCCATCTTGGATCCAGAAAACGTTTTAACAGTACAAGACCACAAAGTTGATTTTTTGATCACCCTGTAAAGAAAAACAACCGACGAAAAATTTCAAAACTGCTTTGAAATATCCGCTCCATCCTTATGCTTTTGGTGTGGAAATGAAAAAATCGATAGTTTGTTCCAGTGGGGGGATGCCAAACTTTCAGGAATTTTGCATTGTTTTGTTCTCCACCCTGTAGAAATTGTACCTGAGGCGCTAAATTTGTCCAAAAACCTACACCGAAAGACAAGAACTGGACTGGATAACGCTTTAAACCGCAATAAAATCGCTCGTAGGAATCAAAAGTTATCGAGTTCCAAAGTTAGGACGAATCTGGCGGCACAACCTTTATTTTTTGGTTTTGATTTTAATAGAGAAAACGGGTGAAGAAATTTAGAAAGTTTTTAGATCAGAGAAATTTAGAAGGAGTTTCGTGAGCGGGCGCAGATGAAACGAAGATTAGTGAAGAAATAACTAATAATTTACGCATCCGAAGGACAATAATTTTCCAAAAAAGTGTCAAACCTCGGCTGCTTGATTTTGAAAGAAAAACGAAAATTATCCGAAGAAAAGGGCTCCACATTCGAAAAAATATAAAAAAATGTCTTCAAAGATAATTAGACGTTGAATAAATTATGGCAAATTTTTAAAAATGAGTGAAGAAATGATTGACGCCCAGACCGAAAAACCATTTCCGAAGAAATAGTTAGACATTGAGCAACAACTGGTCTGAATCTGAGGAAAAAATTCGAAAATGAGTGAAGAAGAAATAATTGACGCATAGAAAGAGAATCATTTTCGAAGAAAGGGCTGAAAGGGAAAGAAACCTCATACTTCGGGTGCGCTCAATTTTGGAAGAAAAAATCACATGAAAAACTTCTATTTTGGATATCAGGTGGACATAATCTTTGAAATGAAAACTTTCACATTTACTTTAATTTTACAGTTTAATTACTGGAAAGAAAAAATAATTGAGAAGTTTTTAGAAATCTATAAATTTTTCTTAGTTTGAGAAGAAAAAGTACAATTTTCTCAAATTAACATTTCTTACAATTGAATGGAAAATAATCATCAGTTATTTATTTAATTAAGTCTCATTTTTAGGCAAGTAAACATTCAACAAACAACAACAAGAAAAATATGGATTTTTAATACATAAAGTTAATAAATCTTGAGATTTTTCAACGGTCAAGTTTTAGCGGACGAGAAACCGTTTTAAGAGCAAATACGAAAAGGATTATTAGTATAGTTAGGACTCGAATGAGCGAGGAGAATCATTTTGATCACCTTATAATTACTAGTCCAAACTTATGGACTTTTTATTGAAAATGTTGAACTTTGGTGTTTATTTAATAAGACTTTTCCCCAAATCAACGTTAAAATAGAAAAGCGCAGCAAATAATGTTAAATTTCCTTGACACCAAAACGTGCGTCTTCCATTAATAATTAGCTTACTCTATAATGGTTTGCTGTGAATATTTTTTGACTTACCAGAAAACCGATCCAAAAAATCACTTCACTTTGAACACATAAACAGAAACGTAATTGAAGAACCGCAAGAAAAAGTTGACCGGAAGAGCGGCAATTTCTGGTAGTCGGTCGACTGTCCATCAAATGTTGGGTACCGCGAATGCGAGTTAGTTAATCAGCGAAGTGTAGCGTTTCCATGTTGGATAGTTGTCATGGTAGAAGAGAAACAATAAGGAAGGAGCTGGTAATAGCACGAATAAGGCCATAGAGGCAGACATTGGGAAGCTTTGACGAGAACAAAGTAAGCGCCATTGGAAAACCATAAATTTAAACATAATTTTGATTTAAAAAATGATAATTTGAAGTAACTCGGTAAAGTTTATTTTATTGATTAACAAAACACTTTGAATGGGATCTTCCGGGCAAAATTATTCACTTACGTTTCACAATGTAGAATCTAGTAGTAGATCTAGTTTTCTGTATTCATATTTCGCTTTCTGGATTAAAACTCCTCCAGTTTCCTCACTGATGTTGTTATGACTGAATCGATTTTCAATTCTCTGTCCAACGATGCCAAAACGAATTCTGTGGCTCAAATGGTTCTTGAGAAACTTCCAAAAACGAAGCGACATGTTGTGTGAGTCGATTTTGCAACTCAAAAAAAGACACGTAAAACTAAAACGTCTTGAAATCAAGCCGTTTTTGAGAAAACTGCCAACATTTCCTTGTCGGTGATTTACTGTATGAAAAGGCCATTTAGTTCTCTCTCAAATGATGTAAAAAAGATCATTCTTGCTCATTTTGCTTCCGAGAAACGAGCAAAAACGGGACGGAAACATGAAATTTTAACATAATCTTTTCAATCCTTTTCCTCAATCAAGTTGCTATCACTGAGGCGGATTTTAAATTCTCTATCCAACGATACCAAAACGAATTCTGGTTCTTGAGAAACTTCGAAAAAGCAGCATCATCAAAGTCGAATTTGCAACTCAAAAAAACCCACGCACATCGAAAACTTCTTGAAATCAATCCTTTTTTTGAGAAAACTGCCAACATTTCCTTGTCGGTGATTTCCTGTATGAAAAGGCCATTTAGTTCTCTCTCGAATGATGTAAAAATGAGCATTCTTGCTCATTTTGCTTCAGAGAAACGAGCAAAACTAGGTCAAAACTACTCGCATTTCCTCACTCATGTTGTTATGACTGAATCGAATTTTCATTTCTCTATCCAACGATGCCAAAACGAATTCTGTGGCTTAAATGGTTCTTGAGAATCTTCGAAAAAAGCATGTTTGAGTCGATTTTGCAACTGAAAATAAAGAATACACAACACAAGAATAAAAAATATACTCCTTAGACCCAACAACTACTGCCCGGATTATTGATATAATATTGTAATAATAATTATAAAATCCACTGTACATAATCAATATATTGCAAAAAGAGCGAAAAATCTTGCTTATTGAAGCGAAACCATTCTAATCATACGGTCGTAATTATGTTTTACTCAATAGTTTATGTTTTATTTCTCCGATTTACTGGTCAAATATTCTGCAATCGTGGTGTTTAGTAAAGCAAATATTTCTAGGCGCAAAAGAAAAACATTGAATAGAAACACAAACATTTTGATCGGTTTGATACCTCAATTGAACTGAATGAGACCTTTTTAGAAAAAGGAATTGCTTAACTAAAAAAACGAAAACCTTGTTGATTGAACAAAAAAGTTGATTTTTAGAAAATGTGCAAGAATTTTCTGTCACAAACCAATTTTATAGTTATTTTTAAATCGAAAAGTTAACCACTTTTACACACACACACACACACACACACATAGTTTGATTGTATAATTCCACAACTTCTTTGACTATCATAAACTGTCTTTATCCAGAAATGCCACGAAAGCGATCTCTTTATGCTCCAGAAAGTTTCCGTTCTTATGGCCTGCGAATTTGGCATGTTTTTCCTGTTTGGCAGGCATATTGATGATGGTCGTAAAGCACACACAAAACCTTCATATAAAAATTATATTTAGATAAATAGTTCTATTAAGGCAACGTTTTCTCACAATCTATCAAACTACCATAGCATAAACAGTAAGTACAAAAACTATAGAAATATCACTATGAAATGGTAAACCGTATATAAAAAGGTAAGTAAATGTGTGCTTAAGACTACAAGAGGTATAAAATCGTCATTTCATTAAATAAGATTTCGTAACCATCCAGGCGCTGATAAAACGAATCTTTTCTGCCCAGGAATATATTTATATAAACCTGATAAAAAAACGGGTAGCAGGCCTGTATATTTGCTCAGTACATTGCCAGTCTTTGCAAACAAATTTTTTTAACTACACAACGTTTTAAATTCCACAAGCTTAAAAGTTCGTCAGGCACAGGGTGGTCTTCTCAGTTCGTCAGGCACTGCCTGGCAACAGGGTGGTCTTCCTGAATGAAGCTACTTTACTTATTGATTGCAACACGTAGTGAAACCAACAAAATCCTGCACGTTTCGAAATAAATATTCGCGCTAGTTTAAGCATAAAATTGTGTCGCCAAGTGTTTTCAACAATTTGGAGATCAAGTCAAGCCCTAAACACTCAAAGAATAATACTGCCTTAACAATAAATAAGAAATAGGAACGGAAACAAAACAGCTTAGAGCTGGGGAACTCAATGGAATCAAATTACCCAGCTTCAAGTTAATATTTAACTTAACACACACGACAGATAAATAACCTTAAGGTAAATAATTTAAAATCTCTCTATCACGGATCAGTATGTATAACCGCAGTTCGTTGTTTGTCAACGATGTAAAACAGTAGAAAATAAACAGAAAATGACTGCAGCATCACACGCAACCATATTCGTACCAAACGGCCGTTTCTTTAGAGTTTTTCTCCTTTTTATCTGCTGGAGCATTTGAATTGTTTTCTTCGGCTGCGGTAGTTGGAGGAGCATTGCCTTGGGTGGATGGAGATCCACTTACTTGCACTTGATTAGGATCGCCTGAGGAAAATAACCAATAATAAGCGATTTAAATTAGACAAAAAGTCCAGTCTCACCAATGACTGTTGAAATGCGATTATACACCAAAAGAGGAGGGTTCGCTGCATGATTTGCATCGTTGGTTTGGGAGGCTGGCGTCACTGATCCCGTATCGTCCTCTGAAAGGTATACAGTCCTTCGAGAACCCACTGAACCTAAACTTAACGCACTGCGAGGTTCTCTGTTGAATAGCTGATCACCTAAGGGTTTGCAACAAATCACACAACTGAAATGAGGCCCTAATTTATGTACAAATCTTTCAAAATGTCGCAATTAGGTACTAAAATTCACAATTTTTCCATAAGATAACAACAAACCTGTTAGGTACAAGTACCTACCTATAATGTTAATGTTCACTTGGTTAAACAGTGCCGGAATGGATATATATTAAACTTCATGCTCTTTACCGATGGCAAAAATACACTTAAACTGCTCCGTATGGAACGCAAACAAAATAAAATCGTTCGGTATGTATAGGTGTTCACGTAGAGTATGTAAACCAACAATTAATTGTTTAAAAACGCGTGTTAAAATTTCAAAAGTATGTCGTTCAGAAGCTTAATAATCGCCAGGTTTTTCCCATATAACAATATTTTCCAATTTTATAGTAATATCGGGAAGGAACTTGTAAATGTTGTCCGTAACACTTTGTAAATAATTCCAGCTCAAGCTTTAACCAGCCTTCAATAGCAAAATATTTGAAACAGACTTCCTTTATAAAAAGTTGCCCAAGGAACCAAGAAATTCGAGTTCTTAAAAGGGTGTAAACATTTTTAACGCACTGAACGAACTTTCACGACATTTCTTTTATTGCTCGTTTAATTTTTCCCTTGATTTAACACAAAACATTTTTTTCGTTATTATATTGATGGCAGCAAGTAAGCTGATTGAGTCTTTTCCAAAACAATTAAATGAAGTGGTTCCAATCCGACATTGTTCTACTTTACGTCCAAACCACTCGTTCACGGCAATTAGTCTTGTTAAAGTCGAAAACAGAACGGTTACCTTACACTAAAAGATTCATAGGTAAACAGCAACACCAAACTGAAAGTGCCAGAAGTTAATTTAAGGGGTTCAATCGACAAACCACGAAACAAAGAGATTTTGAGTGCTTCAATAAATGACCAAAATATTGGATGATAGGAAAAGACATGTGTTAACATCAAATTCGGTCTTATAAAACCTTTTGGTTGGGTATTTCTCGATGAGTTTCGGACGTTTGAAAAGACCAAGTTTCCTCATGTGATTTATTTCAATTCAATTTGATGTTGAACTATGACCGAACGAGCTGAACCCGAGCCGAGCTTGAGCCGCGGCAAAAATATTTTGATGATTCGCCTACACACCGACAGACGGTCGATTTTCTGCGGGTCTTTCGACGAAATATCAAAGAAATTTGCTACGGATCAAGCTCGGCTCGTTAGGCCGTACAAAATCTCGAGACCAAATTTGGTTTCCTTGTGGAAACTATGAAAAAAAAAACACAAATTTTACTAAAAAGTTGCAATTTCTTTGGTCAGATCATGGGGCCTCTAAAAAAAACAGAGTGGTTTATTTTATATTAATGACAACTCGCTTTTAAGATAGTTCCAGATTGAAATCACTCTGCTCCCGTTTAGAGCTCCGATGAAGCCAACTACTGAAAAAGTTTATTGCAAATTCGTTGTGAACACAAATATTACTGAAAAGTTGTTCTTTTGTCAAATCATCGGGCCTCTAAAGGAAAATAAAGTGGTTTCAGTCTTAAAACAAACTACGCAGCAAAATAGGCGTTACACGGACAAATTTCGACTAAGTTTGAAAATGTATAAATTCTGGTCACTCAGGGCGATTTGATTTCTGTTTGAAACGTTATTTAGCGCCTTTTTCGGTTAGTGCATGTGTTTGCAAAATAAGTGTGCTTCAGATAAAGTTTATACAGGGTGGCAAATGAAACAATGCCGTAAAAAATTAGGTTTTGCATCTTAATGCTAAAATAAACTTCGTATCTCGAAAGAAGTGTTTGACCTTTTCGCTCATCTCCTTTATTTATAGCGTGGTCTCAGAAAATAAATCGTTTTTTTTTCTTTTTATCCGATTAACAAAATCAAAGGTTCATGTTGAAGCTAAAACTTCGCAGTTCACTAGTTAAAACAATTCGTAGCTGAAAGGCTGATAGAATCACAGATTTCAGGGGCAAATCTGCTTTGGGTCATTTTTGTGCTACCCCGTATAGTGAATTTTTGTCATCAACAGTCTAAGAAGGTTTAGCTTCAACATGAGCGGTAGATCGTAAAATTCAAGAGCCGAAAAGTGATCGCTTCAAGTCCAAAAAGTTGACTTTTTTGAGACCACCCTGTAAATAGAAGAGAGCCGAAAATCCGTTTCGAGTTATTTGGTTAATCTTTAAACTTTTTGCGTCGAGATCCAAAAATCGTTGATTTTTGCCCCACCAGGAGCATATTGAACTTTGCAAAATTTGCATTTTTCCATTTGCCACCATGTAGAAAATGTATCTGAGGCGCTTACTTTTTACCACGCCATGGACTAACAGAACACAAATGGTGCTAAATAACGCGTGAAACAGAAGCCAAATCGGACGAAGCAATCAGAATTTATCCAGTTCCAAAGTTCAAGCAAATTTGGCTGAGAAACGTTAATTTTGTTGAGCAGTTTTTAGAGCAGCAAATTAAAATATGAAAGGACCCGTTACAAAAATAAATTTAAATATAAGAGACAAAAACACATATTGATTTAACGGTAATATTAGAAAAACACATTTAACAATGATAGAGAGAGGCAAGCATAAATAAGGTCACTTATCAAAAATTAGTGAATTTCTGTACATGTTCATTTATGTATTTTTTGTCCTTTATCCCGTATATTTAATTTTACTTTTGAATCGGTTCCTTTTATTTTATATTAATGACAACTCGCTTTTAAGATATTTCAAGATTTAAGCCACTCTGTTCCCTTTTAGAGCTCTCATGATCCCAACTACTGAAAAAGTTTATGGCAAATAAGTTTAAGACAAAGAATTGCAAAAAAAAGTTTTTCTTACAAAATTCTATTCGTTCTTAAAGCTCTAGCAGTGACATTAAATTAAACAAAATTTCAGTTTTTTCGAATTTTGAATTTTTTAGTTTTTTTTTTAAATATAACATACTGTTCCGGTTTCAATGAAAAACTCATTAACAATTTGTAAAAAAATCGACTAACCCCTTGATGAGAAATTAGTTTTTTTTATATGTGTAAAAAATCACTTTGCAAAAGGACAGGCGGCAAATCGGTCTTTCCAAAATCCCCCGATTTGAAACAAAAAACCCAAATAAAAGCTTTCTGCCAGCCTCAACCCAAACTCGTAAATCCCTGCTTGTTGGAGTGAATAAATATATCCAATAAATTAGTTGCCAAACGCAAATTACCTGCTATACTACTCCTATGCATACTTAAATCCCTGGCTGAGTCGTCCCTGGGTTTATAATCGCGTAAGCTGCCCGTTCCTGTGGTGTTCCTGCGGAATGGTTCTAGTGTTTTGGAACTATTTCTTTGGTTACTGGTTGACATTTCCTCAGTGCTGTTATCAGAGTCTCTGTTATCTGATTCGCCCGATCCATGACCGGCTAGAGTGTATTGCGACTGAGTAAGTCGAGTAGCATCCTCATGCCAAGACCGATGATTCTAAAATTCCCGCAAACAGTTTATTGATTAACTTCAACCTGCTAATTTCATGAGCTCACCCTTGATTTGCTGATAATATCAGACCCCGCTTTTCGCACTCTCTTGACGAACGTGGCTCCAAAACCTTTCCTGAAAAATGCGATGCATAAGAATTTTTGAACCCATTGCGATAAACCACAAACTTTTTGGCTGATGCGTTGTCAAGTTTTCGGTAATGTTCCATGATTTTCTCCTCCAATTTCTCCTTTTGCCTGCATAAGTTGTTGACTTTTTCCGTATACTGTTTCTCCTCCAAATGGAACTGTTGCTGGTCTTCCAGTGAATGCGTTAGCAAAGAATGATACTGTGCCAACAGTTGCGACACATGATCCATCAACGATCTGCGATCCGAACCTAAAGACTGGTTCATTTCAAGTAAAATCTGAAACCCAAAATTCTTCAAAATGTATTCAGCCCTTTAGTAGCGTTCGTCGTACATCACATTGCTGTCGCAATTTGGCATTTTCCAGGTGCAGTCCTGCAACAACATCCGACCTAGAATTGAGTTCTCCCTGTATTTCCGTTTGACTGAGACGCAAGTTTCGGGATTCCATCTTTAAAGCTTTCAGTTCGTCTTGGACGTTCTTATATTTGGTGTTCAGGCGCTCGCTGGCAGTGAACAGAAACCGAAAGTCGTCCTCCAAATTGGAATGTTCCGCTCTTAGATTATTTAAATTGATTGTGTCTGCTCTGAGGTTCTCTTTTTCCAGTTCGGCATTCGACACCTTCACTTCCAGGCAATCGTTTTGTTCTTTCAAACCCCTGATTTCTGACCGCAAATCCCTATTAACTTTCCGCAGATTCTCCTGCTCCAGTTTTAATTCTTCGTATTCGTTCGCAAGCTGCTCATGCAATGTCCTCATAGTGACTTGATCCAGCAAAATTTTCTCTCTGTCCCGGTTTTGTTGCGAGTGCTGCTTGGACAACTAAAACAGAAAAATATTCGTTTGCAAATAAGAAATGTAGGAGCTTTTACAGACGTCGTCTTTTTCTGCGACTAGTTGACTATTGGCTAACTGCAGGGCGGTTTGCTGAGCCTGCAATGAATGCACCTCCGATTTCAAAGTAGAAATATCCACTTTCAACGTGGCATTCTCGTTTTGAAGAACATCATTAGCTGCTTGCAAAGCAGCAATATCCGCGTATAGTTTATCACATTGTTCACTCCATTCTTTGCTAATGGATTTTGCCACTTCCTCTGCCTGTGAAAATTGAGTGGATACAATTTCAATCAAATTAGCTGAAAGGGATAACGTACTTGTTTCAGGGCGTCGCCTTCGAAATGGCACGCTGAACAAGGGGCTTCACGAACAGTTTCTTTTTCTTTAAACACCGCCTGAAGGCATTTGAACATGTCACCATTTTGCAAGATTTTCTCAACAATAATATTGACGTCGTTGTCTAAAATGTCCAGATTCAATCCCAGTTTGTCCAGGCTAGTTTTGAACTTTTCGTTGCCGACCTGAAACACGTAATGTTTTCCTTTAGTTGCACACCAAAAAGAATGAAATAAATCCCTCCTACTTTTTCACTGATCAGATCCTTCTGCAGATCCGCAATAGTCTCCGCATAAACAGAAGCCTTTGAAATCAGTTCCGTAGACTTTCGTTCAAATTCTTGCAGCTTTTCGATTTGCACAACTAAATTCGTGGTATCCGCGTTCAGCTTTTTGATCTCACGCTCGTACTTTTGCTTCTCTTCGACGTTCTTGTCCAGAGTGACTTCCTTGGTTTCGATAACTTCCCTCAATTTGGCAACTTCTTTTAGAAGGTTGGCATTTTCTTTTTCCAGACTGGTTACCTTGTCCTGCAATTCGTGGCCAAGTTTTTCCGCCTCCTCTCCCTTTTCCACTTCTTTCTGGTTGTAAGAGATAAATTGAGTTGAGCGGTGTTCACTCGAAACCCCGCAAGTGCTCCTACCTGTAAAGCTTGCAACTGTTCGGAGGTTTGATTTAAACATTTCTCAGCATCGTCAGCCCGTTTCTTCACAACATCGCACAGTGTTTGTACTCGCTGCTTTTCCTTTGATAGGCTGTCGATGTTTCGTTCTAAATCAGCAATTTTCGTCTTTTCATTTTGAATTTCTTGGTATTGTCGATCGGAAACGATTTTTAACGAATCCATCGAATTTTGCACCTTCCGGTTCTCTTGAATGGCGTTTTTGAACAGATTTTCCAACTCAACATTCTGCTGGGTCAATCGATCGCAGTTCTCTTGAAACTGCTCACACTTCAACAGCAACTTTTTCTTCTCCTTTTCCAACTCCAGGATTCTATCAGCGGTTTCATGAAAACTATCCTCCTTTAAGGAGTCAAGTTTGCTTAAAAGTCCTGGAATTGAAAACCGTTAAGGGCGTTCTGTAAAGTTTGGACATTTACTTTTGTTTTCCAGTTCTAGTTTTAAGGCGCGCGCTTGAGCATTGCTGGTCAATTGCTCAGAAAGGCTATTATCTCCTGAATTTGACTCTTCCATGTCTGAATCCATTGAGATATTGCCCAAGCTGGTTTCTTGCAAGGCTGACTTTGCAACTTGCTGCAGCTGAAGATTTTCATCAGCCAATTCTTGAATCTTTTCACGGGCAATGTCCCGTTCCTGCAAACAAAGCAAATTCCCCAGTTTCATTACCCATATACGATATATGTTTTAGTTGTTTGTTGCTCATACATTGTGATATAGTTTGTCACCTTACCAAAATTGCTTCATTGATGCGCTGTTTGGCGGCCAACAGTTCCGCCTCCAGTTCTAAAACTTGGTCGCCTCTTTGGCGTGCTCTAACCAGCTGCTCTTCCAGCATTTCTAAACAGAAATCAATGCCCAAAATGATGCAAAAAAGCAATCTATTTTTGTTATTAACCTCTTGTTTCCAGCAGCACCCTGTTGTCCTCGCGCAGTTCGTCGACTCGAACTTTGTAAAATTCGGAATCAGAGAGACGTTCTCTGTATCGTTGAATTTCCAGCTCGAATCTGTCCGCTCTTTCGGCCCGCTCTCGCATTGCGTCCGCCTCATCTCTGTAAGCTTTGGCTTTACGCGCTTCAGTCAACAATTCACTGTTCTGTAAAAGCGTTTCGGTAGTAGAAGGTTGATTTATATTTTTATGTTCGTATCACCTCGGCTTTCAACTTGGTCACCAAGTTTGTCGCATGTTCCAATTCCTCCTTATACTCTGCTAGAATTTCGGTTTTTTCCTCGCTGAAATGTTGACAATGTTTGACTACGAAATTTTAGAATTGAACTGTTAACTTACAGTTCCTGTCTCTGTTTTCTTAGCCGGGCTTTCCAGTCTGCCAATTCGACAGCCCAGTGACTGGACTCCACACCTTCCTGGGAACTTCTGCCTGATTCCACACCACTGATATTTTCCTGCCCTAATAAAAATATAGTAAAAATCTTGTCTTTCTATAAACATCTGTTAAGAATCTACCTAAATCTATAACCCATTGTTGCAAAAGCTTGTCCCTCTCAGCAGTCAAAGCCTTAACGTGAGTGTATAATTGTTGAGGCGCTTGTTCCGTCCAATTAGTTGTTAAAACAAGGTTTTGCCCATCTGTAATCTGAAATGGGGACGTTTAACATGGGTGTTGAATGCATTTGGAGACAAAATGCACCTGTTTAATGCAGGCAACAATATCATGTTGCACATCGACATCCAACTCTTTGATTCGGGCTATAAATGTTTCTTTCGTGGGTCCTTGAACGGCGCAACCTAATAAAAGCAGAACCAGCAACTTCAAATGAGTTAATGCCTGCTCTGAGGCTGGAGTTCTACCTGCAAAAATTCCCATCATTTCATTGGGTTTACTTTGATGGTCTGAGATTCTTACCAAGTGTTACACAGTCGGGAAGACTTACGATTACCTGCCGCAGCTCATCTTCGTAGATGCTTTTAATATTCCTGATAATACAGTGAAATATCTTTATTCTGGCGGCAGTTATATGAAAACCCTGCAAATTGGCCGGGGAAGGTACCGGCAGCGAGGGTTCTGGATCAATTTGCAACAGAACCTCGTTTATTGCGGCTCCATCGAAAAACGTCTCGTACACCTGCAGGGTCTCCGGTTTTTTCACGCAGGTTGATAACTGGAAAGTGCGAATTAATAACAGTTTGTGGTTAATGTAACTGGAAAGGTTCTGTTATTGACCGGGAAAAATCAATAGTTTTAACAATTTAGCAGTATTTACACAACATTAACAAAAAATAAAACAACATCTAAACAAATTATATTTAAGCTTGGAAAAGGCGCAAACTTTTTTGAACTGCGTCAACGTGACGTCCCTGTCAGGGAGCCCTGACGTCCCTGTCAGAGAGCACTGACGTCATTGGTGCTCATTGTTTTCTAATGGAAGACTAGCGAGATTCAACGAGTGAAAATAGATGGGAAAACGCATTTTACCGGGAAAAATCAATAGTTTTAACAATTTAGCATTATTTAAACAACATTGGCAAAAAAATTACAAATATATCGAAACAAATTATAGGTCAGTTTGGAAAAGGCGCAACTTTTTTTGAACTGCGTCAGCGTGACGTCCCAGATGTTCCTGTCAGGGAGCACTGACGTCATTGGTTTTCATTGTTTTCTAATGGAAAACTAGCGAATTTAAACGAGCGAAAACTGATGGAAAAACGCATTTGCCCAAAAAACACCTCTAAAAAAAGTTGTTAGTTAAGGATCATCTACACGGTAAGCTTATCTTTAACCTCGACCGCCCTTGGCTCATGAACTAGTAAATTATCCAACTCCTCTATGTTTAAGGGCAGATAAACCCAGTACTCTTCGCTTCAAGTAATTGTTCTATCAAAATTCAGCAATCAAGTCCAGAGATGCACAAAAAGTGTTAGTTAAAGTACATCGTCCAGCTACCTAATTGCAGTAGCTGTAAGTACAATTTATCTAGAGAAACTCACCCACTTGACAAGAGGTCCACTCAGGAATTCCTCAATATCGCTTCTTGAAGCAGCCATTTACCGAATTCTTCCTGTCTTCAGGTCGACAATAAACTGCACAAATCTGTACTGTTATGTGAATGCATCAAAACGGAAATAATACGAAAAGGTCGAAAAAACTGAGCAACCAAAATCAACAGCCACCCCGATGAACTGAGCATTCGTTAGAGCATTTCATGAAAAAATTAATTCACTCTTCACCTAAATGAACTTAAATTCTTTAACTTGGAAAAACAAATATTATTGCGGCCATCTTGATTATGATTATGGCAGGCAAAGTAGTCTACCGTGTAGGGATTTGCACCGAAATCGACAATCGAAGCTTAATATAATTTAGCTAAATTAATTTTTTTAAATTATAAAAATGTTAAGATTGGGAGAGAAATAACTACCGTTTGGTTATACGCCTTGAATTAAATAATAGTTATTTAATAGACTAATGAAAAATTTGTCACTAGCAATTGTAGCAAGTTCCTAGCAAAAGGTTGCTGATGCTTTTCACCTTTATATCTATGTTTTTTTTTTTCAGCTGAGTTTTCTTTAACTAGCCAGAACCGAACGTAACAATGACGTAGTTTCACGTCATCATTACATCAAAATCACAAAATTTTTTTAACGTCATATGGACTTGATACTTTTTAATAATGTATGTTTTTTAATAATTTAAATATGTATGTATGTATGTAAATATGTTCAGAAAATGCACTGCAAGAAAATTCAAATATCTACTCGTGTTGGGAATTTTAATAAAAACTTCTTTGTTTTAAAGCAAGCCCCTGCTTACAACTTCAGAACTTTAAATTTTTTTCTAAATCAACCCGTTCTTCGATTTGCATGATGATTGGAATTTTCAGACTTGAATGTCTTCATTCAATATAAAAAAAGTTCAAGTTTCTGCTCAGATGAGCTTCGAGTTGGGATTCTTTCGAATATTATTTGCTTTTAATCACGTCACGTACTAGGACTTTCACTTTTTTCCAAATCAGCCGGATCTTGGATTTGCTTGAAAATTTCACGATTTGCGCACTCAAAGGCGTCTCAAATTAACATACAAAAGTTTAGGTTTCTGCTCAGTTCAGCTTCGAATTGGGAATTTTGAAAGCTTTTTGGTTCTGAAACAAGTTAGAACTTTAAAATTTCCAATTTTTTTCACATTCAACCAGACCTTCAATTTGCATGAACTTTTCTGGATTTGCTCCCTCATTTCTCAGGAAAGCATAATTTTTTGAACTAGTTGACCATAAATAGCAGAGGAACCCCACATTTTTTCTTAATAAAAGTGTTTACGGGTTACCCTGTATAATAAAGCCATCAATGTTAGGATCGAAATAAAATCTTACAGATTGAGTTGTTGAATTTATTCTTTCTTTCATAAAGAAAATATATCCATTAACTCATGTTACGTCCTAGAAACAAAATTCCCTAATATATTTAACAATTTAGTGCCGATTCTGTTATAAAATTACACAAAAAATACTTCGGCTACATGAAGAAAACGAACTGACAAACCAGTATAAACTCAACTCAGTTTTTTGGAATGCGGAAAGTTCATTGAATGTATAAAACTATTGCCAAAGACAAACTTAAAAAAAAAACATACAGTTTTCATTGATTAGGTACTTTAGAATAGACTGAAAACTGTGAGCAAATAGCAATCGAAATCACACAATCCCTGTGAGAAAAGTTCCGATCTTAACAGGGTGAGAATTACTTTAAAAGAACAGTAGCCAGTTGTTTCAGCGTAGATCACTAGGTTTTTATGTTGAGGGTTAAATTACACCCTCAGCTCTCAGTATCGGTTCCCAAATTCATAATATAAAACAATATATGAACAGTGTAGAAAACTTCCTTAAAACGCAAGGTTACTTAAATTGTTTCACTTTTACTCTCTGCCGCCATAAATCGTCTTGGTGCGTGTTTCAGCCAGACTTTGATGCAATTGTCAATATCAGTTACATTAGCGTCTAAGGTGAAACTTATTGCACCTACAAGTATTTAAATATAACTACTTTAATCAAATCTAGATGCTAAAAAACACTTACTGATAATGACGCTTCTAAGGGCCAAATTGAAAAACGGTCGCTTGCCATTTCGCGTACCAAGAAAACTGAATTCAGCCGCCACTTCATTGGATAACATATACTTTAAAATTATATTAACTTTGGAAACTAGCTCTTTGCCCCCGAACGTAGCACAATAACTCGCCTGAAAAATTAAAAAATGTTTGATGACACCACACAATACAGATTTTTTGAGTATTTCTCACCAACTCGGCAGCTTTTTCATTGTTTTTTAAATATTCCTCAAGGGTGAATATATCGTGAATCGATCTAATGGGAAAACTCACTGGAATATCCTCGGGTAATTTTCTGGTCAGAAGCGATGTTGATAACGGCGTTTTGAGTAGCGAAAGTATTTCATCATTCTGATATTTTACTTGCAGTAGAAGATTGAGCATTTTTGCGCTGTAATCTGCAACAAGTTTGTTAGTTAGTCACCATTCAAATTTGGGTCGGAGATTTACCTGGGCGCTGCAAAGCATCAGAAGTCGCCATAAATGGATATTGTGGGGATTTTTTGACTGGGTTTAAAGCTGGAAAAACACACTATTAGTCAATTCTCAACTCAACGAACTTTCAGTTTATCTGTTAACGACTGATAATAGAGGAATTTTGCCCAAATAAAACCCGGTTGGTACAAATATTTTATTGCTTGAATCACACTACGTCTAGTCCCTTTAATGGAATTTTTCTGCGCCTTCAAGACTGGCATTTTTGCGTCTGAATCTATTTTAGTTGCTTCGGTTCGGAAAAGGCATAATTGTAGTTAAAACAGCAGTTACTAAGCAAATGGAGCCTCATCGGTTCATTTAACTATACTTAGGCAACTTATTGACCTAAAAGTACAGAAAAACAGCCAATCTATTCAACACATGTTTTCGTTTTTAAGTTAGTAGTTACTTGGGCGTAGTGGAAATACCACTATCCCAAATGCACTTTTTTGCACATGTGATTTCTAAGAACAGCCCAAAACCGTGTATTTTACAAAGTAGAACCGCCCCTCATTGTTAAACGGGGGCTAATGTGTGCCCCCCACTGACAGTTTAATGCAATTCTTCATTCTGCATATATTGACTAGAATACCAGTATTAGGGTGTAGATCAGCCATCAATCGAGCCTATAAAGTAAGGCCGACTGAAGACTTCGCCCTAAAAGTAAAAGCTAAGTGATCCTGAAAGGTATTTTTTTCTCGCCATGGTGAATTTTTCTTTGCCATCTAAAGTAGACCTTAAATCAAGCACTTTACGTAGAGGACGACTCGCAGGTCTAAAACAAACACTTTAACTTTAAAATTGCTTTTTTCTCGTTCATTTTTGTAAACTCAGTACCCCCGGACAAGTGTGGTTATGTAACGCAATGCGTCAGATCGTCAGCCAGATGCTAAAAGTCTATTGGGATGTGACGGCACAAAATCGGGCTATTTTTTTTGTATACATACTATTTATATCCTTGAAGAAATCGATTTTCGAACTATTCTCTACTGTGGTTAATGCAATAATTATGAACTATAATCGTATTTTATCAAGAACTTTTTTTAGTGAAAATGGGTTTTTGCCTACTATTCACTCATTAAGATGGACTAATTAGTACATCTTAATTAAATAATTAAATTAATTTTCCATCAGCTAACAAAAATATTACGCTGGGTTTACAGTCTTTTATTTAGTGTTTTCGAAATTGGCTCCATCCTGGAAATTCATTTTACGCGCTTTTCGGTTCGTGTTCGGCTCCAACCAGTATTTTTTCGCCGCTTATTCGCCTGGTTTCAAAGTTTATTTTTGAAAAATCAGCTCAAAATTGCTCAGATTCCACTGAAATTCCTTCAGTTTATTAACGTTTCGTTATGGGGGTGCGAAAATTGCCAAAATGTCATGAAATAATGCACATGTAGATTCAGTGATTTTTATTAATTTAGAAAATCACTGTGTAGATTAGATAGAATGTGGCAGTGACCTTATCTATGCCAACAATCATTTCCTTATTTATACGGTCCCAACCTAAATATTTAAACCGAGAGCAAATTTGTTGAAAAAACCTAATAAATTGCAAAAGAAGTATTATTTAAAGACATTTTCTGCATCTGATATATAACGTGCAAGTGAAGAAGACATGTTTTAATGTATATGATAATTTATAAATAATTGGAACCACTTAATATTCTAATCGTATATGAAAGCATCGTGCAGCGGTACCAATTTTGTAAGTGTCTTTCGATAACATTTTGTTTTTTTTATTTTCCAATAATATCTTTCTAAGTAAAGTTCTAAAGTAAATTTGTTTCTTTCTAATAATAAGGTACACCAAAAATACATAAAAAATAACTACCTCTACATTTCAGAGCGGAATTAAGAATCAGTAATAAATTAAAATAGTGAAAATGGAGAATCCCAAACACATCTTGCTATTCAGTGGAAAACGTAAATCTGGTAAAGATTTCATTTGTGAGAAGCTTAAATCCATGTGAGTAAAATAGTCTGGCTGTTACCTTTCTCTGCGAAAATCGAGTCCAGCAGATAGTTTGGCTATTCAAGCTTTTTTACACGAAATGAAATTTTAGAATAGGAGAAGACAACTGTTGTATAGTACGCATATCCGGCCCATTGAAACAGTTATTCGCACAAAATCATAATTTGCAAATAAATGAATTAATGAGCGATGGACCGTACAAAGAACAACACAGACTAAATATGATAACTTGGAGCGACGAAATCAGAAAGGAGGATCCGGGTTACTTTTGCAGAGCAGCTAGCAAATCAGGTAAACTGGTTTGAAACGTTAAATACCATCCAAAGTTTAATTACTATACGAGTATAATTACTTTCTTAATTTGAAAAAACTTCGAAAATCTTTGAAAAACACGCAACTTGCTTCCAATGATTTTGGCGCTCTATCTCCAAAATACCGTAATAACCTGGTGTAATTTGTAAATTTCGGAAAAACGCAAATAGTTAGTAAATTTCAGCACCAACAAGAAGACTGTGGATTGTAAGCGATATAAGACGAAAGACTGATATCAAATGGTTTAAGGAGAATTACAGTAATTTGAAGCTAATCAGAGTATCGGCTGATTTAAAAATCAGAAAGGAAAGAGGATGGATATTCACAACTGGTGGTTTAAATCCGTTGCGTTGTTATAAGTGAGGAATTTCACGAATGCCAACTTTTAGGGGTCGATGATGCCGAGTCCGAATGCGACCTAGACGATTTTCACTCTTGGGATATGGAAATGGCAAATAATAATCACGAAGATTATGAAAATGCCATCCGTACAATTTTGAACTTAATTTCCTAATATTGTTGGATGTTTTTTAAACCTTTGGTGGCGGTACAATACAGAATAAAGTGACTGCGAATGCGATTTTTTTAACTGTGAATTTAACCTGTGAATGTGATTTCACTTGTGGTTGCCGTTTTCGTGATATAGCAACTGCTAGCGTCATAAGGTGATGGGCAATTGTCCGTCACTTGCAGAAACAATTTTAAAACATTAATAATCCATATTTTTTAAATAGATACCCTTATTTAGGTATAGAACAAATAATATTTTATACTTAAAGTAGGCCTAGGTAACACTGTGTTGAGTTGCGCTATTGAGTTGTTGCCGCTCTCTGAGTTTTACTCATCGGTTAATGAGTTATAAGTAATTTAAAAAAAGCTAAAAAAGTCAACATTTTTTCTGAATAACGTTTTACTACTTTGAACAAACAACTAATAAAAGTCGTCTAGATTTCTCCAGCAACAGAACTGAGTCCAAAAAAAGGCGACGGGTTTTCTTGTAAAATCGATCTCTTAATTTTTCGCATAAAATATACAGTTTGCCAGTATTTTACAGTAAAACGTTAGGAAAAACCCGGTTTTTCTGTTTAGTGACAGTGTTGATTAGAAGTATTGACCTAAAAGTGAAGAAACCTCAGTCCCCAAGAGTTTTCCCAGTAAATGATTATAAACTTTCGATTTTTTAGTTCGGGGAAATATTTTTGGAAAAGAACCCAGAATTAATTATTAGGGTTTTGTCCATGATTCGAAGATGCAAAAAGTTTTCCAAAAGTTTTTGCAAAGCGGTTAAGGAGGTTAAAATCTATCTTATAATTTTTCACATAAAATATCTGAAGATTGCCAGTATGTTAAGTAACACTAAAAAATAATGCAATTTTTGCGTAGAAAGAATTGCTTAATAGAAACTTTGTTAAAACTAGAATGAGCTTGAGCAATGAGCAAAAAACTGAATAAAATTATTTCGTTTTTCGGTCAAATTCGAAGCTGAAAAGGGTTTTCTAAAATTCCCTGCAAACTGATGAATGAGGCGAATTTTCGGGCAAAATTAATTTTGTAATTTTAGTCTGAAAAGGCATTATTGTCACAAAAGAAGGAAACCATCAGAAAATAATGTTTTTTTTTTGCGTTTTCGATTAAAAACTTTTACTTTTGTGATCGGTTTTAGAGAAAATCTTAATGGTTTTCGGGGAAAAACGGGAGGAATTTACTTTAGTTTTTGCCTCGAATTCGACGCTGAAAAAAGTTTTTGTAAAATTTTTACAATGCTATACATTTATCTTGCAATTTTTCACGTAAAATACCTCCAGATCGTCCGTATTTTTAAGTGAAACTCCACAAAATAGAGAGATATTGAGTAGAAAGTGAAACAAAAAAATTAAGTCAAACCTAAAAAACCACATTTTCTTAACAAACTTTACAGTCTTCAGAGAAATTGAGGTGACGAGATTTCCAAATAATCTGTTACAAACTTTCGCTTATCCTGTTCGGTTTTTAATGGAAAAATATTTGATTTTTGTTTGAAATTCGACGCTGGAAAAGTATTTAAAACTTTTTACAAAGCGACCAGATTCGAATTTTTTTCATAATTTTTCACGGAAGATGCGTTAAATTTGGCAGCATTTTTAAGTGAAACTTTAGAAAATGGAGTATTTAGAAGAAAAGAAGGAAGCTTGCACACACTGAGTAACTTGACTGAAACTGGAAAATTCTGAAATTTTTAAGTCTTTAATGTTAATGTAATGTAAGTTAATGTCCAACTTTGTTAAGCGGCAAGAAAACAGACATACTTTATTGCGCAAAAACTATGAATGCTACAAGATTTTACAAAGCGCACAAAATTGTGAACAAATGATTAATGCATCAACCAAAAAAAAATGAATCGATTCCATCCATCAAATAAAAAGTTCTGGTAGTTTTTGTACCACGACACTCAAGAATTCACCACTTGTCCAAAATGGCTGAACTCGATTGTTTCATCAAAATATGAGTCTTACATAAGAACAAATTGACAGCGAGTTTCACCAAAATATATCGTACCATTCCCCCGATATTTCGAAAATGAAAATTTTTTGAAGAACTTTGACCGTCAATAGCAGATGAGCCAGACATTTTTTGTTAATAAAAGTCAGGTCAGATCGTTTTCTTTTATCCAAAGAATATCGCATTACCCTTTTGGTCATGTGCTTACGGGACACCCTGTACAGGGTTATTCACGCTATATGGCACGGAAGTTTGCGGCTAAACCGTTTGATTTTTTTAAAGTATTATTTTATGAATTGTCCGACGCCTACCGAGCGCACATTTTAAAAATATTTTTGTAATGTACAG
>NW_026017110.1:47967505-48019248 GCF_020466585.1 Dendroctonus ponderosae | reverse complement strand
TGAAGTCAAAAACGGGGGTTTTTTAGTTGGTAGAAATCCAACACTACCCAGTGTCACGGGACACTGGGTGTCTTCGAGAAGATTTTTATCCTCCAGCCACCGCCGGGCAAACAAAAAAAAAAAAAATGGGGAGTCAGTGAAGTGACAGCCGCGCCTGAGTGCAGAAGAGGTTAAACCCCGCGAGTTGGAAACGCGTGTTTTCCGTTTGTTATTGTTATTTTTTTTGTGAAGTTGACGTTAATTTAGAAGTTAGTTTGTTCCTGTTCCGTAGTTAAAGTTGTACAGAGTGGAATAAAAGTTGGAAGCAGAGGAAGGAGTTTAATACTCGGCCATCCACGGTACAATATATAGGGTATTTCATTTAGAAAAACACAACTTTGATACTTTTAGGGCTTTTGGGACACTCTGTACATTACAAAAATATTTTTAAAATGTGCACCCGATAGGTGTCTGTCGATTCATCAAATAATACTTTGCAAAAAACAAACGGGCTAACCGCAAACGTATATAGGTACAAAAAGTATTATATACTAAGAAAAATTATTATAAATTTACTTGTTTTATGCTAATTAAATATTAAAAAACAAATATTTTTTTCAAAATGTGTATTTAAAAAATATTTCTTTTTGCTACGAAGTATTTTCTGCTATTTGGGAATTCAAGGCTATTGCTCAAAGTCTTTTTTCACTGAAGAACAATGGAGTGATCGCATATTGCGAATAATCAATTAACTAATTTGAACTGAATTCAACTCGAACACAAACTCGTTCAGCTTATCCCAGAGCGGTACATAAAGAGCCATTTGATCTGGAGTGATAAACAACTTCGGGGCTCCGTTTAAAATCAAGTTGATCACATCGAGCAGTTCTTCTCTTACGCCATTTTCAATGTTTTTGAACTTAGATGTATCACTTACAAGGTGTTTGCATAAAACGTTAACAAAGCTTCCAATGGTTTTGTTGTATTTGTCAAACGAGAGGATTTTGCGCCAAACTCTTTCAAGTTTTTCTAGCTGCTTCAAACATTGCCGAATACATTTTTTGGTGTTTGGTTGTAGTTTCATTATAACAGTACCATCCAATTTAGCTTCTTTCATTGTTTCATCGGTCTCCTTCAGTTGCTTTAAAACGTACTGAATGAATATGTGGCGGCCGGTTGTGGACATATTTATAGCTTCTGCTAGAAAATTGAAAAAATCTAGCGGCTTCAAGTGTTTGGCATACAGCTTATCCCATGTGGCTGATTTGCATGCGATATACAGGCAGTTGTTCATAAAAACGGCGGCTGCTTGCGGCATTGCATTATCAGAGGATAAGTATGGCTTGTGGAACTCCGGCACAAAAACACAATACGTCGACATAATATTGCAAACTGCAATAAAACGTTTCGCATCACTATCACACTTTGGTGACTCTACTGCGGGTGGTTTGAGTAGCTGATCACAAAAGATCAATAACTCTTCAACGTGTCTTGAAACGGAGCATTGTGGAAATTCTAGATTGGAGCCTGCAATTCAACAGGAGATAATTTACTGCTAATTCAAACTGGGTGTTTTATCTGGGGGCGTTTTGAATCAAAAATATGTTGTCCACCCTGTAAAACTGGTTGTTTTTTAAATAATTTACTGTGTCAAGCAACAAATAATTTGCGTGATTAACCAGCGGATAGATTTATAAATAAATATCGCACCTAAAGGGTCCTGCGGATTATGTGCCACACCAACTTCGACTAAATCGAGCAAACTTTTTTTCATGATTTCCTTTGCTTGCGTTGTATATTTTCTGCACATTTTATCAATGCAAATATTTTTTTCTTGGCCAACGTACTCCAGAATGGATGGAGTCGCACTAGTAAATATTTGCGATTCTGAAAGGAAATAAAAAATAAAAAAATACATTATCACCGATCACGTTCGAAACGTTTTGCAAATGTTGCTCACCTAACAACGTTTTCTGTAGCTTATCAGTAGCATCAATAACGATCTTGTAGTTTTGCAGTTCCTGAACATCTGAAAGTATGGTGTCTTTCAAGCAATTTTTCACAATTAAGTCAGACAATTGACTATTAAAATCCGCGCCAATATATTGCAATACTGTGGTCGTTTCTGAGATGGTATAAGGCAAATTGGCCGCCAGGAAATTTACTACTTGCTCCAGATTATTAAAAACGGTTGAATAATTCGCTTTGTTACGCGATTCTTCGCGGACAGTCAGCAAATTATAAGCAGCATCTTCGTTTTCCGTCAATATTACGCTCTTATTTATAATAGGAACAAAGATATATTTCCACAGGTCGTTTGCTAATTGGTGCAAAAATGCCTCGCGTTCAACGCAACTGCACAATGCTGAAACAATGTTCTCCATTTCTTCATTTTGCTTTCTTATTTTTATTGTCGTGGTATATTTTGCGTCATCGCATATTATGTCGATGTTATCAGCAAATTTTTGGCCCAATTTTTGATGCAATCTAGAAAATCATTTATCAAATAGTAACTAGATTTTCATATCCAGGGTGGTTTTTTAGTGCGATAGAGTCCATTATTTCCGATGGTGTTGAACTTTCGAAAAATAGTTTCATATAAAAGTTGTTGACACCCAAAGTGCGCACATTTAAAAAATATCCTACATGATACAGAGTGTCTGAGAAAAGCGAGGCAAGATCAAAGTGTATTTTTCTAAATAGAACCACAGACAATTACAATAGTTAATTCTTAACGGATCCGTGGTGAATCGAAAGACGTATTTTTTGTATCTTTAACTGCTTTTTTGCTTCTACAATGAATTTTCAGATACCACGTTTTTAAACAAAATTTTACTGAAATGGCCATAGTAAGAAACGTCGCCAACGTCGCAAGTAAGAAAAAAACAATTTACGGTGCATATGCAGCGTTTCAAGCTGCATTCCATGAGCTAATGAAAAATGGGTAGTTCTATTTAAAAAAATGCACTTTGATCTTGCCTCCCTTTTCTGAGACACTCTGTATCATATAAGATATTTTTTAAATGTGCACACTTTATACGTCAACAAATTTTATATGAAACTATTTTTCGAAAGTTCAACACCAACGGAAATAATGGACTCTCTCGCACTAAAAAAACACCCTATATGTATATATTTCCTAAATGTAAAAGATATCATTCAGATTCTGCAGAGCCGCTTAACGTTGAATTTAGATTGCAATATTTATATGCAAGGTATCACAAAGTGGAAGTGAAAAACGTACGTTTCCTACTTCCCTACATATCTCCACATGTAAACTATTGGTTCAAAAATGAAGAACAAGAATTGTTAGTTAATGGCTTGAAACTTTCAATCATTTTTCAATCGCAACTTTACGGTGCTAATCTGATTAATGTTTAGTCGGTATCCCGCCAGTACAACAACCTGAAAGTCGGCGATTGGAACTCAATTAATTAAATTTTCCTAACTGTAAGCGAGCGGGTGATAAACTGGAAAACTTTTTGTAATTGTACTCCCGTTTTTATTTCTCTTAAAACGTTACTTACGTACTCTCCCTATCCGCCACCACCATTTGAAGAGTCTCAACAGCTTTGCGAATACTTTCGTCTGTGGGAACATCCTTGAAAATATTTTTTAAGGATTGTATCGCTTGATCACAGCCATCATATTGCGCGTGTTCTAGCTGATTTTTCAAATCATCAATCAATGTTAGTATGCTTCGAATACTAAGCAATCCCTGTAGGGTGCATTCAACTATTTTCAACTTTTCTTGGACATTTTTGGGGAGGTTTCGATTAACAGCAGATTGCAGTTTTGTGTTCAAACTTAACTCAATCCTACCCTCCAACTCATCTAATGCTTGTTGGCATCTCAATAGTTCTGTGACATGCATCCCATTTAATGTATTTCTGTAAATACCTTCTATAAGTTTTGATTGATTTTCAACATTTAAATCACTTACCGATGCTTGTATTTAACAAATACATCATCAACATGTTCCAAAATGTGTTTTCTCAATATTTCTATGTCTGTGCGTATGTCTGAAAGGCTTTGATTAAGATCTACGTTCGTTGCAGCCTCCAAAATGTTGCTAACAAAACTCATGATCGCCAAAAAATTGCTAAAATTCTTATCCAGAAATCTTCTAAGTAGGAGCAACTGCAGTAGCAATAAGTAAGATAAGGCGACGTGTTCGCAAGAAGTATTTTCTAATACTTTTTGAACCGTTTGCCTGCAATAAAACAGTTTTTTAATTTTATTTTAATTTGCGTCAGTTGGATTAGTTTTGGCAGTTTTGGTTTGTTTCGCATAGAATTGTTTTGAATATTTGCCATGTTGGTGGAGGCTTGACAACACCTTTGTAGTCCATTGTTTTCTGCTTGTATTTTTTTATAATGCTGTTATAATATAATTTTTTAAACTGCTGTTATATACAGGCTGTGTTGTGAGCACTTGATTCTAAGTGAAACAAACTTTCTAAAAAAACAAAATAGAGAGAAAAAAACGATCTGAGCTAAGTTTTGCTATGAAAAAATGACCGGCTTTTCTGATATTGCCGGGCAAAACTGTTCCAAATTTTTTTTTTATATCGGTAAACCGTTGCGACCGATTTTAATTTGTTAATGAAATACGCTTTAAATTTATTTTAATTTTAAGCAATCGAATTTTTCGTTGACTTGGTGCAAAAACTACCACAACTTTTTATTCTGTAGCTGGAATCAGCTGATTTTTTTTAAGTTCATGCACTAGTGCTTTTTGAAGATTTCTGCACTCTTATTAAAACTCTGCAACGTCCATAGTTGTTCTTCTTCTTCTCTGGTCGAATGACGTCCATAGTTTTTGCAAAAAAAAAATTATCAGCTTATCTCTTGAGGTTGCAAGTGCGACGTTGCCAACACACGGTTTTAACCATTTTGATTGTATTAATTTGCATGACGTCTATCAGCTGTTGTTGTTATTGACAGTGACAGTTTGGGGAAATTAAATGTTTTCATTCCACCCATTCATATAGTTTACACTGTGCATTTAATTATAGTGTTTCGTTACGTGGAGATTTCGGACTACAGTGATATTTATTTAACGATTAACAATGTGTAGTCTGAAGGCCAGTAACTCAGTTTGAGTAGACCAGTGTTTCAGTGAATCGGTTGTGGACAATGTAAAGTTACTTCACTGCGTCAAAGTAAGAATGGCCGACGGTCTTTCGACCGCCGACCGTATTTGCCGTATTTCCAGCAATATGAAGACCCCGGTTGGGCCCCGCGTGGTAACCATCAATAAAACGGAAACAGGTTTCGGCTTTAACGTACGCGGGCAGGTGAGCGAAGGTGGGCAACTTCGCAGCATCAATGGAGAACTATACGCCCCCCTTCAACATGTTAGCGCTGTACTGGATCATGGGGCCGCCGAACAGGCTGGCATCCGCAAAGGGGACCGTATTCTCGAAGTGTGAGTACTGAAAACATTTTCTGGCTTTATCTGCATGCAGTATTAATATCGATTTAATGTACACATGTCTGGTTAAGCAGACTGACCTCAAGCCTCAATACGACATTTGGAATGTGGAAAACTCCAGCTTTGTACCGTTCAGGTTATTGTAAACCCAAGTTTTGTTTAAAGTTTTAATTTTCGCCAGAAGGTCAATGAAATGGACAAATTAAGGCCGGCCAAAGTTTAACGTAAAAGCGACGTGATTGAAACGTTTCACCCGATTATCTACTTTCTTCATTATTAATTGGTTTGCTTTTAGAATTTTAAAATCGGGATTCAATTATTCACTGAAAGAGCACAGCAGATCACGAAATATGTTTCTTCAAAGTACTTTGCTATATTAAGGGCTCGTTAAATTTAATTATTTAAGCGACAATTTATTGTCGCTTATTAAAAGTACAAAATGTATTGTTTTGGTGTTTCAGAAATGGGGTAAATGTTGAGGGCTCCACTCACAAGCAAGTGGTGGATCTGATCAAGTCAGGTGGCGATGTTCTGAAGCTGACTGTTATCTCAGTCACCCAGCAGGTAAGAAAATATTAAAAATATATAATATATCTTTCTAGGAAATTACCTTAATAAAAAACTTAGTAGATCAAAGATAAAACTATAACAGATTGAATGCAAAAAGCTCCCAAGTTTATCTTTTTAGAGACTTATAACGCCCATAATGATTTCCTGGGCAACTGCTGGGGTTTGCCAAACAAACCCAGAAAGCAACCAATTTTTACTACCTTTTTTGTGTAATTTTTCAGGAGGCTGAGCGATTGGAGCCTACAGAAGAGAGCCAAGTGTACTACGATTACAGCGAGAAGCGATCTTTACCTATCAGTATTCCGGATTATCATTACAATGAATGGGGTGGCGAGCGGTATGTTGCGTTTAACATTTACATGGCTGGGCGCCATTTGTGCTCGCGAAGATACCGGGAATTTTCCAAGCTGCATCAAGATCTGAAGAAGGAATTTGTTGGTAGGTTTAGCTCGGTTGGCCGATCTGGTTCATTCCATCCCTACATAGATTTTTCGGAAAGCACACCCTAACGGGCAAAACATGCATTTAACACAACTGATTTTTTCTTTTAAAGGGTACAATTTTCCGAAACTGCCTGGAAAATGGCCGTTTACTTTAAGTGAACAGCAACTGGATGCCCGTCGAAGAGGATTAGAACAGTATTTAGAAAGAGTCTGTGCAGTTCGGGTAATTGCTGAGTCAGACATCATGCAAGAATTCCTTACCGATCCCGATGATGAAAGTAATAATATTCCAGTGGATTTGAAGGTAAAGGAGTGATATTGCATTTGAATATTTACTACTCCTTCCTGAGTTAGTCGCATTAAAGCAAATAAAAAAAAACGAGTCTTTCTTTGCCTGATATATTACAGATTTGTTATTTTGCGTGAACATAAAATTTCCCTTGTCGAACCGTTAACATTGAATATTCTAGATTTAAGGACGATTTGATTGAAATTCCAGGTATTGTTGCCAGATAGAGAAGTGGTAACAGTAACTCTGAAACGAAGCGCAAATGCTGATGAAGTATACGCAGCTGTAGTGAAAAAGATTTGTATGAGCATAAAGATGACAAAGTATTTTTATCTTTTCGAGATCGTCGAATACAACTTCGGTGCGTAATATTAGTGATGAAAATCAGGGTCAACAAATAACTGTGTTTTTTATTGGTCATAGAACGGAAACTGCAACCAACAGAATACCCTCATAACTTGTACATTCAGAATTATAGCACGGCCACAAGTACATGTCTCTCTATTAGGAAATGGCTTTTTTCGATACAGAAAGAGCTCACTTTGATGACGGATGTCCAAGCCACTTCTTACATTTTTTGGCAGGCAAGTCAAACGTGCGAAGCTAAGTAAATGTAGACGCTAATGTTATAACATCCTTCCAGGCTGTGGATGAAGTGAATAGAGGCTATATAAATGCAGGCGAACGGCTCTATCAACTGAAAGCCCTGCAGGACAATACACGTGCAGCTGAATACTTGAAATTAGCACGCGAATTGCCTGGGTATGGGGAAATAGTATTTCCACACTGTTCGTGCGACTCTAGGAAGGATGGCCATGTTATTTTATCAATAGGTGAGAGGAACTCTATAAATTTTGAAACTTTCTAGTGGCTATTTGGTTCAGTTGGAAAGATGCGAATTTTTAAAGAACAGAACGCAAATGACTAAGAACAAAATTGAGACCGATATTTCGTAAGATGGAAAAATTCAGACTTTCGGGCGATTTTTACGAAACTTTCAGCATTTCTAGGGTCAAGTGTCTTCTGAAGATGGTGAAAATTTCAGGTTGCTATTTAATTGAGTTGCGAACATGCGAATTTTTTATTTATGGAAAGAGCGCAGCTGAGTGAGAACAAAGTTGAATCCGATATTTCCTAGTGCGGTAAAATTCAGACTTCTGGGTGATTTCTACCAAACTTTCCTCATTTGCAGGATCAAGTGTTTTCTAAAGATGGTGAAAATGAGAATTTTTGGACTGCTTTAAATGAAAAGATGTTTTCTTATATATTAATTTGATTCGTTTCACTTGCAGGCATTAGTGGAATCAAGCTTCATGCATGCTTGGAAGATGGTGTTTTGGAAAGCCAAGTGGTGGTTTTAGAGTGGGATTGTGTAAGGCAATGGGAAATTGATGAGGAAGGCATGGCGTTCTGTCTCAAGTACAACAGACAAGACAAAACCCCTCGATGGCTGAAAATATTTACACCCTATGTAAGTCTGTTGATGCCTAAACGATTCGCTAATCATTCGTCTAATGAACTTTTCAGCATCAGTATCTTCTCGACTGTTTCGAGAAGGTAATAGAAGAAAGTAAATGGTTGGACACTGGTGATTGATTCTAGTGCCATGATTGGTTCTACGTTTGATTCTTGGTATTTTTTTCATTTATTAAATCGGGAACACTGAAATTATGCGAATATTTCCCTTAACTTAATGCGCATATCGTTGAAACTTGATTTAATTCTGTTTAATACTCGTTTCTTGACAATTATTTAAATACGCGGAGATTAAGCTCAAAGCATTTCTCTGTTCTAGGCAGTTGAGCAGTCGTTACTAGTTCTTGGGCAAAATGGTTTCCTTTCCTATGTAGGTAATTTAGTCTATTAGATACAAAAGTACTACTTCTAAGACGTTTCTAAAAATAAATGCAAAGTGATGCAACCAACCAGAGATCAGATCTAAACGGGGAAAGTGTGTGATAAGTTTCAGTTAACTTTACTGTGATATACGAGGTTTCTTAGTGAAATGAATGGTCAGGATTTGTGACTTATTTAATGGTTTAATGCCTCCTAAAAGAGGTAAGTTTTTCTTCGTGAAACAATATGAAATAGATTTAGTTCCGCTAAATTATTCAGTATTTGCCGCCGTTTTGTTGGATCTCAATCAGTTGAAAGACACATACAGGGGCTTCAAATTATACCTGTCGATGGCATTTGAAAATCCTGCATTTTATGAAAAACTAACTGGTCTTCTGATAGTAAAATGTCTTAGATTTTTCATTTCACCACCGAAAAGCAGTATTTGGTTGCATCACGCCGTGTTGAACGTGTACAAGTAAAACATTTGCCCGAATTCATAAATAGCTCTCTGCATGTTATAAAATAGTAGTCAATATTATTATGTGAAGACTATAAACGTTTAGTCAATTTTGAAACTGCGTTAGATAATTGAAGGGGATTTGCTTCAATTTCCTTCTATTGTTAATGTTAAAAACAACTTTCTATTCCTGTTTTTGCTCCAATTTTCACTCTTTCAACAAAAAAGCTCTTCCTATCATATGTATTATACAGCTATGAATAGCATAAAAGTAGTTAATCAACAAATAAATTTAAATAGTCCAGAACTATGAGTAATAGATAAAAAGAATAGTCGAATTTTAAGCCATTTACACATCATTGCATCTTACGGATCATGACGAATAATACAAAATCATTCTTGGAAAATAGACTAACAAAATCACAGGGTTTTGATAATTTTTTAAAAATTGTTGAAACTACCCAGAAAAAGTGGGATTTGTTTGTTGCAAATTGGTTTTCCTGTTAAGTAGTTGCCTGGTTTAAATGAATATTTGAAAGGTCTATTCACAAACGGCTATTTAAGCTCCCGAAACTCTAAACGCTAAAAAGAAAAACGGCGTTAGCAACAGCGAATTATTCATTAACATTCTAGATTGCGTTTTTGAGGATCTTTGCCAAGTAAAATCGAATTATTGCCCACTTTTAAAGCATCTTGTATTCGGACATTATTTTCAATAAGGCAATGATTTGCCAAGGCTGGATGGTCCTTTATTACATACTCTCCTTAAAACCGTGGTAAAATAATGATTATTTTACAAGAAATTAAATTCGTCTTTGAGATTGTGATTTTACGTATTGAGCTGTGAAAGTAAGCAGTGAAAATCTGCGTGCCATGACCAAAATGGCATACGGAATTTAATTTATTTATCCGTTTTTCGAACAATACTAATTGAATAGGTGGATTAATTATGTCATTTTGAACCTAAAACTCGTAACATCATATGTATTTTATTACTTCTGTATTGTTGAACATTGAAGGACATTTGCATAAAGTTAAAAAATAAAGTGGGAAACTACTGGAAGGTAGATAAAGGGGTGATTGGATTGATTAAATTGGAGCCAACGCTTAGGCTGAGATCAATTGAGTTTAGATTTGCGTGTTGGCACCGAATTTTTTGTTGTTAAAAACCCGTGCTTATCAAGGGAATTTTCACTAATTCTCACTAATTAAATAATAATTTTCACTAATTAAATTTTTACTAATTTTATCGGCTCTGTAAAATTTGTGAAACCCAAAGATGCAAATTGTATACTTTTTTTTAGGAAAATCCGAAAAAGGTCATCGGTATTTGTGCATAACAAATTTGCTGTTTGTTTAATTTTTGCAGGAGCAATTTTTTCTAGAGCGTAATTTCCAAGACGAGTAGGTTTATTTTTCATGTTTGTTCTTCATCGCCACTCGCGCGATTTTGGCTTTTAATGGTAATTTTTTTTTGGTTTTTTGCCGTTTTTGTCTTTCTTCGGACTAATTTTTTTGCCAATTTAGTTGGTTTCGTGCCTTTTCCCGTTTTTCGCTCTATTGCAACTGTATTCCCATCAGGAACTTCTTTTTAAATTCGCTCAGATAATCACCTCCTGAGGATTGGCCACGTTCTTAAATATCACCCTGTATAATGAATACGCTGTAAAATATTTTGAAATTATTAACTTTGATAAAACCGCATTAATTTTGTATAATTTATATAAAAAACAGCTTTTGCAAGTTTTCCAACTTGATTTTACTTTATGCTTATGCCTTCCGTTTTGTAGTTCTCCATTGCCGAATAATTTGGAGAAATAGACGAACAAGTAAATTTTAACTCTAGCATTTTTAATAAGAATACGAATATTATTCACGTTTGTATTAGTTGTACTTTTTAAATGAAATTAAATTATTTGACTGTTGCATGTATTATGGAAAAAGTGTTAGTAAATTGATTGATTAATTGCACAAAATCAGTGTTAAGTTTATTATAGTCTGATAGCTGGATTATATACGATTATTAAGCAACTAGAAGGTGGTTTGATTAGTGCTTTTGATTGAAATTCCCAGTGCTTCCCCCCGGAGTTAACGACATTTTCCTGCAAAAGTGTACGCGCGAGTTCAACTACCGATGGTGGCGCTGCGAATTCATGACATTTATACCATAAAACAATACTTACACACTTTTCGATCTGTTTCTATTTCTTTAAAAGCTTGTAAAAGTTGATTAGGACAAAAGACAACCAATCGCAATCAGATTTAAACACTAATGTCAACAAAACAAATGTCAAATTACTACTTAACTTGTAGTTATGATTTTAGCCATCGGGGCGCTCCGCTAATATCGATTTTTGGGAATCAAACTAGCGAAGAATTTTGCCCAGTCCCGTCTTTATCTATGCTCAGTCCTATTTGCTGTCCTTCTCTTGTGCATGTCAATGGTTGCTGTGAGCATACAAAGTAAGGTTATAACCGGAATGAAGCAAAATTTTCTTGGTGTAAACCACAAAATATCCCCCCTTATGGGGTATGTCCTGTGATGTAAACAACTTGTACATGTCTTCATCTATGGTAAACAACACAATTTCCATTTATAATTGTAATAAACTGTGCTGGAATATTTGAAAATGGACTCACTAAACGTGTACGAAATTGCGAATGTTCAGAGAGAAAATATCCTGCTGTTTTTGCAGGGCGCTTCTGAAGGGTAAGTGTTTAATTTCTCTTCCATATTTGCATAGAGGAAACAGGGGAACCCGATGATCAGGCCCTTGGGTTTGCATCCAACACTATGCTCATCTTAAGGAAAATTCATTTGCCAACCACTTTTTTTAGTGATTTTTAGGGGTCGTTTTTTCTTTTTCCAGCTTGGACAATGCCAGCGCCTGCCACCTCCTGAATCAGAAACTTGCTCAATACACAAGCACAGTCTACAAAGGTGGCGATAACATTTACAATAAGCTGTTACATGAGATTCGGTCGAAAATGGACACCGAATTTACTCTGAGAGTCCCGAAGCACCTTAAAAAGCTGGACTTAAACGCCCAAATTACCAAACTGGATTGTTCTGAACAGGGACTACACTGTGCCAAATCTGAATTAATCAGCGAATCCGAACTTAAGCAGTTTGCGGACTGGTTTGCTGCGAAACAACAGCCATCTATATTGCGCAAATTTACAGATAATGAGAGCAATATAATTGAAACTCCGCAAGTCTTGCAAAGCAAATCTCAGTTTTCGGGTGCTGGTCGAATTGCCAACAGGAAAACTGATTTGTCCCAATTCACCACTGCCAGGCACGAACTGGAGAACCAGAAATTTGCCAGAAAAGTAGGCACAGGCCTGGGCCAGTCTTATTCAGACGATAACATCAATACGGAGTCCAGAAAGAAACTGGGCAGTAGAAGAACTGCCAAGGGCAAGTTTGTGTCCCCACTTCTAGCACACAGAGAAAGGTTACTTTTTTATAGTTTAGTCGCCTATGTGTTCACCACAGTCTTGTTTTAACACTCAGCGAATCGAAAAATGAAGAAAAAGGAAGTTCAACGTTGGTGGACGACCGGCTGAAGAACATTGATCCCAAAATGGTCGAGCTAATAACCGCAGAGATTATGGATAAAGGACCTGAAGTGGCCTGGAACGATATTGCTGGTCTGGAATTTGCAAAGGCTGCCATTCAAGAAGCGGTAGTGTGGCCTTTATTGCGGCCCGATATTTTTACAGGATTACGCAAACCGCCAAAGGGTATATTGCTCTTTGGACCTCCAGGGACTGGTAAAACTTTAATCGGTAAATGCTTAATTATTTCTGTTAATGATTGATGCGAAATTGTGGCCTTTGTGAGTTGAATACTGCAGGAGGAGTTTCACAAAAATGTCTTGTGGTTGCAAAACGTTGGCTTTTCATTTAATGCAAATTGTCATTTTTCCAGGAAAATGCGTTGCTTCCCAAAGCAAATCAACATTTTTTAGCATCAGCGCTTCATCGTTAACATCGAAATGGATTGGGGACGGCGAAAAAATGGTCAGAGCTCTTTTTGTGGTTGCCCGAGTCCATCAGCCCTCTGTAAGTAGATAAATATGAACTGAGGAACAAGAAGATAGGGTTTTTAGATTTATTTTTTAGAAGGGTTTTTCCATCCCTCGCGTTTTCAGCTGTTTGCGTTTGAAATTCGAATTTTTAAACAGAATCGTCAGTTTTCCCGCGGGGAACAAACTAGTTTCAAAAAATTCCCTTAAACTCGTTGATGATGGTGGAAAGTTGAAACTTTCGGCACTTTATATTTTTTTAGGTTCAGGAAATCCACAGTTTCCCTGTGGAGAAATAAACTAGTTTGGAAAAATTCCCCTGAACTCGATGAAAGTATTAAAAACACCTTTATTCGAGTCAATTTTTGGTTGTTGCACTTACTATCCAGATTTTCTAGGTGATTTTTATTGACGAAGTCGACTCGCTTTTGACCCAACGAAGCGACACCGAACACGAAAGCTCTCGGCGTATAAAAACTGAGTTCTTAGTGCAGTTGGATGGAGCCACCACCGATAGTGAGGAGCGACTTTTGGTTATTGGGGCCACTAATCGGCCTCAAGAGCTGGACGAGGCCGCACGCCGACGTTTCGTTAAACGCCTGTACATTCCCTTGCCGGAACACCAGGTAAAATGTTTAATAAAACGGCACTAACAATGGATGCAAAACTGACCACAAAATTTGTTAGGCCAGAGTCGATTTACTGAAGCAGCTGATGGGCAGCGAGCGACATTCTTTAACGGATGACCAAATTGAAGCCATCGCCCAGCAATCTGCGGGTTACTCGGGAGCGGATATTAAACACTTGTGTTCTGAAGCTGCTCTGGAGCCGATCAGATCACTGGACTTGTCGAATATTGAAAATATTCAGGCTTCGCAAGTGCCGTCCGTATCGGTAACCGATTTCCAAAAGGCCCTAAGCAAGGTAAGGGCCAGTGTTTGTCCAAATGATTTAGTCCAGTACCTGCGCTGGAACGAGACTTATGGTTCTGGAATTAGCTTTGTTTGACTGTGGCATAATTTTTCGTGTTTAAATTATAGTAGTTTGTGTGAAATGAAATATATTTCTCGGTTCGTAATGTTTTTAGTGCCACTATTCCGCATACAAAACAGGTAATACATTTTCAGCTTCATGTATATGTTTTCGGCGCGATTGATATTTAATTAAATACCCTCACTTGCTAATAGGGGTCTAAAATAAAAGATATGGATACGATTAAAAAATTAAAAAGCATTTGTATATTACGAAACAAATCACAATATTTACATTAAACGATTTTATCATAAATAAATAATATAATCACATTATTTGCAAAAGTAATACAATTTTCACATGCATCGTTTTACCAAACATTAAATGTTGTAATTTGAATGTAAAGTTTGTATTCAAAATACCAATTAACTAATTAATTACATAACTAATAATCAAGGGGATATTTAAAAGTTGGACAGTCTTTTTGGTAAATATCTTGTTCATTTTAGTATTGTTCAAATCGGGTCCAGGACAGATATTTGAATTTGAATTAATTTACTTATACAGAAATTACAGACACCTATACTTTATTACGAACAAACATTGGAACACTTATTATTTAAATGGGCCTGTCTTATTCGATATTAGTCAGAATGTGAGAAGTCGGTTTGTGAACAAAACCGACTTCTCACCACGGGTACCAACCAAGTTCAGCCTATTGGGGACCAAAATCAGTAGCTTAAATTAGAAGAAGCAAATATGAAATTATTTGTCGAAAAACTGGTTATCAAGTGCATACATGTGTATTCTAAAAATAACGTTAAACTTTCAATACTCATATAAAATTACACATGTAAACTAAAAGCTACAAGGTAGAACGAATAAGGCATAATTACTCAATAACACAAATTGAAACCTTCAAAATTATTTTACAATGCGTATTAGAAGAGTAGAGTAAATCCACACTATGGAAGTAGTAACCACTTGTTTTTAACAAATGAACAAATTTTTTACATTCATCCAGTTGCAGACGCTGTAGGTGTTTAAAGACATTTCAGCACGACGTAATTATTTATCGTAAACCGACACAAATCAAGCAAATTATATTTTTGCCAGTTTATGATGCTAAAAATGGGTCATTATTTTAGTTTCAAACCAAAAAATCACAACAAAGTCGTTGCTCCAACTCGAACTTTTATCAATAATTATCGTTTTTGAATCTAATACTATAATTCAAAGGCGAAAATTAAATGAAAGTAATAGCAGCTACCAGTTGCTGTGAGTGTGTAAACACCAGCGATTTTTTTCATTGAAAAAATACAGGTGAACTAAGCTTATAATAGCGCAGAACATGAAAATACGACTAGACAAAACAGAAAAATCAAGTACCTACTTTATTCTTATTATTTAAAACAGGAGAGAGTCCAGAGAGAAATTAGAAGCATTCATTGCATCAGAGCTTTAAAGTTTGTTAAAAAATGTCGGCTGTACGCACCCCGTTCCACAATGTCCAAAACACCCACTTCCGCAACTTCATCGTTTGTATATTAATTACAGTATTAGATATATTTAATTAAAACCCTAACTAATCAGATTCTTCCTCAACTCCTTGATCAAATCCAGCCAAATCGACCGACTGCAGGTACCCCTTCATAAGAGCGTATTCTATTAGTGCTAGATGACAAAATATATATTGATCTGGCATTTGGATGGAGTAAGCTCGTTGCGATCGAATTTTTTCCACTGTTCCGCGTATGTCGGCGGTGCCGACATCTTCTAGCCTCGATATGCAAATGTCTAGAGTACAAAACGTTCCTAGAAAAAATGGTAAACATTGATCGTTGGCCTGGTTGAACAGAGACCGAAATGGTATTTTTACCTGTACGCCCAATTCCAGCACTACAATGGACAACAATGGGCGGGCCTCTAGGGTGGCCCGCCCATGTATCCTCTAAAGCGTTCACCATGCTCGCCTGTTGCCTCCTCACCCTATCCAAAAATTCGATCATTGCCTTAGCGGAAGCAGGAACTCCATAATCGGGCCACGACGTAAATTGCCAATGCGACACTTCCCTGGTTTCCTCCGTCTGAAATACGAACATTAATTAACGGAAATAGGCAAATGTTGCGATGTGAATACATTGGCAGTATAAAGTGCAAGTTTCCGAATCGCCAATCTCAGGCCGAACCCAGCTGATGAGAGCTAATAGGCTCGAAACCGGTCCTGGGGGTGCCTGAGGTTAGCGCGTTTCGAAATCTGCACTTGCCTATTTCAAACGCTCATGACGGCTCTGCTGATGCCGAGAGCCTTTCATTGTTCATTAATTAATATAGTTTATAAAATAGCAATTTCCAAAGTTTAGTGTTTTATTCTTGTGTACAAAACCCTCAATACAAAAATCTGCTTAGCATCTTTGACTCAAACTCAAATTGGATCAATTGCATGATTGAAAAAACCGTTTTTAGATGTAGAGGCAACGGAATGCGGACACTGGTACTGTATAGAGGAGTTTTCAGCTTTTTATTTGAGGTGTGGATTTCTTTTAATTTGAGTCATTGGTACTTTTATAAATAATTCTGAAAATTAAAAAAATATATATCTTTTTCAAAATATCGGGTATCGAGTATCGGTATCGGTACGATGTATTTTAGTGAAACTCGCTGTGAATTTGTTCTTATGTAAGACTCATATTTGGATGAAACAACCGAGTTCATCCGTTTTGGACAAGTGGAGTGAGGGTCGTGGTACAAAAACTACCAGAACTTTTTATTTGGTGGATGAAATAAAACTCTTTTTTTAGGTTGATGCACTAATCATTTGTTCACAATTTTCTGCTCTTTGTAAAATCTTGTAGCATTCAGTTTTTACGAAAAAAAAATTTCTGTTTCCTTGCCACTTAACAATGTTAGACATTTACTGCAAATATCATGATGAGGCATAAAATAATTGTAAATCAATCTCACAAATTCGTTTTGAATGACCTTCTCTAATGAAAAATTGACCGACATAGTCAAAGTATTAGGGTTTTGCAAAGACAACTTGCGTGAAAGCGTACGCGTTTACGCGGCGCATATTTGCAGTTAATGTCTAGCATTGTTAAGTGATTAGAAATTATTTGAAATTATATTAGAAATTTTACAAAGAGCACAAAATTGTGAACAAATGATTAGCGCATCAACTTAAAAAAATTGAGTTGATCTCATCCTCCAACTAAAAAGTTCTGATAGTTTTTGTACCACGACACTCAAGAATTCACCACTTGTACAAAGCGGATACATTCGATTGTTTCATTAAAATATGAGTCTTACATAACAACAAATTTACAGCGAGTTTCACTAAAATACATCGTACCATTCTCTCAATATTTCAAAAGATAGTTTTTTGAAGAACTTTGACCATCAATAGAAGAGGAGCCAGAAATTTGTTGTTAATAAAAGTTAGGTCAGATCGTCTTCTTTTGATTCAAAGAATATCGCATTACCCTTTTGATCATGTGCTTACGGGGAAACCCTGTATAGGGTGTTCCATTTAAAATAAGCAAGTTGATACTTCCGGTATAACCGGAAGTGTGGCCATCTTGAAAGTATTTTAGATCGCTTGCCAATGACTTCGACACACTGTTCAATTTTAAAATTTCTCCAAATTATAGTTTGCCACCCTGTATAACTTTATAAAAGTGACGTTTGCACAAGCGTATAAAAAGAAAACAATTTAGAGGGAGTGTTCAGTTGCAAAATTGAATCAGTCAAAAGTTGATTTCGCAGAAATCCAGTATTTCAACAATATGTTTGGTTTCTGGTTTCTTTCAGTTTTATTTGGGAAAAATGTGCGCAATTCAAACGTTGTCGCAGGGTTAATAAGATCTTATCTGCACCTTCATTCACTTTCAGGCCTAGGAATTTATTGAATTTCGCCCTTAGAACGTTAGGAATCTTCACTTTCACCGGGAAAATTGCTTGCGTGAGACAACTTGTAAAATGTACTCAACTAGAACATTTCTGCCCATCTTGCTACCAAACGGGAACAAAAGTGCAAATATGCGTTTTATTAGTCTATTTTTCAAAATGATATTTAGAATAAAACTTCTCTCGTCAGATATGCCAGAAATTAAAATATTAAATATGTTGTCTACACCCGCCATTTTTAATTTTGTGAAGTGTCGCAATATTTGACAGTCTGACGTTCAGTTGTCAATCTGCCGCAATATAATTTCTGTCTCCAGAAAACCGACAAAAGTTGTACAGAAAACTCCTGGGAAAAGCGAAAATTTGGTGAATCTTAATGTTAGTGATTTTATAACTGAAAATTCACGGAATCTCACTTGAACTGATGTGGGCAAACTAAAAATCATAAAAAACTGAGGGAGAGAAATATGCCGTCTCGCTAGGGAAATGGACTAAATAATGGCAACTTCTAAGGTTAGTAGTAAAAAAAACACTTTTCTTTCCTGGAACGGTGGTAATGCACTAACCAAAACACGTTTGCTTGATGGAAACGAAGAAGCTGACTAAAATCATTCGGTGATGTTTCTAGGCGCTTTTTGAAACGTTTTACGGCTTTTAGATCATAAGGAACCCAGAATTACTGCCGACGTGTCGCTTTCTTGGACGCGACGTCTTCAGAATTTTTTTATCATAGATTAAAGCCGGATCCATCATTTTGTACGATGATACGAAAGTGTTTCTATTGGTTGGAGATCTGTCAATTCGTCCGTCGTCGTACGAACTGACCGATCTTCAACTAATAGAAACACTCGTATCATCGTACAAACGGATGCATGGGACATGGGCTTTTAAGGTTTTACTTTAAGAATTTGACGTAAAAGCATTTACTACGTTTTACTCATGAGACCGATAAATTCCTATATTAGAATATTAAATTTGAAATTGAGCATATGCATGCACTTCCACAAATATTTGTTCCATTTACCTTTCTATTGGTTAAACTAATTGTTGTCACTACATAGTTCGGATCGGTCTCTACGGCGATTGTTCGCACAATGAAATATCCATACGTGTTTTCGGCTCCTTCCTCTGTTTCCCAATATTGATGGCATTTCGGTCGGCCTCTTTCCATTACTCTAGTGGTCATTACTATCACTAACGTATGTTGTTCCCATATCATTCGCCAAAAGTCTGGAGTCGTTTTTGCTAAAGGTCCTGAAAGGAACCAAGGAAAAGTTGATATCAAGACACTTTTCAATTCAAAGTAACTACCCCCACTCCCAAAAAAGAAAGTTTGACGTCAAAGTATTCTAACTTTTGCACTAATTATCCGCTTTTAACTATTTTTTTCTTATAATACGTAAGGCAACGTTGGGTATTATTTTAAAGGCAAAACTATGAGTTCTTCACATTCCAAGACAAATAATCGGACAAACATCGAGATGCGTTTTTTTTAAATAATTTTATACAACTTTTTATTATTATTATACAATTATTTTATATTAAATTATTTTATAACAAATTTATTTTTACTGGCGCTCAACGGAAAAGTATTGTCTCTAAGTAGGCCTGGGTAACACTGTGTTGAGTTGCACTTTTGAGTTGTTGCCGCTCTCTGAGTTAATGCGTTTTAATTCATTGGTTAATTTCATTGGTTAACTAAGTTATAACTCATGGGCGATGAGGGAATTTTAACATCGAACAAAAAAACCATCAACATATTGCTTTTGCGCATACGATTGCTTGACACTATTTGGTCTAAAACGGGAAAATCCGGAAATTTTCAGAGCGATGAGGGTGACGCGTTTTCCAAATATTGATTACATGCTTTTGCTGTATCTGGTCATTTTCGAGAAAACATAAAAACGGGTATTCGAAAAAGACGATAAAGAAGACCAAACTGTAAAGACGACGACTTTTCTTGTAAAATCTATCTTTTAACTTTTTTGCATAAAATACTCTCAGTTTACCAGTATCTTAAAGTAAAACGTTAGAAAAAAACGCGTTGTTCTGTTTAGAGAGTTTTGTTTATAAATATTGACCTAAAAGTGAAGAAACCTAAATTTAAATAAACCAAATTATTCACACCGACAAAAGTGACGAGTTTTTCGAATAATGGATTATAAACTCCAACTTTTTTTGGGAACAAATCCATAAAAAATTATTAGGGTTTTGTCCAAAATTCGAAGCTGCAAAAGGTTCCAGAACAAAGTTTACAAAGCTGTTCAGGAGCCGAGTGTTTGGCTCCTGTTCTTTCCTAAAACTGGAATGACCTGAAATTTTAAAGAAACCTGAAAAATCTTTAGAGCGATGAGGGAGGCGAATTTTCCAAATAATATTTGGTAACTTTTTCTCTCTGGCCGGTTTTTCAAGATAATCTTGATTATTTTCGGTAAAAAACTGAATAAAATTATTTGCTTTTGTGCCAAATTCGAAGCTGAAAAGGGTTTTTTAAAGTTCCCTGCAAAACGATGAATGAGGCGAATTTTCTACCAAAATTCGTTTTGTCATTTTTGGCTGAAAAGACCCCATTATTGTCAGAATAGAGGAAAATCATCAGAAAATAATGTTTTTTGCGATTTTGAATGATGATGAAAAACGGGAGAAATTTATGTTCGTTTTTGTCCCGAATTCGACGTTGAAAAGTTTTTGTAAAATTCCTACAAAAATATAGATTTATCTTGTAATTTTTCGCGTAAAAGACCTCCACATCGTGACTATTTTTAAGTGAAACTACAAAATAGAACGTTTTTGAGTGGAAAGTAAAGCAAAAAAAATCAGTCAAAACTAAAAAAATTGTTCTAGAAAAGGGGTTTCTAAAGTTTCCTGCAAACCGATGAATGAGGCGAAGTTTCTAGCAAAATCAATTTTGTCATGTTTGTCTGCAAAGACCCCATTATTGTCAGAAAAGAGGACAATCATCAAAAAATTATACTTTTTGCGTTTTTGATTAAAAAATTTTAGTTCTGTGATCGGTTTTTGCGAAAACCTTAACAGTTTTCGTAAAATTCCTACGAAGCCATAATCCAGATCGTCAGTATTTTTAAATAAAACTCTACAAAATGGAGCGTTTTAAAAATCAGTCACAACTAAAAAATCACATTTTTTAAACAAACTCTACAGTCTTCAGACGAATGGAAGTGAAGAGTTTTCCAAATTATTTATTATAAACTTTCACTTACTCAATTCGTTTTTTGATAGAAAATTGTTAAATTTTTGTCGCCAACGTCGAACAAAAAGTTATTAATATTTTAAGCTAAAATTTACAACAGTTATAACGCGTACAAAAATCTCCAGAAAAACTTATAGTACGATTTTTTGGAAGCATTTTGTTTTTTCAATAGCATCAACGGTTCAAAAACTATGCACCAAAACGGTTTTAACTGACAATCCGTCCGAATACTTTCCCATAATATTTTCTCTTCATGTATTTATGTCCTGGAAAAAATCTAATCCGACTGGATTGAAAAGTACCCATTCTAGATGTTGCGCTATCAAGGAATCCGTACGCTTCTTCGGGACACCGTTTTCTCCACTTACCTTGAGTATTAATAAAAGCATTTTTCTGTTTGTATCCATCCACAAAATTCGCATGAATGTAATCACTATCGCTATCACAATCGATTTCAGATAAAATAACTCTACTATGATCGTAACACAGCACATCCGTGTAACGGTTCTTCGGCAAATTGTTTCGCAACTTGGCAACATTAAAAGTTCCATCAGGCGGTCTGGACCGGATTTCGGCGTATTCCTGTATAAGCCCAGGCCTGAAACGTGAAACTTCCTTGGTAAGCGGCCACTTTTTCGAACCGCTCGAACTTACCTTCCGCGATGCCTAACGAAATCTACGAGCTGTACCATTGTGATCGCCGCCCCATCTCCATGCAAGGAGTCGTCGTCGCTGAAACCGCTCGATGCACTCGAAGGAGGATTCAGGTTGGCTTCTTCAGAAGACCACGTTTCTACAGATGCGTCTTTGCCCCCCGTAATATCAACGTCGCCCAGATCCTTTACACACTTCTGTGGCGAAGGAGTTTGGTCATCTGAAAATATCAAGAGTGAGAAACCTAGCTGTGTTTCCTGCCATTATCCTGAACTTGTCCAGGAGAAGAATTTTTTAAATCACCTAAATTAATCGGCATTTAGTCAACTACACACATTCATAAGATAAATGAATGAAAAACCATCATGTTTATTCCTGTGAGGTTCGAAAACATACAACTTCGAGCCTCAGAAGACCGATTTCGAAATTCACTGATACAGCACCGATTTCTGTAAAACAGTTCATCTTTTCCCAAGTAACTGGAAAACGGTCACTTATTCCATATTATACAGAATGGCTTTCTTTGGCTCAAAAGAAGACGATCCACCTAACTTTTATTAAGAAAAAATGTCTGGCTCCTTGGCTATTGATGGTCAAAGTAGGCCTGGGTAACTCTATTAATTTTTAGGAGTTGGTGCAGTGTTGTGCGAAATTGGTGCGCCACCCCAACGCACCGGCGCAGTAACTCAGTTCCGTCGCTGAGAAAATGTTGATTACTTTTTTTACTTGTTTTTCGATTTATTTCAGGGGCCATTTATCAATAATATTTTTAACATTTCTTCAAAATTTCAGAATTTTCCAGTTTTAGCAAAGTTACTCTTTTTTCTAAATTCTCAATTTTCTAAAGATTCACTTAAAAATATTGACGATATTAAGTTATTTTTCGCGAAAAATTATGAAATAAATTTCGAATCCTTCATCGCTTTGTAAAAAGTTTTGAAATCTCTTTCCAGCTTCGAATTGGGGCAAAAATTAAATAATTTTCTATCAATAAACGAACTGAATAAGCGAAAGTTTATAATAACTTATTTGAAAAACTCGTCACTTCCATTCCTCTGAAGCCTGTAGTTTGTTAAAAAAATGTGTTTTTTTAGTTTTGACTGATTTTTTTGCTTTGCTTTCTGCTCGAAAACGCTCTATTTTGTGGAGTTCTACTTAAAAATACTGACGATCTGGAGGTCTTTTACGCGAAAAATTACAAGATATATTTATAGCTTTGTAGGGATTTTACTTTTTTCGGAGTCGAGTTTTTCCCCGAAAATTATTAAGGTTTTCGCAAAAACCGGTCATAGAACTAAAAGTTTTTAATTGAAAACGCAAAACATCTAATTTTCTGATGATTTTCTTTTCTGACAATAATGGGGTCTTTGCAGCCAAAAATGACAAAATTGATTTTTTAGAAATTATTATTCATCGGTTTGCAGGAAACTTTAGAAAACCCTTTTCAGCTTCTAATTTGGCACAAAAACCAAATAATTTTATTCAGTTTTTAATCGAAAGTAATTAAAATTATATTGAAAAAAAACGACCAAAGAGCAACAGTTTACAAAAAATAATTAGGAAAATTCGCCGCCCTCATGCCTCTGAAGATTTTTGGTTGGTCATTTCAGTTTTAGCAAAGTTTTTTTTAAGCAATTCTCTCTACGCAAAAAATACTGACAATCTTCAGGTATTTTCCGCAAAAAATAATTAAATAAATTTTATTAGAATACTCGCCTCCTTCGTCCCATCGTAAAAGGTTTCGAAATCTCTTTCCAGCCTCGAATCTGGGACAAGAATCAAATAAGTTTCTATCAAAAAACGAATTGAATAAGCAAAAGTTTATAAATAATAAATTATTTGGAAAACTCGTCATCTCTATTCCTCTGAAGACTGTAGAGATTGTTGAAAAATGTGGTTTTTTAGTTTTGACTGAGTTTTTTTGACAAATAAGCAAAAAAACACTATTTTCCGATGATTTTCATCTTTACTGACAATAATGGGGTCTGTTCAGCCAAAAATACTAAATTAATTTTGCTAGATAATTTATAAATTATTCGGAAAACTCGTCACTGTCGCTGTCGCTGTGAATAATTTGGTTTATTTAAATTACGGTGTTTTAACTTTTAGGTCAATATTTCGAAAGACAACTCTCTCTAAGCAGAACAACGCGTTTTTTCCCAACGGTTTACTGTAAAATATTGGCAAACTGAGTCTTTTATGCAAAAAAGTTAAAAGATGGATTTACAAGAAAAGTCGTCGTCTTTAGTTTGGTCTTCTTTATCGCCTTCTTCGAATACCCGTTTTACCCTTGAATTTGGGACAAAATCGAAACAAAGTTATATTGTTTTTTTCGACAACATTTAGGTTTTCTCAAAAAACGACCAGATAAATTAATATTTGGAAAACGCGTCATCCTCATAGCTCTGAAAAGTTTCTTCAAAATCTCCGAATTTCCCGTTTGGACCATGTTTCAAGCAATCGTATGCACGAAAGCAATTTGTTGATGGCTTTTTTTTGTTAGATGCTAAAATACCGTCATCGGCCATGAATTATAACTCATTAACCAATGAGTTAAAACTCATCAACTCAGAGAGCGGCAAAAACTCAAAAGCGCAACTCAACACAGTTACCCAGACCTAGGTCAAAGTTCTTTGAACAAATGACCTTTTTTGAACAATCGGGAAAACGGTTTTTAATGGAACTCTCACAGTAAATTTGTTCTAATGTACGACTCATGTTTTGATGAACTAACGGAGTTTATCCGTTTTGGGAAAGTGGTGGATTCTTGAGTGTCTTGGTACAAAAACTACCAGAACTTTTTGTTCGGTGGCTGGAATCAACTCATTTTTTTAAGTGGATGCACATTCCTTTCCTGACATTCTTCTGCTCCTTGTAAAATCTTGTAGCTTTTATAGATTTTGCGCAAAGAAACTGTCTGTTTTCTTGTCGGAATCGGAAAATGCCCAAAAATTCTCCCTTTGATAAGAAATTTCCTTCAAAAACTCACATTTCCGGCGACATCGCGCCAATGTGGAATCTTGTGTAAAAAGTCGCAATCACTTACTATTGAGTGATGAAGGAGAATGTCCTCTTGTAGCACTCATGGAGGCAAGGCAATGCTCCAGCCAATCGTCATGATCCAGGACGAGTGAGCCGCCCAGCTGAGTGGGCAGCGACTCGCGAGGTATATGAGCCTGTAGCTGAGCGGTGGAAACTGTATAAACTCGTTCGCGCAGCTTCTCCCTTACAAACAGACGCAGAATTTTAAACGGTGCCTTGAACCACAACGGCGCAGTCACTATGAGCACTTTCTTCAGTTTGGCTGGATACCCTCCCTGCAAATACAACAAAAAACATGTAATTCATTATTGGAATCTCTACTGCTCTGGCACAGAGATACAGGAATCAAGAGTAATTTGGTTCTAGTCAACAATCGTTTTTCTGCGTGTCTCGCACAATTAAGGAAATGAATGTTCTTTTTCGCTATTTCACATGTTTTTAGGTAGGGAAATTCTCGCTTATTTTGAAAACTTACTAGTTTCAGACAAACTTAAAAATTAAAAACAAAATTAGGAGGCAATAAGAGTAAACAAGTGGGTAGTTTTAGATAGCTCAACCGGTAGTATTAAAATTTGAAATTCTACTGAAAACCAAAGACCAACCGTTATTGAGATATTTTAAAGTTTAAGTGGAAAATTAAATTCGCATCTATTATTTATTTCGGTGTCGAGTTCTTGTTGAGAAACACTGACTTTATTATACTTTTTATACCAGTTTGAGTTCAACAGTTTAAACAGTGTTCAAAATTAGTTTAGGATCGTGAAAAAACTAGAGAAATCCGCAAAAAAGAGGCCTGTTGAGTTAGCATTTTTCTAAAAGGTCACAAATTAAATAATAAATAGTTTCTGACGAAAAAAAAACTATTAATACGCTGCTAATGATGCCATACGAGTGAAAGTGGATCTGCCATTTATGAAGAGTTTCAACAACATATCAAGTCGTAAAAGTCCAAATTTTTATAAAAATGTGGCACGAGAGTCATGGGTGAGCGTGTGCCAAAATCCAGTTAAGTTTTGCGTCGCTTTAACGCTGAAGACACAGAAAGGCAGGCAGAAATCGTGGCACGGCTTGAATCTGGATGTTTCATTTAAGGAGACTTCTCCCAAAATATCACGCCTCAAAAATGAAAGTTTTCAGGAAAATCGAGCAAAAGACTTCTTATATATTTTTATATAACAACTTATAATGATGTTAGCAAAAAAGTGAACACTGTGTTGAGTTGCGCTTGTGAGTTGTTGCCGCCTCTGAGTTAATGAGGTTTAACTCATTTGTTAATAGTATAAGTCAAGGCCGATCACGGAATTTTAACATCTACTAAAAAAGCCATCAACATATTGCTTTTGCGCACACGATTGGTTGAAACTATTTGGTCTAAAACGGGAAAATCCGGAATATTTGAAAAACTTGTGAAAAAGGGTGACGAGTTTTCCAAATATTGATTAAATGCTTTTGCTTTCTCTTGTCGTTTTTTGAGAAAACCTAAATTTTGTCGAAAAAAACCAAGGTAACTTTGTTTCGATTTTGACCCAAATTCGAAAATTACGATAAAGCGACTTTTCCTGTAAAATCCATCTTTAAACTTTTTTGCATAAAATACTCTCAGTTTGCCAGTATTTTAAAGTAAAATGTTAAGAAAAAACGCGTTGTTCTGTTTAGAGGGAGTTTTGTTTAAAAATATTGACTTAAAAGTGAACAAACCGAAATTTGAATAAACCAAATTATTCAGAGCGACAAAAGTGACGAGTTTTCCGAATATGTAACTGATTAGAAACTCACTTGTTCTGTTCGAGGACATATTTTTGGGAAAAAATCCACACACAAATTATTAGGGTTTTGACCAAAATTCGAAACTGGAAAAGGTTCCAGAAAAAAGTACAAAGCTGTTCAGGAGCCGTGTGTTTGGCTACTGTTGAAAATTTATTTTATAATGGTCACAGAAAATACCTGAAGATTTTCAGTATCTTAAGTAAAATTAAAAATAATACGTTTCTTGCGTAGAAAAAATTGCTTAAAAGAAACTTTGCTTAAAAGAAACTTTGCTAAAAGTGGAATGACCTGAAATTTTAAAGAAACTTGAAAAATCTTCAACGCGATGAGGGTGGGGAATTTTTCAAATAATTTTTTGAAAACTTTTGCTCTGGCGGTTTTTTCAAGATAATCTTAATTACTTTCGGTAAAAAACTGAATAACATTATTTGGTTTTTGTGTCAAATTCGAAGCTGCAAAGGGTTTTCTAAAGTTCCCTGCAAACCGATGAATGAGGCGAATTTTCTAGCAAAATTAATTTTGTAATTTTTGGCTGAAAAGACCCCATTATTGTCAGAAAAGAGGAAAATCATGAGAAAATAATATTTTTTTGCGTTTTTCATTAATAACTTTTAGTTTTGTGATCGGGTTTTGAGAAAATCTTAATGATTTTCGGGAAAAATTGGAGAAATTTATTTTCGTTTTTGTCTCGAATTCGACGTTGAAAAAAGTTTTTGTAAAATTCCGACAAAACTTTAGATATTTATCTTGTAATTTTTTGAGTAAAAGACCTCCAGATCGTCAGTATTTTTAAGTAAAACTCTACAAAATAGAGCGGTTTTGAGCAAAGCAAAAAAAATCAGTTAAAACTAAAAAAAACCCTTTTTTTAGCAAACTCTACAGTATTAAGAGGAATGAAAGTGACCAGTTTTCCAAATTATTTATTATAAAAATTCATTTCATAATTTTTCGCGAAAAATACCTCAAGATTGTCACTATTTCTAAGTGAATCTTTTGTGAGCACTTAGAAAAAAGAGTAACTTGGCTAAAACTGGAAAATTCTGAAATTTTGAAGAAACGTTAAAAATATTATTGATAAATGGCCCTTAAAATAAATCTAAAAACAAGTGAAAAAAGTCATCAACATATTCCTAGCAACGGAACTGAGTTACTGCGCCGGTGCGTTGATTTGGCGCACCAAGCCATTTGCGTTGCACTGCGCCAACTCCTAAAAAATTATTACCTACAAAGAAGTACATATTCATAAATTATGGCATGTCTTGAATGTGAGTCTGCCATTTGTGGCTTTCAACCCAAAATTTCATGAAAAGACGATTCGATAGTAGCATTTAATTTAGAATAAAAAGTCTAATGCGCCCGATCGGCTGTTTTGTTTACGCCGACCTTCCAACCGGGTTGAAACCTGAAAATTGTCTTTGACAATATTGCCGTGCGAACACGCACTTTCTTCAAAATTGCCAATAAACAAACTGAAATCGCACTGCAATGAGTCACCTAAAGGGCTATCGCGCAAACGATTATATGTTGGTTTTGTAAATTTTCGATATAGCATGAATTTTTTCATAAATATGGCTGGATATTCAGTTGATTACAGGCAATGGACGAAATCGGTCGTATTTTATCGCATTGGTGCGGGTCATATTTATTCAACGAAGAACGACGAGAATGTGGTTGAATTCTCGATTGAGTTTATCAATTTTTTTAAATTTCCTTTTGAAGTAAATATTATTCGATTAGTGTTTTTGCTGCTGTAAATTTCGCTTTTGTAGTCTAGAAAAGAAAAAACCCTGAATCCTGAAGTGCCCGAATCGAAATAACACGTAGAAATATTTAAGTAAAAATACAGTGTGTCTCACATACAAATTGAAACCTTTGAAAATGGGCGGAAAATGTTTGAACTTCCTTCATTTCAAATCCTAATTTTTTATGAATATTTCTTAAAAAAGTCAATTTACACATGCAGAGTAAATATCAAATTAGGAAGGAAACCGTTGGACGTTTTTTGTATAAATAACGTAAACACATAACAAAGATAATTTTAGGTTTACGGCAAAATAAAGATAATTTATTGAGTCAGGCAATCACATAAATCAAGGGAAAATGGTTGACTAGAAACTTCCCACGTACCAAAGGCAATATTTACGGAAAAATTAAAGTAAATGTTGCATTAATTTTTAGTCAATGTTTAAATGATTCGAACGAGTGGCATCTGAATGTTTGCTACATGAAATCGGGAGATTGGCAAAAATTATGCAGTTTAAAAAATGGAAAAATCAGATTCATTGATTAACCGAAATAATTAAAATATTCAAAGTAATTACATCGCTTTCAACACGAAATTTGCTACTTCCAGTGTACACATTGATTCCATTCACACTCGAACACTGATCGATTTGCATTTTTCTGAATTGGAATTCCGAAAATAGTCCAATAACCCTGCGCCAGCTGATGCCATTTGCACATATTGGAGCAACTCCATACATTTTCAAAGAAGATTTTTTATTTTTATGGTAAATAATCACAAAAGACATTTTAACAAAATCTTAAATTTGTTGTTTTTAAGTTTAATTAACGAGTTTTTTAACTGCTTCTTCACACGGAAGCAACTGTAAGTAGGTGCACTAAAAACATGTTCAAAACCGCCAGTCGCATAAAGCTCAAGGTTCGGAAAAGTACAAAAATTTTAAATTGTAATTTAACATACGATTACTGCCGGGGCATTTATAATTAATTTCGCATGATTGCCGGTTTTTATATAATATTGCAAGTAGATGATGCGGAATAATAAAAGGAAATGACGTTTTCGTTATGGATGAGGTGCAAGCTTTTGCGTTGATTGAAACAAGTTTAACAAGCTGTTTTTTGGCAAAGAAATAAAAACAGTATGTGCAAGTGTACTGCAAATGCAATTGCAAACTCAAGTTTTTAATTAACGTCCTGAAAGGACTGACACTCTTTTAAAGCCTTATTTCCGATAACGAATTCAAAACCACTTTGAGACTCCGGCCGAACGGGGCCTATTTTAGCCCGCTTTAGTGAATTCGAATAGAAATGGAGAGCGCAGGCCAAGAACACACATTTTTCACAGAACACACAAACATTTCCCCATTCATTACGTAAGCCGCTGCATACCGCATTTCCCTCACAAACAACTCACCTAACCGATCAAGCCGACAAGAACTGCGATATGTTCCAGTAGATCAATTTTAAACACCTCACTAAACGCTATAATACTAACACGATTAAAAAAATAATTTATCTGAAAATACGCAACAGTTTTGCGAGTTGCGGATAAACTAAATCGATGCTCCCCGACGCTAGGCGTCTCGACGTTTAAACAGGAGCGTGCGCGCTGGGAAAAGCACCGACGACGTCCGTTCGAAAAAAATACGCCAAAATCTAGGGTGGATTCATAAATCAAAGGATAAAACGATGGGGGAGAAAAGCGCGTGAATCGGAGGCATTTCTGTATAAGCAGGGACGTTTAAAAGGAGACAAAGCATACACATCAAAAGAGATAGACTTTCGAGGTCATTCCTTGAAACTAGTGGGTTTTTCGGGTTTTTAGGCCATCGTACAATAGAATTTCTTCCTGACGTTTCGCAAGCACGAGTGGCTTGCATCTTCAGAGGTGGACAAAAATAAGACTTAAAACCCGAAAAACCCACTAGTTTTAAAGCATACATAGTTTATGTTCTTCATTGGCTCGCATACGGGTAATGATCTCAAATTTTTAATTAAAAAAAATGGTAGGTACACCTCTGCCTTCTTGTTCAATTTACGACAACAAATCCCTCTAGCCCTTTTTTCGCATGGGGCGCCGTTATGACGCAAAAAAATAAAATCCTAGACGCGCATTTTTCATTTCTGTAAAACATTATCAAAAACTTTCAAATCACTGATGAAATTTTTAATAGGCGCAAAACTACAACAAACGTTGAAAAAGACATCCCTCAGACCGGACATAAAATGCAACTCTTCGCTTCATTTATTGTCGTATTTGCACAAATATTCCTGGTGTATTTCTCATTGTCGCACGGCTGTGATTCGATTCCTCAGGCCAAAAATTTTCACCGGGAGTGATACACTAATGACTTAAGAAAACACCAAATACAAAACTCTAGGGGACTTAAATCCGGCTATCGAGCAGGCCAATGTTTCGTGCGCTCCCTACTTTTTTATCACTGATTATTGTTAAGTTCCTGCAAGTTCTGGTACTTCTTTCTCGGTACAGGAATTTTATCGAAAATTCCCTGGCATTTCTTTAAAAAGTTGTGTGAACATTTAAACTTAGCAAAATCAGCTCTTGGTAGGTAATAAAATCCAGCTTCTAGTGCTGGAGGATAAACCCATATTTCTGTCTCCGTATATCATTCGTGAACTAAATGGTTAAGCCATCGAAATGGGACATTTTTGTTTAGTTCTCCACAGAAATTTCAAAAAATCTATAGATTGCGAATGCTTCTGGAATGATGATGGGTAACAATCAGCCAAAAATGGGTAGACCTGATTGGCTTCCTTTTTCCTCAATTTCCAACTCCAACATCCTCCTGTTGATGAATTGTGTTTTCTACTGTAAGGTTGTGTATTTCACGAATTTATTTCGGCCTTATTTGCATTTCAAGCAAAATCGAGCAAGCTTTCAAGCAAAATCGAGTTTGGTGGTAAATTCCGGTTTTTTTCGTAAGTTCTTCATTTATAAAAAGCTTAAGTATCTGCTGAAATTAAGTGTTGATTCCCAGAATTAATATCGAAAATTAATTAGGTTCACTCAATTTGGCCAAAACACCGGCTTTGGTCTCTTCCCTGGTGTGTTTGCAAAACTCTACAAGAGTGTCCAAACAAATGTATTCATAATAAACATGCAGATGTTCGTTGATGCAATGATACTTAGACATTAAATCAGTGCTTGGTAAAATAAAACTGCAATAATTAGGTCATTTTCTGGTAAATTGTTCGATAAAATGCTTTCAATCAACAATCGTCCACATGGATTCGATATCAGTGTGAATCAAAAAGCTTACAAGTTTCGACCCCTTTAACCATATAAACATTAACAGACCTTGTTGGAATTGGGATTTTAAGGTTGCCGATACGCGCTATGGTTCGTTGAATCACGATCTTCATTGTTATTGAAATGCCTTCACCAGAAAGGAAGCAAAGAGGAAGTAAAGTGCGTGTCATAGATGGGTATTACTAATTAACTTTTTCAGTTTGACTGCAGCCGGGCAAGTCCGATTAACGTTGAATTGCTTTTGGTTTCATTATCTAATTACATTTACCCGTGGATTTCCACTTTTTTAATCACAATTTTGCAAGATTCTGACATTTTTGTAATTGCAATGGAGGCAAACGTGTTAATTAAACACTGGAGACCCAAAACTGCCATGTAAAGGCGTGTATAAATTCTGTAGTATCGTTTAATGTACGCAGTTTTGATATTTAGCTATGGAAAAATTGAAAGTTTCATAAATTATTGTTTTGACTTTTACATATGTTAATTGAAAAACAATAATTATCTCCTCCTAAATTTGCCTCAGTTAATAATCACAAAAGCAAAATACCAAATCGTATCTAGATTATTAACTCATTACTACGGTTTCCAATTTCATCATGAAATTTCGAAGATGTTTTCCAAAAATTCAAATGCGAACTATGAAGCTTTATAAACAAATCCACTTGCATTTCTGTATCTGAAAGCATATTGAAATGCGCGTTTCGGTATCAAATTCCTCCTAAAAGTTACCATTTAAACATGTTAGGTAATTATGATTTTCTTCAATTATTCATAGCGTGCAGTTAACTAAGCGTCCTATAAACAGAATCATCGCTATAAAAGATGTACCTCCTATGAACAAACTTCTGAATTTAAGACCGGATTTAAGGATTTTTCAAGGTAACTTCAAAAATTATTGTAGGCGTTATTAATATGAATGGTTGTTGGTAACGTGCAAAATCGAAACCTACGAATTTTAATCAGAATCTTCAAGTAACACGTTTGAAATTAGCCAACAAATCGGCGCAAAAATACACAAGTTCAATTCACAATTATCGAAAAATCACTTACTTCTTGGAAATATGGAGCAATGATTTTTTAATCCAATGGTTCAGCCACAAGATTACACCTTATTAACAGAAACCGCGTCTTAACGAAATCGAATTTTTTATAAGCGACGCACTGCAGTCAATGGTACGTCGCAAAAATCGGCTTTTGACTGACTGACTCACTAATAAAAGTAATAAATTCAAGCAATTTGGAGGACGGTTCCGTAATGAAATCTAGTTGAGCATACCAGCAGACCACGCAAGTCCGTTCTTATTGTTTATTGCTGATGTGTGGTACTTTACTTATAAAGGAGACCCATAATTAATGCATGGTTCAAGCCACGAGTATTACTCATGCCGCGATCCATCTATTAACCATTTTTATTTGCCGCGTAATGTAATTCGTTTAATTGTGGAAAGTTAATAAATGTAAAGATTTCCATCACATGAAGCACAGCAACATGTTTCCCAGCCGATTTACCAGATTATTAAATCTCACAAAAGTTTTAGGCGAAAGAAAACATTCGTCACAATCTCAAATTGATAATTGAACATAATATTTCCATTGTCCCACAATCGCTTGAATCACTTTTTCTTCTTCAGTATCAATTTTATATGCAAACGAAAGTGAAAGTATCACCTAGCGCGATTGCTTTGCAAAACAGTAATTATTTAACTACATTCTATTTAAATCACTAGACGAATTTAGCTAGTAATGGACTCACGTATAATTAGCGTTTAAATCGTTTTGGAAGGACATAATTTTCGCTACTATTCTATTCAAACAGAGACTTTCTTTGTACACTACGATCATTAGTTCCAAGCAAACAATATGCCGGCTCAAAATATACTTTTATCAGCTATTGCGCATCGAATAATCGAAAAAAAGATCGAGGAAAACGTAGACGGTAATTCCAGTTCTTCATTTTTAAAGGACTACAACAAAACGTGCTAAAAGTACCACTTGAACAATAGTTGGCACCATCCTTGCTAGTGAAATAAATGCACTTACCTTAAGCATGGTCAGTATTTTCTGAGACAATTCGTAATCAAAATTTGAATATTTTGAGTTAGACATGTCATATATAAACACAATCCCAGACTTCTGAGTCAGAGGGTTTTGTAAGGCCACATCGAGTTGATAAACGACACCCTGTAGAGTAGTCTGGTGAGTGCTGATTGCAGGAACATGTTTATGGGCAGTGAACACAGCAATAGCAGCGTTATTTATATCTCTTTTTGGCTGAAAAAAGCGCGTTTTTTATTAAGGTGGTCGAGTACTTTGTATTTCTGGACACTCACCAAAATAGTAAATTTTCCGGTCAATAATTCACTATGAAGAGGCTCCACGGTGGGGTCAAATTTATTTAGGCCTTCTCGGTGTCTGGTTGCTTCATGCTGCTCAAATAAGACGACCGCACGATTAACATCAAACTTTCGGGCATAGAGAAATCGCACCGCAGTTGACCAGGGAACCGGTGTGGTACCGAACTTTCTTCTGAATTTTGAGTTGACCCTTTCGATAAAGTCCTTTGTTGCCTGCAAAAAGAACACCAGTTATAAATCGGTGATTATCAACGACTGTCTAGACTCAATATGAATGAAATGATGATTCTCTCTAGTGGGCACTGGATTCAATATTTAGTACCTTCAGTGGTAAATTATTTTGATTACTTTCTCATATTACTCGGCTTTTTAAGATAATTTTTTTTCAATACTTTTTTGGTGATGCTTTAGCAAATCAGTCCCTGGCATGCACGGTGTTGATATGCTCACATTATAGATGATTGTGTATATTTTCCTGACTGTATTTCAACTTAATTCAAAAGAAATTCCTGGGTTCCAGTCAATTTTATTGTTTATTATTTAATGTTACAAATACGTTTCGGTGTTTTTCTCCACCATCAGTTTGTCACACAGTCAATAAAATTGACTGATACCCAGGAATTTTATTTGAATTAAATTATAGATAATAATGAGTGAAAAGTGATCGAAGGGCTCACTTTCGCAAAGAACACCACTGAGAAAAGTTGTTAGTAAACCGAGTTGTTTCTAAAAGGTGGGCAATTTCTTAAACGCGAAGGCCTGATAATCAATTTTTCAAACAACGTACTAATAAAACAGAAGTGATTAGCCCTTTTCAAACCCAGCATTCAAATACAAAATTATATATTTAATTTATTTGGCTAAACCCCTCCCAGGTATTGCGATTACTAACCAAAGATCTATCAATTAAATGTTATTTATTGCTCTCTGTTTTCCTTTTGCATTCGCTTAATCTTCCGTTTTTGATAAGCGATGTTAAAGGAAAGTGTAGCATGGTGTAAGCTGATTATTTTGTTTTGTTCATAGCATAATTAAAACACAAATAAACAAGTCACATCTATCCAGTATGTGGCACTAATTACGTTAATATATTTTTGTGTTCATCACCAGACTGCTGTGTCTATCAATATCGTCCTATTACTATTAATAGCAGGATCAAGTAGCAACTACATTTAATACTCCAAGAATTAATTGAATGATTTATTGAGAAAAAGAATTAATAACGAATTTCCTGTGATTATAATTGTACGTGGTACCTACTGATGACAAAGCTTTTCATACGGATAAATGATTAGATGAATGGTGCTCAGTGCTTCCAATATCAAAAGTGCTTGAATATTGGGGACTTTTTAACGTTTTCTATATAAACTCTAGGGCGATTTTATTAGTAAACACATAAAAAAGTGACCAGGTGATACGGCAGCAAAACATAAACAAAGCAAAAACTTCCACATTGCGTTCATTTCAATTTGTCGTATTATAGTTAAATAATACCGCAAGCACAGACGCCACCCACTTTGAATAGGCTTTGATTCCTATCTTTGCAAAACTTACATTTTCCTGTTCTTGAGTTAAAGGCGAATCCATCACGACCAAACCACTCCACCAACCAAACAAAACATGGAAAACGACAACTGACAATTGACACGTAAAAGCTCAAGCGCAGTTAAAGGCAACAATGCCAAATTTACTATGGGAGTTTTTACTAGCAATGAACTCTATACAAGTACCTGGAACGGACCCTATGCACTATAAAAGTGAGGCAAAAGCAAAATATAGGCAACCCTCTGTCCTGACGCTTGTATGTCTCTTTCTATCTCATTGACTTATACGGAGATTTGTTGCAATATTTAGCAGTTTTGGTTTCCTTTTAAACAGTTACAGTATGATAGTTAAGTTATTGCTGAAAATATAACAAAATTGAACTCTCTTGAATATTTCAGGTATAAAAAATCATAAGTGGAAGTGGAATAATGTACGAGCAAAAAAGTAAAAGCAAAATTAATACAAGTAAAATAGGTATAAAATACTTTATTTATATAGTAAACACATAAACTTATTACTTTTTTGCCTTACTGTTGCAGCATTTCCATGCAACTTCATATTAAGAAGTGAAGAGTGGTGGTGCATTCGACATTTTATAAAAATATCCAGAATTTTTCGGATGAGCTGAATCTCGTGGCACTCTTGACCTATAAATTCTTGAGATTGAGGGCTAGAGAAAGTAAAAAGCCATATTAACAATTCTCTTCTTTACATTTATTGGACTCTTTAGAATTTCGTCCTTTTGTAACATATAGCGGAATTGTCTTTCTGCGAAATGTAGAATTTTAGGAGATGGATAAAGAAGACCTCCACGAGATACAAATATAAATTTTTTTTAAAGGTCTCGGCGGCTGCGCTGCACATATGGTCATGACAAATACCATTATCTCTTATTAATAAAATTTCTATACAGTTATGACATGTACCACAGACATGTACTTTCATCAATAAGGCGACGCACTATATACCCTGTTCTGTATATTCTGTTTGTTTGTGACGGCTTCCAATTATCCCTACGAAGTGCCTACAGGAAGTGCATGCACCCATAATTTTAGTATTTCAGGACGTTTAAATGGAAAACTACAACAATAAAAGGAACATGAAATAAAATGTGATAATGATTTACTTTACGACTTTCAAGCTTATGTATGAAACGGGATTTTCCTTAATTGCGCTCATTTTTATATCCATAAGCAACACAAAAGATCACCATTATGGAAACAAATAAAACAGACTAACGCAATTTTGTCCTTTCACACACTTATTTTTAAAATAGCAGGAAACCATAATAACACTTTGACACGCGAACATATACTGTTGTTGAAATCTATCTTGTTTGAATTTACAATACACGCAAACCATATAAAATATTACAAAATAATAGCTGATGCAGTTTTACCAGGTAAAACAAAACGGGTCTGACAGAGACAAGATACCGTCCCATTTGGCTATCTCTCTCTGTTGCCCCTGACACAAGATCTCCGGTATAAGCCTTGTTCTATGTCTCGTCTTTATCTATGTTCTATGTCTCCGGTATTCAACAACGGCCGGGGCCGTTCCGGGTACTTTAGTATACAGTTCATTGCACGTAAATGCGTGCAGTAAACGCCATTTTTCTGAAGGGGTTATTTAAAAGTTATAAGAAAATATTATAGAGCTTCAATTAGGCCTGGGTAACTCAATAAATTTTTAGGAGTGCAACGCAAAATGACAAAAAAAATGACTTGGTACGCCAACCCAACGCACCGGCGCAGTAAAAAACTCAGTTTCGTTGCCGGGAAAATGTTGATGACTCTTTTTGCTGTTTTTAGATTTATTTTAAATGCCATTTATTAATAATATTTCTAAAATGTCTTCAAAATTTTCCAGTTTCAGCAAAGTTACTTTTTTTCTAAATGCTAAATTTTCAAAAGATTTACTTAAAAATACTGAAAGTCTTGGGGTATTTTCGGCGAAAAATTATGAAATAAATTTCATTACAACTCTCGAACACTCGCCTCATTCGTCGCTTTGTAAACTTTAGCAGGGAACGGTTGCAGGAAACTTTAGAAAACCCTTTTCAGCTTCGAATTTGGCACAAAAACCAAATAATTTTATTCAGTTTTTCAACGAAAGTAGTTAAGATTATCTTGAAAAAACGACCAGAGATCAAAAGTTTACAAAAAATTATTGGGAAAATTCGCCGCCCTCATCGTTCTGAAGATTTTTAAATTTTCTTTAAAATTTCAGGTCATTCTAGTTTTAGCAAAGTTTTTTAAAGCAGTTCTGCCTACGCAAAAAAACGCATTATTTTCTGGTTTTCCTTAAAAATACTGACAATCTTCAGGTAATTTATGTGAAAATTGTAAAATAAATTTTCAACAGGAGCCATTTTAGGAGTCAAACACTCGGCTTCTGAACAGCTTTGTAAACGTCTTTCTGGAACTTTTTGCAGCTTCGAGTTTTTCGACTTTTTTCCAAAAAACATTTCCTCGAACAGAACAAGTGAAAGTTTATAATCAATTATTTGGAAAATTCGTCACTTTTGTCGCTGTGAATAATTTGGATTATTCAAATTCCGGTTTGTTCACTTTTATTAGATACAATATTTCCAAACAAGACTCTCTCTAAACAGAAGAACGCGTTTTTCCTAACGTTTTACTGTAAAATACTGTCTTTACAGTTTGGTTTTCTTTATCGTCTTTTTCCAATAACCGTTTTACCTTCGAATTTGGTACAAAATCAAAACAAAGTTAGCTTGTTTTTTTTCGACAAAATTTAAGTTTTCTCAAAAACAACTAAAGAAAACAAAAGCATTTATTCAATGTTTGGAAAACTCGTTACCCTCATCGCTCTGAAAATGTATTTTTATTGTCAATGAAAACCACATAGTTTCAAACAATCGTATTCGCAAAAGCAATATGTTGATGGCTTTTTTGTTAGATATTAAAATTCCGCCATCGGCCATGAGTTATAAGTCATTTAACCAATGAGTTAAAACTCATTTACTTTAGAGAGCGGCAACAACTCAGAAGCGCAACTCAACACAGTGTTACCCAGACCTACATCATTATAAGTTATTATTTAAGAATACGTAGCTTGATTTTGATAAGATTTTTCCGATTACTGTTTTTCTCGATTTTTCCGAAAACTTTCATTTTTGAGGCGTAATATTTTGGGAGAAGTCTCCTTAAATGAAACATCCAGATTCAAGCCGTGTCACGATTTCTGCCTGCTTTTCTGTGTCTTCAGCGTTAAAGCGACGGAAAAATTTTATAAAAATTTGGACTTTTACAGCTTGATATGTTGTTGAAATTCTGCCTAAATGGCAGATTAGCTTTCACTCGCATTGCATCATTTACAGCGCATTAATAGTTTTTTTCGTCAGAAACTATTTATTATTTAATTTGCGGACTTTTAGAAAAATGCTAACTCAACAGGCATTTTTTGGCGGTTTTCTCTAGTTTTTTTCTCAATCCTAAACTAATTTGTAACACTGTGTTAAAATTGTTGAACTCAAACTGGTATAAAATGTATCATAAAGTAAGTGTTTCCCAACAAGAACTCGGTGCCGAAATAAATAATAGATGCAAATTTAATTTTTGACTTTAAAATATGTCAAAAACGGTTGGACTTGAGCCTTGGACAATGAGTTAAAACTCATTAACTCAAAAGCGCAACTCAGCACCGTGTTACCCAGGCCTAGCTTCAATTAGAATACAGTAACGTGAAAGCATTGTAATGCAGATTATAATTATTGCCACATTTCGTTTTTTTATTTGATTGTAAAGTTATTTTAAGATTTTAATTCAATTTTTTTTTGTTTCATAAATTGGAATTAAAGCCCCGTTTCGTCACAATGTAAACACGTGGATAATTACCGGGACTTGTAAGTTTAGGCAAGAAACTGATGATTTTCTCATACAAAATCGAGTAAAATTAATGTAATTTAATTTATACAAAGTGAGATATCTGGCTGTCGCAAAAATCCGTTAGCATTGGATTCTCATTGTTACATTTTAAAACTACTGAAAAGTTTAGTCAAGATCGCCGGGAATCCTGAGTTTTACTAGCCCAGAAAATATCGGTCTTACAATGGCTGGTTTTGCAGCTTAAAACAATCACCAGCATTGAAAGTGACTACTCTAAAGATGTTGAAAGATTCATAAAAATCGCCCAAAATCCTGAGCTTTGCCAGCTTAGTAAATGTTGGTCTCAAAATTGATGTTTCCGGTCAACCACCTTACCTCGCTTAAAAATTCCGAATTTCCAATCCAAAATAAGTAGCCGCATGAAAGTTTCACCAGCTTTAGAAGACAGTTCAGGCCAAAGATGCGGAAAGTTTCATAAAAATCGCTCCGAATCCTGATCTTTGCTAGCTTAGTAAATATTGCTAAAAAATTGAACGCCCGTCACAGTTTTACAAAGTTTATTAACTAACTGGTTTAACACGGTCTTAAAAACAAATAAGCAATGAAACATTTCACGAGTTAATCTAATCTATGCTGTTTTTTCCTTCTTATAATATAAGAATCGTGTTTGATTTGCGCATTAACATTTGACTTATAAAGCTGGAATAGGCTTGATCTGAATTCGCTTTTATACACTGAATCGGTTTTCCAGCACTATTGAATAAGGTTGATCAAGCTTAAGTCGAGTTATTCCATGTTTTCCACTGGATATAGTGAAACATTCGTTAAAGCTATATAAATAACATACACATATACACTTGTGGACGCAACAAAGCCTTTGGGCGGATTAAATGAACAACCATATGGAGTGAGCATTATTTGGTTTCCTACCTAGTAATATCACTTACTGAGCTAAAATAATAACAGTTATTAAGTTAATATGTACAAATCACCTACGCTAGTTTATTACTGTTGAAGAGTATTTTATGTGTTTAAAAATCGTATTATTGGCATTTTGTTCCCGCATCTTCCAAAATATAAATTAATATATTAACTAATGCCCCAAATTGCCGCACGTTTAATCATAACTTTTCACCACTCAGGCTCATCATGTTGTAATAAGAATGGTCTGGAAAGCGTTCCAATTCGATATAGTCAGTCTCTGTCATTATGAGATTCTCTAGCAGATTGCCACATTCGGAGAACGATGGTCTCATGTTTGCATCATTGTCCCAACAGTAGTACATTATGTTGTAGATTTCTCTTCGACAGTGCTCAGGTTTGTCCAGTCGGTAACCATCTCTTACCTGCGCAATAAAAAATGTTTCTCAAGGTTTTGGTTGTTAAAACTGTTCGAGTTTACGGAAAATATTCACTTTGGTAGGGAGCTTAAGAGGCGTACTTTTAAAAGATTTTAAAAAAATTAGTCGAATGTTCCACCCTCTGCCTTTGAAGGCGGCAACTGAAACGTTTTCTCGCTACTCACCTTCCTCATAACGTCTGCAGCGGACAATCCCGGATAAGGGGTGCTGCCAAGAGTAACCACTTCCCACATTAATATACCGAAACTCCACACGTCCGATTTAACGGAAAAAATATTATCGTAGAGAGATTCAGGGGCCATCCATCTGATTGGAAGTCGTCCTGAAATAAACGGGTGAGCCTCGAAAGAGCACAAAAGCATCATTGTTGTACCTTCACTTTTCCTTTCGTAAACATGCGAACTTATAACATCGCGAGCGAAACCAAAGTCGGCGACCTTGCAAATGTGGTCATCGGTAATGAGGATATTTCGCGCGGCCAGATCCCTGTGGATTATCTGAAATTTTCTCAAATTACCGCCCAAATTCTACATTCCTCTAACACTTGCTCACCCCGTTGGCAGATAGGAACTCCATTCCTTTGGCCACTTGGTGGCAGAATGAGGTCAAGTCGCGGGAGGTCAGAGTTTTGCTTTTCCCATGCATATTGTTGTAATATCGCTCGGCTCGGGAATCGCGCAAGTACCCCTGCAGTTTCCCTTGCGTGATGTACTCCATGATGAGGAAAATTGGCTCTTTTTCCGTGCAACAGCCGAGCAGTTTCACCACGTTCGGGTGCGGATCGAGCATCTTCATTACGTGCAATTCTGATATCAAATCGCTCTTCTCCTTTTCGTTTGCGTTCTCCTTTAGCGTCTTCACTGCGACAATGCTAGGGCCTGCCTCCTTACCTAAGGACAGAAAATCGGGTTAAAAAATAGGTGAGAGGAAAAACCTGAACGTTTTTTTATCGCATGAACCATAAGGCAAACGGACATCGAAAACCCAGCTTTGCGATAAACTACCTTCTAAATCCATAGCTTCGCACTTCCAGACTTGTCCAAATGCACCCTCGCCCAGAATACTGAAGAACTTGAGTCGATGGCGTGGAAATTCCCAGCGGTCGCCCTTTTCATCTGTTGGTGTTTCCGTTTCATTGCCGGTCTGAAACCACAAAACTGTATCAGTATGGTACTTTCTTTTGGTCATTGAGAATTACTTCTGGTTGGGCTCCTTCGCGCTGCCACGGCTCATAGCGATTGCTAAAAGCCCTCGGACCTCGCCATTCGTGCATGTTGATACTGCCTTCTTCGCGTAAAGCCACATCTTTCCTCTGGAAAATCATTTTAATGCAGCAAACTGAAGAAAAATGGTCGCAGTCGCCGTACTTACCATATCGTCTGACTTGTCCTTTTTCTTCTTGAAATAGATCTTCTTTCGGAATACTACAGCAACAATTCCAACAATGAGAAAAACTGCACAAACCGATGCCACCGATACGATGGTGTTGCCAATTTCGGGGCCCTTCACTCGGTAGTCTACTGGAGTCAACTCGTTTTCATTAGCTGGTTCAGAATCCTAACAAATTAACGAATTACTTTAGAAACAGAGTCATTGTTTTAATTACTTTTGCTATGTTTTGCTTGCTTTTGCACCAAGTGATTTTAAAGGAGGTGTTCATGCATGTGTTCTTGCATGCGGTCAAGAGTTCTTCTGACTCCACAGCTACTGAGAGAAAAGTGACTACTCTTTTTAGATCAATTTTGAAATAGCCAATCCCGAGGCGAACAATGAAACTGCCAGCACAAACTACCATTGAACTAGGCCTGGGTAACTCAGTTAATTTTTAGGAGTTGGCGCAGTCGGCGCAATAACTCAGTTCCGTTGCTGGGAAAATGTTGATGACTTTTTTTAATTGTTTCAGGTTGATTTTAAAGGCCATTTATTAATAATATGTTTTAAATGTCTTAAAATTTCAGAATTTTCCAGTTTTGGCCAAGTTCCTTTTTCTTCTAAATGCTCTTTTCTTCGTCGCTCTGTAAAAAGAATTTGGAACCAAAATCAAATAATTTTATATCAAAAAACCAACAGAATAAGCGAAAGTTTATAACAGATTACTTGAAAATCTCCGTCACCTCCATTCCTTTGAGGACTATAGAATTTGTAAAAAAATGTGGTTTTTTAGTTTCGACTGAATTTTTTTTTGCTTTACCTACTCTACTCAAAAACGCTCAATTTTCTAGAATTTCACTTAAAAATACTGACGATCCAGAGGACTTTTACGCGAAAAATTACAATATAAATTTATAACTTTGTAAAAATTTTACAAAAACTTTTTTCAACGTCGATTCGGGACAAAAACGAAAATACGTTTACCAAGTTTTTTCCCGAAAACCATTAAAGTTTTCTCCAAAACCGATCTTAAAACTAAATTTTTTAATCGAAAACGCAAAAAAATATTCTTTTCTGATGATTTCCTTCTTTTCCGATAATAATGGGGTCTTTTCAGCCTAACATGGCAAAATTAATTATGCTAGAAAATTCGCCTCATTCATCGGTTTGCAGGGAACTTTAGAAAACCAATTTCAGCTTCGAATTGGGCACAAAAAGCAAATCATTTTATTCAGTTTTTTACCGAAAGTAATTAGGATTATCTTGAAACAACGACCAGAGAACAAAAGTTTTAAAAAATGACTTGAAAAATTGACAGCCCTCATCGCTCTGAAGAATTTAAAAGTTCCTTTAAATTTTCAATTCATTCCAGTTTTAACAAAGTTTCTATTAAGCAATTCGTTCTACGCAAAAATCGCATTATTTTTTAGTTTCACTTAAAATACTGACAATCTTCAGGTATTTTCTGTGAAAAATTATAAGATACATTTTATTGGAACCCTCGCCTCCTTAACCTCTTTACAACAATTTTTGAAAAACTTTTTGCAGTTTCGAATTATGGACAAAACCCTAATAATTATTTCTAGGTGTTTTTCCAAAAATATTTCCCCGAACTGAAAAAGCGAAAGTTTATAATCATTTATTTGAAAAACTCTTGGAAACTGGAGTTTCTCACTTTAGGTCAGTAATTTTAAACAACGCTGTCTCTAAACAGCAAAATCGCGGTTTTCCTAACGTTTCACTGCAAAATACTGGCAAACCGAATCTTTTATGCAAAAAAATTAAGAGATCGATTTTACAAGAAAACTCGTCGATTTTCTTTGGACGCAGTTCTGTTGCTGGTAAAATCTGGATTACTTTTTTTAGTTGTTTGAACAAAGTAGTAAAACGTTACTCAGAGAAAATGTTAATGATCCTTTTTTAGATGGGAAAATTCCGGTCTCGGGGGTGGTAAAGCCTTAATAAATCACTTATAACTCATGAACCGACGAGTTATAACTCGTTAAATCAGAGGGCGGGAACAACTCAATAGCGCAGCTCAACACAGTGTTACCCAGGCCTAATCAGGAGAATTCGCAAATATCAGTGTGACGAAAGGAAGAAAAGAACGCAGAAAGTTCTGGGAAAACATCACTTGATAGTCACGCCGAGAAACATCTGATGCAAACCAACAGAGAAAACGTCGAAGCTTTTGCAAAAAAATCGACCTAGAAGTCAAGTACAACCAAAAAGAGCGGAAAGACAGAATGACAAAGAATGGTCTTAAGGAAACTTCTCATAACAATAAAGAGTTTCATTAGAGCTTTAGCCCGAAGTAACGGTGATTAAATACCAAGGACCAAATCAAGATATGGGACAAACCGGACAAAATTTGAGACTTTTATATGTGAGTTGGAATGAAACAAATAAAGAAATGTCAAGAACCAGGAAAAAAGGGGTTAATTTCCACCTCAGATTTAGAATCCTGTTCCAAAGAACCGTTTAAATAAAGTGTTTCCTTCCAATAGACGATAAAAGAAATATTGCTAAACAACCCTGTTTCTAAACAGAAAAACCGGGTTTTTCCTAATGTTTTACTGTAAAATACTGGAAAACTAAATCTTTAATGCAAAAAAATTAAGATATCAATTTTACAAGAAAACTCGTCGTCTTTCTTTGGACTCAGTTCTGTTGCAGGGAAAATCTACATGACTTTTTTATCTGTTTGAACAAAGTAGTAAAACGTTACTCAGAAAAAATGTTGATGACCGCTTTTTAGATGTGAAAATTCCAGTCTCGGAACTCGTAAAATTTTAATAAATCACTTATAACTCATGAACCGATGAGTTATAACCCGGTAGCTCAGAGAGCGGCAGCAACTCAATAGCGTAACTCAACACAGTGTTACCCAGGCCTACATTGAACCGTTCAACTCCTTTTCATAACCTCTTTTCGCAACATCAGTGTTTATGAGCAGCTTGATGTTAAAGGAAAGTTTTCAGGTAATAAATGTTGATTGAACCAGAGCGTGGTCCTGCTTCTTTTTATAAGGCAAAAAATGACACCTCACAGATTCCGCGGCCTATTTAGGTCCTTATCTACTCAAAGAAGCTTGCATGTTCGACATTGTTATACACTTTAAGTTTTGAAGAGCATAATGAAAAAACTAACCACAACTTCGCTTTTCCAATACTGTACACTTGCCTTAATTGGTTTTGTCTTGTTGTCCAGTTCGTTGGATTCTTCGGATTCATCCAAGTTGTTCTTTGGTGGTTCCATATAAGGAGGATTCACCGGGCGCAACGGCGTCACATCCGTATTATTCCGGGGTTTTTTCGGGATGAATTGATAATGCGGTCTCGGTGGCGGATTGTTAGCAATATTCGGAGGGGGATTGTAAACACTTGCCAAATTGTTCGGTAGATTCGAGGATGGTTTAGGTGGCGTGTTCGGGGGTCGTGGATTGAATCCGGCGAATGGATTGAAACCGCCGCCAGGGAACGGTGGCGTGTTCAAAGGAGATTTGTAGGGAGCGGAAGAGTTTAGAATGTTCACGTAAACTTCGGTTTTTGCTTCCAGTTGGCCATCGCTGAGCGTTACGTAAAGATGCAGATCGGTTCCACCCTGAAAATTTGTGAACGCTGTTAGACATGTAGAAATGTTAACGAAAATTGCTTTACTTTGCCCTTGAGCGAGTCATTTAAATAAACCGCGCCGGTTTGTGGGTCGATCCGGAACGGCAAGGGTTCAGGTGGCTTATCAGACCCAAAGAACTGAATCTGCTGCAAGCCGAAAGTGAGATTGTCATTTTCCTGATCCTTGCCATGAACCTGGACGATTTTGCTTCCGATTGGTTCGTTGTCTGGAATTTGCCAGTTGCGTTCTGTCCAGGGAATGGATGGGGGTGTATGGTCGGATAATTGGCATCCTCCTGGAAATAATAAGTCGGTTTAATTCACGAAAATTGTTGCATTAAAGTCAAACGTGTGCTCCGTTTAGGAAAAGTGTCCAAACAAGAGTTTGAAGTCATTGAAGAGCGCATCATCACGTTACAACATCCGTTGTTGTGCACGGAAACGTTTGGATCTTGTATCGAATCATTATGTTAAAAGGAGGCTTTCTAGTGGAAAAATTGATAAAATGATTGCGAAGTAGGAGTTTTTCTTTTCAATTCTGGTGCATGTTTGTGTGTGTGGAATGTTTAGAATCAGCTGCTCAGTTTTGATAACTTTTACTCTCTAAGAAGAAGCCAATTGCTTGCTAAAACCTATTGAAATCAACGTTTTGAGAAAACTGCAAATATTTTCTTGTCGATGGTTCGCTTTCTAAAAAAGCCAGGTAGTCCCCTCTGGAATGATGTAAACATAAAATTTTGGCATAATCTTGCACCTAAGTGTCTGATATTTAAATTTCGCATTCTGGGTCAAAACTATTCGGAATTTTCTCACTCGTGTTGTTCTGACTGAATCGAGTTTTCAATTCTCTATCTAACGATGCCAAAACGAATTCTGTGGCGCAAATGGTTCTTGAGAAACTTCGAAAAAAGCACCGTCATGTTTGAGTCGATTTTGTAACTCAAAAAAGAAACACGCAAATCTGAAACTTCTTAAAATCAATTCTTTTTTAAGGAAACTGCCAACAAGCCCTTATCGAGGGTTCACTTTCTAAAAAGGCAATTTAGTTCTCTCTGGGATGATGTAATAAGGGTTCTTGCTAATTTTTGCTTCAAATTTTGGCATACTCTTGCACCTAAGGGTCTGATATTCAAATTTCGCTGAAAGACTGAGTTTCTACTACATGTCCCCCTCCCTGACAGGACAGGAAAACTACATTTTCGTGACTCAATCACCCAATGCAATGCAAAGTAAATAGCAAAACCTCATTTGGAAGCCGCACTCGCTGCGAAAGTAAATTTCACATAGGTAGTTGTTGTTCTTCATAAAATGAGTAAATTAATAGAAAAACTACTAAATATCTAAAAATAAATAAGGAGTGGAACATAAATGTTGTGCGTCCATTTCGGTAAAAAGAAAACATTTAAAGGTTTCAATAGTGGAGAATGTGCGGTTATTATAGCACTTTGGAGCATCATGACCCAATTTTCCCGAGACACTTTCACTTTGCGAAGAATTGAAAGTGCGCGACTATCATCGTGTGGAATTACTGATTAACGTTACAATGAAACGGCCAATTTGACTGCAGGATCTATTGTATGCTGATATTTTTTTTAGTAACCTTTCCCAGAAAAAAAATGGTGTGAAATGGCATCTACTGGTGCTAATCTGCATGAAGTTGCAGAAATTCGTTATTTATAACAGGCGCATTAGTGAACCCCAAATCTTGCTCTGCAATACAAGAACTAAACCCGGATCCAAGCCAATGGTGTCCACCTGACTTGGACTTTCTCACCTTTATTTGACTCACTAGCGATTTTTGTACCGAAGGAACTGTTCAAGTATAACAAGCCAAAGAATAACAATAACTCTTACATAACAAGCTTTTTCGTCGGTATTTTCCATTCGGATTGTCGTGGTCTTTGATTAAAACCTGTGGGAAAATGTAATTAATAGACGGATTTTTTCCGGCGAATTCTTACCCAAGGATCCAATGGATTTTTAGCCAAAGGTGGCTTCCATCAAATTTTATGTTTTTTGTATACTAAATTTGGCAATATTTTTCAACAAAAATAAGCATTTGATGAACCTGAAGAAGATATAATGTAATCCAAGTTGCAGATCTTAGAGAAGTGATGAATGGCTGAATATCTGAGTTTTTATACATTTTGAATTGTATTTTATTTTGATACAAATAATGATGACACTTTGGATCATTACCTCCGGCTCTATTATAAAAGTATGCCACTTGTAAAGTACGTCATTATTTGTTTGGTTTATTGTCCAGTATGTGGCGAATAATCATGACTAAGCCATAAGCAGCTGGTTCGTTGACCATAACTAGTGAAGATGTTCTGAATTTATGCAAGTAATCAACAAAATTATTATTTAGCACCAACTTTTAGCGAATTTTTCCGATTCGGATTCTTAGTCTAATCTTCCACATAACAGAACCACTGTTGTGTTTTACCAGAAAATTACCTCTTCTGAGAAAGTGAAAGCTCTGAAACAACGTAAAAATTCTTGCATTTCGCAATTCCTTAAAGTCTTCCCGTCGTTGTGGTTGATTTTTGCCGAAATATTTAACCGAGAAACTTCTACGGTTCTATCAAATTAAGTTCGTGAAAAATGTTTCTTGTATGTTTAGTTAGACGTTTCGGCTTTTAAATACTATCATCAAAATAACTTACTTGAGTACAAACTTGCTGAATGCTTAAGAAAGCAAAAAAGCTGATGTTTAAAACGCGTAAAAAATAATAATCAGGTTTGTTTCCTTGTATAAATTAATTTTGAAGAAACTATATCAAAAAGTGGCTTCCCTTGGCAAGAAACTGACGAAAATAGACCTTAATTTAACCGACTTTGTACCTTTAATCTTTCACTTGTAATCTAACTTTATTAATTAAGTTTCCCAATTATATTATAGTGTGCCGTAAAGAAAGGAATACATTTGGATAAACTTATCTTCTTTCTCTAAAGGATTTTTTTCTCAGCAAAAGACTCATGTTATTATTTCTCATTGCGCACTTTTGCATTAAAAAAATTGAATATACAAGGCGTTTTCAAATTGAGATTCGACCCTCAAGATATAGATTTCAAATGAACTCGGCCCTTTTTGGTTGGATTTTCGGATCCTACGTGAAAGTACTTTTATCTATCTAAAAGTATCCATTGTCAATAGTTACCAGTTTGCTAGAAAATTGCCTTGAAAATTACTGTTGCAAAACTGTTGGATATTTGAACAAAAAGCCTCTTTTGGATGAGAGGAAAACACACTCAACAGGCTGATAATGTTAATGTTGTTGTCCAATGTCCAAAGCATAGTAAATAGTTTCCAGCATGAATTGATCGTCTAACAGAATGCCAGGCACAAGAATGATTTCAGTTCCAGCATTAAGTTAAGTAAATATGAGCATTTTTTGCAGAAAATCCTGGACTTTCCGTAGATTCCAAAATTCTAACCAAAAACTGGTGTTCTCAAACGATGTAATTTTCAACGTGAAAGTCGTATCCCAATTCTGAAATACCCTGTATACTAAAGTTTGGTTATCGAAAAATTGGTTTTCAAATGTAGAATGCGTCTTCATTTATTTAACTTTTTGTAGTTAGTAGGAAATCGTTGAAAAAACTTTTCCAAACTAGCCAGAAATAAAAATCCGACAATGTCTGATCGGGTGATCGAGCGGGCCAATTCACATTGAACGGTTAGTCGTTTGCCATTATGCGGCCGTGGTAATTTTTTCCAAAAGCTGTCGCCTGTTTATTGTGTAGTACACAGGGTGGTGCTATAAAAACGGCCTGTTCACAACAGGCAGAAAAACTGAAAAATTGATTTTGAAGTCGCCATAGAGAAATCTTCTTCAAAAAAAAGCAACAGTATCTAACAAACTTGAGGCAGTTTCAAGGCAGTTCATTTTTTCAACTTCTTGTCAGATATCCGATTTCCCACCCATTTTATCGCTCCAATGGGAAAAAACGTTAATTACCATATTCATATTAATCACTTTGATTCCGCATTATATACGTGAGAGATTAGCAACAGGACTTGGCGCACAAGAACCTTGAAGTCATAATTATGAATATTTTGTTCTGACAAAGGTAGGTATTCCATTGTCGAAATAACGCGTTCAGATTGATCAAGGCAATCAGATTTTTATGAGCGTTTGGTTGACTCGATTTACTAAGAAAAATTGGTTTTAAAATCAACTTTGCTGGATCAAACTTTGCAGTGCGGTTGATTACCTTGAATGTTGATGTGTTCGCTAATTAAAAATTAATCAGCTCGACCGCATTAATTTTCGGAGTTCGTTAGCATCAATCCTACAAGTGTAGTTTAATTATTTTTAACTATTAAGGAAACAGGGATATGTATTTAACCCGCCACTGAACTTTATGGAAGAACAATTCAGATATTCCAAGATGCATGGAAAGAACAAATATAAATCCATTCATTTAGTACAGCTTTCTTCAATGTCTTCGTCGCATTCAAGAAACTTTTACAAACCTTGCGCAATCACGAATGCAAAGGAAAGTAGCCCGATCCATGGTCTCCAATGCATGGTTCACTCAATTAATCCACTAATTGACACTTTTAATATAAATCTGTTCATAATTTGATTTTCGCATTTGAGCACCAGCACACACAAACGTATTCGCTCCACTTCGATGTTGGCGTTTTTCCGAAGAAATCCCGCAAAGGTTCTCAGGCGACGATTTTACCATGGAAACTTATGTTACCGAAGCCATATTTTCCATCGGTACCCGCGCGACTATTTGTCAATTTTTCGCGTAAAATATGTTCGCCATGTTCACGGTCAAAGCAATGAAGAACAATTCCATTCGTACTGAAGTCGAACCCACGGTTGAGCGGCGGACTGGTTTTAGAAAGTTAAAGTGTAAACACATGATTTTGGGTTTGTGCAAGTACCACAACTGTACTAACGGTACCTCTTTTAAGCGGGATATTTAAATGAAATTTAAAGCGTTTTTCATTCATAAAATTAGGCCTGACACCAGATTTAACAGGGTGTTTGAGTTACAGCCTTCAATCGCACTCAAGTCCAGCTAATTCCAGCTAAAAATGGCGATAAATCGACAGAACAAACACAATATTATTAAAAGATTAAGTAAAGGCGAGTTCAGCAGCTCGGTAGTGAAATGTCTCTAAAAATTACCCAAACAGTTTTTCAATTCAGTGAATTGGAAAGGTTTTAATTTTTTTTAATACGGTTCCGAACTTTTTGTTTAAATATATAACAGCTAAACCAAGTACAATTCGGCTTTTGAGGCCGCATTTAAAACTGAATTTTCCTCGCATGAATTAACGAATGAGAGGAAATGAAAAATACATAAGCAACCAACGCAAATGTATTTTCTTTGTACGAGTTCAAATGACGATTGTTGATGATTTTGGGAAATGTCAAATCACATTTTTTCTGGATCAATCGTACTCGTTTATGCTTCAAATGTTCAGAGTATGAGGTGAATATTTCGGTTACTGGTGTCTTCATTTTGTTCTATATCTTCTTCACTGTTATTTTCTAAAGTTGTTCGTTTTTTCTCCTATTTTGTCGCTTTTGTATTGTAGCCGAAGAGACTGAAATTAATCCTCACTTTGTAATGAATAAATCGGCAATGATCGAATGGTATTTTCGCATTTATTTTGCCTCGACTGTTGCAGTATTTATTATCTAGCTTGATTCTTAAATCCTCACTTTTTCCCTTAACTGGTTATCATTTTTTCACTCGTTATTGATTCGGTTTGTTATAGCAGAAGAGAAGACAATACTTCACAATAATTTTCCCTTTTGCATCAGTGCAGTGGAACTATTGAAAACGAGAATAAAAAGTAAACAATTAATTGGAAAAACAGTTATCGAAGCAAAATGAAAAATTGCCAATGGAATATTCAGGTGAATGTTAAGATTGAGGCAAAGATTTCTGAATCTATAAGTCCTAAAGTTGCAGTTCCGATGAGACTGCCAGGATTTCCTGAAATAGGAAATGTAAATAGTGAATCAAATAGAGAGAAAAGTGAAGAAAAAACCATAAAAAA
>NW_026017110.1:47956983-47966506 GCF_020466585.1 Dendroctonus ponderosae | reverse complement strand
TGTTTTATATACACTTGCAAATGTTTTTTGGGATTAAAACCAACCAAACCAATTAAATCGCCAAAAATCCCACAAATAATACTAGTTGTTGAAAAAATATCTAAGAGCGCTGGAAATGTGAATGCGAACGCAATATAACATAGAACATTGCATTTTAGCGCATAAAAAGTGAAAGGTTAATGGTTTTCCGTGTTCATTGGCATAAATATGTCTAGTTTTAATAACTTAAAACTTCGCAGGCATTCAGTCTTAAAAATATGCAACTAAATAGCAGGCTTGTTTTCCAAAAGAAAATCACATAAAACTTGCGCTTGGTCTAATCCAGATTCGTACGCTCCGTGGGTGGTTGAATAATGCGATGAGTGAATTGCCTCCCCAGCCAAAAGAATCCTCGGAACCCCGTCTACCAGCACCGGCTGTTTTAAGGCGTTTATTCCCGCATTGCAATCGTCACATTCGGGAGTTATGTGGGAATAACTGCCTTTGATGAACGGGTTGGAAAGCCACTGGGTTCTAAAGAAATTTGGTTCTCTGGTTGCATGAACAGGTCAGTTTCGTCTCCCTCGCCTTACCGAATAACTTCCATTGGTTCCGGCACGGAATAGTTGGGCAGGAAAGTCCTCAGTAGTTCAGTACACTGTTTTCCGACTTCTTCTGCAGGCAGACGTTCCACTTCTCGCACAGAATCTCCACCCACCCAGGTCATCAAAGTGTTCTCGTGATTGAAAACTTCATCGAACCCAGTGATGTGTCTTTGCCAAGTCGCATTGTGATCGCTGCTCCAGAGCAGTTGGAACCCTAAAAGAGCCAGAATTTACACCTGGTTAGGCCCTAAACGAACAGATCTCACCCTGGGAGTCTCCCCACCATTTGCGGTCGTAAAATAAATACACTTTGCATATACTGGCAAAGCCCATATTGGCAATATTTACCATTAAGGACTCGGGTAGAACATTGGAAAGCCCCTGGAACTCCTTGAGCACCCCTAAGGAGGGCGTTAAAATCAAATGCTCGCACACTATCGAACCACCGGCCAGAAGATCTAGTTTGATCTCCGATTGCGGAGAGAAACTGATTTTAGTGACTTCCGTGTTGAACTTCACCTGGTTGTCCGGAAGACCATCCAGAAGGAGTTGAACTAGCGATTGATACCCATGTTTCATATTGGCGTGGGCTTCATCATCAAGGCAAACATAATCAGCCCACCTTTTCGCGCTCAGTTTCGATAAATCCTTGCAGGAGTTGTCGATGACTTGAAACCTCACATGCCAGTCATAAAGCTCCTTCATAACTTCAGCTTCGCTCTCATCAGGAACGTGTTCCTCTAGATACCGGAAAAAATGCTGCTCAAGAATGGTTCCCAAAGCAGTGCAGCCACTATTTTCACTGACTAATTTCGAGCAGCCTTCCAGAATCTGGCCCACTTTAAAGGCCACTTTGTCCACCATGAATTTATCCACGATTTTCCCGTTGCTTCTCACGTACAGGCCCAACCCTTCCTCGGACATTTCGTCTGGAAACATTGAGAGTTGATGGAAACTGCCCGCGATTTCGCGTGGCCGAACCCACCTGAAATAAGTTGCTTTTCTTTTGCCAAGTCGTACAATGGGTTGCTTTTGCCATGCATCCACTGTGCCCCCAAATCGATGGGTTTGTTTCCAATTTGAACGGTTTTGATGCGGCCGCCAGCTTCTTCTTGAGCTTCCAGTAGCAGAAAGTCGTCAATTTTATTCTCGAGCAGTTTAGTTGCGGCGGCCAGACCAGCTATTCCAGCTCCAACTATGACTACCTTATGGCGTCTGGATTTGCTGGAAATAATCTTTTTTCAATTTTTATGGGAAAATTGGTCTACAACGGTCAAAAGTACTTAACCTCCGGAAAAATCATCGACCGCATATCATCCTTGAGCTTACAGACAATTTTATTTACTAAAAGAGATAGACTTTCGAGGCCATTCCTTGAAACTAATGGGTTTTTAGGCGAAAACCCCATTAGTTTCAATTTTATTTACTATTTAAGTTCATCACAAATGTTTAACTGCTAAAGCTAGATGAGCAAAAACTGTTCATTTTGGACCCGGGGTGTTTAGACTAACACATTACGCATTAAAAAGGCAGGAAACCAAAAAGTTTAAACAGCTTCGCAGAAAATATCTGATGGGTCAAAAGAACAAAAGGTTATGTTTAATCTCCTTCAAGTTATCTTTAAGCACTTTTTTGCTTGATTTTGAGCAGCGAATTTATTTGAAGATAATTGACAAACTGTACTTGGAGCCACCTAAAATACTATCGCCAATGTTTCTTTGTTTAATTATTCGGGTGTTTCTCAATCGATTGTCCGTCTTAAACTTTCGTTATAAAGCCCTTTAAATGGACTTTAAGTCACTTTCAGACACTTAGTTACGTCTCAAGTAGGAAGACCAGACAGGAACTTAGGGGCTGCTTTTGAAGATACGTATGCAACAAGCTGCGATGTCTCTTCTCGAGCTGATCGCTCGGTTGTTTTTCCAGTAATTTTCACTAGCGATCGGGCATTTTGAAGCATTTAAAGGCCTTCAAGCGATCTTAAGCACTTTTTGCGTGAATTTGAATTGCGAATTTATTTCAAGGTAATTGACAAACTGTACTTGCAGCCACTTAAAATACTACCGCCATTGTTTCTTTGCTTCATTATTCGAGTGTTTCTCAAGTGATTGTCGGTCTTAAACCTTCATTATAAAGACATTTAAATGGACTTTAAGTTACTTTCAGACACTTTATTAGTTGCGTCTTAAGTAGCAAAACTACAGTGATTTAGAGACTGTTCTTGAAGATACTTAAAGAACAAGCTGCGATGTCTCTTTTCGAGCTGATCAGTCGGTTGTTTTTCCAGTAATTTTTTAGGGAGACGCCCTGGAAGAAGCAGAAGAGTTGATTGTTCTTGAAGAACAATCTGAAAAAAAAATTCCAAAAGGTCGGTGTTCAAATCAGAATTAGTTTTTCTCTCGTTACAAAACCTCTCGCATTCTTAATACCCAGTAAAATTATGGCAAATAAAAACAATAAACTTACTAAGACCTTTCGATCAGTCTATCCGCTTCTCTCCAGCCGCTTTCGACTGCCCCATGAACAGTGGAAAAGTAGCAAGAATGCGTGGCTTCACCTGCAAATAGCACAACTTCCTTTCCATCCACTACAAGAGGTTTGGCCAAGTCTTCCCGAGTGGCTTCACGTGCTTCCATTTCCACCCCGACGTATGAGTAGGTTCCCAAAAAATGCGGGTTTGTGCCCCATTTGGACCTAAGAAACCCATTAACTAGCAAGAAAAATTCCTTAACTTTCCAGTAAATCACACGAACCGTATAATTTCAGATGGCTCGCTGATTTTGTAAATTTCGCCGGCAAATTTCCTCAGTAGAAACAGTGAAGCGTTCATTAAGAGCTCGTCTGAAAGGAGCTCGACTTCTTTTACCATTGATCCTACTAGCCAGCCGAGAAGAATGTTCGGGTCGCTATCAACAGTGTAAAATCCGAAAATGTCTTCCAGCCAAGATCTAGAATCGTTTAGACAATAGGGAACGTGTTTGTAGTTGACGCTGATAAGCAAACCTCTCATTCCTGATGGGTCCAAAAGGAAATTCTTTGGGCAAGGTTTTCTTGTCTTCATCTGTCCAAACGAAGCTAAAGTCCTTGACTTCATCCGGCCACCATTTGTTGGGGAATTTGATGATGATTTTTTGGCAGGTGCCCATTGGAATGGTTTCGAGGCAGTTAATTTTGCACAATGGGAGACTGGGTTTGAATAAGGTCTGGTAGGTTTCTTTCAAAACTCCTATTGAAACTGTTAATATCACATGGTCGGCAGTGAAGCGACTTGAGTCTGCACAGAACAGTTTCACTTTTCCCCTGTCTTTGGAATCCCCAGTTTGGTCCCAAACGATTTTGATGACTTCCTTATTAAGCAACACGTGCTCAGTTAAGAATGATTTTGGATTGTTTTCCTACAAAGTATTTTTTCCTAAAGTCCGCTGTTAAGTCTAAAATAAAATGAATTAAAGACGTACTTACGAGTAAAACGTTGAAGAAACTTGCGAATCCATTGGTCTTCCAATGGACTAGATGGTTTCCTTCGCATTCCCGGTATTTCACCAGGCTATTAACTGATACTTGCGCTAAATCCTCGGCAGGATCCATGCACAAATAGAACTTACTAAACCAGTTCCTGATGAACTCCGCAGCATTTAGCAGCTCTTTATTTTCGTTGCCGAGTTTTGCATTGACTTGTTTAGTGTACCTAAAAAATGTGTTTCCAATTGCTGTTTAAGTGCTTCAAGTTCAGCTGAGTTGGCTTTTAAATGTTCTTTAAATTCTTTTGTAAATATACATAAATTTCGGTTGGTTTCGGAGAATTTTAACTCACTCTAAACGATTCATTGTTTTAAATTGCAGTTTCATTTCACCTGCTACTTTTGTATGTTCCATAGGAAATATTTATGAACAAATCGTCCCTTGCAGGTGAAATCCAACATTTTATTGCAAAATTTCTGATAAAATTTTTTACATTATCTTTCTGTTGTTTAACTATTTCTAACTGGCAGCAATTTTCAATCTAAATGAGTCTAATTTAAAAGTGGAAATCATGTAGTAAAATTATACTCTAATTTTTACCATTTAAAAAATAGGTGGAGACCAGAAAAATAATTTTGCATGTAAAGCAAAATATTCGCTTAAAACGAAGTTAGAACTTTTGCAATTTGCAAAGTGACGGTTTTTTCATAATTGTTACCTAAATAACGTAAATAAACGGAAATGAAAAAATCGTCAAGCTCATCAGAAAAGAAAAATTCGAAACTTTAAAAAATGGTTGTTCAATCTAGTTCCCAAAGCTTTGCTAATGCGATCAAAATAATTGAGAAATGCACTAATTTCCGCTAATAGCACAGGTAACAATCAAGCAAAGAACTTTTAAAATTATGATTTAAGTTGTAGTTTTAGCAACCTGTTTTGTGCTAATTTTTCAGCTGCTCGACAATGAAACGCGAGCGAATTTCTTGTTTCCATCGGCCAAAATTGTAGTTTGTTAAAACCGTTCGCTTACTTTGAATCGAAATATTCTCTTAGGGTTCCTTTATGTTCCGATGCCAAATCAGACTCTTCCAGAATGTTTTCCACAATCTCATAAAGCTGATTAGTCAATTTTGTATCCAACATTGTTCCAGTCGAAGTAAAAAACGACATGTTTGAGTACGTGGAACTTTTCGGGTAATCAGTTAGGTTTAGGTTTTCAACCATTTCGTAGACGACATTTCCTTTTTCCCCGTGAATCTGCAATATTCCAACGTTATCCCGTGCGTGAATTGTTAATTTTGCGAATGGATCTTACCCATTGCGCCCCCAAGTCCACATTAGTGCCTCCAAAATGAACTGAGTGAATTCTTCCGCCAATTCGGTTTTCAGCTTCCAAAATCGTCACATCGAAACCTTTTGCGATCAGTCTTGTAGCACAAGCAATTCCAGAAGCGCCAGCTCCGACGATTATAACTTTTGCCATGGTTTTCCCACAGTGCATTTAAACACTGGAATTGACAATTTTTCATGCTATATAGAAAAAGTGCAATAGAATTAGCTCCAAGACAACATTCTGAAGTCTAGGAACTTGTCAAGTTAAAATCAGTGATTAATCAGAGGCACTTAATTCCGAGTAACCGGGAGTTCAACAAAAGACCTCTTATTTAATAAGGCTTTAAAACACTTAATTAGCTCCTCCTAGGTTTTATGGTTCCACATTAAAAGAATGGCAAAAATCGGGAATAAGAGGCTTCAATATTTTATCTATTTTTACTTTGATTTTGAAAAAATCAGAAAACTGCCGGAATTATAGAGTCAGATTTCCGCTAATGAATAATGAACATTAATAATAATTTTCAGTTTTGCTTCAAATGGAATTAAAATCCTGAGACCCAAACTCTACAGCAGACATTCATTCAGACTCTCGTATTAAAATAATGGCAAAGTTCAAGGAAAGAGCTTTAAATAAAACCAACAATTTTATGATTGATTTTGTTTAAGTTTTTAAACTATTTATTAAGAGCATTCGCCATTACCTGTTTTTTAGTTGGACAGTAGCTTAAAAAAAACTAGTTAATTGCTTTTATAATTTAGAACCCCAAGACCTGTACACGTTGATGTTGATTAATCAAACCGTATTTAAAAGCCCGAAAATTCCAAAAAATTAACACAAGAAATTTTAAGTAAAACGCGTTCCTGTTTCGGTTATAAGGCCTAAAATAATTTCGAAAATTAACCTATAAAACCGGAAAAACGCATTGAATTTTTTATTTGAGCATTTTTTGTTTTTCTCGTCTGTTTAGTTGGGCAAAGGAACTTAAGGCTTCAGTAGATATGCAAATTGCGCCGTGAAACGCTCCAGTACAAGTGCAAGTAGGCTTTCAAATGCAGTTTCATGCGTAAACACTACGAGTTTTAAAAGCACATGCAGTCTTAATTGGTTCGCACGTTACATACATGGATTGCAGAGGGAAAGCGCGGTAGTAAATAATCGAATACGCACCAATTAAACTCAGTTGTAATCCAATCTAGCGATGAAAATCTTGTTTAAACAATTAATAAGCCGAAAATAAAGCAAATTACCTGGCGATCGGCGAGGTGAACCTTTCGGAATTACTTTATCCACACAACTGGGTGAAGTTTTAAGGAAACCAAGGCCTTTGTAGTCTCTTATCCCTAGTAAATATCATTTAGAAAGCATTAAATTAACTACTTTAAAAGAGCCACGGGCTCGAATCTATAAATAGATAGACCACGTTTTGAATCAGTTATCTGAACTGCTTGTATTATCTCAACACATTGGAGAAGGTTGCCAGAACTGTTTCTTTCCTCTGCTTTCTACTTAGTTACGGAATTGAGTCAGCCCTCCACAGCACAACCACGATAAATGTTCGAATCAGCTTTGGTTTTTTTTAGGAAAAGGGAAAAAAATACTTGAAACTTGTATTTTCAAAGCTGTTTAATTAGAAATAGGTTAATCAAGTCCTAGCGAGTTAATGAATTAAAAGAATTAACGTGTAAAATTACATTGGACCTGCTGCTTGAAAAAAAAAATGCAGCAATTCCAATCTAAATAGAAAGGCGAAACTAAGATTCATCATCGCTGCCTTGGGGCCCGCGCGCTTTCGGCCCTCCTGCCCGCTTAGCCATGATGATTTGGTCCACCCGCAGAATGGTAGAGGCTGCATCCACTGCATACTTAAGACCCCAGAATTTCGCTTGGTAGAGATCGAAAATTTGCTTTTCTACCACATCTACCAGCGAATTTTCCGCTGTGATGTCAACACCGACATTTTTCTGTCCATTCTGAAACAACATTAAAAAACCTTAGACACAGCCCTAAAAAGAAGTACTGTAGCTACGATTTTGAAAAAAAAGTTTACCAGGTGAGCGTCAAGGATTTTCTCCAGAATCACTTGAGACCTCAAGCCGCTATTATCAGCCAAAGCCTTGGGGAAAGCCTCCAAAGCAGTGGCGAACTTTCGAATGGCATACTGCTCCAAACCAGGAAGCGTGTCTGCAAACTCGAGAAGTCGAACAGCCAGTTCGGCTTCGGTGGCGCCTGCACCAGGAACAAATCGTGGATCTCTTGAAAGCCCCTAAAAAAATTAAAGACGAGTTGGTGAAAAATGATTCAACCTCCGCATAGGCTAACTGACGTACCTTGAACGTATTGACTCCATCATCGATTGCTCGCTCGATATCGTCCATGTAATTATCACTGGCTCCTCTAATCAGTATGGTTGATATTCTAGACTCTTTTCCCTTTTGTCTGAATGCCACAATCGGGGTGTCTCCCAATTCTTCTACGCAGACCAAATCGCAATAGCCCAATTCCTGAGGGGATGGGGTGGACAGTTTGGGCAGCACAGTGCCATTTACAGTTTTGCTCAACTGTCTCAAATCGCATTGCGAATTGAACTTGACGGCCATCATGTTGTATTTGTGTACGTAGTGCAGAGCCATATCGCCAAATTTGTCGCCAGCCACAATGACTTTGGTTCCCGCATCGGCAATTGACTTAATTTGCAACTCCAACAGATTCTCCTCGCCCCGGCTGAAGTTCATCAATTCATCCGCAGTTTTGATCAACACCGTACCTGAAAAAGCTCACATTTAAAAAACAAGCTTTGCAATTCCAAGTTGTTTTACCTTTAGTTTCAGTTTGCAGGATATCAACTGGGCAACTGTAAATTGCTATCTTGGCATCTTCAGCTTGCGTGATTTCGCCCTCAACGTGCCCCTTAATAACCATCCCTTGCACGACCTGCAATCAAGTTCCTTGAAATCAGCAAACTTTCTCTATTGGAAACTTATTCATATACATATACCTGAGAACTTAAAAGTCCAGATCCCAAAATCTTGCAAACTCGCATATTATCCACGTTAAAGCTGGTTTGCTCAGGCAATATTGAGATGCACGCTCTAGCGACTAAGTCGGCGAGAAAATCCTCATTTCCATACTGTTTCGATTCGATCGAAGTCTTAATAGCTTGCGTCACTTCTTTTACATCGCGGTTGTCTTTAACAGTGTAGCAAACCAAAGATTTCAATATTTCCAAAGCTCTTTCAAGACCTTTCTCGAAACCTTCCGCTATTTCAGTCGGAGTTACACCTAGACGAATCAGTTCTTCTGAAGCATCTGCAATAAATCAAACCAAATTAGTTTCTTCTTGAAGATTCAGAAAAAAATTAATAGTTTTAATTTAATTAATGTCCATCATTGCACAAGAAACGAATTTGATGATGAAAACTGGATTGAAAGATTGCAAGGAAAATTAGACTAGAAGAGCGAACTAAACCCTGTCTGTTATTGGAACTCTACTTACATACTTAATAAATATTGAAATGGTTATAAGCAGTTCGGAAATTTATTAAGGTTTAGGAGAAAAAAAATGGTTTATCCACTAATTAGGATAATAATGAAGCTTGCATCAGTGCTGTGTAAAGCTTTATTATTTCTAGATGCAAAGTGCCTTCCAATTGATCTTATTTCTTCAAGTACTTATGCATAAATCTTGCTTTATTTCTTCTATATTAAATTATTAACGACTAGTTGGTGGATGGGCCTTACCTAGTAAAGCGCCTGCCAAAATAATGACAAAATTGGTCCCATCTCCAACTTCCGAGTCCTGCATTTGACTAGCTAAAATCATCAGTCTAGCAGCTGGGTGCTCAACATCCAGTTCCCGAATAATCGTTGCCGCATCACTAGTCACAAACTGCTTTTCGATATGATTAATAACCATTTTATTCATCCCATTGGGTCCATAGGCTGACCGAACCGATTGGGCAAACTCTTTGCAAGCCTTAATGTTACGAACAACTGCTTCTTCCAAGCCGGAAAAGTACTGCAATCAATAGTAATATCGAATTAATTTAATCTGCAAGGAACATGCAACTTTTATGGTGCACACCCACAAATAACCAAGCAAAAACACATGTGACTTCGAACGCAAATTGAGAAAAATGTAACT
>NW_026017110.1:47953752-47956095 GCF_020466585.1 Dendroctonus ponderosae | reverse complement strand
TTTTAAGCATTATAAACCCATTAGTTAGAAATTCTCCTAATAAGTTAATTGCACAGAGTTACGATGGAGCAGCAGATATGAGTGGACAACACGCAAAAGTTCAGGCCAAATTAAACAAAAATATCCCTTTGTCCATTTTGTACACTGTTATGCGCATCAATTAAATTTGATTTTGTCCAAAGCAACTTCTGCAAACGCTCAAGTACGTGTCTTTTTTTGAAAAGTTGCAAGATATTCCTGGATTTTTCAGTAATTCACCGCAACGTGTAGCAGTACTAAATAAAATTGTGCGAAGAAAAATACCTCATGGCGCTGCAACTCGTTGGAACTTTAACATTCGTACAATTAATGTTGTATTTGAGCATAGAGAGTCAGTTATTGAGTGTATGGAAGAAATAGTAAAAAATTTTACTCAAGCAACCGTCTGCGGTGCCGCTGACTCCATTGAACGTACTTAACAAGAACCAGGATTCGTTTTTTGGCTTACATTTTTCCACCACATCATGCCACATGTGGATATTTTATTCAATCAATTGCAGAAGAGGAAAACAGACCCAACACAGGTCATATATGCCATTGATAACTTTGAACAGGTAATTGTTCATATCCGAAATACAATTGACGATATTGTAAACAAAGTTTCAAATATATGCACTGAACCACTACCAACTAAACGAAAACGTTCCGGACATAGCAAATTCGATAACCGTGTTGCAGCATTAGAAGTGTGTGACATAATTACAATTTCAATCAAAGATATATTTCAAAGATCACCTTGAAGCTGCATCTCTTTTTTTTTCTTGACAATTTGGAGAGTATTGTGGCAAGTTTCCTGAAGACAAGTTGACTACCATCTGTTCAACTTATCCACATATTGAAAAAGAACGACTCCGCACGGAACTGTCGGTTATTTATTCCAGAAGCGACTGTAAGGAAATAAATGGCGCGTTACCCCTCCTGAAATTTTCTATAAAAAGTAATTGAGATGAAGCAATGAGATGAAGCAATAAAAAAAATGCAAGAAATTCTTGTAACAGCTCCAATGACCACAGGAGAAACCGAGCGTTGCTTCTCAACCTTAAAACCGATTAAGACCTTCCTCCGCAACTCTATGACCGAAGATCGCTTATCAGCTCTATCCATGATTTCTATCGAAAATACGTTTATTTCTGAAATCGACAAATTTAATGAGATGGTCATCGACAAATTTGCAACTAGAAAGGATCGAAGAATTGAACTGTTATATAAAAAATAGATTAATTTAGACTTTACTGTTACATAATATTGAAAAAACATATTAGGTATTCGAAAACGATTTGACATTTCAGTGAACTTCTTTTGCAGAACACCCGCTACATCAGTCCACGAGCCGCCACTGTTCCTGCTTATATCTGATGGTTTTCGCCTTGCGAGCTTTAGCCATTTATCCCTCACTATTTTATTGATTGGATCGTAAACAAACAATTTATTAGGTGCTGTTATTGATGTGTGTGTGCAGAGAGGACCCGCAGAGCACTTGTAAAATTTGGAAGTCATTTTTAACACTAGAAATGTATAATACTTTGAAAACTTCCTTTCTTAAGCATAGGCACCTTGCACACTGAATGAGGTCGTGACGTCACAAGCAGACGACATGACACACACGAGCGTTTTCGCGCCTTATATGAAATGGCAAGATAAAAAGGCGATTATTTGAGCAAACATATAATTTCTTGCGGAAATCATTTTTTTTTCGGAATTGGTAGGCGTATTACTATCTTATACAGTGGTATTTCAAAATCTGTCATCTTGCCTATTGCGGCACCCAGTGCAGTTGTTTCCAACATAGTTGGTCTCACTGAAGAACTAACAAAATAACTTCCACAGACGACAGTTTTAATTCAGTCGATAATATACCTACTGGTATTCCGGAATAATCTGCCTGCATTTGCAATAAGTAGTCGTTGATTGTCAGTTGCTTCACTGGTATTCCTCAATCTCGGGACATTGCTTCCAAAACATCCCTAACCTAATAACAAACATTTTCTAAGGCTGCTTGGCTAGGTGTCCGGGTGTGGTTTTTTCCGTTAAACCACAGATGGCGCTAAAAAATTACGATAGATTCCCTAATAAGTGTCATTGAAGGGCTAGTTATAATACAATTTATGGATGATATATGAACGATACGGTCGATTATTGACTTTTTGCTTGAATACAGAAATGAATGGTCTTTACATAAATTGATCCCCGTGTTTCTTTAAACTTTGTTACAAAATTCGCTGCTACTGGGGATGAAGCATAGTTATATAAAATTAATAAAACGGAGTACACTCTGTCCACAGATCTCCTACTTTTTCGATTGTG
>NW_026017110.1:47951643-47952753 GCF_020466585.1 Dendroctonus ponderosae | reverse complement strand
CAATGCAATTATCATTGAGCGATAATTGCACACTGTGCAATTATCGGGGGTAATTGCACAAGTGCTTCAAAATTACCGATAATTTTGCATGAAAGCTTGTTGTCTAAAAATTGCATGAGTTTATTTTCATATTGTGGCGAAAAAGCCCGACTCCGAAGGAGGAGGGCTTTTTTGTCCCAATGTGAAAATAAACGAATGCAGTTTTTACAAGACAACAAGTTCAGTGACCCCATTAATATAGCTAACTTGCAGCAACAACTAATATTTCTTTCTAAAACTAATGAAACTACACAAGATTATATTCAAAAATTAAAATGTCTTGTTACCAAATTAAATACAAAAATATGTGCAGAAGTTATGAATGCAGAAGCAAAAACTATACTGATTTCCCCAAATGAACCAACCGCAACACAAAACCAACTAGCAAATATTCCAAGTAAATTGCGAACCTTATTAATCGTTCAAAACCCACAAAATTTGGACAGTGCAATTGATATAATAACCAACTTTGAAATTTTGACAAGCCAAACCACTTTCAAAAATAGCTATTTACAGAACCATAATAAACCAATTAATGAACCCACTAATCAAGCCGTTGCGAGCACTCAAAAGCTTTTCAACTCTTTCAACCCTCAAAGCTCTTTTAGACCACAAAATCGATTCCAAAAACTACAATTCCGACCCCAAAACCACCAACAATTTCCACAAACAAAAGAATAATTTTCTCAACCAAAACAACAATCTCAACAACTCATGTCCGGCGTAAGTACCATAAAACGAAATCTAACTCCATCGGGTCCTTAATACTAACCTCAACCTCGGTACAGACCTTACAATCATTTCCAACAGACGAGGAAACCCAATTTCACTTTCCAAGAGTTAACACATCTTGAAAATGAAGCTAATTACCAACCCGAATTTGACAATACTAACGATGATTCTTATTTTGAAACCGAAAACCTTGAAGAGAATCAATCACCTTCGACGTTACGCTCAAAAGAAAGTTCAATCAATCAGCTTGAAAATTTTCATCTACAAGCCTCGGACAAAACCAACCATGTTTAAGTTTAAACAGTACGCAGATCAATCAGTTACCCTATATTGAAGTTC
>NW_026017110.1:47946212-47950644 GCF_020466585.1 Dendroctonus ponderosae | reverse complement strand
CAGTCCGACCTAAATTTAGATATTCCTCAAGAAAATATCCAACCCCTGTACAACAAATCAGACACTCTAACGGTCCGCTCGTCTCATGAAAATCCTATTCTAGGAGCACCCTATGTCAATAAGTGTTTAAACACTTGCAAACATCAAATAACCTTCAAATGGGCAGATAAAGATAAATCCTACACTCTGACAAAGAGCCTTTTCGAAATAAAGAAAGGAATACTTATCTTTATAAACAAAAAACCAGGTACCGGATAAATTCAGCAACTCTTTATAAATCATTTGTCTCCAGACACCTACTGTTTACATTTCCCTAATAAGGAATTGGAGCCAATAATCATTTGAATCTTTCAAGAAATATTCAAAAATAACTCATATAAACTTTTTATTTCCAACACGTTATTAGAAGACATTATAGACACAAATGAACAATAGGAGATCATCGAAAGATATCACTGTACAAAAACGTCTCATCGAGGCATGAGCGAAAATATCAAAAAGATAAAGCAACGATATTACTGGCCGAGTTTAGAAAGAGACATAATTAATTAAAGAAATCCAAACAAGGTAATTTATGAACCGACATCAACCGGCAATAAACCTTTTGAACACATATACATGGATACTTATTCTATTTCAGGTCAGAAATTTTTAACAATAATTGGTAACTTTTCAAAATTTGCTACAGCTTATCCTATAATCAAATCAGCAATTGAAATATGTCAAAACTTAATTAAACTCTATTCACATCACGGAACACCATGCAGAATATCCACAGATAACGCGCAGTCATTTAAAAGTAATCTAGTGCAAAACCTTTGCAAGACTTACCAAATCGAGTTCCACTTTACGACACCATACAACCTAAACTCAAATTCTCCAATCGAACGCTTCCATTCGACACTTAGAGAAAGCCTTATTGCACTTAGAAGTGACCAAAGAACAAAAACAATTCAGGAACTTGTGGATATCACGATACTGAACTATAATAATAGTATTCCTCGCATGAGTATACGCATTTCCAAATTCTAAAAGGAAACTTCAACTATCAGTTAAATGTTGAGAAAAACCTTGACCAAATTCAAACAGACTATATTCATGAGTCAGCTGAAACTTTTAAGGAATTAAATACTAAAGTAAACTTAAAACTAAACGCAAAAAAGCCAATGTTTTGCCAAAATTAAACGAAAAACGCGAAAATGACCCCGAGATACCAGAACTCACAGAACAACTATTGATAATTCCTTTTAATCTAGCAAAAAATCTAAAACCCAAATATAAATCGATTAAGTTTAAAAATCAAAGTCATCCGAAAGACATTAAAAGACGATTGTAAATTTCAGATTAAAATACTGCTAATTCTACTACCATTATTGGCCAACGCTCAGAATAAAATTTTCAAATCGCCTACTGCCCATACAGGACGTACAAGATTTTCAGTCGGTTGCTCTTAAGTTTCTAGTTCTTCGTTGGAAAAACTATTCTCTGGAAAATCTGGATATTGATATTCAGAGTAGTATGGGTCAGATAAATTCGATTGTGAATCTTGGTAGTAAACTGGGTGATTGACGTACCCGCTTGATTCAGTATTATAGAATTCTTTAAAAGTGTATTTATTATTATTGGGTCTAAAAGTATTTCTAGTTGATGTACTTTGGTGTTGGCTTTGGAAGTGGCATGTTGGGATTAGGTTTGAAAACATTGGTTGGTGGTTTTGGTTTCCCAAAAGCTTCAAGATTTGTAAAATGTCTTGGAGGTCTGTAGTTCGGATTTGGCTTAATTGCTACAGGCTGAGATGGAAAGTTTGGTAGAAAATTATTATTATTATTTTGGAAGGGTTGATTGAAATGGTTGAATGTTTGATTTTGAAGTGGATTGCCAAAAGGGTAATATGTGGGTCGAGAGTTAAATTGATTGGGTTGTTTATGTATGAAATTGTAAGGTTTATGTTGTGCGGGTACAGTGTTTTGGTAATAGCAAATATTATCTTCTTGTAAAACAAAACTGTATAGCTTCAGAGAAGCTTTTCGGCCGCATACATCTAATTCATGTCCCTACAGGTCCCTTAAGACCAGATAAAAATATTTTTAGAGCCATTTCGTGGTACATTGTTCGTTTCGTAGTTGCAGCTGCAACATCTACATAAGCATCTACATGACTACAGAACAGATTGAGTAATTCAAGACATTTGTTATAAAATTTTTGAGGCGACTCGTTTTCCCGTTAACTTACCAATTAATGAATTCAAGTTATTTGTTTACACTTCACTAGGAATGGAAGTGGAGTCAGAGTCGGTTAAAGGGTTTATCGATAGTTCAGTCAAAGAGTTTAAAAGATCTTCAACAGACATGAACAATTATTAAAAATTGCACTTACATAACCACCAGGAAGATCCGGGCCATGTCTTTTCTATAAGATGTTCTTGAAGATCCAGCGGTGGGTGTCTGAACTAGTCAATAACAATTTCGCCAAAATAGACAATTTGGGTTCTATTTTCCAATGATCGATAAACAGCAAGACAACAACAGATCCTTAATAGATTGGAGCTTTTCGATTTCCAGAAAACTCACTCTGCGTCCGCGATATTGTTCAACTTTCACCAAGGGTTCGTTTTCGGTTAATTCGACGAAAAATCTGTACATTCGATATGTATTGATTCCCGAAAATCCGCACTACTGCGCCAGTTATATTTTCGACTTCGCAATTTTCCTTTTTAAAAAACTTCATTTTCACAATTACAGTACTCTCTTTAACTCTGACTTTCTCTGTCTAGCACAATTATGCGTTTAGCAAGTATATATAAGTTACAAAATGCAAGTTAGCTTAAATTATGATAGTCCGGGCAGTTTCGAAGTTTAAGCGTCACGTAACTCATGTCGACAAAAAAGTATACTTTTTGAAGCAAACACGTGGGGCTAACTGCCTGATCCTATTTTGAAATTTAGCAACACCGATAAATTTGAAGTCATTTTAAAAGTGAATTTAACGTGTTCTTGTGCAATTACAAGATTTCGGATTATTTTCCAATTCAAAAAGACCCGTCCCTATTAGCAACTCTTGCTACAAAAATGTGACGAACGGCAAATAAACCGTGTAATAATGAAGGTTAAATTTCATATTTCAATTTGTTTCTGTAAAGGTTATATCACCGATTACTACACTCCAATAGAACTGAATAATTGTAGTTCAGTATTTAAAAATTACTACATAGGTACAATGAAGTTGCAAAAACTGTTGAATAGTTTACTATAACAAGAGTTACAAGGTATTCCACTACAATAAAAATAAGTAATTTTGAATTCTAGCAATCTAAAAAGATAAAATGCAGAGTATTATTCTAGAATACTTTTGTATACTATGTTGTAAGATTTGTGTCGATTTCCGACATTAGACACTCGCGAACAGGCTACAGATAGTTGACCGTGAGAGAAACATGGCCTTTCTAAGTGAACTCCTGCAGCCTGTAATGTCTGCCCTTGTGCTTTGTTTGTAGTAATAGCAAAGCGTAGCTTGACTTGAAACTCGACCTTTTTGAATTAAATGGGAAGGCCAGTGGGAATAATAATTGTAATTCGAGGAATGAAGACACTTTTGAAGTGATAACTTTTTAACGGCGGCTACCGCTCCGGCCTCTTCGCGCCTGAGGCTTGGGACGCACATATGCACTTTGAATTCGACATTTTTCTCTTAGTGAGGGTGCACCTGTAGATCTGATAAACTTTTCAAATACACATTGATTTATATAGTGATTTAGATTTATCAATTATTAAGTGTGATATTATTGTGTTCGGCGCAGTTTATTTTATAAAGCTGATAACAATGAGTCAAGAAATTATAAAGGGAGAAGCTGCAGATACTGCAAATACTAGGTTAAGGGTGTTCATGCTTGCTCGAGTTTCTCCTTCTTTTAAATTTCCAATTAAAGTACACACACAATTAGAAAAAAAACCACACACCAAGAAAAATCGCTAAAACAGTTTAAGTGCAAAAATTGATTATCGTCTATCAATTTGCAGAAAAATGTATTACAACCTTTTAAACATCATCTTCAAACGACCGGGTTAAATATTGTTTTAAGAACTATCAATCGTTGTTGTGCAACAAAATTGTACCTAAGATCCACTACAATAAAGTTTTTGAAAAACTGTTGGACCTATTTTAAATCGCCTGATTGATTGTGGACGCAAATTCGTATCACGAAGAGATTAAATTAAATTAAATCGTATCGATAGAATCCCGGTACCGATTCCCTATGTCTTACTATCCGTCTGTAGTCCAGATGCTGGCAGATGATGTCCATTTGGGTCAATTTATGAAAAACTCACAAGATTAAGTGCAAATAAAGTGTCACAACTATTATTAATAACTTTTAATTCAATAAGATGTTCTATTATTTGTTGTTTTATTTTATAACAACAAATTATCAATATTT
>NW_026017110.1:47944818-47946112 GCF_020466585.1 Dendroctonus ponderosae | reverse complement strand
ACATTTTTCAACATGATAGGGGGTGGCTTAGGTTCCTTTTTAGTTTCTTGCTCTGCTTGATTGGCAGTCTCTTTCTCGATAACTAAGGGAGATTTTGGCGAATATATTACATTCAATTTTTGTTTTTTGGTTCTGTGCTTTGCTCTAATCCACTCAGTCTCGTTTGCCAGGTTGTTTCTTCATCATCAGTATTGTATTCGGCTTCCTTGCTTGTCGATGGTGGATTGGCTGCAGGACTTGTAAACGTCAGCTTCGGATCGACATTCGAATTGTTTGCTTCCTTGAGTAGTTGGATCTCCTTTTGCAGCATATTTATGTTTACTTGCATATTGGTTAATATAGCATTGTAGTTCGCTTTATCAGCTTGCCATGCATGCCATAAATTTGATTCACCCTGCGTTTGCGGGATAAAATCTGTCGCCACTGCTGGCGATTCTTTAAGTTTGCGCACTAGTAGTTCACTTTTACTAGTCATTATTCATTCTTCACATTCTTCGAATTCAGTAACGTTTCCAATGCTCATTGATGTTTCAAGCAATATATTTTGTAGCCAGAAGCACTTGTTCGGTCAAATATTTCACTGACCGATGGAATCTCGAAAGCTTTTATTCAAAACTGCCACCAAATAGCTCTAAATCGCCGGTCTGAAAACACGTCTGTACGCGACAATGTGGTTTTCAAATATGATCAAATTGACGTGTTGCCATGTGATTTGTCTGATGTCACAAGAATCGCCGGCGTGCACGTAGTCTGTGTGTTCATTTAAACCGTATACCTTGTGTTTTGTTTTATGGTGTTGTTTTATTAGTTTATTTTTGTTCTTTTGTTCTGATCCAACAACACACTTTTTGCGACAATAACAGTAGGTATCAGATGTACGACCACCAAAGAGTAAGTAAATGTAATCATACTGTCTGGTGTGGAAGATATCGGATTGGATTTGGATACTTTATTGTATTACATTTTTTATAATTAGACCACTTTAAAGCTTGTTTGATTGGACTTTCTCACCTTTGGATTTCAATTTCTAAGCAATCTATTATAGCACACACTTTGCTAAAACGTGTTCTAAAGGGTATCGGAAGACCTTTTTTGACTTTATCAGCTGGCATCCACGTTATCAAACTTTTAAACATACGGTTGATTGGTGCAATGGGCTTCGGAAAAAATACTACTGGCAGTAGGTACTTGTAGAAAACTCAAAATCGTCACCTAATGCTGTCACCAAAACTTTTATCAAGGTGTATTTTTTGTAATACTAAGTATATACGTGTGGTGTCTAAATAAGTAAATT
>NW_026017110.1:47943557-47944684 GCF_020466585.1 Dendroctonus ponderosae | reverse complement strand
TCTTCATTCATCTCATCACTTGAGCTTAACAAACTCGACTCTGATGATGCGTATATTTTGTATTTTGCAAGTGCTTTTATTGAGGATAAAGCAACACCTTCAGAAGCTACACTGCTAAAAGCTAAAATTTACTTGTGCTACTATATCGACTAAAAATTAGAGGTGTGACAAACGGTTATTTATCTGTACCGGGTTACAACGTTCCAGTTTTACCTTGGTAATAGGTTCAAAAGTAACATGTTACTTTTTAAATTTTTTATTAGAAATGCAGAATTATGATGATAGTAGAAATAGTGATGATATATAATGATTTCCTTTATTAAAAGCATAATTCTTAACATTCGTAAACTTAAAATAAATCATTCTAAAATCAGAAACAAAACATGGGTCAGAAGTACCTACTTAAAGAACAGAAAAACTGATAATAATGAAACTAGAGTGATTAAATAAAACTTTTTTTATTTAAAAATTAATTAACATTTAAGAATACATTTTTTTGCAGATGCTTTTTACTGGTTCTAGTTTTTCACGCGTTTATGATAGCACCCGCTTTAGAAAATAATCTCTCGCATTTCGTTTCACAATAACATTAAATAATCCACAATAACAACAAACAGAAATATGTGTTTGGCAAACCTGGACGAATTATTACTCGAGTTAATTTTGGTACCACCAAAAAACGTTAGTACCCCAGGCCAATTCCGTTACAATATTTTACCATCATATTTTCAGTGCCGGAAACAGGCCTTTTAAAGACTAATCCGACTGGATTCAACCAATATTTATGACGGGCCCAAATAACATGTGACAAAACATCACAGATACTTGGAACAGGTACGAGCTTAGAACAGTCACACATGGAACCTGGGACTGAAAAATACTGGTTTGTGTCATCTCTATTAAGGACTAACGCATATATGTTAACTTGACTCGTTGTTTAAATGACATGCGCAAGTTAGTTTTAGGTTACGTTAATCAAAACACTAACCGACTATGTTTAGGAAATATTTATCACTGTAGGTTGAATATAAAATCTCAAAAGCACGTTTATTTTCATAGATGAAAGACACTGTCTGAATCATAAAAATTTGATGGCAGACGTTTACTTTGCTTAACGTAGCCTCAAT
>NW_026017110.1:47941350-47943457 GCF_020466585.1 Dendroctonus ponderosae | reverse complement strand
ATGCCTCGTCATATTCTAAGAACGGTTTTGGAAAACTTTGATACGATATGAACTGTTTTCCTTGAAATTGATGAATGTCTCTTTTGACAAAAAAAACAGTTAATSATAAAAAACAAAAAAAAAAACAGTTAATGATAAAAATAATACAATTTCATTTACTATTTACTTTTYTTTGTCGACGCAGATTCACGGGATGTTTCGACAAAGTTCAARARGCGTTCATTCATCATTCAWTTTTTTCAAAAGTACCTTTGAAAACTACTTAAAAAATARAAAAACAGAAATTTAGGAATAKTAAATTATCTACCGCTTTATTTTTAAATCTACCGTTTTTTTCCTATCAATTCTACCATTTTCGAAGTTCTTSGTCTGSCAACGCTGCCTGTTCGTGATGGCATGGTGAAAAGATGAGTTACTTGCTTKTAACCTCTTAGGTTTGTTTTTGTTGTTTACCCARAGTTTTCCGTATTAACCTAAAAAACGCTTGATYSGTGTGGTGCACGTTTGGTGCTTAAATTTAGTGAATACTATACTAATCTCCGATTCTTCCGGTGAGAGCCCCAATTATTCCTTGGTCGTTTCTTGCATTGCATGTTCTTTTCACGTCTCGCATTAATTGCTTGATCCTTTCCAGGTGGGTCATCTGGCTTTTGCTTTTCATTAATTTCTCTTGGTCTCGTTCATTGTTACTCATTATTTTGCTTGATTTTTATATGTTAGACCGGTTCTGAAGACTCTTGACTACATCACCAAAAATGGCTTTTGTTCTGGATGCTGTTGGGGATCGTCCAGATGATGCCCCAAACAATCAGTTGTTCTCTTTGAACAATGGTAATATTCGCGTCTGATTTTTTCATGACCATTTAAATGTTTACTAATTTATGTTTTATTTTCCAGATAGTTCGACAATTGCAAAGCCTTCCTCAGTGGAGGTGAGAAGAAAATTGAGAGACGCAATCTTTTCCTTCTCAGATTCTACTGAGGGATTAGCAGAGTACAAGAAGCGTCTCTTTGAACTGAATGGCAACACAAGCCCGGCTCAAAGTCACGCAAACGTGCCTAAAAAACATAAACTAGTGAAGCCTTTGATTCCGGAGACTTCGTTCGRGATGAAAAAAGGTGWCTATACTCGCAAGTAKTGCGTTAGGYGCTGATCTGAGCCCCTTTTWAAGAGCTAAACGGCCCAGAACTCAAAGCAATTGAATGAGTGTTTGGGTATGCCATTAACAGACGGTTAAACAAGAAGGCAATTTCTGATGATTTATTATTACTTAAAGGAAAATAATTGGTTGCAATGTGACTTCAAACCATTTAGATTGGGTTTTAAATATTAAATTAATTTTACTAGCTAATTTTTATTGTGTCCAATGCATTATTATAGTCGCAATGCATTTTTTTCTTACTAATGTATTTTTGCTTCAAGATGAAAATGCGCACAGTTACAGAATCAAAAAACAGTTACAGTCTGAGGTGCAAAAAGCGCTAAGCAAAGCGGTTGTTACGCCCGACTTTGAGCAGCTGGCATCTGTGCATTCATACGAGGTCTCAAAGAGGAAACTTCTGCGAGAGAGAAAGGTTTGTTGAAAAAAAAAGTAGTTCATTCGCTCTATATTGCTCTAAAGTTGCGGTTTGCAATGCGTGAGGGTCTTAAAAGAAGGTTCTTTTTGTACATGGCTTCGTCAGGCCGTTACCAAACAAATTCCAGTCTAGAATCGATCTAAATTACAGAAAAATAACTTTTGTGTTCGTTATTATGTTGCTCCTTATGATACACGACAAATCATTATTTGTGTTTAATTTCCCATTCTGTTGCGAATGTATGGCTCAATGTAAATTTTAAATTTCATATTTTATGTTTTATCATTGGCTTACAGAAGGAAAAGGACAAGACCAAAGGCACTGGTTGGTTTGGAATGCCAGCTACAGAAATGACCGATGAAGTCAAGAATGACTAGGAAATTGTACAAATGAGATCCGTCTTGGATCCTAAACATTTTTACAAGAAAAACGACTTGAAGGTTCTGCCAAAATATTTCCAGGTAGGGCTTTATTTAGTTATTGATCAATTCTAATCGAGAAAACTTAACCAAGCGCTAAGTGAATTTGT
>NW_026017110.1:47939811-47941250 GCF_020466585.1 Dendroctonus ponderosae | reverse complement strand
AATTAAATTTGATTTTGTCCAAAGCAACTTCTGCAAACGCTCAAGTACGTGTCTTTTTTGGAAAGTTGCAAGATATTCCTGGATTTTTCAGTAATTCACCGCAACGTGTAGCAGTACTAAATAAAATTGTGCGAAGAAAAATACTTCATGGCGCTGCAACTCGTTGGAACTTTAACATTCGTACAATTAATGTTGTATTTGAGCATAGAGAGTCGCATAGATGGAATAGCATAGCGAGAGCATAGATGGAAGAAATAGTGAAACATTTTACTCAAGCAACCGTCTGCAGTGCAGCTGACTCCATTGAACGTACTTTACAAGAACCATGATTCGTTTTTTAGCTTACATTTTTCCACCACATCATGCCACATGTGGATATTTTATTCAATCAATTGCAGAAGAGGAAAACAGACCCAACACAGGTCATGTATGCCATTGATAACTTTGAACAGATAATTGTTCATATCCGAAAAACAATTGACGATATTGTAAACAAAGTTTCAAATATATGCACTACCAACTAAACGAAAACGTTCCGGACATAGCAAATTCGATAACCGTGTTGCAGCATTAGAAGTGTGTGACATAATTACAATTTCTATCAAAGATAGATATATTTCAAAGATCAACTTGTAGCAGCATCTCTTTTTTTTTCTTTGCGAATTGCGCAGAAGATTGCGTCTGGAATATCGTTTAATCGATCTATCATAATCTATCAAATCAATCTTAATAATCTATCAAAATGCAAAATACACATAATTATTTGTATATTCCATATAAATTCAATGCTTATTTTTAGGAGACGAACTGCAGCGAATACATTTATTAACTGGGAAGAATCTTTTAAATACTGAAAAGCAATATAATTTGCATACTTTATTTGAAACCCATAAAAATGATGCAATTAGTGTTGAAGGGTGGGTGCAACAAGAGCAGAAATATCCCGTATCAAGCATTCTTCATTACAAAATTCAAGGGCGAATTGATATTGACATCCTAAATTTAAATTCTGACGATTTTGTATTGATTATAATGAACCAGGCTCAAGCAGAAATGAAAAAAAATTGGCTCCAAGACTTTATGCATCGATGGAACACATGGGTTACAATATGGATTTGAACTCATTACATTATTAGTTCTCGACGATCTGAATTAAGGTTTTCCCTGTGCGTTTTTGTTAACTAACAGAACTTACACATTTGTATCGCTGCTTTTTTGTCTGAAATTAAAGGCAGAATTGTGGACCGAAATGCAGAAAATTTCGCCATCTTGCCATTCCACTTCCAAAAAGACGATTGCATTGTTCCTGGCATGTTGATAAAGCCTGGAGGAAAAATCTATCAAAAATAAAAAACAGAAAATATCAAGCAGAGGTGTACAAAATACTTAGAACCCTACTTGAAGAAACAGACGAAAAACGATTTTATGATTTATTTTTG
>NW_026017110.1:47937066-47939711 GCF_020466585.1 Dendroctonus ponderosae | reverse complement strand
AACCCAATCGATAAAGAAGATTTCTTCTGCCAGTAGTGGAAATTAGAGTTTAGTTTTCATTGCAGCCGCTGAGATAAGCGACAAATAGCATTCTGCAGACGTATATGGCTGTTTCCAATCTATAACCTCTGTGATCTGTGACTATCACGTACTCCCCCTTTGCGGTGTTGCCATGATGAATGTTTCATTATGTTTTCTGGTAATTACCACCAAACATTCTTATGAATTTTTAAGTATAAAATTTCGACGCTGTTATTTTAATGACATTTGCTTGTCGCTTCTTACAAACTAAGCAAATATAACACTAAATATATTAATGGCTACCGTTTTCCTGCTATTTTCTTGTTGACACCACTCATATACAGGGTTGCTCATTAGTGCGTCAAAGTGCGATATCTCAGTAAATATGAAGTTTACAAGAAAATTCGTCCAACGAAAGTTTTTCACGTTTAAAAGGTCCACATTCTAAAATTACTTTCCAATATACAACCCTGTATATCAAACTGAATACCGAGCCGGCAAAGCATCCTCGTAAGTACCTACTTTTGTATAGACTGTGAACCAATGTTGCTCCCATAGAAAAACGTAAACAAATGGCAGAACATTCATTACTCACATTGATTCAAAACCGTTGAATAAAAGTAATCCTGAAAAAAACCTATAAAAAATAAGATTGTTGAACAAAACCTGGATCTCTTGTGCAGCCTTTATCACCAAGCCGTGCAGGTATGAGAACTTACTTAATGGACAATACACAGCCTTCAAGCGACAAGATGTTCGATATTGTTACATTCGAATTCGGGCAAAATATAATTGAATTCCACAAGAAGTGAAGCGATGTAGAAAAGTGATCATGCATTATCACAGCCAAATTTCAGGATTTCTCAAGAAATAAATAAAAGGGCCGAGCTGAAGGATATTTCACATAGTTGCAGATAAATTACTCCTGCACACAAAAATCGTCAAATATCAGCATTACTCTGATCTTAATTAAAAGTTGTACCTACAAGCATAAAAGAATCATTCAGCAATAGAAGTGGAAAGTTTCAGACGTCCATCTCTCCTGATTCACTACCAGTGATTTGTTAAGTAAACACGTGCAAAATTCAATAGTTTGCACCTTTAAACACCATGGTTTGCTCTAAAGAATTCGGAGGTACTGAAACGACACGATCACCGAGCCGTTGCTCACCATCGCAATTATGATTTTACCAACATCGTAATTACCTGGGGATGTAATGTAATACCGATAAAGTTGAATACTTCCTCCGCAATTTCGTATGGATTTAAGCAAATATCTTCATAGCGAAGCGCCCTACAAGTACGAAACACATGACAAAACAAGCATTTCACAAAGCAAACATCCTTACCGAAACCTAGAAGGATATAATTCTTTCAGCCTAATAGCTGCACTATAATCGGACACCATATCAGAGCAGAGATAATTAGGTTGATCACAGTCAGGTTCGCCGGGGCACCAATCCCGATGTTTTCGGGACTGTAAAGTGCCTCTTGGATCTCGTATTAATAGAATTACTTTAACATTGAGTCTGAAAACGGTTTAATTTAAATTAATTAAACGATACCAGTTTAGTCAATCTAAAACTTACGATTTCACCTCCAACAGCGCCTCGGCTAGTTTCAGTCTCAATCGAACCGTTTTCACCGATTGAAATGGAAACAGTCGACAAAACTGATTCAAAAACTCTCGGTCCCAGCAAATGTCATGATCTGCTTCACAATGAGCCCACAAACGTTTATTGTGTCTAAGCAAGTTATTATGTGTAGTAGCATATTCTATATATCTGAAACCAAAATTTGAACATTTCGTCGGTATCATCCGAACAAGAAATCATGTAAGATTCGAGGTTCGCTAATCTAAGGCGCCGGGCTGCGCCAAGCCGGTCTGGCGCCGTCGTGCGAGTTTGGACAGACTTTAGGTACTATGTTCTATATTTTTTCTTAACATTACGACAAAAACTATATATTGATTACATGGTTAGTAGAAATGAAACTTGGAATTAGTAGTCAGTACATAAACAAATGATCTATCCGCAGTAGCTACAGAAATCGGTATGGTTAATAGTATACTTATTAGAATGGTAATATTTAGGAACGATTGAGTTAAATTATTTTCTATAATATAATTAAGCGTTTGCTCTAAAGATAAACCACTTTGATTGAAACGATGTAGGAACTGCACTTCTTGCAAAAGTCTTATGTCTTTCCCATTTCGATTGTTATCAGACAAAGCTTCTTCAAGTTTATTACAAACTTTAAATTGCTCTTGCTCAGAACACTTAAATCTTGAATTAATTAATAAATTAAAATCAGCCCCATTAAAATTGAAACACATCCGAGTGAGAGGACAGAAGTTCGAATCTTTCATTTACAGATGAAATTGCAATGTTTAACATTTCATAAAAACAGTTAACTTTAAACTTTAATTCTTCACTTTGTATTGATTCATATTTGTCTTCTTAATCAAATTGTTTTTTATTTTTCGCGGTCTTACAGTTTCCTGATTCTTAAATATTGAAAATAATGGTTTTTTTCGGGTTTTTAGGCCGTCGTTCGGTAGAATTTCTTCTTGACGTTTCGCAAGCACGAGTGGCTTGCATCTTCAGAAGTGGTTTGCTTGAAGG
>NW_026017110.1:47935921-47936966 GCF_020466585.1 Dendroctonus ponderosae | reverse complement strand
AGCGAGAAAAACACGTTTGTGATGTTTAGACCAAGTTTGAATGACAAAGTTAAATTTCCGAAGGAAAACCAGCTGAAAAACAAATTTGCAGAAAACTTCCTAAAATCCGACAAAATCGACGATTCTGAGCTGAAAAGATAAGTATACATATGCATGTGTAGTATGCAGATAAGTTGGTCTAACTAAAATTCCTACATTGTAATATGTTGGCAACAAAATGTAAGCCCCGTTGAGAACTGCAGAACGTAGAGAAAGTAAAATGAGAGAAGTGGCGGTGTAATGCTAATAAAACTTGGAACCGCGTTGCGCCACAACGACCTGACCGTCAATTACGGACAGCCTTGACGGGAAAAACCGGTATCTAGATTATCGGCTAGTAAGAGGCGGAAATTTAAAATTTTGAAAGGTACAAAATACTCCAGATACACAAATTTCGGTATCTGCACATTCGCACATCTCGGTTATTAATATTAATAGAAAATGTGCTGTTTACTCGATAGGGTGCTAACTAATTCCTATTTCCATTAATAATGAACCGAGACTAGAGTGTGTAAGGACATAGAAATTGTAACACTCAGAATCAATCATCAAATCAGATCAATTTTTGATTCAGATTTAAGGGGATCCATGAAAGGGAAAGAAATAATATATACCTAAATCAAAATAAAATAACATTTATTGTGTGAGTTGACATTTGCTAAGTAAAAAAACATAAATTTTCTTCCAAATAGTCCCAAAAGGAAGAACTGGGTAGCAAAACTTGTGCCTTACCGGAGTAGCACTCCCCACCAGAAGTATTCTCCTTATGTGCTGCAAGATTCTGTTCCATACTGAACTATTAAATAACAAAAAAAAACAAACCTTGTCAAATGCCTTGGACATGTCCAGGAAGACGGCTCCTAGACATTTTCGGCGATTTAACACTTGTTGGATTCTCGTTGTTAGCCGGACGGCAAGTGTGGTTGTGCCATGGCCCGGCCTGAATCCATGTTGCTCATCCAGCAGGACTTTCTTGTCCTCTATTGTATCCTGAATTTGGTGCAGG
>NW_026017110.1:47934784-47935821 GCF_020466585.1 Dendroctonus ponderosae | reverse complement strand
TTATTAATAGTAATAGAAAATGTGCTGTTTACTCAATAGGGTGCTAACCAATTCCTATTTCCATTAATAATGAACCGAGACTACAGTGTGTAAGGACATAGAAATTGTAACACTCAGAATCAATCATCAAATCGGATCAATTTTAGATCCAGATTTAAGGGGATCCATGAGAGGGAACGAAATAATATATACTTAAATCAAAATAAAATAACATTTATTGTGTAAGTTGACGTTTGCTAAGTAAAAAAACATAAATTGTCTTCCAAATAGTCGCAAAAGGAAGAACTGGGTAGCAAAACTTGTGCCTTATCGGAGTAGGACTTCCCACCAGAAGTATTCTCCTTACGTGCTGCAAGATTCTGTTCCATGCTGAACTATTAAATAACAAAAAATTTGGTCAGGAAAGGCCCTAATTCTAAGCCGTTCTTTCAGAAGAAAGAATTCCATTATTTCATACCATTTTCTACGACGATTAATATATTTATTAGGATAGATTACCCTTTTTAATATAAAAATTTGTGCAGTTTGATGATGTACATTTATACAAAAGAACACGAACATCAGGAGGACTCATCTTTATGCAGATATGAAATATGAAACCAAACAAGAAATAGATAAACAAAAAATACCACTATGTTAAGATGCAATTAATACCCCTGCAGGTATTAGAAGTTTAAAATTATTTTAACTCGGCCGATCAATCGAAAACGTGGTTAAAATAAAGTTAAAATTAATTTTTAGGTTAATTTCATTTCGCAAAGGCAACATAGCAATTCAAGAATAATATCCAGCCGCGTTGCTCAGCAAGTTGAAAAAGGACAGAGCTGATATATCCGACGTTTGTTTTATTTTCTCTGTGTCCTGCACGTTTCGTCCATGCGCAGAACTTCTTGGCCGAAAAGTCGATATTTTAGTGCCGTCAGTCGCCGGTCAGCCAGTTGTAGCGCTACCTACGAAACGCGGAACAAGGGCGCCCTTAAGATAACTAGCGCATATATGCTGACTTGACTCGTTGTTTAAATGACATGCGCAAGTTG
>NW_026017110.1:47933484-47934684 GCF_020466585.1 Dendroctonus ponderosae | reverse complement strand
GAAGGGCCTCACCCCGGGGGAACCGCCTTATTGATCACGGTAAACCCCTACGCCAGGTAAGTATGCTTTCAAGTTCTAAAAGCCCGCATTTTATACACACCGTTTAAAGACTCAACAACATGGAATTACATGCGGCGCCATCTATTAAATACCCGAAAACTAGAACGTTGAACCTAAATTGCAAGCCGTGTGCTTTGCTGGAACGGAAAAGCAAGCAGGCAACGACAGTTACTAGATTACGACGAAACGTTTGCACGGGTAGCTCGAATTTCAACTTTTAGAATTCTTTTAATTTTCGCTAATCAATAGAACTTATTGTTGCATCAAATGAATGTTAAAACAGCTTAACTTAATGGAATTTTAATAGAAGAAATTTTTATGCGTGTACGGGAAGGTTTTAAAGCTAAACAAAACAAAGTCTGTATGTTAAATAAATCATTATATGGTTTAAAACAGTGAGCGAGATGCAGGTTTGCACGTTTCGACGAGGTATTAAAACAACACGATTTTAAAAACTCAGAGGTTGACCGTTGTTTATATTTCTTAGACAGAGGAAATATTTATGTCATATGATACGTCGACGACTTGCTGATCGCCACTGCGGATAACTATTTAGTATGGAAGATATGCAAGAAGTAAAACTATTTTTAGGCATTAAAGTTGACAGAGACAAAGATAAAAATTGCTTTTGTAAGACGTAAGTAAATAACGAAACCAATAAATTCTAAACGACCACCAAAGTGGACATAGAAGCCGTGCAGATAAAGGTTGATGTACAGTAGCGATAGGATATCATGCGGAACTATTGGGGACCGTTTCAAGGGCATCGCCCGTCAGTTTTAAAAGGAAGATTTTATGTACAAAAGCTGACCCACATTCCGATCATCCTATTCAAGTACGTCGTTCTACCGCCCAACGAGAACTTTCTCAAGTTCGTAGAACTCAGGGCTGGAGCTTATTACAAGCTCCTCCCTACGCGAAGAATCTGGGGAAAATTTGACTCAAACTCCACCCAACCTGGGGGTGGGAATCTGTCAATAAATAAGGGTGAAATCACGGGCAGTACTGTTAGTTCAAATTCGCATTAGAGCAGCAATTATCAGTGATTTCGTGTTAGTGTAAAAATAAACATCAGGTGAGTTTCTCACAGAGTAGCCTTTTCAATATTTCTTATTGCTTTAACATTCAAGATAATGTTAA
>NW_026017110.1:47931093-47932485 GCF_020466585.1 Dendroctonus ponderosae | reverse complement strand
TATCAAACAATGCCAACTGAACGTAATCAGCCGGATAAGTTCAAAAATATTGATTTAACAATACCACCGCGAACATCTCAAAGAGTAAAAGTTCCTGTCAACAAACGAAACGGTCAATACCTCTTAGAATATAAAAATTTTGGTAAAATGGAAATGCCAGCAGCATTAGTAGAAGTCAATAGCTACCGTGCAAACACAGTAATAACGAATTCTTGTGAAAATCTCGTGATAATCCAAATGTATTCCCCATTAAATGTAGAGCCAATTGAAAAAACTGAAAATAACTTTTTAGAACAAAACCCTTTCAATAACCAAATTGACAATCTTCAAAAAGCAAATCTCAAAAATCTACGTTTAAAGCATTGTAGCGAAGAGGAATACAAAGCTATTCGGACACTATGTTTTGAATATAGAGACATTTTCTATTGTGAAAATACACCATTGATTTTCACAAATCAAGTTAAACACAAAATAAATTTTACGGATAAAACACCAATTTTCACGAAAACTGATCGTTATCCATTCATACATCAAACAGAAGTAAATTCACAAATTTCCAAAATGTTCGAAAACGGCATAATTCAAGAATCCACTTCTCCACGGAGTGGTCCAATTTGGGTTGTACCAAAAAATTAAACGCTTCAGGAAACAAAAAATGGCGCATCGTGATGATTATAGAAAACCAAATGATAAAACTATTAACGATAAATTTCCTTTGCCAAAGATCAACGACATACTTGACAAATTAGGTAAAGCACAATATTTTACGGCCTTCGATCTAGCGAATGTTTTCCACCAAATAGAAATGGAATATTCATACATTCAAAAAACAGCTTTCTCTGCTGATACAGGGAATTACGAGTTCACTCGAATGCCTTTTGATCTGAAAAATGCCCCATCTACATTTCAACGCGTAATAAACTATGTCTTAAGAGGAATTCAAAATGAATTTTGTTTAGTTTACTTAGACGAGATAATAATTTTCTCTACCTCTTTACAACAACATATCGAGAGACTAAAATCTGTTTTTGAAAGGTTAAGACAGTCAAATTTCAACACGCTTCAAACATTGCACTAGGAGCAGGAGTTTCCCAAGGCACACCCCCAAATGATCACCCAATTGCATACGCGTCTCGAACACTAAATGAAACTGAACAAAAGTATTGAAAACCATTGAAAAAGAACTTCTAGGCATAGTCTGGGGATGCAAATATTTTCGACCCTATTTATATGACGGAAAGTTTGAAATCTATACGAATCACAGATCTTTAGTATGGCTATTCAATCTAATAGAACCCAATAGTAAATTAGTACGTTGGCGACTTAAATTAAAGGATTACGATTATAAAATAAGCTATAAAAAAGAAAACAAAATACAAATGCGGGTGCTCT
>NW_026017110.1:47930758-47930960 GCF_020466585.1 Dendroctonus ponderosae | reverse complement strand
TCCACATAATTTCTGACGTTCAACTAAGACTTCCTTTGTCGGGACATAATAATAATAATCGAGGAAAAACGGCATGCTTCCGTAGACTTGTAAACACCATAACAGACTTGTTAAAAAATTATGGTGCTGTCAGCTGTTTGGTTGCTACAGCAACGCAAAATTGATAATACTCCGAGCGCCGACCCCGGTATATACGCGTATA
>NW_026017110.1:47928132-47929759 GCF_020466585.1 Dendroctonus ponderosae | reverse complement strand
CACTTTCTGGAAAATGAACGGAAAACGTTTCCATAGTCGACCTAAATATAAATTCCATACTAAGGTTCTAATGGCGGCAATAAACCCATTAGCTTATCAATAAGTTCCACTTATCAATGCACAAAGCCAAGTCGGCATCATTGGCAAGACGACAGGCTTCATTCGGCTAAAGCCCTAAAAATTTACCTGTTAAAATTAACTATCATATGGGCTGAATTAGATCGACCACCTATAGAACATAGAGAGATTAGGGGAAGTTGCTAAATAGTTTCGTCAAGTTTGAGCAATAATTTTTTTATGTTTAATCGAAACTAGAAAATTTTACAGCGCATTCAAATTTAAGATTCCTCCACATTCCAGTAAAACTCTTGTCCGGAATGTGTCGACATTATTGTGAAATAATGCGAGAAAACCGTAGTGCACAGAACTGGCCAGTGACAAATACCTTTTTTCAGTTTAAGATAAATTAATAGTTTTAAGAAAAATAACGAAAGATCCAGACTAACTAAATTTACATCGCATTAGAACTAATACTTTGTTATTTTCCTGTGAAAATTTTGTACAGAAATCGGTTAAAGCAGCCAAGTCGCCAAATAACTTTGTAAGTTTGATAGTTCAATCTGAAACGCGTCGTTAATTCCAACTAAAGTGTGGTAAAACCTTTCTAGTAATTAGTGCACGTTTAACATTATAAACGAAAACAATATTTAAAACTTCTCAAAACTCTGACTTTATTGGCCATAAGCTTCGAGTATAACTCGCGGATTCGTGCTTGCTGGAATAATAAAAACGACCGTTCCTTGCCCGTGAGTCACATAAATCGACGAACAAAACGCCTTTTGGTCTCCAAAATTTAGCATTCTAACCGTTGAAATGTATCGGGCATTTGAGCTGAAAGTCCACTGAATTTCTTGTTCAAGTCCCGTTTCTTCAGCCACCACAAATACATCTCTGACCAGCATAATATCAGCGGGTTGTCTCGATCTACAAAAAACTCCTTTAAGCTCAAACGAACTGGTGTATTTCCCCCTAATTCCTGTCATGTGTTTTTGAGCCTTAATCGTGGTAAAGGTCGATTCGAAAGAGACACGCGATATGGAAAAATAAAATTTACAGTATATTTCTTTGACAAAGGTCAGTCTGCTATAGACACAAAGAGAAAAGGGGCCACTGTCACAAATTTGTTAGACGTGAAAAATTAAATTTCGAAGAATATGCTTACCCATAAATTAAATCGCCTGCATTTGCCTGATAATAGGCCTTATTAGCTCCAATTTCTGCATGAAATTCGGTGCTGTTTTTATATTTTCTCAAAATCAGAAATTCTGATCGCTGATTTTCCAGGCCCAAAGCACAATTGATAACAAGCAAAAGCACTAGAATGGTAACTTCTGAAACATACATATTGGGCGAATTGAACATTCTGACTTTTAAATATTTTCCAGTTCCTTTATAAGCCATTTAAGCGATTGTTATGGAAATACACAGATAAGACAACAAAACACCTCCGTTAAACCACGATATATTTTGTAATAAAAAGCAGCAACCAACACATGAGATAACAACTATTTCGATATGGCAAAGCAGTTAAAGCAGTTTAAAAACAACTAAATTTTACTAACGCGAG
>NW_026017110.1:47924836-47927133 GCF_020466585.1 Dendroctonus ponderosae | reverse complement strand
AAGAAAAAATCATAAATAAAGTCAATACAAACCGTGAAGATCCCAAAGATTTTCCATTGAACCAACCCGTTTTTATACGTACAAAATTTCGAAATGAAGCTATGCCAAGTTCAAGCTTTGACGGGAAAAACCGGTATCTAGATTATCGGCTAGTAAGAGGCGGAAATTTTAAATTTCGAAAGGTACAAAATACTCCAGATACACAAATTTCGGTGCCTGCACATTCGCACATCTCGGTTATTATAGTAATAGAAAATGTGCTGTTTACTCGATAGGGTGCTAACCAATTCCTATTTCCATTAATAATGAACCGAGACTACAGTGTGTAAGGACATAGAATTTGTAACACTCAGAATCAATCATCAAATCAGATCAATTTTAGATCCAGATTTATGGGGATCCATGAAAGGGAATGAAATAATATATACCTAAATCAAAATAAAATAACATTTATTGTGTAAGTTGACATTTGCTAAGTAATAAAACGTAAATTGTCTTCCAAATGGTCCCAAAAGGAAGAACTGGGCAGCAAAACTTGTGCCTTATCGGAGTAGGAATTCCCACCAGAAGTATTCTCCTTATGTGTTGCAAGATTCTGTTCCATGCTGAACTATTAAATAAAAAAAAATTTGGGCAGGGAAAGTCCTAATTCTAAGCCATTCTTTCAGAACAAAGAATTCCATCAAGGAATTTGAATACCGGTTTTTTGCGTAGTTTTCAAGATTACTCTTTTTAATATAGAAATTTGTGCAGTTTGATGATGTACATTACCAATACAAAAACAAGAAATAGATAAACAAAAAATACTACTATGTTAAGATGCAATTAATACCCGTGCAGGTATTAGAAATATCAAATTATTTTAACTCGGCCGATCAATCGGAAACGTGGTTAAAATAAGGTTAAAACTAATTCTTAGGTTAATCTCATATAGCAAAGACAACATAGCAATTAAGGAATAATATCCAACTGCGTTGCGCCGCAAGTTGAAAAAGGACATAACTGATCAAACCGACGTTTGTTTTATTTTCTCTATGTCCTGCACGTTTCGTTCATGCGCAGAACTTCTCGGCCGAAAAGTCGATATTTCAGTGCCGTCAGTCGCCGGTCAGCCAGTTGTAGCGCTACCTGCGAAACGCGGAACAAGGACGCCCATAAGATAACTAGCGCATATATGCTAATTTGACTCGTTGTTTAAATGACATGCGCAAGTTGGATTGAGGTTACGTTAAGCAAAGCAAACGTCTGTCATAAAATTTTTATGATTCAGACAGTGTGTTTCATCTATGAAAATAAACGTGCTTTTGAGATTTTATATTAAACCTACAGTGATAAATATTTCCTAAATATAGTTGGTTAGTGTTTTGATTAACGTAACCTCAAACTAACTTGCGCATGTCATTTAAACAGCGAGTCAAGTTCGCATATATGCGCTAGTCCATAATAGAGATGACACGAAACAGTATTTTTCAGTCACAGTTTCCATGTGTGACTGTTCCAAGCTCGTACGTGTTCCAAGTATCTGTGATTTTTTGTCACATGTTATTTTGGCCCATGATAAATATTGGTTTGTACCTGACACCGGACTGAAGCGTATTTTGAGTCCAGTCGGATTAGACTTTAAAAGGCCTGTTTCGGGCACTGAAAATATGATGGTAAAATATTATTGGAAGTTGTTCGGAAGGATGTTAGAATATTGAGACAATAGTTTGTGCCCGATTTCCGGCTGTGGAACATTGTTTATAAACAAATATTTATACATAATTAAAGAAAGTGCGACAGCCGGTTTTTTGTGAATAACTGTTGAACCGTTGATGCTATAGAAAAAAGTTTTATTTTCCTTTCAAGTATGAAAAATACATATGATATCAGATAAACTATATTAAAATCCGTTCATTAGTTTACTCAAGAATTGAAAAAAAAACCGTCGATTTAAGCGTTTTGTTAATTTTCAATAATTAATTTAGTTTTGTTTCAAGAAAATGGTATCCTAACTTTTTTTGGTAAGTCAGTAATGAAACTGTCATTTACTGTACGTTGTAGTATAACTTTTTACCTGTAAAAAACAGTCTCAGAGAAGTTTCTCCGACCAGAGACAAGACTTGTCTCTGCTCCGACGTCTCAAGAAAAATGCATTTAGAATCTGGCAAGAGCTTTTTTTGCATAGCAAATGGGAATGAATAAAAAGTTATGAATATTTGGAATTAAAATTTATACCACTTATAAAGTATACAGACACCTTCAAAAGTGAGATTTTTTGAAGCAAAACCAAATTAATTATGAAAAATTTTACTTTC
>NW_026017110.1:47919499-47923837 GCF_020466585.1 Dendroctonus ponderosae | reverse complement strand
AAGTGGCTTCGATTGCCCGTTTGAGGCACTGGCGCACAGGCAAAATAATTGGTAACCTGCAGAAACATAAGTTGCTGTCGTTCGAGAGAGGCACCAGGCCTGAGGCGTTAAGCCTCAACGTCTTTGGATACGACTATTTGGCGCTGAACTCCTTGCGGAAACGCGATTCTGTCGATGCCTTTGGAAACCAGATTAGCGTGGGGAAGGAGAGCAATATTTATATTGTGTCTGCAGGGGAACAGGAAAGATGCCTCAAGTTGCACCGGCGTGGATTATTGTACTTTAAAAGGAGCGTGAACAAGCCTAGCCATCACCAAAGAAGGTACTGTTTAAAACGAATTCTTCCTTCTGAGATCCTTCCTTAATCAATTTTTGTCAATTGCCACAGAAAGTCTGCTTTCTGGCTGAACCTGTCTGCCAGATCAGCGACCAAAGAGTTCGCTTGTATGAAAGTCCTGCATGATCGCCAGTTTCCGGTGCCTCAACCCTACGATCTCAGTCGACATTGTGTGGTAATGGAACTGATCAAAGGTGAGTCTTTCATAAGTGAAGGTGCATGTTCAAAGCTTGTAGATATAAACTTGTAGTTTAGTTTAAGACAACAGAAACAGATACAGGGTGTCTCACATTCAAGGGGCAGGCCAAACTTACATTTGTTTAAATGGAATTCCGTACTTTTTAATGCATATTCGAACTATAACTCGAAGTGCAGGTCTATTCGGTATAAATGTTCGACATTGTTTTTCTGTTTTTGAGTTAATAGTTAATATTGACTAAGTTATTGACAGTTTATTTTCAGATGATACCGATTGATACAAAGTGTATGAAATTCAAGTGGCAAAGCAAACTCACACTTTTTAAATTGCGCGCCAGTCTTTTTATTGCATAATCAAACTATACTCAAAATTCTAGGCCTATTTGATATAAATATTATTTTTTCAAAGTTGTAAATATTAAACGCCGTAACTTTTGTTGAACATCTATTCTATAGAAATGTTGGTATTCTCTGAAAATAAACTAGCATAGTTCGAATTTGCCACAAAAAGAACGGCGTTCGATTTAAAAATGTAAGTTTGGTCTGCTACTTGAATTTCAGACACCCTGTATCAATTGGTATTAGCTTAAAAGATGCTATACGTTAATATCAACAACTTTTCCATTTAATTGTTTGTCTCAATATCAAATTAAATACAAGAGCGGGGTGGTCAAAGCTTAACCAATATCTGTTATTAACACAATAAGCATTAATTACAATATCATTGTCAATTAAAAACAATTGAAAATTGAAAAACACAACTTTTGGCATGTCTAATAGGACTAAAAGTTCGATCTATTAGTTCGAATATGAAATAAAAAGATCGGCATTCAATTTAAAAAAATATTATTAAACTAGACGTTAATATCTACAACATTTTTATTTAACATTTTTCTCTAAATTGCACATTAGATGCAAAAACGAGGTGGCCAAAGCTAAATCAATAACCCTTTACATTTTAAAAGATATTAAAACGGCATCTTCTTCAGGCACTCTTCTTCATCGCGTGCATGAACTGGACAACGTAAAGGCTCTTTACGACAAACTGATGAACAATATAATGAAATTTGTTTTGTTTTTTTTCTCGCATGATTTTTACTCACCATGCAAATGCTAAAATGTTCTTCGAAAGGGATGTGAATTGCGTGATCAACTTCTTCAGAAAAAGGCAAGTTGGGAAAGGTGACTGTGAATATTTTTACAGGTTCGGCTTCGAAAGCGAAACATTCCCTCAATTCTCATACGTGGTGCGCTTGGACACCATAGATATGGAGGCCGAGCGTATTGGGCTCAAAGAGGACCTGGCCGAACTCATCAAAGCAGTGAGGCAGCAACTCTGGAATGAGTCCAATAACTGCGATGCTGGGACGACCGGTGAATTAAATGAAGAACCTCTGGAACACGTTCATGTCGAATTAGATGAAGATTTCGATGGGTGATTCTTCGAAGACTCTTTCGACGAAGAAGTGAACTGAATATTCAACTAAAAGGTTCATTGCTCTATGATAAAATTTCAGGGTAAATCAATTTCTTTTCTATCGAAGAAGGTTTTGCAATACGAGCGACACTTTGCTGTGCCTTCTTCTTTTCGGAAAACAGTCTCAATTAGGGTTCCAATAATTTATTAGCAGGTTTCTTTTTAGCTTTTGTTTTTTCTTCTGAGTTTTTTTTTATAAAATTATATTGTTGGAGTTGTCGAGTACTTAAACTGTTGGTAAAACTAGGCTTTGAATATACTGTTAAATTTCAGTGTTACTTGTATTGTCAATTATCCTCATGATCATATCCTTTAATATAGCTTTTTATTTTTCTAAATCATTGTTTGTAATACGTTTTTTCTCTTTTGTAATTTCTGATATGATGATATTTTCAATGTCATTGTGGCTGGTCCGTTGACTACCAACTTGTCGAATTGCATCTCTCGTTAATTGAAATTGGCCAACACCTTCTTTCCTTGTGCTACATAATAGATGAATATGTTTACAAATGCTCCACTGGATAGCGTTATCACTACAACTTTAAGCGAATTGATGAATGCAACAATCACACCTTGTATATATGTATCTCCTCCTATATATGTATATTTTTAAAATGGTCGTCTGCTTTCTCTATGAAATATTTAGATTCATTTTTTGGATTTGTGTAGATCTAACCTCGTTGATTTTGTATTAACTTGCTTGAATCTAACGTTATGCTTTTTTATGTCTGCTCCTAATAGCTTTAATTTTACTCGTTACTTTCGCTTTGTGATGAATAACTAGTTGATGAAAAAGGCGGTCTCTTGCAGTTCGATGCTTTCTTTCTAAGTGCATGTTTGAATTGACCCCAGAGTGAAGGCGGAAACAAAATGCCCAAGAAAAAATATAATTTTTATGGTTATTAAAAAAATAGTTTGCAAAACCTTTAGTTTCCTAATTGATACTCAAATAGTTTTTGGTTCCCAAAAATAAATCATAAAATCGTTTTTCGTCTGTTTCTTCAAGTAGGGTTCTAAGTATTTTGTACACCTCTGCTTGATATTTTCTGTTTTTTATTTTTCGATGCATCGATGCTTAAATTCTTGGAGCCAATTTTTTTTTATTTCTGCTTGACTTTTTTGCATTATAATCAATACAAAATCGTCAGAATTTATATCTAGGATGTCAATATCGATTCGCCCTTGAGTTTTGGAATAAAGAATGCTTGATACGGGATATTTCTGCTCTTGTTGCACCAACCCTTCAACAATAATTGCATCATTTTTATGGGTTTCTAATGAAGTATGCAAATTGTGTTGCTTTTCAATATTTAAGAGATTCTTCCAAGTTAATAAATGTATTCGCTGCAGTTCGTCTCATAAAAATAAACATTGAATTTAGATGGAATATCAAGTAATTTGGAGCCAATTTTTTGTTTATTTCTGCTTGAGCCTTGTTCATTATAATCAATACAAAATCGTCAGAATTTATATCTAGGATGTCACTATATATTATATATTATAGTAGAGTTGCAGCAAATGGGGGTGCTGCAATCAGCTTCTTATCATTGATTCTTGGGTATTTCCCACATCTAACTTGCGTCTCTACAAAAGCTTTGGAAAATCGCATGACATGGGTTTATCCAGGACCCTCGAAATGGTCTGCCGTAATTCACGGGGCAAGCGACTGTTGAATGGGGAACTGAAATATTTTTTTTATCCCTTTAATATATTTGTCCATCTATAGAAATCGCGCATACCAAATATCTGCCCTCAAATTGCAATATTTAAGTTGCAATAAACAATTAAAGTTGTGACCGCAAGCTATTCATTTGAAACGACACTAAGGCTCATTTTCATCAAGCGATCTTAAACCAGTTTAACGTCTGAAACTCAGTTTGACGCGCGAAACGAATTTTACCAGAACCTTAAACTTAGTTTGTGCTTAAACGCGTTTAAAGAAATGAACTGGCCGATTTTGGGCTTTTATTGCTTTAAACGCCGTTTAAAGACTTGATCTAATCTCACTGTGTAAAGAATTGTTGTTGTCGGTCGACCGAAAAATAATAAAATAGAAATGGCACGTAGGCCAGTTTATAACTTATTTTTCGAAGAAATCTACGAATATTTTAATGTTACTTATGTACTTTGTCTGTCCTGTCTGTAATTGTGTCGCCGATAAGGCAACTTCTCGGTGCTTTGCGGTTTTATGTCACAGAATGCATGCAAATTGCTGCTAGAGATTTTAAGGATTTCAGCACAACTACATCACATCCAATTGTATATGGGGTGAGCTCCGCGATAGAGCTGGTGTTCTGGGTTTTGTGAGATTCCAGCGAAGATGTTT
>NW_026017110.1:47896578-47919242 GCF_020466585.1 Dendroctonus ponderosae | reverse complement strand
TCCGTCGTTAAACGCGTTTAATTTCGGCGTTTAAATAAACTTAGTTTCGTCAAACTGCGTTTCGCTTGTTTCTGATGAAACTGGGCAGAAACGCGCGGGAATGGTTGTGACGTCATATCGCTGGTCGTTCGATCGAAAGCCCATACGGGAATACGGCTTGCCCTTGAATTGTCTGGGTGTTTGAATGTTCAGAATTCGTGATGTGCTTTATTAATAATGAAAGCATCACAAAAACAATATTACAAATGCTGTATGGTGCCACAATTTTGTTCTTAATCATGCAATTACGCTTTTTTAAAAACTTTATTTTACAAACGAAATTACATGGAACAAGCAAGTAATCTTAGTGACTAATTTGCATACGCAAACCTTGCCGTATAAATGGGAAAATAGAAGATGACTTGACAAAGTTGTTCTGGTTAACATTGCATCATTGGAACTGGCCATATAACTCCTCCCTCATTAAGTCTGAGAAAATTGGGGTGGATTTTCGAGGGTTTCTAGTTTTATGCCCACTTTTACATTGCTTTTATATTTCCTATGGTAACAGTACATTACAGTTCCAATAATGATATAAATAATAATTAATATTAAGGTAATTGATACGCTAGAGCTAACAACATCAAATTTCTTTAAATGTTGAACTGTTAGTTGTTTTGCTCTTTCTAAATCTTCATGAATATTATCTAAATTAATTTCTGTTAATTGTAAAAGTTCAATTTCTCGTACCAATTTTTCGTCAATATTGATAGTTGGTAATTTTAACCGTGATCTGAAGATTTTCGGGTTTTGGGTTTCATAGATTTTATCCTTTATTTTTGTTGAACATTCTGATGGTAAAATCAATGATGGTTGATTTATAATCTCAATCGATTTTTGATTTGGACATTGAAATTGAATGTTCTCACTTTGAGTTGGTATTATTATAATAGAGTTATCTTCAAATTGAGTGACTGAAGTTTTCTTGAAATTTATTGGAACCATTGGACAATCATGTGTAAGATTTAATGATTTCATTATACAAGGTTCGTTTGAATTTAAAACTTCCTCTAAACAAAGAGATATTTTCCCAATTTTTGGACATTTTTCCTTTAAATTAAAGAAATCGCTTGAAGACTTTAATAGATATGGATTAGTAAGGGTTATTATTTGATTATTGATCGGGATTGGATAAACTCGAAATAAAGTATAGGGTTTGCCGGATATCAACGGGATTGCAATGGTATTTGATTATATTATCAAACGGAATTCAAGATTCTAGTTTCAGTTTCTGTATAATCGTTCGCAATTCTTTGTATTTTAAGATGCTGTGATGTAGTACGTTAATTTCTGCGAAGTCGATAGCAGTTTGCACATTGTTGCGAATTTCATTGAGGATGTGAATGTCTGGTAATACGATTAAGTAAATAGTTGTTGACGTAGACTGACTCATTTGTGTTAGGTTGTTCAAGCGTTCTTGCAGGTTTTGCTGATTTGACTTTATGTTGGACAGCTGGGTATCAATAACCTTTATGAAGCATTTAACAATGGTTTGAGTTGAGGAAATATCATCATGTAAAGTATTTTGATTTTCCTGAATGACTTTAGTATAATTGTCATAACGTTCGCCATCATCTGCATCTAACGTTCCATATAGGTATTTTTGTGTTTTTGCCAGTAAATTGAATTGTCCTCTTTTAGTTCTATGTTTTGTGTTAGTGGTGTAATGAGTGATAAAGTTTTTGATTGAATGTACTTGATTTAATAAATTTCTAGTTCTAGTAACTAAAAGATTGTACATAGGTGGTTGTGATTTATTAATTGTTTGATTTATTTGCAAAAGACTTTTTTACATTAGTCTCGAACTTTGCTTAATATTGGTTAAGTTTATATGGCAGAAAACGTGATGGTAAATTTTATTCTGAGCGTTGGCCAGTAATGGTAGTAGAATTAGCACTATTTTCATCTGAAATTTACAATCGTCTTTTAAAGTCTTTCGGATGACTTTGATTTTTAAACTTAATCGATTTATATTTGGGTTTTAGATTTTTTGCTAGGTTAAAAGGAGTTGTCAATAGTTGTTCTGTGAGATCTGTTGGCTTTTTTGCGTTTAGTTTTAAGTTTACTTTAATATTTAATTCCTTAAAAGTTTCAGCTAACTCATAAATATAGTCTGTCTGAATTTGGTCAAGGTTTTTCTCAAAATTTAACTGATAGTTGAAGTTTCCTTTTAGAATTTGGAAAGGCGTATACTCATGCGAGGAATACTATTATTATAGTTCAGTACCGCGATATCCACAAGTTCCTGAATTGTTTTTGTTCTATGGTCACTTCTAAGTGCAATAAGGCTTTCTCCAAGTGTCGAATGGAAGCGTTTGGTTAGAGAATTTGAGTTTGGGTTGTATGGTGTCGTAAAGTGCAACTCGATTTGGTAAGTCTTGCAAAGGTCTTGCACTAGATTACTTTTAAATGACTGTGCGTTATCTGTGGTTATTCTGCATGTGTTCCGTGATGTTAAAACAGTTTAATTAAGTTTCGACATATTTCAATTGCTGATTCGTTTATAGGATAAGCTATTGCAAATTTTGAAAAGTTATCAATTATTGTTGAAAATTTCTGACCTGAAATTGAATAAGTATCCATGTATGTGTCCAAAAGGTTATTTGTCCATTTGAAGGTTATTTGATGTTTGTAAGTGTTTAAACTCTTATTGACATAGAGTGCTCCTAGAATAGGATTTTCATGAGACGTGTGGACCGTTAGAGTGTCTGATTTGTTGTCCAGGGGTTGGTTATTTTCTTGAGGAATATCTAAATTTAGGTCGGACTGATTAGCTCTTTCAGTGCTAAATGGCTTTCCTGATTTTCGTAATTTTTCTGAAGTTTGAGATTTTTCTGAAGTTTCTGATTTCCTTGGTGGTTTTATTCGAATGTCGGAAATTATGTTAATTTAAGATTTTGGTTTTTCTTTTTGTTTTGGTATGTCGAAAACCATTTCCTGTGATTCAAAAAAGTGTTCCTGATTGTTAGTTTCGCATGCAGCTGACATGTGTGTTAATCGTGGTTCTTCATAGGAAATAGGGGTTATTTCTCTGGGTGGACGCGAAAGAGCGTCAGCGTTTGAATTTTGTGTCCCTTTTTTATAATTTATAGTATAATCGTATTCCTGTAATTTTAGTCTCCATCTGACTAGTTTCGAATTGGGTTTTTTTTCATAGAAAAGAGCCATTGAAGTGGTTTATGATCAGTAACTATTTTGAATTTTCTACCAAAAAGGTAGGGTCTAAAATACTTAGTTCCCCATACTATGGCTGAAAGTTCTTTTTCTATAGTGGATTAGTTATACTCGGAGGGATTGAGAGTTCGGCTAGCATATGCAATAGGAAGGTCAGTTCCAATTGAGCCTTGAGACAGAATGGCTCCGATTGCATAGCCTGATGCGTCTGTTGCAAGAATAAAGGGTTTCTGAAAATCGGCGTGTTGGAGAATTGGGTCATTCATTAATATGTTTTTACATAAATTAGAGGAATTTAAAAATGGTTTGTCATGAATTACTTGTACATTTTTCTTCGAACAATTAGTCAATTGATGAATTTTCTGTAGTAACCTACAAGGCCAAGAAAGGATTTAATTTCTTTTGGGGTTTTTGGGGTTTTGAAGTTCTGTATAACTTGCAATTTTTTTGGGTTAGGTTTTTTTCCTTCGGGAGCCACTATGTGTCCTAAGAATTCAACGGTTTTTTGTAAGAACTCTGATTTGTCAAGTTGAATTTTCATGTTGTATGAAATGAGACGGTCAAAAACTTGTTTTAGAGAGTCTAAATGTTCTTGCAAACTATTGAATATATGATTATATCGTCCATGTAGACTAAACAAAGTTTTCCTTGTAGCCCGCGTAAGACGTTGTCCATTGTTCTCTGAAAAGTTGAAGCGGCGTTTTTTACTCCAAAGGGCATTCTTGTATATTCGTAGTGACCATGCTCTACGTTGAAAGCTGTTTTGGGTATACCATTAGGATCCATCTCGATCTGGTGGAACCCGCTGGCTAGATCGAGGGTTGAAAAATACTGGCATCTACCAAGTTTGTACAATATGTCAGTTATATTTGGTAAGGGATATCGAACGTCGACAGTTTTCTCGTTGAGTTATCTGTAATCGACTACCAATCGCCATTTTTTTTGGCCAGAAGCGTCCATTTTTTTTGGTACTATCCAAATAGGTGAACTCCATGGGGAATTAGATGGTTGGATTATTCCGTCTTGTAACATTTGGTTGACTTGTTTGTTCACTTCTTCCTTGTGAACGTAAGGGTATCGGTAACTTTTAGTGTGAACTGGTAATTCATCAGTGGTGTTAATGACATGTTTGACTTTATTTGAAAAGGTTGGTTTGTCTCCAGGTTCATGCAAAACTTGTGATTAATTTTTAATTAGTTTAAAAAGTTGGACTCTTTCTTCCTGATTTAGGTGTTGATGTTTTATTAAATTTTCAAAATTGATTTTTTCGTTTCAAGAAAATTGTTTTTTGTTTGAGTAATATTTCGTTTCAAAGTTGGAAAGTTCAAAATTCTTAAGATCTATTGATTCTAAAGGGATATTGTTTTTGTGTCACATTCAAGAGTAAGAGTTTTATTAGTGTGATTAAGGATATCAAGAGTCTAAGTGTTGTCAATGATTGATACGAGTGTTGGTTGAATTTCTATCTCGTCACGATAATAGGGCATCGTCCTAGTCGTATTGTTAGGTAATTCAGTTCGTAATGTTGTTTTCTGAATGGTTTTTGGTGGAATTTCAATGACATAATGATTAAAATCTCGCCTATGTTGAAACGGAATTTCCAGATATTATCATTTATATATTTCCAGATAATATCATTTTCTATGTCAATGCCTAACTTAAGTTTACGAATGTCTTTTATTCCTAGGATTCCGTCGAAATATTCGTGAAAGGAGTAAAGTATAAAAATGAGGGAATTTTTGCTTTACTCGTAGCTTTCCTTGAACCTGCACATGTATGTAGTGTACCTACATAAGGTTCGGTTAAATTTGGAAAATGTGTTTCCGCTATTGATGGTCTAAGAAGAGAAGCATGTGATCCAGTATCAATGAGTAATCGTATCTTATAATTAGGAATTTCGATATAGGGTAACTGATTGATCTGCATACTGTTCAAACTTAAACATGGTTGGTTTTCTCCGAGGCTTGTAGATGAAAATTTTTAAGCTGATTGATTAAACTTTCTTCTGAGCGTAACGTCGAAGGTGATTGATTTTCTTCAAGGTTTTCGGTTTCAAAATATGAGTCATCGTTAGTATTGTCAAATTCGGGTTGGTAATTAACTTTATTTTCAAGATGTGTTAACTCTTGGAAAGTGAAATTGGGTTTCCTCGTCTGTTGGAAATGATTGTAAGGTCTGTACCGAGGTTGAGGTTAGTATTGCGGACCTGGTGGAGCTAGATTTCGTTTTATGGTACTTACGCCGGACATGAGTTGTGGAAATTGTTGTTTTGGTTGTGGAAATTGTTGTTTTAGTTGTTGAAATTGTTGTTTTGGTTGCGAATATTGTTCTTTTGTTTGTGGAAATTGTTGGTGGTTTTGGGGTAGGAATTGTAGTTTTTTAAATCGATTTTGTGGTCTAAAAGAGCTTTGAGGGTTCAAAGAGTTGAAAAGCTTTTGAGTGCTCGCAACGGCTTGATTAGTGGGTTTATTAATTGGTTTATTATGGTTTTGTAAATAGTTATTTTTGAAAGTGGTTTGGCTTGTCAAAATTTAAAGTTGGTTATTATATCAATTGCACTGTGTACATTTTGTGGGTTTTTAAGGTTTGCAATTCACTTGAAATATTAGCTAGTAGGTTTTGTGTTGCGGTAAGTTCATTTTGGAAAATCGGTATAGTTCTTGCTTCTGCATTCATAACTTCTGCACATATTTTTGTATTATTTTGGTAACAAGAGATTTTAAATTTTGAATATATTCTTGCGTAGTTTCATTAGTTTTAGAAAGAAATATTAGTTGTTGCTGCAAGTTAGCTCTAGTTATGGGGTCACTGAACTTTTGTTGAAGTGCATTTTTTATTTCGTCCCAAGTTTGAAGATCTGGGCGAGTTAAAAGAAAATCTTCAGCAGCACCTAATATTTTAGATTTTATTGCTAAAGTTACATATTCTGGCTGTGATAGGTCAGCATTAAAGTAACGTGTATGAAAAGTATTAATTTGATTTACAAAAGATTCCAATCTCAGCGGGCTTCCGTCAAAAGTTTTTAGAAGTGTGACAGTTGATCTTAAAGCATACCTCATATTGTCAATAGGGGTAGTACTTCTTGCTTCTAAATTATTTTCTAAACTACTTCTTATATTCTTATCGATTTCTTCTAATTGAAGCGAAAAATGTGTAGAAATCTCCGAATATAAATTAGTTAAACTCGAAGTTATTGATTAAACTTGATTTGAACTAATTCTTCGTTTTGGATACGATATATCTTCTAATACTTTAGCTTTATGAGTTAATTTCTTCATTTACTTTTCATCCCTAATTAGGAGGTACATCAACTATAGGAAATTACGGACTCACAGTTTGTCTCCCAGTATTTCGTCCTGTATCAAGCGGTACGTCGCTAAGTAGCTTCACTATCCAGGATAGTACTGCTTGTAGTGGACACTAGCACGGCTAATATGTCCCGTCTGGCTTCTTCGTTGTGGCGAACCAGAAAGCCATGTCTGCCAGGAGTCACAAGATGCGTTGCGTTGGTCCTTCTACAGAATCCTTCCTTAACTGTTGACACAGAGGGTGCTACTAATCCATTTATGTAAACTTTACGAACTTCGCACTCACGAACTCCGAACTTTCACTAAATCTGAATTTTAATTCGCACTCCGAAAAGATGCTACCGACTGCGCCAATTTTGTTCTTAATTATGCAACTTCGCTTTTTTTAAAACTCTATTTTACAAACGAAATTACATGGAACATACACCAAGCAAGTGATCTTAATGACTGATTTGCATACGCAAACCTTGCCGTATAAATAAGAAAATAGATGCTGACTTGACAAAGTTGTTCTAGTTTAACACTGCATCATTGGAAATGGCCATATAACTTCGTAATGGCATTTGGTGTGTTTGCCCAGGTCAGGATTTTAACCAAAACATTTAACCTTTTTCATGGGTATTTTTGGATTTTATGATCTTGTGTGCCTTTAACCTGTTTAAGAACTGTGTAAAGTCGATTTATTGGTGGTATATGGTTTGTACCATCTCAAATAGTTTAGGTAAGATTTTTAGCGTAGCTTCTCGGAAATATATGGATTAAACTTTATTATTTTTATGTTATCTTTGCAGCATCAAGAATATTTTGTGGTTCCCAACTGTAGAATTACATTATCGGGCAAAAAGTAAGAGATATATAAACAAATAGTGTTTATATATGTCGATGTATATTCAAATATAATCTTATTTTTAAACTTCAATGGCAGAAAGGCATATCATAAAGTTCAGTTTTATAGCATTTTTTTTAACTAAACGCCAAACAGTTAGCTTGAGGAAAAAACTCTTACACCAGTGGACATGTGGAAACGTTTTTATGTATGGGAATTGCCAGCCGCCCCTCATCAAGGAACAAGGAAGAGCAAGGCTGCATGTACTTGCCCCAGGGGAACACTATCCTACTCACATTTGGTAGCACTTTTATATCACGCACATTGCAATGTTAGTGCGACGGACATTGAGAGCCATTGGAATACCTCTTGTCCTAAGCCCAGCTTGGAAAAAACTGTTAAATTAATAAACTTATAATGCTTGCGTTCTGGAGCCCAGCACTTCGCCGTTTTAAGACTCTGAAACGTGTTGGTTTTGTAAATATATCTAAATAATACTCTAATATTGTATTGTTGTTATGTTTAGCAGTAAAAGTAAACATCTGCAGCCCAATTCTCTTTCTATTGCGATGGAATTGCTGAACTTCAACCTAAAAATGATGAAGTTAAATCGATATATCGGACATTGTCAAAAAGTTGTTACATTTTGTAAGGTGACTATGGAATTCATTAAATAAGTGTCAAAATTTGATGATATTTGACATAATAATGATGAAAAATACGTCTATAAAAATGAAAATATAAAATTATACCTACAGTGGTATTTTAAAATAAATGTTCAATATGATTTCCATTAACATTTAAGCAACTATTAACATCTCCGTTTCTGAAACGAATCGCTAACGCAGTTAAAAACAATATTATTAATGCTTCGAAACAGTTGTAATTCCTTCCTGCATGTCATCTTTTGTAGTTGGAGTTATTTTATAAATTTGTTGCAGGAGGGTAAAGAATTATTTTCATTGCTTGTAAAAATGTACAGGCTTAAGTGTTTACCTGTAGAACAGGAATAATTTATTTCATCAAATTATACAATCTGCATATAAAGATATTTGCATAAGTCGAATATAATCATACATACTTTTAAGTCGTTTTACTAAGCTGAAAATAAATATGTTCAAATAGTAGTCTTCGCCCGACTTCCTTCACACGGTTGAACTTCCCGGTGACCGAAAAATGTATAGCAATGCAAGTTTCACAAGCCAATTTTCGTTGAGTTTGCGTGTTTTGTTTAATTGCTTCAAGTGGGCCGATCCTGGCGGTACAGCAATACCAGGCCAACCCGCGACAAAGGTGGAGCAAGCCCCTAACCTTCGTCAATTTCCAAAAATCAGTTTAATACACTGGCCCCGCATGCGGGGCGTATCAGATATTAAGCTGATAAGAACAGATAGTTTATTTAGCGAATGCCTTGATAGAAAAGTATTAGAACAGTGATGAATAAGAGCTCTTGGCAGCTAGTGCCCGACTCTTGTGTGTTGGTTTTTTGATAGTTTACAGCTCATTGATCGCCTCGGTTTGCCTCCCGGTACTGTCGGTTGCCCGTCACGTGTTCCACGTAGATGTCCCGACTCCAGCGGATGGTGTCCGTGCACATGAGTCGTCTCATCAGGTGGCAGTAGCGTCTTCCCAGCCCCAGGCGGCTCAGCGTTCTCTCGTTTGCCGGGTCCCAGCCTCCGAGACAGCCGATGATAAAATCGTCCATGTGGACGTCGTAACCCCTGGCAATGAAGTCGTCGGCGATGTGTTGGTATTTCCGCAACTTATCAGCCCTGGTCGCCTCGAAAGCCTTGTACTGGTTTTCGAATGCGATTGCGACGTCCACCAGAGTCATCGTTTTCGTGTTGTTGTTTGTGATGAGTAGAACTCCACAACGTCCAACTTCATCCTTAAACTGAAGCAACCATGAAGTTGAATCTTCGAGGGGAGGAGTTATGTGACGCTTAAACCTCTAAACTGCCCGGACTATCATAATTTCAGCTAACTTGCATTTTGTATCTTATATATACTTGCTAATCTTATAATTATGTTAGTCAGAGAAGTCAGAGCTAAAGGAAGTAATGTATTTGTGAAAATAAAGTTTTTAAAAAGGAAAATTCAAAAGTCCAAAATATAACTCACGTCTTACTCACTTGTTCAAACATGCAATACGATCGTGCCGCGACTGTACACAGTCAGTCAGACTGGGTAAGCTTTTAACTAGCAATTTCCTTCAAATTTTTAATCGATAATAGCATGTCGGAAAGGCAAACAATAATAGGAAGGCTGTAGATGAGCACAGGCATTTTCAAGAAAAGTGGAAATTTGATTATTTTTTCACTTTCGTCAAAGATAAAGCTGTATATTTCCGAAACAGCACAAGACGTCTTTATGCCGTTATTGTGTCTGAACGTCGTATGTCTCTTGAAGATGTATTTAAGACATCTTAAATATGTCTGCTGCAAGACGTCTTGTTAGTGCCTGGCACAAGACGTCTTTTAAATGTCTACTACAAGACGTTTGGACGAACTTGCTCGAGTGCATCCGATTGCAATGAAAACATTTAATTTCGTTTATTAAATCGGCTATTGCGGTTAGTTATACACTGTGTTTAGCTGTTTAGCTTTTTCAACATTTGTAAATTTATGGTTTATACAGAACCGAACATGAAGCGAATATGTGCAAGTGTTAAAGTAARCAAACATCATATATATAGTGTGTCCAGTATAAAGTGATGTACATGGGGATTTTCGAAACCCTTAGAGTTACAGGGTGGACTAAATGGGGAAAATGTTGCGCAATCAAGTGCCTATAAATAATCTGTCATCAACTTCTTTCAACTCGGTTTTGTAAATTATGCGGGCTGCCAAAAAAAACTGCTTGCTCACCCCTGGTCTATAATCGCCAATAAGACAAATGTTTTCTGTATAATTATAGCAAAATGCTTTAGTGTAGTGACTATATGCGCCCATAATTTTAGTTAATTGACATAGGTAAATCATACATTTGACACACCTGCATTGCCTGTTTTCCGGTGTTCGTATTTTCATTTTCATCTGATAGTCTTCGAGAATATTTATTATTATTGTATCTTTATACGAACCTCTTCTCTGGAATTTCAACGGGACCTGGAATCGTTGAAAAAAAATTTTGCGCCGCAAACTAACTTTATTCCATTCGGTACAAAAAAGTACATTTTATCCCCTCTAGTAGAATTAACTGTGATAAAATGCATCATCAGTTTAACTTCTTTGAAATCTACATTTTTTCTTCAGACTACCTTAATGCATTTTTAGAGCTCAGATAAAGTTGGAAATAAAAGTAAATAAATAAGCGACGATAATCTGCTATTTTTAATACAGAATTTATTTGTTTTTCTTCTTTTTTAAGTTTTTCGTTTTTCTCCAGCTTTTATAGTGAGTTTTCTGCTTCTCTTCCATGATTGAACGATACATTTTCTTATTATGTTGCTGAAACTCGGCGTCAGCCAACAGCTCATCGACCAGAGTCTTCTTGCGCTCCTTTTTCGTTAGCCGGTTGCTGTAGAAGTCCAACGGCGAATCCATTACTTTACCAATCTAAACATGTTTGGGTTAGTAATTTTACCTCTTTTTCTCCTTAAATCATTGCCTCTAACAAATTCACTTAGCGCTTGGTTAAGTTTTCTCGATTAGAATTGATCAATAACTAAATAAAGCCCTACCTGGAAATATTTTGGCAGAACCTTCAAATCGTTTTTCTTGTAAAAATGTTTAGGATCCAAGACGGATCTCATTTGTACAATTTCCAAGTCATTCTTGACTTCATCGGTCATTTCTGTAGCTGGCATTCCAAACCAACCAGTGCCTTTGGTCTTGTCTTTTTCCTTCTGTAAGCCAATGATACAACATAAAATATGAAATTTCCAATTTACATTGAGCCATACATTCGCAACAGAATGGGAAATTAAACACAAATAATGATTTGTCGTGTATCATAAGGAGCAAGATAAAACAAATACAAAAGTTATTTTTCTGTAATTTAGATCGATTCTAGACTGGAATTTGTTTGGCAACATCCTGACGAAGCCATGTACAAAAAGAAACTTCTTTTAAGACCCTCACGCATTGCAAACCGCAACTTTCGATCTAGAGCGAATGAACTACTTTTTTTTCAACAAACCTTTCTCTCTCGCAGAAGTTTCCTCTTTGAGACCTCGTATGGAGGCACAGATGCCAGCTGCTCAAAGTCGGGCGTAACAACCGCTTTGCTTAGCGCTTTTTGCACCTCAGACTGTAACTGTTTTTTGATTCTGTAACTGTGCGCATTTTCATCTTGAAGCAAAAATACATTAGTAAGAAAAAAATGCATTGCGACTATAATAATGCATTGGACACAATAAAAATTAGCTAGTAAAATTAATTTAATATTTAAAACCCAATCTAAATGGTTTGAAGTCACATTGCAACCAATTATTTTCCTTTAAGTAATAATAAATCATCAGAAATTGCCTTCTTGTTTAACCGTCTGTTAATGGCATACCCAAACACTCATTCAATTGCTTTGAGTTCTGGGCCGTTTAGCTCTTWAAAAGGGGCTCAGATCAGCRCCTAACGCAMTACTTGCGAGTATAGWCACCTTTTTTCATCYCGAACGAAGTCTCCGGAATCAAAGGCTTCACTAGTTTATGTTTTTTAGGCACGTTTGCGTGACTTTGAGCCGGGCTTGTGTTGCCATTCAGTTCAAAGAGACGCTTCTTGTACTCTGCTAATCCCTCAGTAGAATCTGAGAAGGAAAAGATTGCGTCTCTCAATTTTCTTCTCACCTCCACTGAGGAAGGCTTTGCAATTGTCGAACTATCTGGAAAATAAAACATAAATTAGTAAACATTTAAATGGTCATGAAAAAATCAGACGCGAATATTACCATTGTTCAAAGAGAACAACTGATTGTTTGGGGCATCATCTGGACGATCCCCAACAGCATCCAGAACAAAAGCCATTTTTGGTGATGTAGTCAAGAGTCTTCAGAACCGGTCTAACATATAAAAATCAAGCAAAATAATGAGTAACAATGAACGAGACCAAGAGAAATTAATGAAAAGCAAAAGCCAGATGACCCACCTGGAAAGGATCAAGCAATTAATGCGAGACGTGAAAAGAACATGCAATGCAAGAAACGACCAAGGAATAATTGGGGCTCTCACCGGAAGAATCGGAGATTAGTATAGTATTCACTAAATTTAAGCACCAAACGTGCACCACACSRATCAAGCGTTTTTTAGGTTAATACGGAAAACTYTGGGTAAACAACAAAAACAAACCTAAGAGGTTAMAAGCAAGTAACTCATCTTTTCACCATGCCATCACGAACAGGCAGCGTTGSCAGACSAAGAACTTCGAAAATGGTAGAATTGATAGGAAAAAAACGGTAGATTTAAAAATAAAGCGGTAGATAATTTAMTATTCCTAAATTTCTGTTTTTYTATTTTTTAAGTAGTTTTCAAAGGTACTTTTGAAAAAAWTGAATGATGAATGAACGCYTYTTGAACTTTGTCGAAACATCCCGTGAATCTGCGTCGACAAARAAAAGTAAATAGTAAATGAAATTGTATTATTTTTATCATTAACTGTTTTTTTTTTTGTTTTTTATSATTAACTGTTTTTTTTGTCAAAAGAGACATTCATCAATTTCAAGGAAAACAGTTCATATCGTATCAAAGTTTTCCAAAACCGTTCTTAGAATATGACGAGGCATGACCCCGAAATTAGTTTTCTAAAAATTCGATTTTTGCGTCTGAAGAGACCGCCTGGCGGTGGTGGCTTTATTAAAATGAATACTTCTGCTTTGAAAATACCATGTACAGTAGGTATAGTTGTCGGGTGCCGTCGTGGAACTATCGAACAAAAAACTAAACTGTGCGTACTCTCGACGTCAGTACAACCCCCGGCCAACGCCCTTCCCTAGTACCTCGACGTTCCACCAGAGGCAGCCGCAGGTGGCTCACTTAAGCGCCGCCATCTCTATTCGTCCATGACGTGTAATATGGAGATGACATAGAGACGTATACTTACATAGCTGACAATAGTACTAGTAGACCAAGGGCGGATTCAGGAGGGGTGGTGGGTGGTGAATTTCTACGACTTGATCCCCCCCTCCCCTGACTCGAAAACTGGATCCGCTCCTGTAGTACACAAACTTGTTTTAATTTGACAATTTAATTAATCTCTATAAATCTTGCTTTTCGATTTTCCAAATCTCTCAGCTACTGTTTTCGTGGACCATCCTTCCTCGATTAATGTAATTATTCGAGTTTTTTCAAGTGCTTTTAACTGAGTCATTTTAATAATAGGAAAATTTATTTGTTAATATTCTACTTACGCAATGATAGATCAAGGTGGAAAGTCAGCTTTACACAGCAAATATTTAATCGTCTACTTTTATGTGACGTCGACTGTATATGTATATCGACCATTGCACCCTGCCTCATTTAACCGACTTATTATCTCTTACGGTTTCAAAAAGATCCATGCAATGCGTTATCTTGGACACCCTGTATAAATGGCTAATCAATAAATATTAAATAGCCAATCAGTAAATCGATGTGTGGTTGTATTTTAAAATTTTGGTGAAAAATAAATTTTATTTAAATATTTCTTAATGCGGCACTGTTCCAGCTCATTTACATTAATATAAATCTTTTAAGTTCGGACTCAACAAATAAACCCGGTGCGAGAGATACAGGGTGGTTTTTTAGTGCGAGAGAGTCCATTATATCCGTTGGTGTTAAAGTTTCGAAAAATAGTTTTATATAAAAGTTATTGACGCACAAAGTGCGCACATTTTAAAAACATCTTATATGATACTAACTTAATCTATCACTACTAACTTAATCGGGTGTAAACAATTGCTTGCCCGGTGCGTGGAACTATATCGATCAAAAACCAATTGTGCGTACTTTCGACGTCAGTACAACCCCCGACCAACGCCCTTAGCCCTTGGTACCTCGACGCTCCACCAGAGGCAGCCGTGGGTAGGCTCACTTAAGCGCCGCCATCTCTATTCGTTCATGACGTGTAATATAGAGATGACATAGAGACGTATATTAACATAGCTCTGACAGTACCTAAATATTCATTGTAGAAGCAAAAAAAGCAGTTAGAGATACAAAAAAATACTTCTTTCCAATCACCATAGATCCGTTAAGAATTCTATTGAACCAAAATATCACTACGTTGTACAGGGTGTTAACAATGTGGACTTCAATCTAAAACTTTTTAACGCAATATAACTTTTGTTTTTTTCAAATGGAAGTACCTGTATATTAATACGTCATTAGATAGACAATTTATAAAGTTACAAATTTGGATTTACGCTGTGAAATCAACCGTTTTCAAATTATAATTTATTTTATTTAAAAATTTCAAAAGGCTGCTACATTTTGTAAGGTGGCTRTGGAAGTCAATAATTAAGTGTCAAAATTWGATTCCACGTTTACTGGATCATTTACCTTCTATATCATTATAGGGAGGGATTATAGGGACTATATCATTATAGGGACATTAAGGATAATTATCAAGGAAGGAATGTGGTATTTACATGAAGGAGCTCTAGTTCATTACACAGCTCAAATTCATGAGTACCTAAATAATTAATTGCCTGAGAGGTTGATAGTTGATGATCGTTCGCTCGATTTGACAAAAATTGATTTATTTTTATGGGTTTACGTCAAAAACAAAATTTATAAAATAACTCCAACTACAAAAGATGACATGAAGGAACGAAGCCTCCCGTTAAGAGATGGAATTTAACACTTGATAAGAATTGTTCTGCACAATGGAAATGCAGTTTAGCGTTAAGTTTTTATTCTTGTTTGTTCTTCGTTATAAATCACACGCTTTTTTTAAAGCAAGTCTATAATATACCCACTTGTAAATATTACTGAGTAATGTTCCAGGTATTAAGACAGAAATAGTAACACATTATTTCGCTATATTCAATAAAAACATATATATAGAGTGATTCAAAATTGGCGTCATTCCTCTGGAGGTGTTGTCTGGCGCTGTTATAGGAGTACAGAAAAAGTAGTAAAAGACATTAATTGTTATTAAAAACTGAGAAATTTCTAAAAAACTATATCAGAAATACGGCAGCAATGTTTTTCAAGGTAATCTGCCTATTTAACATTGCGCAAATACCTGTGACTTCGTGACAATAAGATAGGCAAGGATAAACGGTAAATTCAACAAGATTCGTTGACTGCGCAACGTACTTTCGACATGTCAAGTTGTTCTCATAACCTCGAATTCTGCGGGGTTTGGTGTTTACCTAAATAATCCATACAACACCAAACATTTGAATGGTTAACTGCAAACAAGCTAGAGCCTGTGTAATCTTCTTATTATCCACTCTTATCAAGCAGCTTCTCGTATTCAGTTAATTAACTCGTGCTCTATTTGGATCTCCTTGTGCTGTGTGTATCGTACAAACGTGGTAGGAATGTAGCCCTTCCTCGATATTTATTGGGTGCTTGGGAAAGTGTCAGTTATTGTGCTCTGCGTACCCCTGGAAGGCCCTGATCCGATTATGTACAATACTTGTTCCTCTGTGTTGGGAACTCGAACATCGATTGTTGTCCACTATCTTTCTGGAACCACTCTCCTCGCCCTTTGTTGGCGTGAGTCCTTTCAGCTTCTGCTAAGTTACTGTAACATTTCCCCTGAACTAATCGCATATCCACAAATTCGTGAAAGGAAATTCAAAGTAAGTCACAGTTTGACAAATTATTGTTATTGTTGGCAAGGGCTATCCACCTGTAACTTTCTGTTGAAAAAACATAATTACCGCTGTGACTTTTCATCAAAAAATTGTAAAAGAGAACTTTTTTGATATCAAAAATTTTCGTAATTTTAAGCAAAGATCGTAATTTTTCTTTTTGAATGCTTAAGTATTCCAATATGCTACCAATTACACATGGAACAATTTCTAAATAATGCTTAATAACAAAGTTGAAATTTGATCTTCAACTGTTAATACCTTCTAGAAATGTTCGAATAAATGTTTTTTTATATTTTTCTCGTACTCCCCAAGTGAGCCTCTATCACCCCTTAAAAGGAATGACGCCAATTTCGAATCACCCTGTATAATTGTCGGAGACATTAGATTATAATCTAAACCTTATCAATTAAATTCCAAGTCACTTTTAAAATATCGGCAAAGTAGATGACCGACGGGCGATTTCTTTCGGTTGCGCTGGTCTAAAAATACATTCTACCTAAGATCGGCTAACAATAAACCAGGAATCCCTAACGCATTGCTGGGGGTGTGTGAGCTGCAGTGAATAGTGGGTATTCCCAGGTGAGTACATCCTGGTAGAGCGAAAGGGTGCAACGGGGTACAAAGGCTAAGTGTTCCTCTACCCTTCATAACAAGTGGCGCCAGCCAACCTTGAAATCAAGTTCAAACCTCAACCGCTGATTGAACGTTGAATGTAACAACTAATCGTTAATCAAAGTTGTATCCCCAAGGGGTGATTTGACATAGAGAATACTGTATTACAACTTAAATGCAAACTAACTAATAATTTAGGTTCTAGATTGTTTTTACTATTATTAAGACAACCAGAGCGTGTGATTGAGGAATGAATGCACGTGCTTGATTTAGGATTTTTGATTGTTGCTATTACTATTTTTAATTACACGTCGTTATTAGCTAGCACAGAGTTTTATTGTAGGAAGGATTAGCAAATCTAGAAAGTTTAAAGAAAGGTTGATCATTTGTGAAAGATCAACCGAGTGTTAGTAACAGAAATTACCTCCTCACTAAACAATAATTATTTTCTATTTCATATTTTCTGACGCCTTCTAAACTAAACTGTTTATCGACTTGGCAATTTCGTCTTCTTTAGGCGACTTTCGATTTTAAAGATGCTGAAAGTTTCATATAAACCGCACAAATCCTGATTATTTCCAGCTTAATAAACATCGGCCTAAAAATGGATGTTTTCGCCCAACTAGGGTCTCTTTAAAAATTCTCAACTTTTACTCAGAAGCAAGCAGTGGGTTGAAAGTTTCGCTATTCCTTAGAAGACAATCAACTCTACAGATACTGGGAGTTTAACATAAATCGCACAGTATCCTGATTTTTGCCAACTTAGTAAGTAAACATCGGCCTAAAACTGTATGTTTTCACTCAACTAGGTTTTTTTTAAATTTGCAACTTTTAATCTGAAGAAAGTAGTAGTTTGAAAGTTTTTTTCAGAAGAGACTCAACTCTACAGTTGCTGGAAGTTTCATACAAATCTCACAAAATCCTGATTTTTGCCAGCTTAGTAAATATCGGTCTCAAAATGGAAGTTAAAGCCCAACTGCGCTATCTTTTTTTAAAATTCGTTACTTTTAATCTAAAGAAGATAGAAACTTGAAAGTTTCAGCTTCTTAAAAAGACACTTGACTCTAACCGTAATGAAAGTTTCATATAAAAAGCAAAAAATTCTTCATTTTTTCTAGTTTAGTAAACATCGGCCTAAAATTGGATGTTTTCACCCAACTGGGTTCTCTCCTCTAAAAATGTGCACCTTTTACTCAGAAGCAAGTAGCGGCTTGAAAGCTTCATCTTCTTTAGAAGACGCGCGACTTTAAAGATACTGCAAGTTTCATATAAATCGCAAAAACTTTTAATTATTTCCAGCTTAGTAAATATCGGTCTCAAAGTGGATGTTTTCATTCAACAATGCTCGCTCCTTTATAAATTAGCATTTTCGAATCTAAAACAGCAAGCGACTGAAAATTTTCACCTTCACACTTTCACCAAAACACTCGACTCTCTAGATTCATCTCTCAGTCTCAAAATGATCTGAATTCGCAACTTGTCATTCGTTATTTCTTGTACAAATTGAGTTTTAGTTAGTACAACTTAGAAGAAGACCCTTGCAAATATTTTGCAAGGTCTTTAAAATTCCCATTGTGTTTTTCTTCATTCTGGAGTTAATTTTGCACAAAAAGAGCCCCTTACTACCCATGTACCATCTAATTATTATTTTGCCACAAAACGCATATTCGCAAAATATACGATAGTCAATGGCGTCTAGCGTATTCTTATGGAGAAGGTGGCAGGAAAACGCATTTGCATATAAAAAAAAACATGTTTCTGCCCACAGTGTTGTTTCTATTCTCTTCAATATTTTTTCAACTTTTTAAATGTTGCAACCTACATTGTCATCTTCCAGCTTAACAAACCAAAACCAGAATCGCATCAACCGAGTGTGAATTGGGCAAATTGAACTGTGCACACACCTTAGGAGAGATTCCCATCAATAAAGTATATATTTTTTAATTGCCACAAATCGTTCGAAAACTACACATGCAGGTATAAAATGTAAAAATACTAATTACTACTGTGTACGATAATATAATATAAAATAATATCAGTCAGTATCAGTGTTGAGGAATAGGAAGAGCGAGTTGAGTATTTTTGCGTTAAACGCGCAACAGAGCAAAACAAGATCATTGCAAAAGTGCTTTTGAACAGCGATTTCCCAAAGTCCTCGGCAAAACAGGCTAATAAGATAGCTAGAAGATAACTTGTCTACTAATACAGACGATAACACATTTGCGCCTGACTCAGATTAGAGATTCTTTTTTGTTGCACATTTAACCTAAATATGTTGGTTTTCTTGTGTCTTACTTTTTCAGTTATTTTTGGTTTATTTTTTTTTGTGTTTGTGAACATTAACGCGAAAAGACGACAAGAAAACCAGAGAGCGATAAGTTACAAAATTGAAGTTTTGCTAAACAGAGATTAGCGGTTTTTTTTCGTCATGGTGGCTTTGAGCGGTATTCTGTATTGGTTGGCAACACTGCTGCAAACGGTGGTGGGCTTCAAGGCAGCGTTCAAATGCGTCAACCCGAATGGTCAAAAATTATTATAAATTATTACAAACGTAACCTTATCAGCACGTTAATTTTTCTTCCATTGTGATGCAGGATGTTTCAGAATTCCTATTACTTTGTATTTTTTGGCTCACGTTTGCACGAAAACCGAAAATATTCAAGTGTTTGCTCATTAGCTACTTTACCAGGAGATAAACGATTAATTAATTATCCTAATTATTTGGAAAATATGGCGCTAATCGAGAACACTTACGCTTTTTAAATATAGTAAACATTTAAAAAATGAGGTCAAAAGGTAACAAGGCAATAATGTGGAAAATAGCACTCACCTAAACGAGTATAAAAAAGTAAATATGAAATGAATACTGCTGACACCCGATTTCTTCCTTATATTGAAAACTGCTATTGTTTCAGAAATATGTAAATATGTACTATATTATGTAAAATTTAAAAAGTAATAAATACTAAGTGATTACTTATGATTCATATTAATATTGTTAACTGCATTCACTAATCTAATTGGAATGTCATTCAATATGCTTTAAATAACCCCAAAGAAAGAATCGAGAGACATCAAGTCGGGGCGATGAGGAGGCCAGTCGATCAGGCCAGCTCGTCCAATCCACATGTGAAAATTTTCATTTAAAAAATTGTTTTCACATTAGTAGTGATTAAATTGAAATCCATAGAAAACTAAAATATTTTTTTAAATATTTAAAATCATAAAAAATCTCCGCAGTGGTAAAATAGAAATTTTTTGAATATAATTTTTGCACCGCCCAAACTTTGTATGGACAATATTTATACTTTTTTTTAGAGTAGAAGGTATTTTCTCTTGGTAGATAAATTCAGTTGCATCACTTCAATGTTGTGCTCAATTTGCTTTTAGTAGCTTGCCCTTTTTATTTGACGTTATGCCAAAGTATTTGCGCAGTATTTGACATTATGTATCAATCAATATCAAATACGGGGTATTTGACATAGACATTCATGGCTGCCATTTTAAGGCTACTGTGATTTGTCGCTATTTATAATTTTTGACGCTTATCATAATCCGTTTAAAAAACAATGACTTAAAGTCAAATTTTCACATTTACGACGTTTATTTATTAATTTGAACTGCCGATTTGAAAATGTTGACTAATAATGAACAGCTTTTCCATTCACCACTTTGCAGATTCCTTTTGAATGAGCAAACACCGCGTGCCTATCTTATGACTCTGTTCTATTTTTGCAAAAATGATATCATTCAGCATTCGCAATTTCAACCATGTTTCTGCCCTGAGTTCATCATCAACAGTTTTCCCATTTTGGCTCGTCAAGAATACCTAAAAGTCTGTATTGGGGATTCTGAACACCCTGCAATCGGAATTTGCCATTCGTCTTGACATATTTGGTTTTTTCGGGTTGTTTTGCTCAGATTCGTACGCGGCTTAACATTCTAAGCACCCAACAATTGCACTCGCAATGTGGGGGCATTCTAATCGAATTTATTTAATATCATATGTGGCTAAAGGATAAAAATCCTTTAAATTTGAGCTATCTGTTCTAACATAACCCCACAGACGCATCGCTTCTTTGCAGTGCGCCTCAATCGACTGAATCTCGGTATAGTTTAGATCGTTTTTCCAACGAAAAGGAACACTTTTCGAATGGCGGTAGGTGCTGGAAACTCCGCCTGCGTTAATGGTCGTATGCGAATCCAAAAAGCTTCTGACCTGAAACAAGAGTTTCGAATTATATTGACTGAGTTTAATTTTTTAGTAAACTTTAATTTTTGGCAGTTTTTCTTCCAGGTTTCAGTGGGGAAGCAAATAGTCGTGACAGTTTACTTACAAAAGTGGTATACTTCGAATTATATTAACAGAAGGGAATATTAGGAAGTTTTATGATTTAAGTCGAATTCGAACGTAAAAAATCTGAAAATTTACAAGATGCGCCCCCTAAAACCGTTGCACCGGGTTTTCGAAAATATTACGTGGAAAGCTTGAAGTTCAACAATGCTCAAAAAAATTTTGTTTTCGTCAAAGTTCAAAAGTTTCTCTTCAAAGTCCGAATTACGAGAATACATGTAAATTTCCAGGCTGTGTTAAGGAAAACCTTCTGGATATGGCCTGATATTTGCTTGCCATTAAAAAATCAATTTTTCTAAAAATAATTTTCGAAATTTATTGCCCTAACATAACCGAGACAAAAACGGTGATCAAAGTTAAAAAATTTTCTTTGAAAACTGGCATCAAGCAAATGCAACAAAATTGATACAGTTTCTTAAGATCTCCCTTTTTGATTAATTTTTGAAATCCGCTCGTCGATATCTAGAGGAATTTTCGAAAAATCGACTTCGATAATTTGAAGTGAAAAAATGTGCGAAAAGTAAAATGTCGTCAAAGTTCAGAAATTCTTCTTAAAACCCGGAATTAAGTCAATGCAACCAAATTTACCAAATTTGTCAATAAAAAGCTTCTTAATCAACTGCTCAAACCGACTTGTCGAAATTTAATCGCTTTTTTCAAAAATCGACTTAGATGGTTTGAGGTGCAAACATGACCGGAAAGCAAAAAGTTTGTCAAAGTTGAAAAAATTGTTTTGAAACGCCGAATTATGCGTACGTAAAACAATTTTTCAGGCGTTTATTAAGGAAAACTTGCCGCATCGAGGGCTGAAATCTGCTTGCCCATCTGTTAAATAACCGGGTTGTCTAGAAATCGATTTTGATAATTTGTGCGCAAAAATAACCGAAAAACAAAAAAATCAGTTCAAATTTGCAATTTGCAGTTGTATTGTTGGCCGCTCTTTGCTAAAGACAAAAAACGGTTGACGCAATGGAGATGGATTTCAAAAGAAAAGCATGCAAAAGATCCAGAACAGAACACATAAGAAATCAGACGAACGACAGGAAGCGTGTTCACAGGCTGGCAACAAATAGAAACAAAACAGTTAATATGGTATGATGAGAATTGGAGAAGACTGATGGCCCAAAAGAGCCCTAAAGTACACACCCCCAAACAGAAGAAGAGGAAGACCGACAACTACGTGGGTACAAGGAGTCCAACAAAACATGGCTGATCGAGCTTTAGATGGCGTCCGAAATGGTAGAATCGGCTGCAGATAATAATAATAATAATGTAATCGTCGTAATCTTAATTCGGATCAATTCTACAATATGTGAAAGATTTTTGGGAGTCAACTTCTCAAAGTCTAGATACTCGGAAAGTCACTCATTTTTTGGTAATGCTTTACGCTACGACCTGGTACTAGGATTGCCGCTTTTTCGATTAATACTATGCTCAGCTTATAGAAAATCTCGTAACAAACAATATTTTCCATATAAATTTTTCGATTAAATGCCGTTTTCCACCACTTTTCGCCCTCCGAAATTCACCAATTTCCAAAACAAAACAACAGTCGCCATGATAGTTCAGCACTTTGCGCCGGCGTGCCAGTCAACATTTTTCGCGTAGTTGCCAG
>NW_026017110.1:47883654-47895579 GCF_020466585.1 Dendroctonus ponderosae | reverse complement strand
TTTTTCGGGTTTTTAGGCCGTCGTTCGGTAGAATTTCTTCTTGACGTTTCGCAAGCACGAGTGGCTTGCATCTTCAGAAGTGGTTTGCTTGAAGGCTTAGACTGTTCTGATGCGATTCCTCGGGCGCAGTCCGTATTTATGCACCGGTTGTGATCACGTGGCCTGTTTCATCGGAGCCTGCGCATTATGTTGGCTGTTGCTATCATCCGATGTACTGGATTCTCTCTCCTGTCCTGCGCTGTTGGTTTTTCTTGCTGTTTTTGCGTTGGTGAGTGCTGGAAACTATATCCTATTTAACGCCATTGTCTCTTCTTTTCTGATGAAATTGTCCTCTCCGAAATAGATGTTGTGTGTTCCATCGCTGAGGGCGTGTTCCGCCATTGCCGACTTTTCCACATGTCCCAGTTTACAATTCCGTCGGTGTTCTTCTATTCTCGTCGCAACCGGTAGATTCCTGCAGTTGCGGGTCTTCTGTATTTAACTGACCCTAGACATTCTCGGATATTTGTTGTGAGCTTGTAGACTGTTCTTATGTTGTTTCCTCAGGAGTCTCCCAATTCTGTCCGTAACCCTGGGAACAAAGGGCAAGAAAGCTTTCATAGTGGATTCAAGCTCCGAGACGTGTGGACTTCCGGAACACGGACAAGATCGGTCTTTTGGAACGGGGTTGGGCAGCAACGCCCTGCTTGAACCTATCAGGAGGGCCAGAGTACTGGAGGATATCACGAATGAATGATGGGACAGGGAGCTGCAGATGCGATTAAGGCGGGTCAGAAGAGCTCGAGAAGGATGGCAGAGAGCGAGGAGTTCTCTTTCGGAGGTCATACATCTCGAGCGACTCAATGCGTACAGGGCGGAGAGGCGCATCTTCAAGAAACTGATCAAGGAAAAATGAAGTGGGTTAAAAGAGAGATTGAGAGTGTGTGCGAGGTTAGCCCGTGAGACAAAGTGTGGAGGGTCATGAAAGAGAAGGGACCCGCAAAGCAAACTCTTATAGTCGATGATAATGGGCAGCTGGTGTCTGTCTGGTCCTTCTTGGTGTGGAAGTACCATACAGAGCTGAGTGTGAGTGAAAGGAATGAGCTGGAAGGTTTGGATGAAATATTGGGAGCGGAGGATGGATTGGTGTGATAAATTGGGAGACGAGGAGGGTAGTGATGCGGTGGGGCGGATGATGAATAACAAGGCTGCAGGGGCGGATGGTATGTCGGTGAGTTTTTGGAAGGTTGTCGGGTGGGAGAGAAGAGTGTGAAAAACATGTATGGGGAGTGTCTGAGAATGCCATACTTTCCACTTGTCTGGAAGTGCGCCAGGATTGTATGGCTACCGAAGGGCTCCGGCGGGGTTAGGTCCATAAGCTTAGTAGAAAAGCGGGCAAACACCAGTTGTTGATGTTGCTGGATATAATCAACCTTCAACATGGCGTGGGCCCCGGTTGTGGTCCAGGAGCTTGAAAGGGCCGGGGTTGACAGTGGTTTGGTGAGAATGTGCTGGAGCTTTTTGCGGGGTAGAGTGGTACAGAGTGGAAGGGTGAGGTGTAAGATTGGGAAAGGCTGTCCGCAGGGATCGAGTCTAGGCCCCACTCTACGGCTCATGGTCATGGAGGGATGGTTCCAGTCGCGGTCGATAGGATAGAGAGAATGTGTGTGGAGAGGGATGGAAGAGACGTGACAGGTATAAATGCAGGGGTGAGGATGCTGACGACCCAGGCTTATGCGGATGATTAGGTGGTGCTGCTTAAGGCCGAGTCAGCAAGGAAGATTGAAATGATGTTTCGGTTGGTCTGGGAGGAACTGAAAATATGGGCTGGCGGTGCGGCCGTGGAGTATAGCGCTGGACAGATCGAGACGCTGTTCCTGCCTGCTAAAGGCAACATCCGGCCTCCTGTGCTTAACACTGAGGAGCTTAGGGTAGTACCATCCACGATGGTGAAGTATCCTGGCGTGGTGCTTGAACCCAAGTTGCTCTTCCTGGAACATGCCAAGTGTGTGAGAGGCAGATTTGATGGATTATGAGGAGGAGAGGACTGGCGGCCAATAATACGGTGTGGATGAGAGAGTGGTGAAAAGTGCAATCTTGTATGCGTCTGAAATATGGGGGAGCAAGGCGTCCGACTCCCGATTTAAGAAGCAGCGGGAGGCATGCGACAGGTTTCTACTTCTTGGAATGGGAAGGGCGTATAGGACGACCTTTACGGAGGTCCTGCAGGTCGTGTACGCGTCCCCCGGTGTGGCTGGAGTGCTTGGGCAGGCATAATTGCTGCAGGAGAGACGATTCAGGGGGAGAATACCATTTGGAATGCGTGGTGTGATGCGGTAGTTGCGGGTGAGAAAGGGACTATTGATGTGTGGTGTGTGGGCAGGAGCTAGTGTGAGAGGGTTAGTGATGAATGGGGTGGTAAGAGCGTAAATGACATGAAGATCGCAGCAATTGGAAAGACCCTGATGAATTTGAGGTCTCTTTGCATAAGGGGTGATTGTGCGGTAGTGTGGACGGACTCTAGGGATGCCCTGCTTGCAATTAATGATTATGAATCACGGTCTGCGGAAGCTGTTGGGGTACAGAGGGGGTTGCATGCGATAAGGGGGGGTGGTATGGGGGTCACAGTGCAGTGGGAAGCTCACGAGGGCTCCGTTGGTGCAGTCGCCGCGAATGAGGTAGCCAGCTGTGCGCTCTGAGGGACACCCGTGGTGGAGATGCTGGCACAAATAACCAAAGGGCAGGTCAGAAGTCGGATGCGGTCCTGGGTCATGGACGAGTGGCAGAGGCTCTGGTCCAGTAGTAAGAATGGGAGAGAATTATATGAGGTGTGTGACAGAGTGGGAAAGGGTACGCTGGGTTTGAATAAAAAGGCACTGCAGCTTGCAGCTGGACACGGAGACTTCCGTGCTTACTTACACAGGTTTACAATAAGGGGCTGTGGTGAGTGTGAATGTGGTCTGGGTGCTCAGACGGCTCGACACGCCAGGGCGGTGTGTGTGAAATCAGTCAGGGAGGCTGCACGTGAGAGTTTAGCTCCGGGGAATTCCTGCTGGCACTTGAGAGGCATGGATGGGAGGAGAGATGGGAGTATGGTTAGTATGTTTGTAGAGTATGCTGAAATCATCGTCAGCGACGATGACTTTGACTAGATGGACGGGGAAAATCTGCGATTCTGTGTGTGGTTGAGTGCCTGGCGCCGGATGGAGAGGCGGTTCGGTCGTAGCCCTGCCTCTCCCCTGTGGCTGCCTAGGCCGCTTTTCGACAGCACCGCGAGGCACGTTCTAATGTTAGGAAGTAGGTGATATGGGCATATAGGTTAAGATATGTGTTAAGGTTATACAGGTTCTACAGCTGTCAGAATCTCATCGATCTCCAATCCCCGATTACGGGGAATGGTGGTTTGGCTGGGAGTGGTGCAAAAACGACCCTAAGACTTCGGCTGGGTGGGCTGCCGAGAGGCGTAGGTCCTTTCTGTGAGATCGTACAGAACTGTTGAACCAGTTGCTATGCGCACTCTCGACTGTTTAAACATTATTAATTAATTTTAAGGCGTGTAAATAGCTAGTATTTTATTTATACTTTAAGACTGGACTAGACTTTATGTGGAATATAGTACCTTGTAACAATTAAGTTATGAATAAAGTGGACTGAAAAGTTCTGCTTCTAGGGCCAAAATGTACCACCAATTAAAATATTTGCAATCTTCAAAGATTACCATGTATAATGTTACTGAATATTTATTTTCAACGTTTAAATAACGTCTGGCGGAACGCTTCAGTAACATTTTAACGAAACGTTTCTGCAATGTTTCAGCGAGACGTTTCAGTGAAACGTTTCTGAGGGCGAACATTTGCAGTTACATAAACATTTCTGAAACATATAGTGCAGGTAACTAAAACTTTGCGGGATTTTAATATACGTTTCTGAAACGAAAAATTAAATTATCGGTAGTAAGTTGAATTCGATGACGGGTGGTCCTTGCTGTCGATTGTGACAATCGCTCGAGTTGCGAGCGGAGGGCATTTCCGGAGTCTCCCTGCCGCAATGGGACTCGCGACCCTGTCCGTCCAACACAACGCACAAAATTTACTGGAAAACGTGGGGGTTTGCCCCGTGACGGGATGCCAGGTACTTCTTGTGGGTAGTACCCCCCTAACTACCAAAACCAACTCCAAGACCAACCTCTAACTACCAAGAAAACAAAAAAGACAATTACAAACAAACAGAACAAAAACCAACTAAAATTAAAAAAATAAAATAAAGTAAAATTAGGGGAGTCTATGGCTCGGGTAATTGTATGACGTACCGCGGCGGGCAAATAGTCTTGTCTCGCGGGACGCGCACAATTGTTCCGCGGTAGGTTCACAGGTTTCCCTGGGGATCAAGGAACAGGGATGCTCCGGAAAAAACTGGATTTCCTCGAAATCCAGCCCTCGGTCACAAAAATTAAATGGCCGCGTGGCGTGGCGTCGGTGGTCTTCTTTTTTTAGTACTCCCGGACTGCCTCCGTACGCGTTTCCTTCGGGACTGGCCCAGGACTGACCGAAGAATCCCTTTTTCCCTACCGCACCCTCGCACCACCCTCGAACCCGGACGCACTAACAGCCGCCGCGCACCATTAGTTTAAGGGTGAATGCGAGGGATGTTTATTGCGGAAAGAAAGAATTACGAAAAAATAAATTTACTACGCGGCACGTCAGCTTATAATTACAAATACTACCTATTTATGAAAAAGAGCGGCGATTCGCTGCAAACGAAACAAAATACGCAAAAATTTTGGTTGGAAACTACAGATTTATTCGCCTTTTAAACCTCCAAAATTGGTGAATTAAATTTACTCCACTTGTGCTGGCAAACCAAGTTTAACTGCCTTTGATAAACCAGGATTAGCGCTAAGCTTCAGTGAAAATACGACGGTGTAGGGATGGTCGGTATTTAACGTAACCACTAAAATAACAGTGTTCCAAACGTATAACCTGAAACCGTAGTTACAGCTAGCCGATTTAACTGTTTTTAAACTGTCTCATAAAACCGAAATAGCGGTGCGCACTTCGGACACCGTCGAGCGATCTATCCATCTGCAGCCGTTTGCCGATTTAAACCGTTGTTTTTGGAACCGTCTCATAAAACCGTAACAGCGGCGCGCGCCTGCACAGACCCGATGCGACAACGTCGAGCAATCTATTTAGCTGCAGCCGTTTGCTGGCTTAAACCGTTCTTTTTGGAACTGTCTCATAAAAGAAAAACAGTTGTGCGCACTTCGCACCAGCTGATGCCGTTTGCCGATTTAAAGGTTGTTTTGGGAGCCGTCTCATAAACCTGAAAAAATGGTCAGCACAGAACCGATGCGGCATCGTCGAGCGCTCTATCCAGTTTCAGTAACCATTGATTTCTACTATCATCATCAATCTGCATTTTGAATGCAAAATTTAAAAAGTAACATGTTCCTTTTGAAACCGCATTTTGAAACCTATTGCCAAGGTAAAACTGGAACGTTGTAACCCGTTACAAAAAAATAACTGTTTATCACACCTCTACGACGGTGCAATCGGCCATAAGAAAATGCAGACTTAAGGAGTATTTTGTGACTTACTTGTACAAATTTGTGTAATCACAATTGAGCAAACTTTTCAATCTAGTTAGAGCTGAATCCGCGTCTGGTGGGCCTCGAATTTGTATGATTCCATAATCCATCAGTGGTTCATAATGGTAGTAATTCCCTGGCAGAGCATTAAGAACATCACCTGAAACAATCCAGACATACAATTTGATTTCCGTTTCTTTTGAAGACAGTGCACACCCAGAAATGTAGACCCTGACCTCCATGTACTGAAAATGATCGTTCTGATCGGTTGCCCTCCATCTTCCATTGCAAAATTAGCTAGTGGTCGGTTGGATGGAAATTTAAAGTCGTATAGTTCTTTTCTCAGTCGACTTCTTTGTGCATTGATAATAACTTCTTTAAGTGAGTGCTCTTCAAGCGGTTGATCGTCCTCAATTTGTATTGCTTGAAAGGTTGCGGGACGCGAACGAATCAGCGGACTCGGATTCTTCTGATACAAAGCTACAATAAATACACTGTGCTAGATTGATGCAAGTAAAGATGGAATATGGACAAACCTATTAGAAGTAAGCAAACTAGGGCAACTAAGGTAGTTCGAAATAATTCTTTTCTCCGCACCATTTTAATTAGGTAGTAGCTACCGGGCGGTTCAATTCCCATAGATTAAGGATCAGCCTTTGAAGAATGTAGCTTTAGTCATCTCATCCCAATCCAGCATTAAAATAACTGAGGATTTATGTGTTAACATTATTGGCCCTATGTAGTGTAACTCTAACGTGTTACGAAATATACACAAAAGTGCATACATTATTAATTTAGGCTGAGATCAATGTACGAATATTATGAGCATTGAACATATTGGTTAACAGTTAATTAATATTTGCTGACATGTTAACCCCATTAAGTACCATTAATGCAAGCAAGCATAATGTAATGTGGTGCACCGCGGATCCAAAAAGGATCAGAGTAAGAATAAACGTAGATGAGACAACTACAAGTGTGTTCCTTTACACCTAGATTAAATTAATCTCAATGACTTACTACGTGAAATAACCGAGATCACAAAAACTACTCAACAGCAAGGCACTAAATAGCGCCGACAACTCACATCACATACAAAAAAATTTGGTAATTTGCAGAAAAAGCAGTAAACCAGTCATAGATTCAAATGAAAACCCAGCAGCAAACACTAACAAATCGTATATTTTGCGAAATGTAACGTACACGTGGTGTGCTCGTAAGATGAAACTACATAAGATGGCGGGTGCCAAAAGGCAGCTCCTTTTATCCCTCGGAGGGCATGTTGCGGTGTTGTCAACTCACGCTACAATCTTACGCGAGGTTGTTGTCACCACAATACTCCCCTCCGAAAAACGGAGTTACAAAGTATTTATTCAATTCGACCGCCGACATTGGCTACGAACTTGTTCTTTATCTATGGCCTTAGCAACAGGGAACAGGAAGCGTTGGACCGTTAAACCGACGGTGAGCGCGGTGAGCCTCACTTGACCACAGATCACAGAAGTTATCTGTGCACTTGACATCGATACGCGCTGTCGCCAAATCTCCAAGATTGTCGATGCCAGCGCTCCTGGAGGTGCGGGTACGCGTAACACGAAACTCAAGAATGTTGAGAGTAAGCGGCCCTGGATCACGGATTGTATAGATGTAAACACAGATTACAGAGTACAGTAACCCTGATGTTTAAGCCTTGTTCTATGGTTGTATGATTTCGTCCTCATGCTTATGTTCATGCTTCCTGCACATACTGGATTGTGATATGTTTCACCATGTTCTCCAATACGTAATTTGTGAATATTTTGTTGGGTAAGTCGAAATCACTTAGCTTATTATTCAGGTGGCATATTCATCAAGAAACAAATAAATGAAAAACAGGATATTTTTCTCATTAGAGCTAGTTCATACATCGGGTTGCTCACCGCTGAAACCGGTACTTCATACCTCTGTATTATGTAGAATTACAGATTAATATTTAAACAGAAACCTCTGTTCAAAGTTAATAATGATATTTTCATATTTTCAGATTATCTTTTTCCTTATCTGTTTTCATAAATCGTCAATAATCTGCGAAGATGGTAGCTGTTTATTGGTGTCTTAAAGGCTGTTAGAAAATGCACGGCTTCCTATCACAAAAGGCGTATGTTTTAAAGTTGTTCCTAAAAATGCTCCAAAGATTTTTTTATCTGTAAAAAGTATTTATATAAACAATAAACAAGTAATATATATATTTAAATGTATTTTTGTGTAGATGTGTCATTTATCCCTATTATCAGCAGCCTTGCGACACAATTTAAAATAAGCAAGTGTAGTGGGATCATAATGCAGGTTTGTTTGAATTCTTTAATTCTCAGCCACCAGGGCGCGCCACTTTAGCGACACATTTTCTACAAGAGTAAAAGTCGTTTCTATATTATATAAGCCTTGTTCTATGCAGCATGCAGTAACCACAAAATATCCCTGGGGTATGTTCTGTGGCAGTAACCTCTGTGATCTGCGGATGTAAACCACATTAAACTTACAAGCAAATCAAGCATTTTTTCCGTGTAAAATGGGACGAAAAGGTCGCAGTGTGCGAAATAATAAGAATGTGTATACTGAGCCCGATGAAGTAGTTAATGCGCCACATTCCTTCGTCATCCACAAAGGGCTTCCAGGCGGAAGCACTTTGGAGCTGACCAAAGACTTCCGCAAAGTGATGGAGCCGTTCACAGCTTCCTCCTTGAAGGTTTGTATGGAAAGACCTGCCGTTTATCCTCATTTAAGACTCTAAACCCCCTTGCAGGAGCGTAAGAAAAACACTATAAAGGACTTCGTCGCTGTCGCCGGTGTGCTGCACGTGTCGCATTTATCAATATTTTCTCGCACCGAACTGGGCATGTACTTGAAAATAACGCGGCTACCTCGTGGGCCGACGCTCACCTTCAAAATACACAACTTCACTTTGGCCAGAGACGTTGTGTCTTCGCTGAGAAAGCAAATGGTGGTTGAAGAAGCCTTCAAGCATTCGCCCCTGGTGATTCTGAACAGCTTCAGTGGCGAGGGCTTGCAAATGAAGATGATGGCGTCCATGTTCCAAAACATGTTTCCCACAATTAACTTAACAAACGTGGACCTCAACTCGATCAGGCGGTGTGTGATGTTGAATTATAATCCCGCCACTAAACTAATCGATTTTCGCCATTATAACGTCAAAGTCGCCCCCGTGGGCATTTCCAAAGGCGTGAAGAAAGTTGTGCAAGGAAAGGTTCCGAACTTGGCCAAATGTGATGATATTGCCGACTATTTTTCCAAGTAAGTTCTGAAAGTGCAGTTAAAGCAGTCTGGATCTGGAATTTTTCTTCTCCAGAACAGCAGTTATGTCCGAAAGCGAAGCTGAAGATGACCCAACTAATCACGTAACGATTTCGCAAAAAATGATATCAAGAGGGAACATTGAATCGGGGAACTCCGCCATCAGACTATCTGAGCTCGGCCCCAGATTAACGCTGCAATTGATGAAAATCGAGGACGGTCTTTTGGACGGGGAAGTTCTATATCACGACTTGATCCACAAGTCTGAAGTGGAGATACTGGAAATCCAAAAAAAGCGGGAGATGAAAAGGTATTTACTCACCAGAGCAGTGGCAGGTTTCATCATCGAGTTTATTGGTTTCAGGAAATTGAAAGAACGCCTGAAAAAAACACAGCTGGACAACATGAAGGCGAAGGAAGAGCGCAAAAAGGAGCACAAAGAAAAGTCCCTAAAAGGCATGAAGAAGGAAACTGAAAACGAAGTGCAAATGAAGAAACATTCGAAAGAGTCCAACGAAGAAACGAAAATCCCAGACGATGACGACCGGCAATATTATAAGGCAGAAGTCGGTGAAGACCCAGATGCAGGTAAGGAGTTTCATTGTTGAAAACCCTCAATTTTTCACTGGGTTGAGCATTTTTCAGGTCTTTTCTCGTCCAGACCAAGCGGAAGCAAGCGACCAGCGACTTCCTATCACGTTAAGAGCAAAAAACCGCGTTTGGACAGAAATCAGAATAAAGACCCAAGACGCAGAGACTTTAAGGATAAGAGCAGGGGAAAAGGACGCAAAGGTGTCGATAAAACCAACTCGGTCAACAAAGACAAGCGACCCATAGGAGGAAAAATGGCCAACAGGAAAAAATCGCGGTAACTCCAAATAAAATCATGTTTTATTGTTTGCTATTCGCATATTTTTCCCAGTTCTCCTTTCGAAGAGCAGCTTCCTTTTGGCGCTTCACCCTTCTGCACTCTTCCCGAACCACAAAGTATTTGTCCCTGAAGTCCTGAATGTTCGTATCCTTTATGTTGAGCTCGTCCACAGAGGGATGTTTCAATTTTTTGTACGTCAGCAGTCTTCTTGAGGTCACTTTGCTGAGCGGCTGTTCGGAATTGGCGATCAGAGTCAAGCAGGGATGCCTGGGCAGGCATTTTTCCGTATAATCTTCCCTGCAATTGTCGATTATAGTTGATTTTTTCGCGGGTTGTGTGAACATTCTTACCTGAATACTGGAAACCAGCAAACTAGTCGTCCTTCTAGTCTCAAGTGTTTAGATGCGAATATCAGCAAGTCTCGGTAGATGCTGGGAATTCCGTATTCGATTTTTGCGGGTACGTGAGTGGGCAAATGTTCATCGCTGACTATGTAATTTTGCTTCTCCGTTCCCACTCTCTCGGTGGCTTCTCTGATTCCATAAGGAGCTGCAAAGGAAACAAATTTAGTCAAAACTGATTGATTCACAGCTCATTCGGCGTACGGTCTGTTATTATGGCATCGAATTCCATGGAATCTCTCCAAAAGGACAGGCTGAAGTCGTTTATTAACACATCAATGTATTTGTGGCTTAAGTTGTATTGTTTTATGTTGGCTTTGATACTCTCGTCCTTGGCTCTTTTCTATAAAGCAGCATGTTTCAACAATTTTCTATAATTAGGAAAAACTCTATCGCAAAGACTAATGATTCGTACAATTTAAAAAGAGATTCAGTCTCGCTCTGTGCACCCAAAAAACATTAAAATGTTAGCCGCACCTGCTGTTTAATCCTGGTCGGTTTTGTCTTCCCATGTAACATCAAATAGTCGATGTCAGATCCGAAAACATAGCCACCGAACTCAGCAGCAGCCACCAACAAAGATCCGGAGCCTACAAATGGGTCCAAAATAATACTGCCACTATTCACTTGAGCTTGATTTGCCATTAGCAATGAGAGCTGCGGATCCATGCTGGTATTTCCAATAAACTTCCTGGTTTTCAATGAGAGCTTCTTTAAGAGCTGCCTGAGGCCACTTGCCACCTAAAACAGGTCCTGTGGACTCATGAATGTTCGGTTGGCAGCTCGAAACACCATCAGACTTACATTCCTTCCGAAAAATACTTCATAGGGCGTAGTTGGGATGTTGACTGTTCTGGTGCCGTAAAACTCAATATACTGCAGACAGACATCGGGGTCTTTCAGCTTAACTGGGCCCCGTATTGGCAAGTAATCAAATGCCTAAAACAGTGTTTTTCAGTTCAGTTTCAATTTTCGTTTATATGCCCACGACTCACTTCTAGCTTTGCAACCTTCTCCTGCTGAGTAAAGTGCCTGCCAACGGTTTCAACTTCTATTTTAAACGACTTTGATGGTTCAAAATAGGCGGCAAAGCTTCCAGACTTGCCCCTTACGGTGCTATGTAGGAGATCAATGGACTTTTCGTGGCCCCAAAGTTCCAAGCACTTGCGTAAGGAGACTGACCTGCTGGTTAGCAGTTTGGCGTCCGATTCTGATGAAAACTCAACCAACCAAAAGGGCTCCTGCATACTTACAAGTTTCAGCTAATGGCTACGGTATATATGGAGAATGTTACCTGATTTTGGGGTTTCTGTTCATACTTCATCTCGATGTTAAATAGGGAAAGTAACGACTCAATTTCCTAAAAATAGCCATAGTTTTCAACTGTTAAAAGAAAAAAGTTAGAATACCCAAGCAAGGCAAATGTGGTGTTTAACGCTTGATATCTAGCTGTTTGGTGTATGGACTTACTGCATATCTGAATTCAACATGTTCCTGGGCAAACCACAGCAAATATTTTTTCCATAACTTAGACATACTTTTGCAGGCAAACCAGGATACTGGGTAAATCGGGGCAAAGAAATTATTTAAGGGTAAATGCAAGTATTTGTAAAAATTGGATAAAAAGCTGGTGTTTATATATTTGAGATACATAACCTCGCTTTAAAACTTCGAAAGACAGGTGCCAAGTCGAAATGTAATCAGCATACGTTAAAATGCAAATGTGACCGCTCTCTGCGCATGCGCGAAAATTTGTAATAGACTAGACGACCTAACCTAACTTTAAGATTTAAGAA
>NW_026017110.1:47873585-47882655 GCF_020466585.1 Dendroctonus ponderosae | reverse complement strand
GCTTTTGTACATTTCTCGGATTCAAGTTAGAACGAAATAAAAGCAGAATACTTTCAGGTGTCTATTTGCTCAGAATCCCAAGTTGAGAATGGTTTTGATCAGGCGGATTGGCGGCGAGGCGGACCTTTAAAAAAATTTAATATTTGTATCTCGTGGAGGTCTTCTTTATGCATCTCATACTGTGTATAAAATTCTACATTTCGCAGAAAGACAATTCCGGTATATGTTACAAAAGGACGAAATTCTAAAGAGTCCAATAAATGTAAAGAAGAGAATTGTTAATATGGCTATTTCACTTTCTCTATGCCTCAACCTCAAGAATTTATGGATGAGGAGTGCCACGAGATTTAGCTCATCCGAAAAATTCTGGACTTTTTATAAAATGTCGAATGCACCACCACTCTTCACTTCTTAATATGAAGTTGCATGGAAATGCTGCAACATTAAGGCAAAAAATGGCAAAAATCAAACTATTTAACAATTGATAAAACCTAAATAAAAAAGTGTAAGTCTTGAAGTTTTTTGTGAAACTATATATTTTTTTACTATATACTATATATAAGTATTTTATGCCTATTTTTCGTGTATTAATTTTGCTTTTACCTTTTTGCTTCTCCATCATTCCACTTCAGAATTGTAATTATGATTCTTTAAGAGAGTTCAATTTTGTTATATTTTCAGCAATAACTTATCTATCATACTGTAATTGTTTAAAAAAAAACAAAATTGCTAAATATTACAGCAAATCTCCGTCTAAGTCAATGAGATAGAAAAAGACATACACCCGTCAGGACAGAGGGTCTACATTTTGATTTTGCCTCACTTTCTTTTATCGTGCATAGGGTCCGTTTTAGGTACTTGCATATAGTTCATTGGCCAAAGATAAAGAAGAAGAACAAAATTCCTAACTGTAAAAAAACTCCTTTTGTGGTTTAAGAAGTTTGTTTAATTAATTATGCGCCAATAAGTTACTGAAGAAGGTCTGAATTGAGTAGATAATAAATTATCATATGTTTGATTACAAGAAAGTGATGCAAAAGTAGAGTTATATGCGATAAATTAGTATGACGTAGTCTGCGAGCAATGAATGATGCAGGCTTTTTAATCGAAAACGGTTGGTTGCTGACTGGTGTTTTTTTCAGTTTTGAATGATTTTTAGCAACAAAACCCATGAAGCAAAATCTGACGGTTTATAAACATTCTTCGGTCTTTTGGAGGATATGTTGCAATATCCTACGTCCTAAAATTTTTTATGTTAAAATGCACTTGAAAGAAATCCATGAGCGAACAGGACGAGACATTTGCCGAAAAAGACGTTTAAAAATTGTAGAATTTCCAAGGCATCCCTTTCGTTTCAGATGTATGTATAGCAGGCGTGTTTTAACTAGAGCTTTGAGCCGTAAATGCAGGATTTCGTGACAAAAAAAAACACGTTTTACAGAATGGAATTAAAAATATGATCGAACACAAAGCTGTATAAAAGTGCTATGTGCAATTAATTAATTATAACTTGTAAATTTGTGCAGAAGATTATTTCTAAAATCTTGTTCTATTCGATCTGTCGTTTTGTTTAGATTTATATTAGTTCCCTAGTAAGTGATGCCTTTCCGAAATCTGGCGTTGAAAAAGTTTTTTTTAAATTCTAGTCAAATTTAAAGAAACAAATAAATATAATAATTGAAAAAAATTGTAAGAATAAGTGTAGATATTCGTTTTTAATGTTTCCTGAGAACTTTTAAGAAACCGAGCTACGCGTTTTGCGCTCTGATCATCTGAATGAAACTGGGGTGGTTCAATAACGTCATTTTATTAAAGCGTTTTTGTCCTAATTCTAAATATTAATTTAAATTCGTTGCATTTTGGTGTGAAAATAAATGGTTTTGACTTCAAATTCCTTCTTCATCGTGCCTTTTTCAGAAACGTTCTGATTGAGTGGCTGAATTGGAGTAGCAAAAGCCGTTTAATCTTCATTGAAAGAGTCCGTGAAAGTGTTTACTTTTATTCATAAGGCATATTTTCTGAAATTTGCTTAAATTTTTGACTGTAAATAGGTTTTCATTCACTAGTTGATTGAACTGATCGAACGAATTTGCCTGTTATATTGAAGACGCAAGTTTCCTTGCATTTAAATAGGTGTCTCCACATAAGAGAAAACGAAATTTAAATAAAAATTGCTGATTAGGCAACATGCGCGTTATACCAGAGATTAGAATTAATTATTAATTAATTAAAATAATGAAGAACTATTTTGGCATTAAATACAATGTTCTACTAGAGTAAGCCGTACTGACTATGCAAGTACGCGCGAATGTTTTTTATTGATTTACTCCTCAGCCGTAAGTTTTTCGAGAAAATGCAAAGGACACAAAACGTTCTCAGACGAAAAAAAGTCCCGACAGGCAATTTTCGAGCTGAAAATTTATTGTAATTAGAGAGCTACTTCAGAGGCTACTTCCTGAAGGGAGCAAAGTTTGTACATAAGTGCACATCAATGTTTCCCAATGATTTCGGTATTAAAAACCGTGAGTTTTTCGCTAATTTTTGAAGAGAACAGAATTTCTAAATGCAAATGGTCCCACCATAAAAATTTGCTTTGGAAATTTTGGGATAATTAGAGAACTACTGCAACAATCTTGTAAGAAGAAAATACATTATTTACCCAAAAACCGCTACTTGTCCGCCAACATCCACAGAATACGTAAAGTTTCCAATTAGAAAACTCTTTCTGGCACGGAATTTTTCAGTCTCATTCGCGTTAATTAGAGAACTTCTACTATACGCCCTCTAGAGTAAACGACCTTCATCCATGCAAAAATACGAGAATGTCTTCCATTGATTCCCTTAAAAACCTTGAGTTTTTCACATAATTTCCAGGAGTCCAAAAAGCTTGCCCAAATGTAAAACTATTCCCGACAGGAGACTTTCCAGTTGAAAATTCATTCTAATTAGAAGAACCACTACAGCAAGCTTCCTTGAGGAAGACAAGTTAGGTACACACTAATGTTTCGCAATTATTTACTCAAAAACTGTTAGTTTTTCATAAATTTTCAACGAGCACACAAAGTTTTCAATTGGAAAACGTATAATAATGCGAAATTTTGTATTGGCAAATTCACGTTAGTTAAAGAACTACGGCAAAAACATTGATAGAAGTAAGGAAATTATTCACCCAAAAACCGCCAGTTTTCCCGCAAATCCAAAGAGCACATAAAGCTTCCGAATGAAAAACACTTTGCTAGATGAAGTTTTTCAGTCTAATTTGGGTTAATTAGAACACTTCTATAACAAGCCCATTAGAGTAAGCGATCTTTGATTATGCAAGAACACGAGATTAATTTCCATTGATTTACTCAAAAATCTTGAGTTTTTTGCAAAATTTCCAAGAGCCCAGAAAGTTTCCAAATAAAAAACTAGTTGCGATGGAAGAGTTTCCTGTTGCAAATTCATTCTAATTAGAGAACTGTTACATCAAGCTTCCTAGAAGGAGCCCAGTTTGCGTACACAAGTACACGCCAATGTTTCACAGGAATTTACTCAAAAACCGTGAGTTTTTCATACATTTTCAAAGAGCAAAGAAAGTTTCCAAATGAAAAGCACATCCTAATACGAAATTTTGCATCCGCAAATTCAAACTAGTTACAGAACTACGGCAGAAACATTGATAGAAGTAAAGAAATTATTCACCCAAAAACCGCCAGTTTTCCCACAAATCCAAAGAGCACACAAAGTTTCCGAATGGAAAACGCTTGGCGATATGGATTTTTTCAGTCTCTAATTCGCGTTAATTAGAAAACTTCTACAACAAGCCCGTTAGAGTAAGCGATCTTTGACTATGCAAAAACACGAGAATGATTTCCATTGATTTACTCAACAATCTTGAGTGTTTTCCAAAATTTCGAAGAACCCAGAAAGTTTCCAAATAAAAAACTAGTTGCCATGGAAGACTTTCCTGTCGAAAATTAATTCTAATTAGAGAACTACTACATCAAGCTTCCTAGACGGAGCCCAGTTTGCGTACACAAGTACACGCCAATGTTTCGCAGGGATTTACTTATTATTTCGCAGGGATTAAAAACTGTGAGTTTTTCAAAAATTTTCAAAGAGCACGGAAAGTTTCCAAATGAAAAATGTGTCCCAATGCTAAATTTTCCATTGGCTAATTCGCCCTAGTTAAAGAACTACGGCAAAAACATTGAAGGAAAGGTAAGGAAGTTATTCACCCAAAAACCACCAGTTTTCCCGCAAATCCAAAGAGCACACAAAACTTCCGAATGAAAAACACTTTGCTAGATGGAGTTCTTCAGTCTCTAATTCGCGTTAATTAGAGAACTTCTATAACAAGCCCATTAGAGTAAGCGATCTCTGACCAGATACTCTATTAATTTTTTATAATAAAGGTTTAGTACAGACTGAGACTAAAGGCGAGATCTAAAGCCTTTTGAGCCTCTATATCGTTGCAGTCAAAATCTTGTACAGTTATAAATGTGCGTATAATAATTCTACAAGTTGCAGTTTTCGAATTATTGTGCTGGAAACTGTATTTTTTTGTTTTTTTGGTATTGCAATCAGGGAGCGCTCCATCAGTTGGAAGTTAAAAAAATTAAAAACTCTCCACTTTTTCCACTCTTCTTAAGCCGAGAACCACTTTGCTAGTTATGCAAATTTGATGTTGAAATCATTTTTTCACTAGCCTCTGAAGAACCGTTGTATAACAACTCCTTAAAGGTAGCAAATAAAAGCTAATTGCACATAGATCCGGTTACGAACTCGACAAAATCCAATTACAACGTATGAAATACAAAAGTGAATCGGACTAGGAAATTGGGAAGAACTTTTCCGAGGGTTTGCGTATGGATTTCACCCACTACTCACACAATAAAAGGCGGCTTTTCGATTTAAATGGCATAAATAACAGTGCGTTTTTTTTGGTTGATTGTGCTCAAGATTTTACTGGCTGGTCGCTTGTGTATCGCCCAAGAAATCGGATCGAAGCCTGCCAGCCTTGACATTTTGCGGCGGGACCACAATCTCCTACAATCTCCTTTGCGTTAAAATTGTGTCACTCAGGTTTCCTTATTTTGCTTTATTACTATCGTTTTATCCCTGAGCCATGCCCTATTGAACAGCTATTATTCACCACTAAAACATTACATCGCATTCTAAATGTAATTTTCGGCAAATGAACAAAACGGCACGTTCAACACCAGTTATGATTTGCGATAAACGACACTATCAGCTTTTTTGTAGTTTAATTGTCATGCATGCAACAAGGTAATATCGATAAATGGGTTAAAAATCCATATTCTTCATAGCAACAACTGGCGGTGTCAATAAACTTGTTTTTCTGCTTTAAAAGCAATGAAAAACATATTTTGTGTTACAACAAGTACACTGCAGTGTGCAGCAGATAACGTTGCATTGTGTTTCAATCACAATAAACTGAATTCCATATTTGTATGAATAAATAAATCAATTACACCGCATTTTGATCTAGAATGTAGCTGGAAATCAATGATTTTTGAAACTATTTTTTAGTTAGTTTTTACACGGCGAACAAAACGCTTTTTATTTTCTTTATGCAGAAAAAGAGTATTTTGCATCGGAATAAATACGCCCCTTTCGAAAATATTATCGCGATATTATTTCATATCCAGAGGTATGCTTACAATTCAACTAATAATAGTACGTTTTGTCTCAATTATTCTCCCTTTTGCACCCTTTTAAATCTTCATCTTTCACCCTCTATTCGGTGTGAAATTTGTAATTGATTTTTTTTTAGCAACTTTTGGCTGTGAATTTTTTCTCAATCGATCGTCCGATTTGAACAATTTGTTGTTTAACTGTAACAAAATTTAATTAAAATTACGGGCACGACACAAATATAATTGTGAATACAGATTGTGTTTACAGATTAGGCCTGGGTAACACTGTGTTGAGGCGCGCTATTGAGTTGCCGCTCTCTGAGTTAACGAGTTACAACTCATCGGTTAATGAATTATAATTCACTTGTTAAAGCTTTAGGAGACTCGAGACATTTTTTTTATTTTAATTTTAACATCTAAAAGAAAAGGTCATCGACATTTTTTCTGAATAAAGTTTTACTACTCGAACAGCCAAAAAAAAGTCTTATAGAAAACGGGCCAAACTCAAATTAAAATCCTACGAAATGTGTCTCTACTACTTTCTATTAGATAACAAAGGACGCCACTTAGTTTGCGCTACTAAAATCTCCCACCACACCGATGCTGCACGAATAAAAATCAATAGTTTAGTTATCGAATTTCAGTTTTATTTATTGTCCAAAAAATTGTTTAAAATGATCAAAAATCAACTACAGGTAAAATATAGATTTGGCAAATGCGCGAAATTTTTCCAACTGTTAGATGGTTCGAAGATTTAATTTGACTAATAATCTGAAACTTTGGTTTAATTCGTTTGATGTAATATTTAATTTCAATAAGGATAGCAAATTTTTTTAGGCAATTTTGATTAATTAGAGTGTCGGATGATTTAATTTCAATAGAAAATAGAAGGATGAGGTTTAAATATGTTTTCGAAATTTTTTTTCATCGGGTTAATTAATTGGTTTTTCAGAAATTAATTTAGAAAAAGTTATTTTAATCGGGTTGTCGATAGAGATTTAATTTCAATAAAAATTACAAAATGTGTTTAATAAATGTTGTTTTCATTAGATTGTCGAATGATTTAGTTTCAACACGAAATAAAAAGTTGGATTGTCGGAATAATTAATTTCAATTGAAAACTGCAAATTTATTTAGACCATTGTGTTTCAATTAGACTTTTCAAGAAGATTTAACTTCAATGAGGAACCATATAGTTTTAATTAGATTGCCGAATGATTTAATTTGAATAAAAAAAATAGGAAATTATATTAGTAAATTATGTATGAATTATATTTAGTAAATTTTGTTAGCATCAAAACATCCTTTGTTTTCTTATGGAAAAGTTGTGAATTTCAATGAGTAAAAAATGATAGAAATTCCCCAAGAAACTCCACTAACTAGTTGTTAATAAATGAATTATTAAGCACATTTCAACTTCAAGCGCGAGAAGGAGGCGGAGGATGGAAACTAGAAAATTACGGAAACAATTATTTATGGCTGTTCTGGCGTTATTTTAACAGAGTATATTGACAAAAAATAGTGAATACACTAGTGATTTTAATAAAATTTATCTTGTTTTAATAAATAAACCAACTAAGAATGCAACTTTTTTGTATCTAAAACTGTCGCTGTATTTTGCTTCGATTCAAAGATGAAATTATTATTTTTTGCTTTAGTATTTACCATAAAAAAATTAAAATATTTAACAATAAGTAGTTTTCTGATCAAACATCCGGAATAGTCATACTAACTGAGATCAGGACATCAATCGACTCCGTTTAGTTAAGTTGTAAAATTGGCGCAGTCGGTAGAATTTGTCCAATCAAAGTTCGATGGAGTCCTTTATCGGGTTTTTGCATGCTGTTAACCGATATATTTTTTATGTGTCTTACTTTTGTGTTATACAAGATAGGCTTGGGTAACACTGTATTTAGTTGCACTTTTGAGTTATTGCCGCTCTCCGAGTTAACGAGATATAACTCATCTGTTAGCGAGTTATAAGTCATTTATTAAAGCTTTGCGAGACCCGAGACTGGAATTTGCACATCTAAAAAAAGGTCATCAACATTTTTTCTGAGTAAATTTTCTTTCATTAGATAGATCAAGTTAAAAGTTTGAAGAAATTTCAGAATTCTAAAAACAAGTAAATAAAATTAATCAACATTTTTCCAGCAACGGAACTGAATTACTGCGACGGTGCGGTGGATTGGGGCACCAAGCCATCTGCGTAGCACTGCAACTCCTAAAAATTCACGAGTTGCCCATTCCTAGTAGAAATGATGATTGTTTCGATTTGCTGATTTGATTGCAAAATGTAATCTAGCAATATGAATGAAATCTACAATTTTAAACAAAGCAAATAAATAGATGGACAGTTTGATTAACTGTTTATTAAAGTATAAATGCACATTCATGCAATATTGTACTAGGTTGGTACTTTCTAAAAGTACCAAAAAGTTGCTCAAAAAAGTGCAAGAATTTGTATTTTAATGTTGGAAACCTAAAGTTTTATTTTTATTTGAAGTGTTCTTGTTCTTTAGTTATATTCTTACGCATTCGTCTATGTAAAACCATTATTTTCTGGAAGGTTTTAGCTCCATTTTCTTGTTCACAAAATCCATCTTATAATAATTGCAGATCGTAGTACATATCTAAATAGCAGAAAAACTGAAACTTGAGAAAACTGTTTATGCGTTTCATAAATAAATGTGTCAATAGTGATGAAAAATGAGTGTGTCGATCTACTTAAATTTCTAACTTTTGGAAAATTTGTTTATCATTAACTTTACGAAAAACAGATATTTTTTATAAAACGTTCTGCATATGTTCTAAAGCCTGATATTAAATTTTTCCAGTCGTGAAAAGAAGTGCCTTTGCCTTAGACAAAATCGAAAATTGCTGTTATTTTTGTTATTAGAAAACATTGATTAGAACTAAAAAATACGTACAAATATGCAATTATGTACATCCTGCTATTAAATATTGTCTGTTTTAATTGACTTATTTTTGTTCTTGTTGTTATACGTTTGTTCGATCACAGCCACTGACCAACCAGTGCACACTACACGTGCGCGATGCGGAAGCCGTTTCAAATTACAAATTTGGGTCTCCGAACATATTTCTGACTGACACTCCCGCCACCTTGGGACAGCTGTTTAGGATATGAAAACTCAAGTTTCTTTCAAGCTGAAGATCTCTAATTTGCAAATTGTTTTAATTAAGTTGATTTAATGCTCATAGCAATGAATTGCAAAGATAAAGAAACAATATTTTAAATCTTTTTTTGCAAAAAACGGATGTGATTAATTTCAACAAGTAGATGTAACGGTAACAATTTTATTTTTAACATTACTATTTTTTACAAACTTCTTTTTGGGTATTTCGCCTCAAACATTTTTGTCTTTAAAAAAGACAGAATTTCCTCACGTCTTTTATTACAGATTGAT
>NW_026017110.1:47869136-47873535 GCF_020466585.1 Dendroctonus ponderosae | reverse complement strand
TTCACCGACCCTTATTTTATTTTCACTATGCCCTGCACGTTTCGCACATGCTCAGAGCTTCTTGGCCGAAAACTCGAAATTTTAGTGCCGTCAGTTGCAGCGCTACCTGCGTAACGCGGTAACAAGGACCCCCATATGATTGCCACCTCTCTTATTTTACTTACTCTATGATGCAGATCAATAATGGTCAACAATGTGGTGAATCGTAAGGTTAGGTTCGGTCGTCTCGTCTATTACAAATTTTTGCGCATCCGCAGAGAGCGGTCACATTTGCATTTTAACGTATGCTAATGTAGCCACACTTCTTCTTCAATGGAATGCTCTAATGTGGAAAGTGATAGAAGAAGAGAAAGAGAGAGATAAACACATTGTCACTAAATTCCAGGACCAGTGTCATGTTTTGAATAAAGAACTGTTTGTTTATTACTCGAATTCCTTTCAGCTGGCTTTGAAATTTCTCGATTTTGTTCATATTTCACATCAATTGATGTTCGTTGATTTTATTTTTCGCACTTTATTTTCAATATTCTGTGGCTTGACCCCTTGACTAGAAAAAGGGCGCCCGACCCCCCTTTTGTTATTCATTATAAAGCAAGCAGCCAATAAATGGAACCTAATTCGAAGTCAGAATCTAAGGGCCACGCCGTCAGATTTAAACGTAAAAGCAACTGTATTAATGCTCAACTTACCACCGATCGACGATCGACTAGCACTTTAGAGTTAGTTGGGAAAGACACCTCCGTTTCAATTTAAATTTGAGCGGAGAAATTTTGATGTTGTCTGCTTGCAACTGGGCAAGTAGACATAGTTAACCTAGTATACAGCCTAATATACAGGGTGGCCATTTTCTGAATCTTTGTATGGGTAACTTTTACATTTTTAAAGATAGAGAATCCGTTGAATAGGCTAAATTGGGCACAATTCGATTGCCTATTCATTACCGTTTTCAAAATTTAGGTACCCGACTGGGTTCCTGAAATATCATGAAAATACAAGAAATCAACACTTTTCTAATTATCACATATTACGTGAACTGTTTAACTTGGAAAAATAGTTAAAACTGCCGTTAGTACAATTTTTTACATTGAATCTAATAAACTAGCACTCGTTGTCATAGTCAACTTGATTTACGAGATAAAAAATAAAGTTATGTTTTTTTAAATTGTAATCATTAATACAGTGTGTGCGTTTTAAACTGGTTATTTTTTTTCTGAATTTAACGATTTTATTGTTAAACGTCAAACTGAGATTGACAAACTTCGTAGAAGATTTTTTCAATCTCAGTTGGAAAATATGAAAAAGAAATCCAAAGGAAGAAGATACACTCTAGAAGATAAAGTGTTGGCGTTAGCATTGTATAAACAAAGTGCTGCACGTTATAGGGGCATGGCAAAAATGTTTTCTTTTCCTTCGCAAAAAACACTCACCAAATTATTGAATAGGATACCAATACAGCCTGGACTTCGTAATAATAATAAAGCGGTATTTTCAGTTTTAAAAAGTGAAGTAAAAATTTTCAGAAATCAGTTGGACAAGTACTGCATACTTATGTTTGACGAAATTAGTATTCAAGCCCATTTGAAACCAAATTATGCTTCAGGAAGTGTAGATGGGTTTGAAGATTTTGGCTTCAAAAAAATTGGAAAAATTGCAAATCATGTACAGGTAATTACTTACATATTTTTATAATACAAAATCAATACACTATATCATTTTATCTGATTATTTAATTTGTTTAACCTCGGGTAAATAAAGAAAACACTGCACTATACAAAACATTGTAGGTTTTCTTCCCGCTAAACATGAAACATGACAGAAACGTTTCAAATGTGCAGTTATATTGCACATATCACAAAATATATATATCACAAAAATGTGACATATCACAAAAGCGTTTTAGAAATGTTTCAGAAATGTCTTTAGTGGATATCAGTCTTTATCCATGGTGCATACGAGATTCTTGGTTCTACCCCGTGGCGTCGAGCATTTCTTTTATTTCGTATAACACAACTTGACTATGACATACATTTGTTTGGATGTGAAAGCGGGATGAAGAATAGATAAGGACAAGGGCTGAAGCGCACATGTTCCGTTGAATGATATTCACTTCGCTTGTTCCTAGTAATTTGGATGCGAATCTGCTAGGTCAGCCATCAATTATGACCGAATGATTGTTGTTCCTTTATGTATGCAAGGGCTGAGGAATGCATTATAGTATTCTAGAACAAAACCATTTAAATTATTGGTCGACTGATTTTTTATATTCTTAATCTGATTTTGTAACAATTTTTGCCTTCTACAAAAAAACTTCCCTAGTTTTCTTTTGCAGATATTATGGGAATACTGAGCAACTATAATCTGTTATTCTGAGGAATACTTATTACTGCTTACTATTAATCTTATCCCTTAATTAAAAATTAGCTATTTAATACTTTAGTCATTCATGTTTGATATAATCAAAAACTTTAAAATTTTCGAGACCATGTAAGTATGAAAATGCGCCTATACAAATTCTGAATTGATCTCAAGCCGGGCTCCAGCACAGATGTTCCATTGAAGGAGATTTATGGCTATTGTTGCTTGTAATATGGTTTCAAAGCTCCACTTTGCACATTTTTTGGTTGCTGGATATGAAGTTCAATAGGTGGAAGGGAGATTTAATGATGAGGTCTCACGAAAGTAAAAATCAACCGAACCAGTATTCATTTATGATGATCTGAACAAGGTGCTCATGATTTGAGAGTGCTTTATTTAATTTTTCATTGACATTTATTACACCACTTGTTAATATACAGAAGTACTTAACTGATTTATCAAAATGAGTGATAATACATCATTGGTAAGTACCTATACTTTTTAATTGTAGAAACTTTAAAATAGGGCCATATAATTAAATAACATGTAACTTAGACCACGTAGATCATGTTATGCTGGTATAATTTCGAGTTGTTCAGTTGTGTTCTAAGAGATACATTTTTATTTGAGGGCAGTAAATTGGGCCGAGAAAGAAAAAAAAATGGTGTGCGTCACGGGATGCTCGACAAAAGTGATAACTTCATATATTTATAGAAACCATAAAATATTGAACTTGTTTAACGCATGATGGCAATAATAATTTTATTTTCAAATTTTAATATTCTTGTTAGTCTAATGATTTGAAAATGGATCAGGAATAGGTAAAATTTAATGTAATTTCCATTTCAATGTAAAATATCTTTTTTATTTGCAACATTTAGCATTCTTTAACGAGATGTTGGGAGATCTTGGTTTTGTGAAAACTCTTCTTCGTCGTAATTTCTTATTTGCTTGGTATAAACTTTCACGTTCAGTTGATGAAATCTACTTTGAGTTGATCTATTACTGAATACTCCTTTTTTAGCACGAAATCGTTTTTGGCGTTCAGCATTACTTAATACTTTTCGCATTGTAGCGTGTTTTTGTGACTGCTCTTGTGCATGTTGTTCATGAACGTCTGCTACAACTTGTATCTGAACAGGACTAAAAAATCAATGAATTTTGATGATTGGCAGACGTTCTATCTGTTTAAAATAGACGGTAAAACGAGGAAGAGCTATAGAGACAGGATACACTTGACACACTATATGTATACAAAATGTAAGCCATCTCGCGTATGTTCAAAAAAAAAAATCTAACTGAACTAATCTAAGGCTAAAAAAATTAAACTAAATTGAGAAGATTTAATCATAAAGGAATTAAAGGGTATATGAAGGGAAATAATCCATTTTGATGCGTGGTAAACACAGTTAATCATTGGAAATAAGCCCTAATAAATTCGTTTTACATATTTTGCAACTATAAGTTGAAGAGATTCATATTGTCTTAAAATCAAGAATGCATTGCGTGATGGAAAATAAGAAGACGGAACCCATGTTTTCTGAAATAACAGAGGTAAACTGAAATATTTTTCCAATTAAATTCAAGACATTTGTTATATATTATTACAAAACAGTAATAATGTTTATCATTTTATGTTAAATATGAAAGATTACAAAATAGATATCTAAATATTGATAATTTGTTGTTACAAAATAAAATAACAAATAATAGAACATGTTATTGCATTAAAAGTTAATAATAGTTGTGACACTTTATTTGCACTTAATCTTGACTGTTTTTCATAAATTGACCCTGCCTAAATCACTAAACAAGTAGGTAGTAACATTTTACCAGTTCGGAACTTTGAATAGTGCAATGTAATGCAAATAGACATCATCTGGGCAGCATCTGGACTACAGACGGAGAGTAAGACATAGAGAATCGGTACCGGGATTCTATCGATACGATTTAATTTAATCTTTTCTTGATACGAATTTGCGTCCACAATCAATCAGGCGATTTAAAATAGGTCCAACAGTTTTTCAAAAACTTTATTGTAGTG
>NW_026017110.1:47846753-47869086 GCF_020466585.1 Dendroctonus ponderosae | reverse complement strand
GCGTCCACAATCAATCAGGCGATTTAAAATAGGTCCAACAGTTTTTCAAAAACTTTATTGTAGTGGATCTTAGGCACAATTTTGTTGCACAACATCCATTGTTAGTTCTTAAAACAATATTTAACAGTGCACGGCAATATGCAAAATGCAAATGTGCAATCTCGTTTGCAAGGATAAATACTAGGTCGTTTGAAGATTTTCAAAAGTTTGTAATACATTTTTCTGCTAATTTATGGACGATCCGCATTTTTTGCTCTTAAACTGCTTTAGTGTGTATAATTGTGTGTGTACTTTAATTGAAAATTTAGAAGAAGGCGAAACTCGCACAGGCATTTAGTACATGAGCACCTTTAACCTAGTATTTGCAGTATCTGCAGCTTCTCCCTTGATAATTTGTTGAATCAATGTGATCAGCGTTATAAAATAAACTGCACCAGACACAATAATATCACACTCAATAATTGATAAATCAATATCACTGTCAGTTTAATAACGCAATGTGTATTTGAAAATTTTATCAGATCTACGGATGCACCCACACTAAGAGAAAAATGTCGAATTGAAACTACATATGTGCGTCCCAAGCCTCAGGCGCGAAGAGGCGGGAGGGGGAGCCGCCGTAACCGACAAAAATCGGTTTACCCTCCCATAAAAAGTTTATCACTTCAAAAAGTCTAGAGACCTTTTCTCTTCCAAATTGAACAGGAACTTGACAAATATTATTTATTTTTAGAAAAATCAGTGGCGTAACATTTTTCTATTTAAAATTATCTTCAGAGGTGCCTGTACCCACCCCACTGGAAAAGATAGAAACAACATTTTTATCCCAAAACGTGTATTGTTGTTAGTTGCCTAAGACCTGTCAAATTTCATTATAATATTCCAAGCGGTTTCCGAAATATTAATAAACAACATTTTTGTTATTAAAACTTTAACACCCTGTAGATCGGAAACTAATGGTTTTCGGAACCTGGTCTATTAACAACATATATCTGAAATTACTTGCACTATCACCCCCTACAAGGAATGCATCTACTTACCAAACACCCTGTAGAATTTACATAGATCTAAAAAACGATGTTTTTTTAGGGTTTGCCAGAAGATGATGACGAATCTATAAAGGAGATATACACCATGGTACCAACCAATAATAAACTTTCGGTAAAGTCTATTGAAGCTAGTGCACTAAAATATGTGTCAGGTTATTTGTATAAAAAAACCGACAACACACCAACTGAAGATTGCAGAGACTTTCTATATTTTAAAGAATATGACGGGACGAGAAGATTAAGATATGTAAGCAAAACCTTTTTAAACAAAATGTGTTTAGCGTTATCAATAATTAAATATATCTTTTACAGAAATTTTCATAAAAGTAACGTAATTGCCTATACTTAGGAAAATTTACAAAACAGAATATCATTTACCGACTGCCCCCATGATTTGAAATTAACGAAATGATTTGAAACGAACGATTTGGAATTAATACTGCAAAACGTATTTATTTAAACAATTATAAAAAAAATAAAAAGTTCAAGTTAGTTAAGTGAAATGTATATTTACATCTATTTTTTATGGATTTTCAAACAAATAATGTAATTGCGAATATTTTGGAAGCTCTACAAAGCAGAATTTATTTTACGGACTGTTCCCATAGTTTGTATTACAAATATAAATATTTAATTATTGTAAACAGTTAGGCAATATCATATAAAGGATGTAATTAGATGTAAGACTTATTCTTAAAAATGCTCCAAAGATTTTTTATCTGTAAAAAGTATTTATGTAAACAATAAACAACAAGTAATATATCTATTTATATGTATTTTTGTGTAGTTGTGTCATTTATCCCTATTATCAGCTACCCCTTGCGATACAATCCTTTCCTTATCCCAATAAGCCTTGTTCATAGAACTCATTCATTCAAGTTCACAGAAGTGCTGGGCTCCAGACCGCAAGCATTATAAGTTAATTAATTTAACAGTTTTTTCCTCGCTGGGCATAGAACAGGGGGTATTCCAATAGCTCTCAATGTCCGTCGCACTAACATTGTAATGTGCGTGATATAAAAGTGCTACCATATGTGAGTAGCACAGTGCATAGATAAAGGCACAGTGTTTCCCTGGGGCAAGTACATGCTGCCTTGCTCTTCCTTGTTCCTTGATGAGGCTGGCAATTCCCATAAATAAACACTTTTCCACATGTCCACTGGTGTAAGAGTTTTCTCCTCAAGCTAATTGTTTGGCGTCTAGTTCAAAAACAATTGCTATAAAACTGAACTTTATGATATGCTTTTCTGTCACTGAAGTTTAAAAATAAGATTCTATTTGAATATACATCGATATATATATACCTTTTGTTTATGTATATCTTACTTTTTGCCCGAAAATGTAATTCTGCAGTTGGAAACCACTAAATATTCTTGATGCTGTAAAGACAACATAAAAATGATAAAGTTAAATCGATATATTTCCGAGAAGCTACGCTAAAGATCTTACCTAAACTATTTGAGATGTTTCAAACCATATGCCACAGCAATAAATCGACTTTACACACTTCCCTAACACGTTAAAGACACTGAAAATCAGAAAATCCTAAAATACCGATATACCGATGAAAAAGGCTCAGTGTTTAGATTAAAAACCTGACCTACCGCAACACATCAAATGTCATTACGACATCACTAATGGCGCATGACACAAGCAACTGTTGGCTGACGGTGAAGTAGAGAAGTGCCACTAACCAAATTTAGCCTAGTTTGCCAGTTTATTTACTCTCCAGGTTTGGAAGTGTATTTTTACATTATATTTTATCTTGCTCATAATTACATAAGAGTAAAATGTTACAAAATTGACCCCCCAAAGCCCCAGTTAATTTGGATTAACTGACACAATAAGGCAAGCACTGTGCAAGCTTAGAAGTGGAAAGTGGCACAAATTCTTTTACAGTGACCGCAATTTCTCCTAGAGGTCCATTCTCTATTAACACCAGCCTGTGCTTTTGTCTAGGGTCAGCCTCTAGCCGAAAATGCTCTCTAATCGGGCGCGAAAGCTGCTGAAATACTCTCTGATTGGGGGGGCTTTGGCCAGCACAGCCCTGAGCTTGAAAGGCAACCAATACGAATGGGACTCCATTGGAATTGTGCGTCTAAGCAGGGCAGCGATAACTGTCTCAAAAATCGGTGTGATTTACAAAAAGGACCTGTATGGCAAAGGCCTGGATAAGAAGTCTTTAGAGTACAAAGAGTTAAAGGTAAGTTGCTTTGGCTATTCAAAGTCCGTCCTGTTAACGGGTTGTTTTTGTAGTCGGAATGCCACCAGAGGTCGGCTGAGAAGCTTCTGGAGCTGTGCTGTGCGAACAGGGGAGTGTATATTAAAGTGGGCCAGCACATAGCGGCTCTGGATTATTTGCTGCCTAAGGAATATGTGCAGACGATGAGGATTCTGCACAGTCAAGCCCCCAGTACTGATGTCAAAGACATTTACCGAGTGATCAGGGAAGACTTGAAGAAAGACGTAAGCAAGTTTCTCAAATAGAGGCAATATTCTGAACTTGTGTCCTTTTTAGCCCTTGGAAATATTCGAGTCCATAGAGCCTGAACCTTTAGGAACAGCTTCTCTAGCTCAAGTGCACAAGGCAACGCTCAAAGATGGCACGGTTTTAGCAGTGAAAGTCCAACATCCTTACGTGCAAGGTATTTTAGCGTTATTGTGTAAAGTTCAAAGGCACGTTGGCCATTATCAGACCCATATGTGTAGGCAATTCACGCATCGACATGAAAACCATGGAATATTTGGTGAAACTGATGAGCTGGGTATTCCCGGAGTTTAAGTTCCAGTGGCTCGTGGACGAGTCCAAAAAGAACATCCCGCAGGAGCTGAATTTTGCGCAAGAGGGCCAAAACGCCGAGAAAATCGCCAAAATGTTCGAGAACATTGAATGGCTCAAAGTGCCGAAAGTTCGGTAAGAAAGCACCGAATGTCGGTATGTTGAGGAGTTACGGGACGCAGTTTATTGCAGATGGGACCTCACCACTCCTCGCGTGCTCACAATGGAGTTTCTGGAAGGCGGGCAAGTGAATGATCTGAAATACATCGAAGCGCACAAAATCGACCCATATGAAATATCCAGCAAATTGGGCGCATTATATTCGCAAATGATTTTCATACACGGATTTGTGCACAGCGATCCACATCCAGGCAACATTTTGGTGAGAAGGAATCCGAAAGGTCAATGCGACATTGTGTTGCTGGATCATGGATTGTATGCGGTAAGTTTTTGTTTCAACCCCAGAGTTTCGGGTGGAAATCTGATTTGTTGCTGCGGTCAGAGCATGACTGTTCTAAAAGCTCTTTCGAAGAGAGCAAACGTTTATTCGAGCTTATAAGTGGGCCAAAGGCGATACGTATTTTTGCTTCTATCTCTTTGGAAGTGGGAATTTATATAATAATTAGGGGAATAATTAGTGAAATTTAAGGATATTTCAAACCGTTTCTAAAATGCAGTGCTTTAAACATTGAAGCGCGCTCAATTTGGACATTTTTGCTTCTGTATTCGTAAAAATTATGGATGCAGCTAATTGAAAGCTGCTTTACGCATATCAATAAGCCCCCCGCATTTAATTGACTCAGCGCAACTTTTAGACTTTAAAAGACGAATTTCGGATAAACTATGCCAACTTGTGGATGAGTATTCTGGATCGGGACCGCAAGGGAATGCGGCAATACAGCAAAAATCTAGGAATAGAAGGAGATGTGTATGGACTGTTCGCCTGTATGGTGACCGGAAGGACTTGGGATACTATCATGAAAGGAATCGACAGGTTGGCGCAAACCCTGCAGCCAGTTTGGACTATAAAAATATAAAATTTCAGGGAAAATTTCTCGAAAGGAGAGAAGGACTTTGTACAACAGCACTTTACCGGGCTGCTGCCCCAGATTTCATCGGTTTTAGAGAACGTGAATCGGCAAATGCTGCTCATTTTGAAAACCAACGACCTCATGCGCGGTGAGTTTTGACTGTTTTTATCAAGTTTTTGTTTAAATGCAGAAATTGGTTGCAGGTATTGAGCACACTTTGCGGACAGGGGCTAGAAAGGGCGCGTTTAAAGTTATGTCGCAGTGCTGCGTTCATTCGATTTACGACCAAAGATACAAAAAGTGCCACACTCGAGTTGAAAAACTGAAAGTGTCGCTTGGGGAAATGTGGGCGCTGTTTAAAATTCGCCTCTACTACGCGTTTTTGAACTTGCGGCATTTAACAGGAATTTAAGTGGAGATTGATTTTTTTTAAGTATTAACAAAACACCAAATGTATGGAATCATAATTATATTTTGTATTTATGGTTTTTGTAATAACTATCCTTCCCAACTCGAGTTCTTTTTTTGGTCTTGAACCCAATTTAACAAAAGTGACGAAGAAAAAAATAAAACTACGTCCACTATAGGTGTCTGCCTTCTCTCTCTCAGATCAAGAAGAACATGTGCCCACTACATGAACATAACCTAACTGATGTCAAGTGGCACAACTTGTCTTCATCTATGGTCAGTGCCTTGTTTATAGCCGTGCCATAAGCCTTGTTCTATGGTCAGTGCAGTATAGATCAATGGGAGATATACCGGGCTTTGCCGACCCCAATAAGGCGGTGGAAATTTCCAATGATGACGACGCATGGAAGAAAAAATCCGCCAAAAAGTCGGGGGGCTTCCAGTCGATGAATCTGAGCCATAACGTATTGAAAGGCATCATAAAAAGGGGCTACAAACAACCGACGCCCATACAGAGAAAGGTGGCGCTTGGAGTCAGGTTTCCAGTAGTATTAAGTGTAATAATTGGATTTTTGCAGACGATTCCACTGATTCTTGAAGGCCGGGATGTTGTTGCCATGGCCAGGACAGGTAGTGGGAAAACAGCCGCTTTTCTAATTCCAATGTTCGAGCGACTGAAAGCCCGCACTTCAAAGGCAGGGGCCCGTGGCCTCGTCTTCTCCCCTACCAGGGAATTAGCCCTGCAGGTTCGTTTCGCTTTTAGGGCGCCATAAAACAATCCCCATAAAATCTAGGTTGCATGTAGGATGCTTCCTTTGAATTGGGGTTTAAATGCATGCTGGTTTCTATGAAAATGTAAAGATTTTGCTGATGAAAAAACCATGTTTCGCAGTCCGTATGAGTTTCTCGCCGCATTTTCACGATATCGAGCTGAAACTTGGCGTTGATGTCGAGTTTGGATTGGACCAGGAGTCTGTTAAAGGCGTTTAAATCGCCTTTGAATGAGCCCCCAAAAGTGAAGATTTTTATTGCTTCCAATTATACCTATAAGGAATGACTGAAATTGCCGCGTTTATCATAAGGACCTTTTCGCCAGAGGCACTTTTACTGAATGTAGTTTATCGGGAATTCCTAACCATTAAAAAGATAGGAGAAAAACTAAGACGAAATACCTTCATTTCGACACATTTCTGCCTTGTCACTCTTCAAGTGAAATTCCTACTTTCTAAATAGAGGTATTTCTGACGAATCATTCAGCGCGTTAAATCAAATGTTTTCCTTATAGACTCTGAAGTTCTTCAAAGAAATCGGCCGTTTCATGAACCTTAAAGCGGCGGTTATTCTTGGAGGAGATTCAATGGAAGACCAGTTTTCCGCCATTCATGGAAATCCCGATGTTATAGTGGCAACTCCCGGTAAACCAACCAACAGTTTTGTTTCATTTTAGGCTAAAATTCCCACTTTCAGGTCGGTTTCTTCACGTTTGCATCGAGATGGAACTGAAGCTCAATAACATAGAGTATGTAGTGTTTGATGAGGCGGACAGGTTGTTTGAAATGGGGCTCACTGAGCAACTTACAGAAGTAGTAAGTCGTTTGCCCGATTCTAGACAGACTTTGCTGTTTTCCGCTACTTTGCCCAAAGTGCTGGTGGAGTTTGCTAAGGCTGGACTGAGTGATCCGGTTTTATTAAGGTTCCAGTGTGTTAGTTAAGCGATATTTGCGGGGGTTTAAAAGCGACTTTTCAGGTTGGATGTTGAATCCAAGCTTCCAGACGAACTAAAACTGGAGTTTTTCATAGTGCGGCCGGAGGAAAAACTGGCCGCTTTGCTGGTTTTGCTTCAAACTGTCATCGACTCCAAGCAGCAGACCGTTATTTTTGCGGCGACAAAGTACCACGTTGAGTACATCCATTCGGTAAGGCCGCTCTGGGCTGCTTGAGATCGTAATTTATGGACTATCTACTGGTTTTTTTCAGGTTCTGGATCTAGTAGGAATCACCAACACCTACATTTACTCCAACTTGGATCCTTCAGCGCGGAAAATTCACGCCGCCAAATTTGGAACTGGAAAAGTGAAGGTTCTAGTTGTAACCGATGTGGCTGCCCGCGGAATTGATATTCCTGCTTTAGACAATGTGATTAACTTCAACTTCCCGGCTAAACCCAAGCTGTTTGTCCACAGAGTCGGTGCGTATCCAGCGCCCATTTTTTTTGCTGATTATTCCCTTTTAAATCTTCGTAGGAAGATGCGCTAGAGCTGGAAGATCGGGAATAGCCTATTCCCTCATAGCCTCAGACGAACAGGCTTATCTGGTGGATTTACATCTGTTTTTGGGGCGCCCGCTGTCCATAGCAACTCTGAAGAAGAAAGAAGGGACTATTGGCAGAATCCCGCAGGATCTGGTGGACGAACATTTGAGCTCTTTGATAGTGTTGCATGAAAATCAGCTGGATTTGGTGGGTTTTTTACGGTCCTGAAAATTTCTTAATTTATGCGTTTGTGATATTGCAGACGTCGGCGCAAACAACGATAGAGAACGCGTATAAGAAGTACGTAAAATCGCGGCCTGCGGCTTCATCCGACAGTCATCGCCGCATTAAACAGTTGAATCTGAGCAATTGTGCTGTTCATCCAGCATTCAGAACAAACGGGGATGAATATCATCGAGACCTTTTGTTGGATCAAATTAGAAACTATCGCCCCAACGGGGTAAAGTTAAATAAATAAAAAAACGTTCAATCCAGTAATTGTTTTCTACGTTTTAGACAATTTTCGAAATATGTGGCAAAAACAAATCGCCGGAATATCTGATGATGAAAAAGAAAAGGTTGGCCGATAAGCACAAGATCGAATTGTTTAGGCAGCGGCATGAGACCGACCCGGACGAAAGCGAAAGCTTCCACGAACCAGTAACGTCTCTAACAGGTAAGCAAGATGGTTTAAACTTCGATAGTTTCTGCATCTTTGGGGTCTAGAGAGTTCCAAAGAGGACATCGAAGGCACATTCAAAAGCGTAATCGTGCCGAAGAAGCGCAAAATGGAACAGCTGTACAAGAAAGCCAAAAAGCCCAAAACAGTAGACGAAGTCTACATCCCCTATGCCCCCAAGGACCATCATACCGAGCAAGGGTAAGTTTCAACAAAGTCCTAAAGTTCAAACCGAGAAACTGTGGCATTTTCAGCTTGATAGTGAATAATTTCCATAATGAAGCCAACAAAGTGCAGTTCGACTTGACCGGCGACTCAGAGGAAGCCATGAACTCGAGCCACGTGAAGAAAAAGTGGGACCGCAAGAAGAAGAAGATGGTCGGGGTAGAGGTAAGTTCGTTTTCTGTCCAGCCCGTGGAAATATTCACTGGTTTTCGCTGTAGAACCCGAGAAAAGGTAAAATCAAAACGGAAAGCGGCGCTTGGATTCCAGCCACTTACAAGAGCGACAGATACGCCCAATGGAAAGAGAAAACCAAAACTGGAGCTAATGATGATGATTATGGCGATGAGGGCAGCGCTCCGCAAGGTGAAACGTTGTCTCAATACAATTGAAAGTCATTTAACTAGTTGGATTTGCAGATGTTAATGGGCCGAGACGCCACACGCACTGGGCGAAACACAACGAGAAGGAAAAGCTGAAGAAGCGCTCCTCGGACATGAAGAGCATGGACCAGATTCTCAAAGCCAGGGAAATTGCGGAACGCAAGAAAAGGAAGCAGAAGAAGGGCAAGGGCAAGGGCAAATCTAAGGGAAAAGGTCGCAGAAATAAGAGATAGGATTAGCTGGGGAATAAAGCCATGCTTTCAATGGCTTGGAATGTTTGTTCTTTGTTTCATTAACCTTGCATCTTGACTTTGCTCCGCATTTTCCCGATTGAACGGCTTAGAGTCGGACGATGATTCTTCGATTGAGGAGTGGGTACAACTCGGCAGTTGTTGCCTTAACCTTGTCGATGGCTGTTTTTATGTGCTTGTTCCAGGTCAGCTGCTTATCTAAAACAACACCCAACTATTTAGTATCTCTGTCCCATTTGATGTTTTGTTCCTCTATGGTGATGTTGCCATCGACACTGTCCTGCTTCCTGCCAATAAGTATGGCCTGGCTCTTCTCTGCATTTATCTTCAGCTTCCACTTGATGAACCATTGATGTAGTTCGTCAATTGCAAGCTGGAGCTGTTGCCTAATGCAGTCATTGCGCCATAAGGATGTCAGAAGGGCCGTATCATCTGCAAAGAGTGCCAGGTTCCTATTGGCAGGTCTTGGAATGTCGCTTGTATATATGTTGTATAGCAGTGGGGAGAGCACTGCTCCTTGCGGTACTCCTGCCTCAGTGCTTCTAGTTTCTGACCGGTGACCTCCAACTTTGACGCTGAAGCTCCTTCTGCAAATATAACTGTCTATTAACTGGCACAGTTTCTTGTTATTACCTGTTTCCATCATCTTGTAGATGAGACCGTCTCTCCACACTCTGTCGAACGCTCTTTCGACATTCAGTCGTTCGGTACTGATTCATTTTTTTGGTGCATCTTGCTACTATCCTGAGCAGCTGAAGTTCCGTGGAATGCTTTCCTCGGAATCCAAACTGTTCTGGTGGAAGCAAATCAAGCTCGCTCGTTTCCTCCTTAATTCTCCTCAGTATAACCCTTTTCTTGTAGTAAAAGTAGTTTTGGAGGAAAGTCCTGTTTTTCTTGGGCTCCGGGAGCATGATGACTTGTTTCCAGATGCTTGGGAAATGACCAGTCCTGAAAATCGCATTAATCAAGTTAGCTACAGCGACCAGTCTTTTTCTCGGCATGTTGTTGGTGATTCCATCTCTTCCAGGGGCTTTCTTAGCTTTGGTTCTTCTGATGATGGCTGCAACTTCTGCTGGCGAAGTTGGGGGGAGGTGGCTGGCTGACTTTTCACTCCGAAGCTTATTTACTGTCCTTCTGACAGTTGCTTCGTGGTGTAGGTCATCGTTTGGGTGGTGGTTTACCCTGGCCTCACTCTCGATCGCTTCCGCAAACGCCTCAGCTTTGCCGCCATCTGTAAATACCAAACCTTGAGTTCCGTGGAGAGCTGGAATTTTGGTACCTTCTCTTCTTAGGGCCTTTTGCATACTCCATATGCTTTGGTCCTCAGGTTTCAACTCCCAAGCGGTTTTCCCATTTCTGGTTCCTGTGCTTCAGTAAGGCTTCTTTCAGCAGTTGCCCTTGTCGGTTAGGGGCGATTCTGTTTTCTTCTGTGGGATGTCTGCGGAATGTCCTGCGTAGTCTTCTATGGTTGGTGATTTTTCTGCGGATGGCGACCGGGAGTTCTTCCCGAACCACCGACAATTCTGTAGTCACCGAGCTTTTGCCATGCGCTTGTTGGATGGCTGCCCCTCATCCTCTACCTGCGGAATTTCGATTAGTAGGTGTGTGAGCTCTTTGAACTTTACCCAGTTTGTTGTGGTTCTAGTCCCGCGCAGTGGCGTCCTTTCTTCTTTTTTTTTAATGGTGAAATTTTCAAGTTGCTTAATACTTGCTTTAATTTGGAAACTACGATTTGTTAAAGAAGAGAGCGTATTTGCCAGATGATATCAATTTTGAGACCAAATTTTACGAAACTGGCAAAATTCAATATTCGGTGGATTTTTCTGAAATTTTTCCAATACTTGGAATGAACTGTCTTTTAAAGATGGTGAATTTTTCACGTTTCTACTTGCTTTAATTTGGCAACTATGATTTTTTTAAAGAAGAGAGCGTATTTGCCAGAAGATATCAATTTTGAGACCAACTTTTACGAAACTGGCAAAATTCAATATTCGGAGGATTTTTCTGAAATTTTTCCAATACTTGGAAAGAACTGTCTTTTAAAGATGGTGAAATTTTCACGTTGCTGCTTGCTTTAATTTGGAAACTACAATTTTTTAAAGAAGAGAGCGTATTTGCCTGAAAATATCAATGTTGAGGTCAACATTTACTAAACTGGAAAAAATCTAAATTTCAGGCCACTTTTATGAGACTTTCAGCTTCTTTAGAGTCAGATTCACATCCTCTTCGAAAGAGGATGTGAATTTCAAATATCTAGTTGCTTGAACGTGGAAGCTGCGATGTTTTAGACAAGGAAGCGCGCTTGACTGAAGACATTTTTTGAGACCAACATTTACTAAGCTGGAAAAAAATAGGGTTCGAGGTGACTTCTATGAAATTTTCACCATCGTTAGGGCCAAGTATTTTGTAATGATTGTGAAAGATCCAAGTTGGTATTTGCTGCAGTTTGGAAGCGACGAATTTTTAAAGGACAGAGCGTACTTGACTGAAGACATGAGGTTTGTGATCAATACTTCTCAAGTTGTCAAAGACCAGGTTTGGGGGCGATTTTAATGAAACTTTCAGAAATTTGAGAATCAAGCATCTTCTAAAGATAGTGATAATTTCAAGTTGCTAATTGCTCTAGTTTGGGAGCTGCGAATTTTTAGGCGAGTGAATGTACTTGACTGAAAACATCAATTTTCAGACTAACTTTACTTACTGTACTAAGCTGGTAAAAATCGTAACTCTGATGGATTTTTACGGAACTTTCAGCATCGATAGTTCTTCTGATGATGGCGAAAATGTCACCATTCCCACTTCCTACGAGGTAATTTGAATTACAATTTGTGCCAATTAAGTTTCACTTTAGCACCTTAAAATGAACAACGCCATTCTCAAACACCCTGTATACTTTCACAAAATATTGCAATAATCTGGCAGACCAACGCCAGGACTAAACATGCTTCCCACTTCCGCCTTGATCCTTTCAATCCTTGGCCTTTCGTCCGCCTCTTTCAAGAGAATATTGGTGAAAGCATCTTTCCGATCCTGTCGAGATCCTTGTCGGGATCTCTGGGCCCAGGATTACTCCACCTTAGGCATCTACTGCTTCTGCTAACAGTCGGCCTTTACTGCAGGTTCGAGTGCTATTCCACTCCGTGTTTTTGCAGTTTAGGTCGCCTATCAACAGCCTGGCTTTATTGTTCCATTGTCCATTGTTAACATTGTCCGGATGTCCAGCAGGTTCAGGGCTTCCTGAGCAGCTCTGTAAACAGAAGTAACAATTACTGGCCCTTTGGAGTTGTTGACTTGCACGCTGATGGCGTGTATGTCTGTGTCCTCTACTTTTATGCTGTGATGGTCGATGTCCTTCCTAATTAGGAGGGCCACTCCTCCACGTTGGGTGCTGTCGTCGTGCCTGTAAACCTCATAATCTTGTATATTAATTCTAATATTACTTGCTACCTTGGTTTTCTGGAGTGCTACTGCTGCAGGATTCCTGTTGTTCAGGAACTCGTCCAGCTCTGGACGGCGAGTTCTTAGCCCATTGACGCTACTGTGAAACTGTCAGGCCGTTTAGGCATGGAGCCGGGATATTGCCGCCTGGACAATGGCTTCTAAGGACTCCCTGTCCATTGCTGCTACTTGTTCCTGCGTACTGCTGCTAGGGGTGGTCCTTTTTGAGGTTGTTTTCCTGTCTTTGCGGTCGACCGGAATCTTCCTTTTGTTCCTTTTGGGGTACATGGCATCCCCTCCAGCTGGCTGGATGCCCTTGGGTGCCACATAGCGCGCACAGACTCACTTATATGTTGTGAAATAAGATGTACTTATTGCAAGATTTGTTGGCATGTCTTTCAATGCACATGTTTAGATTACCAAATCAAAAATATGATATGTAAGCATGTTCTTTTTATTGCATTTCATGACAATAACCAATTACAAGTGCCACCTGTTGATACGATAGATGCTACAAATGCCACACGTATGAGCGAAATTTTACAACAATCTGTTTTACGTACAAAACTAAGGTCAGAAGAACGGAAGCTTGTTGAAAAATGCTGCTATTCAGTTGCTCTCCAATATAGAATCAAAAATGTTTTCAGAAGATTCAGATTTTATTGGAAAAATTTTCAATTGTAAGGGTGTAGCAGAAAATCAAACGTGCCAAGCAAAGGAATTTCAATTTAAATGAAAATCTGCTTGTCCTGCTAGCAAGAAAATAGTAAATCAAACGTTTTTTCCTACTAAAAAAGCAATAGTAATATCTACACCGTATCCAAGCCAAATTTCGATAAAAATATTATTATTAAAGAAATGTTGTCTCAGTCTATACAGGGTGGCCATTTTCTAAATCTTTGTATGAGTAACTTCTACATTTTTAAAGATAGAGAAGCCTTGTTATATGTTCTATGCTCTACCATAGAGTAAGTAAAATACTTTCGAAGAGCAGCTTCCTTTTGGCGCTTCACCCTTCTGCACTCTTCCCGAACCACAAAGTATTTGTCCCTGAAGTCCTGAATGTTCGCATCCTTTATGTTGAGCTCGTCCACAGAGGAACGTTTCACTTTTTTGTACGTCAGCAGTCTTCTTGAGGTCACTTTGCTGAGCGGCTGTTCGGAATTGGCGATCAGAGTCAAGCAGGGATGCCTGGGCAGGCATTTTTCCGTATAATCTTCCCTGCAATTGTCGATTATAGTTGATTTTTTCGCGGGTTGTGTGAACATTCTTACCTGAATACTGGAAACCAGCAAACTAGTCGTCCTTCTAGTCTCAAGTGTTTAGATGCGAATATCAGCAAGTCTCGGTAGATGCTGGGAATTCCGTATTCGATTTTTGCGGGTACGTGAGTGGGCAAATGTTCATCGCTGACTATGTAATTTTGCTTCTCCGTTCCCACTCTCTCGGTGGCTTCTCTGATTCCATAAGGAGCTGCAAAGGAAACAAATTTAGTCAAAACTGATTGATTCACAGCTCATTCGGCGTACGGTCTGTTATTATGGCATCGAATTCCATGGAATCTCTCCAAAAGGACAGGCTGAAGTCGTTTATTAACACATCAATGTATTTGTGGCTTAAGTTGTATTGTTTTATGTTGGCTTTGATACTCTCGTCCTTGGCTCTTTTCTATAAAGCAGCATGTTTCAACAATTTTCTATAATTAGGAAAAACTCTATCGCAAAGACTAATGATTCGTAGAATTCAAAAAGAGATTCAGTCTCGCTCTGTACACCCAAAAAACATTAAAATGTAAGCCGCACCTGCTGTTTAATCCTGGTCGGTTTTGTCTTCCCATGTAACATCAAATAGTCGATATCAGATTCGAAAACATAGACACCAAACTCAGCAACAGCCACCAACAAAGATCCGTAGCCTACAAATGGGCCCAAAATAATACTGCCACTATTCACTTGAGCTTGATTTGCCATCAGCAATGAGAGCTGCGGATCCATGCTGGTGTTTCCAATAAACTTCCTGGTTTTCAATGAGAGCTTCTTTAAGAGCTGCCTGAGGCCACTTGCCACCTAAAACAGGCCCTGTAGACTCATGAATGTTCAGCTGGCAGCTCGAAACACCATCAGACTTACATTCCTTCCGAAAAATACTTCATAGGGCGTAGTTGGGATTTTGACTGCTCTTGTGCCGTAAAACTCAATATACTGCAGACCGACATCGGGGCCTTTCAGCTTAACTGGGCCCCGTATTGGCAAATAATCAAACGCCTAAAACAGTGTTTTTCAGTTCAAAAATGTTCGTTTATATGCCCACGACTAACTTCCAGCTTGGCAACCTTCTGCATAGATAAAGACTGATACACAGACTACATACTATTCTTCTTCTAACTAACTTCTATTTTAAACGACTTTGATGGTTCAAAATAAGCGGCAAAGTTCCCAGACTTGCCCCTTAAGGTGCTATGTAGGAGATCAATGGATTTTTGCACAGTCACTAAATTCCAATTTTCTTAAAATTTGAATCAATAATTCTAATTGTGTATATGTATTAGAAATTGCACCAAAAAAAAGGAAAATAATAGCGAAATAAAAACATATTTAAGAAACTTAAACAGGAACATAACAAAAAAACAAACCAAACAAAATGAGCAATTTATTTTTTTATCAATTTTTTATTTCAGTAATTAATAAACAATAAAGGGACGTTGGCCGTAATTATTGAATGCGCTTCTCCAAGCGTTGTAACGTGGCGACTTTGGGGTGTCTTTCAGTTCCAACGTTTCGTTGATATTCAAGTAGACAAAGTTATCTTCAGAGACGACGGGCCAAATTAAGTTGGAGAGCAATTCCACGGGCTCTGGAGTGGGATTTCTAAAATAATTAAGAAAATTCAGGTCAAACGCTTTCAAATTTTTCATTTTGTATTGAAACAAAAACGCATTTTTACTAGAAAATAATATTTTTGACTACAAAAAGATGATTCCAGCTCCACCACGGAGGCGTGGCCAATTGAAGCAATTGATCCTTCAATTGGTCAATGCGACGACTTTCGGTTAATTAAATGCGTTTTTGTTTGTTGAAAGTTTACTTTTGCTTTAAAAATTAATATTTTGGAGGAAATATCTAACGAATTGCAACAGTCAGGTTTTCAACCGGTAAATTATGCAGCTCCACCAAATGGCGTGGCCAAATATACAGGGTGGTTTTTTTATATTGAAACATTGAAATATTTCGGAAACGAGTGATCCGAGAAAAAAATGTTTCAAATAAGAAGTTAGTATCTGGGAGGGGGGAGTTTATTTGTGTCACGAAAAAAACGCCTACTTTGTTCTTGTGGATTAAGCACCGGGTAACTTGAGAATTTCAAATGGCAACTACAACATTTTACTGGAGGTTCGAATAGTACGTCAAAAAGTGAGATTAATTTATCCAAAACATTTTCTTCGACTTTTTCAGATCACGATGCCACGATCCATCAATTATCAGTTTTTTTGCTTTAGATCTGCTAAACTATCTATTATTTTATTGAAACGCAGAAAATTTTAGTGTTACCAATAGCATCTATTAATGTCAGGAATATTCGGTCCGAAAATAAAAATAATACAAAATAAAAAAAACCCTCCACCTGTCAAAATCAAAAGAAAATGTTTTAGATAAATTATTCTCACTTTTTGACGTACTACTCGAATCTTCAGTAAAATCTTGTGGTTACCATTGGAAACTCTCAAGTTGGCCCCTGCCACGCCTACAAGATAGGCCTGGGTAACGCAGTGAATTTTTAGGAGTTGGCGCAGTGGTAGGCATCTGGTTTGTGCACCAACTCAACGCACCAGCGCAGTAACTCAGTTGCGGTGCTGGGAAAATGTTGATGACTTTTTTTACTTGTTTTTAGGTTTATTTTAAATTTTATTAACAATATTTTTAAAATTTCTTCAAAACTTCAGAATTTTCCAGTTTCAGCCAAGTTACTACTAGTTTCTTCTAAATGTTCAATTTTCGTTGAAAGCCGTTCTCTCAGCTTTTTTCAGCGTCGAATTGGGGACTAAAACTAAAAAAAGTTTTTAAACGAGTTTTTTCAGCCAAAAATTACAAAATTAATTTTGCCAGAAAATTCGCCTCATTCATCTGCTTGCAGGGACTTTAGAAAACCCATTTCAGCTTCGAATTTGGTACAAAAATCGAATAAATTTATTCAGTTTTTTACCGAAAGTAAAAAAAAATTGAAGAAACGACCATAGCAAAAGTTTACAAAAAATATTTGGAAAATTTGCCATCCTCATTGCTCTGAAGATTTTTAAAGTTCCTTTAAATTTTCAGGTTACTCCAGTTTTAACAATGTTTTCTACGCAAAAATCGTATTATTTTTTAGTTTTACATAAAATACTGATAATTTTCAGGTATTTTTTGTGAAAAATTGTAAAACAAATTTTATTGGAACATTCGCCTACATAACCGCTTTGCAAAAATTTTTGAAAAACTTTTTGCAGCTTCGAATTTGGACAAAACCCTAATAAATATTTCTGCGTCTTTTTCCAAAAATATTTCCCCGAACTGAAAAAGCAAAAGTTTATAATCACTTATTTGGAAAACCCTTGGAAACTGTAGTTTCTTTACTTTTAGGTCAATAAAAAATGTATATTTCTATTTCCAAACAACACTGTTTCTAAACAGAAAAACAGCGTTTTTCCTAACGTTTTACTGTAAAATACTGGGAAACTGAATCTTTTTTGCAAAAAAATTAAGAGATCGTTTTTAGAAGAAAACTCGTCGACTTTCTTTGGACTCAGTTGTGCTGCTGATAAAATCAACTTTTTTTTTTCGTTGTTGGAACAAAGTTGTAAAACGTTACTCAGGCAAAATGTTGACCTTTTTTTTTAAATGGGAAAATTCCAGTCTCGGGTCTCGTAAAGCCATAAATGGCTTATAACCCATTAACCGATGAGTTATAACTCGTTAACTCAGAGAGCGGCAACAACTCAATAGCTCAACAACACAGTGTTACCCAGGCCTGCTACAAGGTCGAAGTAGGCGTTGTTTATCTGACACTAATCAACTTCCCCCTGCCACATATTAACTTCTTATTTGAAATGTTTGCGAAATATTCAACTGTTTCAAGATAAAAAAAAACACCTTGCGTATACGCCGATATTCAAAAATAATGAAAACCTTTTAACTTTCTGTGGCGTTTCTACATGTCTTAGCTCTGCGTTGAGTCTTTTTAGTAAAATTACACTTTTTAAAGGGGTTTTATGGCCCAATACTTACCCATATTTGTAGAAGTTGGACCACAATTCAATGAGCCTCCAATGCGTGATTACATCGCTGGCTGGAAAATTGTCATACTTCGTATTGTCGAAAGACCCCGCCTTCGTTATGGATAAATAATGGGATTCTTCTCCATGCGCAACATTATCGGCACCTAAAGCACACCAATCGATTTCTTGGAACGTTGGCAACTTTCTCCCAATCTTTTACCTTCAATAGAATACTGATAAATCCCCATTTCACCTTTATAGGAGAACTGATAAAAGTACACTGGGCTGTATTTGGCGTAGAGTTCCGCGAACCTGATGATGGATTTTGTGAAAACTGAGTCACTGTCGTACTGAAAAACACCTGGATAACGAGCGCAAATGAGATTGTAGTTGAGTACTGACTGAAACAGTTGAGCCCAGCTTTTGTGCAAAAGTGTCCTCTCCCACGTAAGCTCCCTTGATTAGATTGGCTATTGCCAGTCTGTTTTCCTCGGATTCTTCGTCGAATTGCCATGGAACGATGGAAAGAGGCTTTTGGTCGTAGCCCTGAGCCTCTACCTGCAGACTTGGGATATCTAAAATTTTGTTTAGGAAATAGTCAACATCCCAGCTGTTGTTTTTAGTTAGTTCCGCTTACTTGCAGCTTTGCCAATATATTCCTCTGAATTAATGCCGATGAAAAGGGGCACTTTCACAACATCCCCAGCCTCCACCAACTCGTACATTGGTTGAGTGATGAACGCCCCCTCATGCTCCGGTTCCAAGGTAGGCAAAGGAATACCCTGGAAGTTAATTTGTGTTTGCTTCCAGTTCACTATGTGAAAGGCGGCACTTACTGAAGAATACAAAGCTGCTGAAGCAGCATCCACTTGGCGAGCGGTAGCACTTTGAAGAAACTCCAGAAGAAACGCTGTGGACGTGTTGGTAAGAGCAACGCCATCATTAACAGTTTTGGCCAATCTGATAGTGTAGGGCAAGTTGTCCCTTGTCCAGGCCCACGGGCAGAGCGCTGACCCACTTTCAACCAAAGCATGCTTTACCATGCCTGGAAAGATATCATTCCCGTTAACAGCATTGAAATATACTGAGCGTTTTGTATATACCGGCCGATTTCTGATTCAAAAGTTGATAAGTAACGGAAGCTCCGCCAGCACTTTGTCCCTGCAAGGTGATGTGGCTCTTGTTGCCTCCAAACAGCTCGATATTTTCGTAGGTCCATTGCAGGGCCAGCTGTTGGTCCTTAAGGCCCGCATTGCCAGGAATCACTGTGTCTCCAGTGGACAGGAACCCAAAGGGTCCCACTCGATAGTTGAAGTTCACTACCACAATGTCTCTGAGGAGATGGGGTCGGAAATGCGTCATTTTACCTGTGGAGGTTTAAAGTAGTACCTTTCAATGAACCAATCAGGTCCGCCACGCCCATATCCAGCAGATCCGCTGCGGAAGGATCCTCCATAGATTCCTAGAACCACTGGCAGTTTTGTGATGCTGTCGGCCTGGAATATTGATGGAATTTAGGCAGTTTTCGAAAAGTTTCAAGCTCCGTTTTTCTACCTGATTAATTAGAAAACTTGGGATTTTAACGTTAAATGTTAGGTTTTTTAGTGGCTTAAACTGCGCATTCTTTGGCTCCACGCAGAGCACTTAGATCACTTAGAGGCGTGAAGAAAAGTTTTAAATACAACTATATTTTCGTACAAAGTTTTCAGTTAGTCTGCAACAATTTCTTATTGTGCTTTTACTGCTGGTTTTGAATTAGCTATTTCCCCATCGGGTTTACTTTTTTGCGTTTAATTAGACGTGGTAATTTTAACTGCAGACAGGGTGGATTTTTAGTGCGAGAAATGCAGCTTGAAACGCTGCATATGCACCGTTAATTGTTTTTTTCTTACTTGCAACGTTGGCAGATTATCGCCATTTTAGTAAAATTTTGCTTACATGGTGTCTAAAAATTTATTGTAGAAGCAAAAAAAGCAGTTAAAGATACAAAAAATACGTCTTTCCAATCACCACAAACAAAAAATTGCTTAAGATCGCTTGAAGGGTTTAAAATGCTTCAAAATGCTCGTTTTCTAGTCACAATTACTGGCAAAACAACCGAGTGATCAGCTCGAGAAGAGACATCGCAGCTTGTTGCATAAGTATCTTCAAAAGCAGCCCCTAAATTACTGTCTGGTTTTGCCACTTAAGACGCAACTAATAAAGTGTCTGAAGGTAATTTAAAGTATATTTAAAGGGCTTTATAAGGAAGGTTTAAGGCCGACAATCGCTTGAGAAACACCCGAATAATGAAGCAAAGAAACATCGGCGGTAGTATTTTTAGTGGCTCCAAGTGCAGATTGTCAATTACATTCAAATAAATTTGCAATTCAAATTCAAGCAAAAAAGTGCTTAAGATCGCTTGAAGGGTTTTAAATGCCAGACATTTTTTGTTAATAAAAGTTACGTCAGATTGTCTTTTTTTGATGTAAAGAATTATTGTTCATGTGCTTACGGGACACCCTGTAGGGAATTGTCTAACCGCGGAAACCTGGTTTTCGAGTAGAATTTTTGATAAGGTGACAATTTTTTGGTATTCCAAATTATTTTTATTATAAATTACAATTATTCCAGAATACTTCTTTGGTCACATTTTTCGAAGCAGTTTTTAATATATTTTTCATAACTTGTCAAGTGTTTTTGATCGCACTTCTTTACCATGAGGAAAAGCTTTCCACCACACTTTCAAACTCCTACAAACTTAAATCGGTACATTGAACAGCTCTATTGCTAGAGCCAGGTTTTGGTGCTCACTCACCAATTCCAGCTGCGGAGTGAAAACATTCACGTACAAACAATTTTCGTTTTCCGTGTCGGAATCGCTGTTCACTTGGAAGCACTTATCGGGATCCGCAATTGCGTCGATGATTTCTTCCCAAGGATCTGCTTCAACTGGAGCCTAAAGTTCGATAATTATTTAAGGGTTGGTTGAAGGGTATTTTGGTGCCTACTTGAAAACGCAGCTCGCCTACTGGCGGCTTGGCAAAAGGAATTCCAGTGAATCCATAGAAAGTCCGGTTTGCTGGACTCAGCAGCGACCTGCCTCGCACTGTTCCTTTGGGAGTCGTGACCAGAATGTCTCCAGCCTGGAAATCCTGATTCTTTACCCCATGCAAGTTTAAAGCGATCTACCAATACCGTGCACTCCAACACCGCAAAAAAACCCACAAGTAGCAACCAGAACATATTTAGCACTTGTGCATATATTTCGCAGGCGATTCGTTTAAATACTTAAATAGAAAGGTTCTTGAAAGATTATTAGAACTATTAGATACGCTTTTAGGTAGGTATTAGTCCATATCAAAGGTGCTTCAGATTTACGTTTAAAAATTGCCCAGCTAGAAAGTTTTTTCATCAGCCTGCAGCCAGTTAAGATTACATTTTTCGGTATTTTTAGCCGCTGATAGTATTCACAAATGTACAAAAATTCAAGTATTTAGTTGCTCCAGTTTGGAGGTGCACAATTTTGGAAACTGGCGCAATCGAATTGAAATTTCTGGCCAGGCTCAACTGTAGGTTTATAAGTTGTTGCAAAATAATTGTTCAATACAAGCAGGTAGAAATTTTGGTCACTTGCAGCCCCCAAATGGATAAACTGGAACATTCTGGTCAGCTTCGATCGCTGAGCTCTTAAATTCTGCTAAATCATTCTGCAGCCCGTTTAGTTCGAAATTTGGGACACTTGCAGCGTTTTATCATGAGTAGAACTGGACGAAATTTCAAGTATCCGGTCGCCTCAGTTTGGAGGTGATAATTTTTTGAAAATGCCTCAACTTGAAAGTTCTCATCAAGTTCGACTGCAGGTTTATCAATTCCTGCAAAATTATTCTGCAGTGTGTTTTGTTCGAAATTTGGGACACTTGCAGCCATTGATCATGGTTAATACTGGACAAAATTTGTACTGTCCAGTCGCTCCAGTTTGGGGGTGAACATTTTTTGAAAATGCCTCAATTTCAAATTCCAAGTCATGTTCGACAGCAGCTTTGTTAAATTCTGTAAAATTATTCTTCTGCCTGGTTAGCTCGAAATTTCGGGCTCTTGCAGCGGTTGATCATGATTAGAACTGGACAAAATTTCAACTGTCCAGTCTTTTCACTTTGGTGGTGAGAAATTTTTGAAAATGGGTCAACTTGAATGTGCTGGTCAGCTTCGATTGCAGATTTTGGGAGACTTGCAGCGTCTCTACCTCATTTATTCACATTCATATGTGGTTTACAAGTAGAAACGTGTAGATGAAGTGATGCAGAACAGACATGTTTTAGATCCGCCGGGAGGCGTGGCTTAACATAAGTGCAGGTAATAATAACAATATAAAGAATGAACCAAGCCTGAATTTAATCATAGAGAGTTCGTACTCCGATTAGTAAACATCGTGCTACGCATTGCGCTCTGCAGAAACACAGTGTATTTCGAAGTCAAAACTATCTACAAGAATTTATTCTTGGCTGCTGAAAGTCTGAACTACGCTGTTTCTAGTGTGCTTTTCAACACGCTGATACAGCTGGTGCTGAATTTTTCCGCTTGAGTTTGTGTTGTTGCAGGACATGGAGGA
>NW_026017110.1:47840778-47845754 GCF_020466585.1 Dendroctonus ponderosae | reverse complement strand
TAGACACTCTAGCGATGTTAGCACTAAGGATCCATAGATTAAGTAACAGTAAGAAGTTTGTATACTTAGCTGAAAATAAATATGTTCCAAAGCAGTATTTCATAACGTTTCGGCGAGACAACAGATTATACGTAAGGAAAAAAAAAAAGAAGTTAAGTGAAGTGTTTTTCACTTTAGACTGTTTGTTTCTTAATCGAAATTAATCTAAAAACCTACTGCTTCTTCGTTTTAAGCAATCATTTCTTTTACTAAAGTAGTCTCCGCCTGGAGTTCATTATAAATCTGATCACGACTTATTTTGAGACTTACCTAAAAAGTTACTAAGTTTTGATATTTTTATGAAACTTTCTGGACCTTTAGAGTCAGGTGTCTTCTAACTATGGTAAATATTTCAAATTCATAGCTGGTTTAGTTTGAATAATATGAAGTTTTTAAGGCGATAGTTCAGTTGGATAAAAGCGTATATTATGGAACCGATATTCACTAAATTGCAAAACCTCAGCTTTTAATGCGATCCTTATGAAACTTTGAGGACCTTCAGTGTCAAGTATTGGCAAAATTAAAAAAAAAATTCAATTTCCTGCCTTTTTCAGTTCGAAATCTACGATGTTTTTAAGAAGAGAGTGCAGTTGGGTGGTATTCATAATGAGATCGATATTTACTATGATGACAAAAGTTTGAGTTTACGGCGATTTTTATGAAACTTTCTGTGGAAATTATAACTTTTTCGCTGCTTGAATTTGGAAGATACAATTTTTTTTAAGGAGGAAATGCAGTTGAGTAAATACGTTCATTTGAAACTGATATTTAAAAACCAAAAAAATTAAAAAGTCGGAGCATATTTATGAAACTTTCGGGATCTTTATAGTCAATTCTTTTGACTTCTTTCTATGAAACAGATTTAAATCTAAATATGATACAGATTTAAAATGACTAAAATTTGCCTCTACAGGCGCATCCATCCGTTATTTTATTAAATTTTATTAAGTGACTTGAAAATTTATTTTTCAGAATGTGATGTTCTTGATTCAAATCAATCGAATTATCTACTAAATTCACTGTTTTTTGGTGTTTTTAACGACTATTATATTTACCAAAAATTTGCTCCGTCCTTTTTAGTAAATTGATTTGATTGATGATTGATTTTTGATTAGAATAAATCTAATTTTGTACTAAATTCACTGTTGTTTACAATACTCTACAATCGTTTGCATCCGTTATTTTTTCAAGTGACGTGAATGTTTCTTCTTTAGAATGTGCTGTTCTTGATTGAAATAAATCTAGTTATCTACGAAATTAGCTGTTTTTTGTGGTTTTTTAACCACTATTGCCAAAGTAAGTTCCACCTGGAGGCGCGGGTAAATGCAACGAGTAACCCCCTCTACAATCGCTTGGTTTCGCTGTTTTTTTATTAACTTGAACGTTTCTTCTTTACAATGTGATTTTCTTGATTAAAAGCAGCCTATTTTTACTTACTTCACTGTTGTTTTTTCTTTCTTAAACTTGTTTTTTCTAAAATGAACTAAACTTTCACTGTTTTTGCAGGCAACCTAACTTTTCTTATTTAGAATGTAATTTTCTTGATTAAAAGCATCTTCTAATTATCTACTTAATGCACTTTTTTGGTACTTGAACAGTACCAAAAAACTTATTTTTTAAGTTTTTTACTTAATTCACTGTTGTCGTATATTTTCTAAACTTTATTTTTTAAATTAAGCTAAACTTTTACTGTTTTTTTCAAGCAACTCAACTTTTCTTATTTAGACTGTGATCTTCTTGATTAGAGGCAATCTAATTGTCTATTTAATGCACATTTTTTTGCTTTTTTTATCGACTATTACATGTACCTAATTGAGCTAATTCAATGGCTTATTATAGTCTGCCATTGCACGTTCCGCAATTTTTTCTAATTTAGAATAAAAAGATTTTTGTTAAAAATAATCTAAGTTTTCTTTTGTTTTTTAACTAACATGCTTGCATTTTTTTCACAACTTAAGTTTTTTTGTCTTTGGAATGTGCGTTTCTTTATGCAATCGTCTCATTTTTCTACCATGTTTTTATTTTTAACGGTTATTACATTTACTGGTTTAAAGTAAGCTCCACCAGGATGCGAAGCTAAATGCACTGTTCGACTCCCAACTCCAATCGCATGCTTCCGCTTTTTTTAACTTTAAAATTTGAGTTTTTTTCTTAAAATGAATCCAATTATCTGCTTAATCAACAGCTTTAGCTTCTTAACGATTATTACGGAATAACGGAATTTTCATGCAACAAGCAAAACGCACATTAGATTATTCGCGCTTTACCCTTGGGGCAATTTTACCTTAGAAACGCCAATATCGAACCAACCGGCTCACAGTCAAATGACTAGAAAATTGATTCCACCTGCCCATGTCATGAGGGCTACAGACAATCAAGCATTGTAAGTCTCATTTGCGTTAAATCGCCTCCTCAGTTCTTTAATGTTGTTGTTTGTGTGGCTCCAGATGGACGAAAATCGGCATCATCAAGGAACTGTCCTTGATGGCGAAGTCCGTAATCATATACGGAAGAGGTTGCTTCTTGAAGTTCCTCAACGTGAACACTGGAGAGGAAATGTGCCTGACTTTGAACGACCACAATGGGAATGGCGATGGCTTGAAATGCTACAGAGGCCATTCTTCGCTATATATTTTCGCTTACAGCGAATGCTGCCAGCGCCCGTTCATCTACGTGAAGAGCTATCCAGATTTCCAGCTGATAGTCAAGTTTGAAGGTAGGTTTCAACATTTCCGGCACTAATTTCTAATCTAATGATCCTTCCTTAGGCGAAAGGGAAGGATTCAAATGTTTAGCATTCTCAGACAGTTCGCTGTTGTTTTCCCTTGGCGAAATGCCCCATTACAAGGTGACTGCCTGGAACTGGAGAAGCATGGATAAGTTTGCGGAAAGCGCCAATGAGCTGCTTTTTGAAAACCAAATTATCAGGTACAAACAGAGGCTCAGTTTGGAGCAAATCTTGTCAAATTCGGTGCATTTCTAGATGCAGCTACGGCCGTCCAATGTACCTGGCCCAATTAGGAGTAGGCTCCACCAAACTGTTCATCTGGGACGTTTTCACCGTCTGCAAATCGACGATTTTCGACAAACATCAAGTGAAAATCGGCAATTTAAAGCCTGCACCATTCGAAAGCGTGGTGTGGTCCGTGGATGGGGTCGCCCTGTATATTATTGATAGAAATGGAAGCATTTACACGGTAAGGCTTTAAAAATCTCATGATAAGACCTGCACAAACAATAAACTTGTGATTAGTTGTGTGAAAACAAGGCTCTCATGAAAGATAAAAAGTGTTGTTTACTAGCTATAAAGAGTTCTTATCTCCACTATTTCTGCGAATTTCATAGAGGAATAGGACTTTCAAAGCACGATTATTTTAGTGGTTTTTCAATGTCTTTTCCGCCCCTGTTGGAACATATTTATTTCAGCTAAGTCCACAAACTTCTTACTGCTACTTAATCTACGGATCCTTAGTGCTAACATCGCTAGAGTGTCTAACACTCTGTGTATCTTAAGATATCATTATATGACTTAATCTAAATTAACCTAACTACCTAATCTAAACCTAAACCTAACAGCATCTCTTGCTTCCTATAACTAATTTAAAGTTAGCCCATCGTTTTCGATGTGGTACAGGAACTGGTCATCGCATGGGGTCCACGTCTTCTTCTTAGACTGTGTCCGCAGGGAGAGGTCTGCGGTCACAGTTGAACTTCTTGGTGCAAGAAACCCTGACGGTGGGATTCTTGCTGTGCCGGATCCTATCCAGGAACCCTGATGTTAGGTTCCGGATGTGGTCCAGCAGGTCCTCTGTATCCAGGTCTCTTCGTAGGGTGGTATTTCTGACGAAGTATGGGGCTTTGTCACTATCCTCAGTATTCTATTCTGGAATACTGCCAGTTTCTGCTTTTGCGGGGTGCTGGCTATGGACCACGCAGATGATTCATAAGTCAGCACCGGGCGTATCAGTTGCTTGTAAACTCTGGCCTTAGTTCGTAGGCAGAGTTTAGCTGACAGCAGAGGATAGCAGGCATGGAGCAGGAGTCTTGCCTTGGCGATGGTGTTTGCCATTTGGTCGTGCCATACTAGACGCTTGTCGTATGTAAGTCCAAGATAGGTTATCTTGGGCCTCCATGGCAGCTTCTGTTTTGCAAGCTCTAGTAGGCCTCTGGGTGGATTCTTCCTGCCTCTTCTAAATATTATGGCTTGTGTTTTTGCAGGATTGAACTCCATTTTCCAGTCCTTGCTCCATTTCACGATTTTGTTGAGCTGTCTCTGCAGTTTAGCTTGGATGGCAGGACCCCTCCCGACGGTAGTGAAGGCTACATCATCAGCGTAGATGTAGCCTTCTGTGTTCTTGTTGAATGGAAGGTCCGCCATGTAGATATTGAACAGGATAGGGGCCAGAACCGCCCCTTGCGGTACTCCTCCCAGCGATCTTACGTCAAATATGGCTTTTTCTTCTTTGGGCAGTAGCACCAGGACTACTGCTATCGGCTGGCCATTTTTCTTCCACCTCACAATGGTTGTTGGGTGGAATCCAAGTGCTGTTAGCTCTTCCTTGATTTTGGAGTCGCTCCATGATTCTATTACGCCTCTGACCACCACTCTCAGCTGTTTCTCCTCCTCCAGCTGGTAGGTGTGGTACTGGTATTTGTAAGCATCCAGTACCCTAATTATCTGCCTGTAGTCTTCGGCAGTAGGAGGGTGAGTTCTAACTCCCTCCTTGGTGGTCACTCCACATCCATAGTTTATTTTTTTTGCCATCAGTCGACGCGTGATCTCATCATAGTTGTCCTTCTCGCGAAGGACAATTGGAGGCACCTTTGACCTCCGTTGACTTTGCTGCTGGGCGGCAGGGGTGGCCTGCTTTTTCTTATCGTTGTTGTCTTCTGGCTGGCTGGTCCTAGTCTGGGCTCCTCTGCGAGGGTCCCTTCTT
>NW_026017110.1:47825519-47839779 GCF_020466585.1 Dendroctonus ponderosae | reverse complement strand
CCCTGCGAAGAGACCTAGATACAGAGGACCTGCTGGACCACATCCGGAACCTAACGTCAGGGTTCCTGGATAGGATCCGGCACAGCAAGAATCCCACCGTCAGGGTTTCTTGCACCAAGAAGTTCAACTGNGACCGTAGACCTCTCCCTGCGGACACAGTCTAAGAAGAAGACGTGGACCCCATGCGATGACCAGTTCCTGCACCACATCGAGGACCATGGGCTAATTATAAGTTAGTTATAGTAAGCAAGAGAGGCTGTTTAGGTTTAGGTTTAGATTAGGTACTTAGGTTAGTTTAGATTTAGTCATATGATGATATCTTAAGGTACACAGAGTGTTAGACACTCTAGCGATGTTAGCATTAAGGATCCATAGATTAAGTAACAGTAAGAAGTATGTATACTTAGCTGAAATAAATATGTTCCAAAGAAAGAGAAAAAAAAAGAAAATTTTGCTCGAAACGTGTGGTTCTCCGCCCCTAATGGCTAGTTTGAGACGTTGGGCGTTGGTTATCCGCTAGCTCCGCCAGGAGGCGGGGCCAAGTAAATCCACCTGTTCTTTCACACAAAAATGTATATTATTGAAGATATTGAAAAGAAAGTTTGAAATCGATGGGGATTTTAACGTTCATACTCCATTTTTTTTAGTTCGATAGAGATTTTTACCTGGAACTGGTAGTGGACGTAAGTAACGCCCACATCTGTGGTACAATCACGCCCTCGATATGCTGGTACCAGCACGGCCTAACTGTCTCCGGTCCTAACAAGGAGATTCGGGTAAACTCCTTGATTTTCCCCAAAGGAAAATGAATTAAGTGGCAGTTTTAGCATTACAAGAAAGTGGGATCTGCTTGGATATGCGACTCCAGCTTCCCCACCGAACAGAGCATTGGCAATATCATGAGCGGAAAATATGAAAAATGCATCGGACACACCGATGTTTCGGAGATCGTTTCTTTTGGTAAAGCTCGCTCTGAAGCAAAGCCAAGAAAATAATGAGGAATATATTTCAGGCACCAGCTTGGAAAGTGTGGCGTTCCTGAAGAAAGGAGAGTCCAGTTTCAGCAACATTTGCATCCTCAATCCACTGGGAGAGTTTGTGATTGTAGTCAGAGCCTCAACTATTTTGGATGCTTACAGAATGGACACTGGGAAAAGGGTAGAACGGGGACACTTTAATCTACTGCAAGCGGTTGATTGGGAATTTGCTTCCAGATATCTTCAATCACTCTGGAGCACAACATCTCCTCAATTGCGGATAACCCAGCGTTTCCATTTGTGGCAGTTGGGCAGGAAACTGGCAATTTGAAGCTGGTCTCTTTCCACAATGAAGCCAAGCCCAATGTGTTGATAAACCTGCCCTTAGCTGGCTTCAGCTTAGGCACAACTCGCTTCTTTGAGCAAGGGAATATTTTTGTTACTGGCAATAAAAGAGAGGGGGATTTCTTCATTTTAAAAGTAGGTACTGGGAATTAGGCCTGGGTAACTCAGTGAATTTTTAGGAGTTGGCGCGGTGCTGCGCAAATGGCTTGGGTTGCCTACCTAACGCATCGGCGCAGTAACTCAGTTCCGTTGCTGGGAAAATTTTGATGACTTTTATGTTACTTTTTTTAGATTTGTTCTAAAGGCCGTTAATAATACTTTTAAAATGTCTTCAAATTTCAGAAATTTTCTGTTTTAGCCAAGTTAGTTTTTCTTCTAATGCTCAATTTTTTTAAGTTTTACTTAAAAATGCTGACAATCTTAAGGTATTTTCGGCGAAAAATTATGAAATAAATTTCGAATTCTTCGTCGCTTTGTAAAAAGTTTTCAAATTTCTCTTCTTCTTCTCTTTCCAGCTTCGATTTTGGAACAAAAATCAAACAATTTTCTATCAAAAAACGAACAGAATAAGCGAAAGTTTATAAGCTTTTTGCAGCTTCGAATTATGGACAAAACCCTAATAATTATTTCTAGGCCTTTTTCCAACATATTTCTCCGAACTGAAAAAACGAAAGTTTATGATCATTTATTTGGAAATCTCTTGGAAACTGGAGTTTCTTCACTTTTAGGTCAATATTTCTAAACAACACTGTAAAATACTGGCAAACTGAATCTTTTTAGCAATAAAATTAAGAGGTAGATTTTACAAAAAAACTCGTTGACTTTCTTTGGACTCAGTTCTGTTGCTGGGAAAATCTAGATTACTTTTTTTAGTTATTTACAATTACAAAGTAGTAAAACGTCATTAAAAAAAAATGTTAATAACCTTTTTTCAGATGTGAAAATTTCAGTCTCGGGACACGTAAAAGTTTAACAAATGTATTACAACTCATTAACCGATGAGTATAACTCATTAACTCAGAGAGCGGCAACAACTCAATTGCGCAACTCGACACAGTGTTACCCAGGCCTACTGGGAATGTTTCAGAACATAAATTCTCTAACTTAGTCGAAGTTTAAAGGACCAAACACGTTTAATTTTTGTTCTCTTCCAGGGTTTACCAGGTACTCAAATCGAAGTCATCAAGCACTTGCATGTGGGCCAACAAGTGGTCGACTACATGCTAGTGGCGTCCCAGAACATGATCCGATTCTTCGCCATTCCGGTAACGCAGGACCAGTTTTATGCAGGAAATCGCCTGCTGCGCTACTGCATAGTGGACAAACAAGTGGTCAATATCAAAGAGTTCAACTTCTCACGCGATGATTGCTGGTACAGGAAAATCTACGCGAAGAAGGGCCCGGATAGGGATCGGATGTTCTACCTGATACCATTCAATTGCAGACATGTGGAGGAAGCCGAAACCAAGCGAGGCGTAAGACGATAGGGACATTTTTTTATAGGAATCTCAGTTAGAATTTCCAGAACCCGAGTGTCTTCATAACCAGAAGCATCAAATCGGGCCACCAAATGAAGTACTTTGTGCTCAGTTTCGGGACGAAACATGCAATCACTTGGGGTGTGGATGGGTTTGTTTTCGTCCGAAGTCCAGACTTTCAGGACATTGTTGGCATGAGTTTGTCTCATCATCGGTTCCACAAAGGGGTCGCAAAAGCCATCACCAACCCGGCGGCAAGCATTATTGTCAGTCTAGGTGTGTTTTCTCCTTTTACTTCGTTTTGTTTTCCAGAAGCTAAATACCTATAATCTATGTAGGCGCAGGATCTTTTTGTTTGCGAAATTATGCCATCTTATAGCCTGTAATAGTAGTAAAACCATGCACTTACTAGGATGTGGCGGTTTGCTGGCGGCCGTCAAGTGTGTTGGTAACGAAGAAGACGAAACGTTAATGGGTAAATTGCGCGAAGAAAAGCTGAGCACCAAACTAGCCCTGATGTTCAAAAGGCCCACATTGGGCTTCGAGATCGAGGAACGTTTCATCGGGAAGTGTTGGCTGGAAATACAGAAGTTGAAGAAGATTGAAGCAGAGGAAGCCCATTGCAAGAAGGAAAGGAACAAGATCTTGAGCGACTTTCAGGCGAGTGGACGCTGACGCAATTGTTAATGTTTTCACTGAAAAAGGTGTGCTTATTTAGTATATTCAATCAGTCGTTCAAAATTTGGTGACTGAAAACCTCCGAGCTCCCGAAAACAAGACGCTGGATTTGCTGGAGTTCTACCTGGACGCTCAGGCTTACCATAGGAAGCAGCAGCGAAACAAGAAAGACTGCAAAGAACTGGAAACCTACCTGAAGAGCCTGATTATTGCCCAGGACAAAGTTTCGGAGTACATCATCAAGAACTACTACATACCTATGGGTAAATACGCCAACCAAAATGTCCTCAATGCCGCAGATTATTCGAAAAGCGCTGTTTCCTAAAGGTCTTCCTCTCTATGGTGTTTCTGCCTGGATATATTAGACCAACATTCATCGTCTCTATGCGGGCCAAGTTTCAAGTTTCTATTCGTTCTTGATGCAAAGATATTGAATGTGTTGGAAACTCTTCTGTGTGAGTTTATCTATGACATGCACATTCGACAATTTTTCTCTCAACATCAACTCTTTTTATTTATGGGACCTCTATCTAGATATGTAAGAGTATGATACCTCTATGTCTGACACCAAATTGCAAGTATCCATCCATTTTTGGTACCTACACAGATATTCAGTGTGGAATCACTTGCGTGTGAGTCTCTATCTATGACCGCCAGAGTAAGCAATTTTCTAATGGCATCTCTATATATGTCAGAGCATCACACTTTTTCTATCTGCGGACCGAATTTCAAGTCTCTATTTGCTTTGGTTCCAAAGGTACTGAGTGTGCAAACCACTCTTGTATGTGCGTTTTTCTATGGTCTGCACGTTTGTCAATATTTTCAAACTATTTTTATCTATGAAATTTCTAACTAGACGTATTAGAACACCGTAGGAAATAGTATCTTCTCTATCAGTGGGCCGACCGGCGAGTCTCTACTTGTTCTGCTTCCAGAGATATTGGGGGTTTTCAAAACCCTTCTGCGTGAGTTTATCTATGCCCCACATTTTAGACAATTTTGTGAAAGTGATCCTACCCATTGTATCTCTATATAGATATATTAGAGCACCATATCTTCGGTATCTGGGGACCATATTGCGAGTCTCTAGTTGCCTCGGTTCCAAAGGTACTGACTGTTTTCAAAACTCTTGTGTGTGCGTTTATCTACAGTCTGCACGTTATGTAGTAGATATGTTGGAGAATCAGACCTCTTCTTTCTGAGAATCAAATTGCATGTTTCTATTGCTGCTTGATAAGATACTGAGTGTTTTTGATACCGTGGTATGTAAGATAATCTATATCCTGCACGCTTGTCAATGTTTTGGATTTATTAATTACTATGCCATCTCTAGCCTGATATGTTAGAGTGTTATCTCTTCTCTCCCGAAGAACAAAACTGCAAGTCTATCGGGTTTGGTTCCAAAGGTATTGAGTGTTTTCAAAATTCTTGGGAGCAAGTTTGTCCTTGTCCTAAACTTTAATAAACATTTCAAGCTGTTGTTTTCTGTCCTGAATATGTTGTGTAGATTTTAGAGCAACATGCCTTCTCTATCTAAGAACCAAATTCCTGGTTGTTATCAATTATGGTTCAAAATACAAAATCAAACGAAAATAAGGAAATATGTCGATTATAATCAAAATAACATTATCTTCCATGATTTCCGTTTGGGTATTTAGCTCCCGTTTGCCTGTCCATGATAATCGACAAATTTTCCATCGATCTATAGGAGTGCAATGGCACAACATTGTGGGAATCTTCAGCGCAGTGAAAGCGACCAACTACTGCCTGCTTCCTGAAAATCTCGCCCGAAGCCAACGCCTTAACTGGATTGAAGAGCAGCGAAAAGTCGAACAATACCTCAGCAGCCAGGACACTTTCGAGCCCTGGCAAACCCTCACTAAAGAGTAATTGGCGCCCCATTTGCTCCCTGCTATGGCCTCACGCTTCAGCATATTTTTAGGGAATTGCAGGAGATTTTGGCTAAGAGACCAGCGCCGCCCAAGAACGACTACACCGGATTGACTACCGCTTTAAACCTTCAGGAGGAAATCGACGTGGTCGATCCGGAGAAGTTTATGGAAACGAAAATTGCCATCACCGGAAGTGTGGCGCAACTCTATATTGATATCAGCCCTGGTCACTATCGGCAGAGGCAACTGAACACTTTCTATCAGTGCGAGTTGCAGCAAGCCGTTGCTGAGGTAAGATTGTTGTCGTTTTCCCATCTGAATTTTCCAAATCATGCCGGTTTTAGAGGGAAGTGATCAGACTGAAGCAGTGCTACAACAAATGCTTCCAAAACACTCGCGCGATTAAAGAACGGGAAATGTACAACATCAAGGAAAAAAACGCTCGACTGCGCCAAATAATATCGGAGTTCAACTACTTTTCCGACACGAAGCTCAACATCGAAATCAACGACCCCGAATGGGAGCCAGTAAGCTTCAAGAGACACAAGTCAACGCCCGAGGCCAAGATTTTTCTTTTAACAGATAGAAAATGTGGAAACCGACATTCTCCGAGTGGCTGATGAAGAAGTGCCAGTTGGGCCATACGTTTCCCCTAGCGAGCAGGCTCTTCTAGACGCCAAAGCAGCTGAAGAAGAGCGGCTTCGCCTTCTGCTGCTAGCTGATGACTTCCGGGAACGCGCCCTCATGGCCATGATGAATGGCGTTCTGGAAATCCGATGGGAGGACGAGCTGAAGAAGGACGTTCCCAAGCCCAAGTGTTTGGTAATGATAAAAAACCTGCCCCCTACAGTTGGCTGCTAATTGGGGCGGTTTCAGCTGGAAAAAAGCCCGGAGGAATTCATCGAAGACGACTTGCGAGCCATTCGGGAGTACGAGGACAAAGTGGTCCAACTGAAGACCGAGCGCGAAAAGTACAAAAGCCTGCTAGAGGTGGAGTTTGGAAAACTCTCCCTCAACCTGCGTGACTCTATCCGGAAGTTCAACCAGAAGCTCTACGACTGCACGAAATTCAAGTTCTACATCGACTCTGGAATGAACCAGGAAAACCTCATGGTGAACAGGCAGAGAGTGATCCAGAACGGCCGCATTGAACTGGATGCGACTGAGAGGAACATTATGTGAGTATTGGGGGAGTTTCCAGATTCTTCCAGAACAACTCAGGTTGTCCAGGAAGCAAATCCGGGACTACGAGCTAGCCGTGGAGGAAAACCAGAGGCTCATCACTCGAATCCAGGAAGCCCTTGGGGAGTGCAGAAACAACATGGAAACGATGCAGAGCAAGGAAAAACAGCTGGAGAAGGCTTACAGGAGGGATTTCCAGGATATGTCTCCAGTGATCCAGGAGCAGGCGTATAAATTGTACAAGTAAGTCAATTTTGCCTAAATGTGTGGAGGTTTTCAATTACTTATGGAGCTCACAATTTAAAAAAAATTTAATTTAAAAAAAAGTCAGCTTCGATGCGCCTTCAGAATTCTATGGAATTCGACACAGTCGTAAAGCGAGGTTCTGGTTATAAATTTGCCAAATTTTGAATTAATGTCTTATTTGGTTTGGAAGTTGTCAATTTTTCGAGAAAGAACTGCACACTTGACCGCCAAGGTCTAAATATGGGAAATTTTGAACATTAAAAAAATTTACTGTGTTCTATAAATTTTGCGAAATTCGTCAACAGTGTGTGCTGATCTGTATGTTAAACATCATACAAGATCTTTGCTAATTTGGATATACGAATACGAATTTTCAAAGACACAGGCACACTTCCAACATTGCCAATTTGACTGAAAATTCGCACATATGTGACTATATATGTGCGAAATATGGTTGGAGATTTTCACAAATTTACCTCCAGTAGTTTCAAATTGATAAATTTTCAAAAACTATTCACAAACTGCACTATTCAGAAAAGCCACTGAGGAACGGATATGCAAGTTGGCATATTGTCAAAGGAGGCAAGAAAGGCAAGTTGGCAAAGTTGCCCATGCAACTTTGAGAATTTGTAAAAAGTTTATAAAATATCTGATTATAGTGAAATTTGGCACCGGCGTCGCCGTATATTTGTGTTACATCGTCCGAAAATTTCAAATACTGATCTTGGTCGGTTTGAAGGTTATAAAGTTCTAAAGAAAAAAGACAGAAGTTGCAGATTTAGATATGGGCAATTTTTAATAACTAAATTTCGAAAAAGTCACTGCAACCTGGGAATTATGTTAAATTAGGCAACAACGTAAACCAAAATAAGTGATACTCTAAAGAGATCACAGACATCTGTTGCCCAGTTTGAAAGTTATCAAAAAATCATCTCCTTAAGATGGGCAACTTTGAGTATAATGAAAAAATAACTGTAGACGTTTAAATTTAGTGTTATTAAGCCGAAGTATAGATCTATTCTTGCGTGGTAAACTTTCAAAAATATCAAGTTTCTGTTTCTTCTGGGTTTGGAGCTACGAAGTTTTAAAGAGCGGACTGCACTTTTCAGCGAAATCATATTCTCGAGATGGGCAACTCTGAACGTTATAAAAAAAATATTGTAGGCGTCTCAATTTAGTGTAATTAAGCCAAAGTATAGATCTATTCTTATGTAGAAAACTTAAAAAAATCGCAAGTTTCTGTTTCTTCTCGTTTTGGAGCTACGATGTTTCAGAGTGCGGACTGCACTATTCATATAAATCATCTCCTCGAGATGGGCAACTTTGAACATTATAAAAAAATAATTTCTGACGTCTCAATTTAGTGTAATTAAGCCGAAGTTTAGATCTATTCTTGTGTAGTAAACTTTCAAAAATATCAAGTTTCTTCGGGTTTTGGAGCTACGATGTTTCAAAGTGCGGACTGCACTATTCAGATAAATCATCTCCTCGAGATGGGCAACTTTGAATATTATAAAAAAAATATTGTAGACGTTTCAATTTAGTGTAATTAAGCCAAAGTATAGATCTATTCTTACGTGGTAAACTTTAAAAAATCGCAAGTTTCTGTTTCTTCTGGTTTTGGATTTACGAGGGTTCAAAGAGCCGACTGCACTTTTCAGATAAATCATCTCTTCGAGATGGGCAACTTTGAACATTATTAAACAATAATTGCAGGCGTCTCTATTTGGTGTAATCAAGCCGAAGTATAGATCTATTCTTGAGTGATACACTTTAAACACCCGAAAGCTTCTGCTTCTTCTGGTTTTGGAGTACTTCTATATATAAATAATGTCAAGGCAATAAGAAAATCCATTCAATGAAGCCAAATCGTTCGAAAATCCTTGTTTTGAAAGCGTTAAATGCCCTCAAAATCAGGATTCCCATTTCAGGAAAAGACCAAAAGTGAACTTCCGCACCATATCAACAGCCACAGTACTGAACGAACTGGCAAAATGCGTTATATCCAACGAGATCACCTATGCCTTGACTCAAGAGTGTCTCGATTATATCAACGCTCTGGAAACTCTGGATTTGTTCGCCGGATTGCCTCCCACCATCGATGAAACCGTTTGGCACCTGATTTGCAAACACCGAAGATTCCGGATTGAATATGATATGCGGGTAGAACTCAAAGGCTTTTTTTGCTGCAAAAATGGCTGATTGAGGAGTTTTAGCTGCGGGCCGCCCAGATCCAGATTCTGGAAGGCGAGGCCACAATTGCCACGTTTCAGAAGCGCGTTGCCACTCAAAAAGAGAAAACCGCCATTCTGAATACTGAGCTGGATCAGACCAGGGCTGATCGACTTTATTTAATCCACAACAAGCAAATGCAGTTGGTTCTAAGGCGCGGATTGGTGGAAATCCCGCTAACTGGGGATCTTTTCACTGACTTTTCCGATGCCATTCTGGTTCCCAAGGCGGAAATTGAGTACGTCAACAATCTCATTGTGGTAACTTTTTGAAATCTAGCCGAAGACTGTATGAGGGTGAATCGTACGGGTTTCAGGAAGCAGGCAAACTGAAGCTGAAGACAATCGAGAAGAATCTGAAGTTCCGCAGAACCATGATGGCCATCGAATGGGAGCATACGAAGCTGCGGATGAAAATCAACGATTTCATCGAGCAGAAGCGCGATATTGAAAATGTTAAGGTAAGAAGTTCGAGCATTTGCTGGTGAGGATTTGTTTTGAACTTTTTTTGCTTCAGTTCACAAAAGAGATGCAGTCATATTTGAAGAACAAAAGCTTGGGCCGGAAGCAAGACATTGAATCGTACGAGATGGAGGTCGAGTTGCTGGCTGCTGCTTATGAGAACCGGATCAAAGACAAAAAGGACAAAGTGAAGAAGATTTCGGTGCAACTGAAGACGTACCGGGAGAGTAACAAGCACCTGGACCAGCTCATTAAGGAGATCAACATCGATCTATGCCACTATCAAGTGGAGAAAGACTACGAAGTGGAAAAGAAGGAGAAGGAAATTCTCAAAGCCAGGTAATCCTGCAGGAAACACTCGTGAAAAACCACTCCTTTAATTTGAAAAGAGTACAGAAATCCTTCTGAGTATTTCACACAAAATTGGTTCAGAAAAGGGTACTCGTTATTTCAGAATGAGTGCAATGCTTAATCGAAACCAACTAGTTCTGAAGGTTCAGAAGAACCACAACGAAATCTTGGTTCTTCAAGCGGAGCTGGAGCTGCTGCGGCTCAGAACCTTCCCCACTCTTAAATACAAAGTGTTAGACGAGTGAACATGTACACTTTAATTGGAGAATTAATGTACTTTTGATGTACTTTTTGCTTAGTTGATGCAATAAAATGCTTTTGTACAATTCAATGTCCCAGATTGTCTTTTGAGCTGCCGAACGACTAAAGACGAAGAAGCGCTAGTGCCTGCCTTAAATTGAGATCGAAAAGTGCAATGTTGCTTTTTGCAGTTTGTCCATAGTGAATGTTCAATCTGGAAGTGGCAGAGACAGACTCAAAAAAGTTGCTTTGTTGGAAGTCTGCAAAATGCAGGAGAACGAGAAGCAATTTCTCAAAACCAGGTAAACCTGCAGGAGTACCAATGAGACAATGACCTATAAAAATCATACTAAAGTCAATCCCTGATTTGACCATTTTCTAATAAAGGGTGAATCAAAATCGTAAACCTTCCCATTTATACCAAAGGTCTTGCCCTACAAAATTTATGCAAAAATTACTTTCGCACTTATCTGGATACTGAGAAAAAAAGCCAAACTTAGGCCTTGTTCAACGTAAACAACCACAAAATTCTATGGCACATCTCAAAACATAAACTTTTGACTCTAGCAAAACCCATTATGCCCTGTAAAGCTCATGCAACAGTAAATATCTGATTTGACTAGTTTCTAAAAAAATAGTTGCGAAAATCCAGCCGAAACGCAAATGAAAGACCAGAAGTCAAAAAAAAATTTGAAAATTCTCTTAGGATAAGTCAAAAAACAAGTTTCTTCCACATATGAAACGCTCTTTGAGCTGCAAAACGGCTGTAAAAGTGAGCCTTCAACTTTACTGAATTCTGCTAAAATGAGTCCCAAACTTAGGCCCTCGTGCAGCATAAACGACCACAAAATTCTGTGGCAAATCGAAACAAAACTTGAAGGTAGTCTTAGGATGGCTTAGAACCTAAACTTTTGCCGCCTGAAAAACTGGCCATTTCCCATAAAATCCATAAAAAAATTAATTTCTGAGTTTAGCAGTTTCTGATGAAATAACTCTGAAATGTAGAAATGCAAACGAAAGGCGTGAATACAAACAAAATTCCAAAAAAAATTATGAAAATCCTCTTAGGATGAGTTAAAATCGAAACACTTCCACATATAAAGTGCTCTTTGAGCCACAAAACGACTCCAAAAGTGAATTTAACTGATTTCTGCAGAATTAAATGCGAAATTTTGGCCAGCAATGAGTAACCTCTAAAATCAAAGGGACGTTCAAGAGGGTCTAAAAATTGGCTATGACGTATCATCAGCGTAGATTTGCCAACAAAACGCACTAAAACTTTTAGATTTGGAGCGTTACTAGTTTCTGAGAAAATAAATTCGAAAGTATAAATGAAGCCCTTAAAAATTCCTGAACATTTCCTGAGGCTGAGTGAAAATCGAGCCGTTTTCCACTTGCAGAGTCGAATTTACCATGCAGGTGCCAGACAAAAGTGACTGTCTGACTGACCTAAAGTACATTTTCAAATTTCTGAGAAAATTTATATCAAAATACCACCTGCATAAAAATCCACAAAAACACGTATGTAACTTTGAAAATTGAAATATCTGTAAATTGCTTTATTATGACTTATTTTTTATATGACTTCTACAATGAACTTTTCCGCGCAAAATACATACAAAAGCAAGTCTCTCACTTGACGAGTTCCTGTGTAAATAATTTGCAAACTCCCACTGGCAAAAACTGCCTTGTGAACCAGACTAAACATGAAAAATCTCCAAAAATTGTCTGATGATGGCTGAACATTGAAATTTTGTCCGCTAACAGAAGGGAGTTTGCCCTACAACATGCTTTTAAAAGTGACTTTCTGACTTTGAAAGTTGCAGGGGAAGAAAATGCTAAACTCCGGCCTGTCAAATCAAAGTGGAAAGTTTCGGCAAGTTCTTTTGCGAGACACTCCTCTAATTTTTTAGGAATTCTTCAGGGAAACTTTTTCAGAGTATTCCAGCCAACACCGTGTGGAATACTTCATTCGAACCAGCTAGTTCATATGGTTCAGAAAAACCACCACTATTTTGCAAGCAGAGGTGGAGCTGCTGGACCTCAGAACCTTCCCTCTTCTTATGTACAAAGTACTCAGCTTGTATAATTAGTGACATTGAAAACTTATTTGTCTGAATTTACGCAATTAACCGTGGAAATATCCCATCAAGCTGCTGCTGATAATATGAATTAAGTACAAAACGTGAAAACTACTTTCTGCACGAATAGATAAGTTCGAGGTCGCTTTTCTACTAATTATCGCATAATCTGAAACAATTAATACGGCACCTTTTTATGGCTTGTATATGTTTTAACAAAACTGATAATCATTCCAAAGTACCGTGCAAATGATAAGTAATTATTTGCAATCAGGCCACTAAATCGGGAGTATCAACAGCGTCCGAAGGCTGATTTCAGTTGCCATGATGCTGCGCGGTTTTTTTCTTGTGGTTTTTCTGCATTTTTCAGCCGCTGGTCCTGTTCCAGACGATTTATTTGAGCTCTCGGTGGTGCACGTTAATGATTTCCATGCCAGGTATGTAAAAAAGTCATAGAGAAAAAAAATTATTGCAAAACTGTCTGATATACAATTTACTCCAACGTCCACTTAAATCTTCAAAAAACGAATAAGGGATTATTTTCTAGGAAGTCTCTTCCAATAAAGGCACTAAAAAAACAATTGGGAGATAGTTTTACGACTTAAAAAGATAGATTAGTCTCAAAATCCAAGCGTTTAGATAGATCTAAACCTGTGTGTTTATCGCGTTCTTATCGTCTTTCCGTCAACGGCTTTTTACAGTAAATTGTGAACATTTGAAGCTTGCCACTTTACAAGTGAATTATGCACTTTACTAAACTTATCCGATCAATTACGTGGCACATCTCAAATAGCACAACAAATTAATGCAATTTTACAAAATGCGCACTTTTCAAAAAGTCAAGTGCAATTGTTATTTTATAACTGAATTAAACACTTTTCCTAACATGCGCCATAAATTTTATGCACTAAATTCAAACTTGACGGACTGAACACTTTAGAAATGAAATCACGATTTTATAATTGAAATACGCAATTTTATAAACTATGATAATCAAACTTGGGTCACAAATCCTGAGCGAATCTTGCAATCTGTTAAATTAAAAATATTAAAAAAACCAATTTATAATGCGAATTTTAAATCCATCGCCACAAGTACAAGTGTGTGGTGCAACACTAATGACCACTTGCACCAAACTTCTTCTAAGCACGTCCTTACCTAAGTATACCTTGAAATTTAAGTTCGACTTAAGTTTCAATGAGTTGCACCATCCGTTTTTCACGTGTTAGTTAGCTCTTAGCTAAGCTTCAGGCAATAACCGGCAACTCTGTATTTTTCGTTCTGTTCTGCAGTTGTTGTTTCTAACCGAAATTCGAGACCTATTTAAAATTTTGTTTCACTCATGGCTGCAAAACAAAAAGGGTCTCCTAATTTTGGCGTTTCTGAAAGCGATACTCTTTTAGAGCTCGTTGCGTTTCATAAAGATCACCGAAAATAAAAAATATAATAATAAAAATAATAACAACAAAAAAACCAAATGCTGTGTCTTCGCAAGAAAAGCAGTCAACATGGTAGAAAATGTCGGGCCAATTTAATGCTATTTGTTAAAACAATTAATAATTCATTTTTAAACAACAATTCCGCTTACGACCGCAATAATCAGGAAAATCTAGAATAACCAAAAAGAAGACATCCGGAAGCACATTTCCAATCAGAATAAAAAACTTTATAAAACTGATGGCGGAGGAGTTGTGCCGTGTCTTCGGTTCCCAGGGGCAATGCAGATAAAATATTATTATCCATTGTAAATAATAAGACCTTGTATGGCGTGAATTAATCACTTGCTGCTTTTGATGGTGATTGGGTACAGCCAAATGAAACTCCGCCATCTCTCATTTTCCCAATTAGTCAGAAAGGGCGTTAATGAAACGTTGATTCGCGCTTTAACCTCGGTAGCATACGGACGTACCAGTGCGAGCGTATATAAATACCTAAGATATTCGCAAACTGCGAGGAATTTTGGTAGTTTTAGTGGACAAAGTAGTTTTTTGGACAACCAATAATACCGGGTCTGTCCTAAAAGTAAGATGCATCCCGGGAGTTCACAGTCCGAATCGGACACGGCCTCCCAGGACGACGGCTTTAAAAAGCCAAAAT
>NW_026017110.1:47703425-47824520 GCF_020466585.1 Dendroctonus ponderosae | reverse complement strand
TAGGCTAAGGCACATATATACTAAACAAGGGCAGAAAGACCGATTGGGTCGATAGCCTTTTTCTGTAGGAAATAAAGATTATTTATATATATATATATGAAACGTTGAAATTAAAAATTTATGATGTACGTAGGTACTTATTTTTTGAAAATAGGACATTATGATTACACAATTCATATACGTATGCTCTATATTTGACTAACTAGCGACTAAAGTGAGGTTGGAAGAAGGCTAAGTCATGCTTAAGTACTCGAGAACTAGTCCTTAAATTTAAGATTTTCAAAGACGAACTTAAGATCGTGTCATCGGTTGGTGCAATCCATTTTTGCAGTTAGGCTCGAACTTAACGCTAAGCATAACCTTAAGTCTTTCTTAAATGTTTGGTGCAAGTGAGCATAAGTGGGGCAAGTGAAATTGCAATTTTATAAATGAAACTTTTCTAAACATCGACAATTAATTTTAGGAACAATTTTTTAATATCGTTAAAATTTCATGTTTGGATACCAACTGATTCTTAAAGAATTTGACCCTTTAGAAATGAAATTTTCCATTTATACCGTTTTTTTAAATATGACAGTCAATTTGTAGGAACACGTTGTGTAGCAAACCGCATTTTATATGCCGATTTGAAATGTAAATTTCCATATTTCAATTATTTGCCTTCGTATAAAAACAACTGTGATTGTATAACTGAAATGTGTACTTTTATAAACTCTTCGACTCTTTTCTAGAAAATTATGAGCAAACCTATCAAGAGGTCCACTTTATAAACGGTTTTCCGGATGTTTCTTTTGAAATCGTTACAACTGTTAAGTGAAATTGCAATTTTATAAGTAAAATGTGTAAAATGTGGCAATTTTTGAACCTATGGAGAACTGGTTTTTATGTGCTATGATTTAAACGTTAAAGTTGGCAGATTTGGTTCTTTATCAATGAAACTAGGTCTTTTATAATGCACGGTTTTATAAACTATGATAATCTATGTGGGAGGCAAATGATATGCTAATGAATCAAGCACAACATTTCTTATGCAAATTTCGATGCAAATGCAAAAAAAACGACTCTGTTTAAAAACATATGAAATTGTATAAGTAAAATATGTATTCTGCTGAAAATAAACAGTCGATTTAAGAGAGAATTAGCAAAAAGTGCACTTTATAAACGGGTTTTTAATTTGAATTTCGAGATTATTGCAACTGCGCAAGTGAAATTGCAATTTTATGCGTAAAACGTGCACTTTTTTAAACTTGAACGATAAATTTCAGAGACACACCTTTTGGGCTTACAAAAAGTATTCTTTAATTTGCTTGCTTTAAGTATAGATTATTAAGCTTTACCATTTGGAAGTGAAATAGTAACTTAATAATTGAAATAACTCGTTTTATAAACCACGATAATCTCCGTAAAAGACAAATTTCGAGGTTTTGAAAACATTACAGCAGTTTATATGCACATTTCAAATATGAACCTGAAATTTTGTCACTGCCTAACAAACACATATGCGATTGTATAACTGAAAAACGCAATTCTCAAGAGGCAATCAATAGATCTAAGTGAAAAATTTTGAACGAATCTAGCATACATTGAATTTTATATACGGTTTTTTATATCGAAGAATCGGTTATATCGAAGCTTTTTCAACAATTTTTCATTTTGTTAACATTTTATGTTTTAGATACTAACTGATACTTGAAGAATTTGACCGATTAGAAATTAAATTTTCAATTTGTACCGTTTTTTTTAATATGACAGTCAATTTGTAGGAACACGTTGTGCAGCAACTGGAGTTTATATGCCGATTTTAAATATTTGCCTAATAACTCTTCGATTCATTTTATAGAAAATTCTGAGCAAACCTATCAAGAGGTCCACTTTATAAACGGTTTCCTGATGTGTCTTTTGAAATCATTACAAGTGTAGAAGTGAAATTGCAATTTTATAAGTAAAATATGTACTTTCCCACACCGGAACGATGAATTTCGTGGCAAATTTTCTACCTATGCAAAACTGGTTTTTATGTTTGATGACTTAAAAGTTAAAGTTGGAAGATCTGGCGCTTTACAATGAAATTTGCTCTTTTACAGTCCAAACGCACGGTTTTATAAACTATGATAATCAATGTGAAAGCAATTTATAAGCTTCTGAATTAAGCACAACATTTCTTATGCAAATTTGAATCCTCGACTGTTATGACAAAAATATCTAGATTGTATAAGTAAAATATGTATTCTACTGACAATAAACAGTCGATTTAAGGTGTAAAGCAGCAAAAGATGTTCTTTATAAACGGCTTTATGATTTGAATTTCCAGATTATTGCAACTGTGCAAGTGAAATTGCAATTTTATGCGTGAAATGTGCACTTTTTTAAACTTGAACGATAACAGAGACACACCTTTTGGGCTTATAAAAAGTAATGTTTAATTTGTTTGTTTTCAGTATCAATTGTAAGGCTTTACCTGTGAAATGGCCAATTTACAATTGAAATAACTCGTTTCGTAAACCACGATAATCTATGTAAAAGACAAATTTCGAGGTCTGAAAAAAATACAACATTTTATATGCACACTTCAAATATAAACTTGAAATATTTGTCACTGCTTAACACATCTGCGATTGTATAAGTAAAAAACGCAATTTTCTAAAGGCAATCAATAGATCTAAGCGAGAAATTCTGAACGAATCTAGCAAACTGAATTTTATATACGGTTTTATAAATGAAATTATTTATAATAGAAAGTAGTAGTAGTATTTTTGCGTCACTGCAACAGAAATTTCCCAACCAATTTTAAAATATGTACGGCAAATAACATTGTTGTTCATATATTTCAATTATTAAACTTTTCGAGCCAGTTACCTGATTTATAACTGAAAGTTTCACTTTTCCAAGTTACAACATTTAATTCACCATGTGAACGTTAAAAATTGCAATTTTATATTTGAATGCATGTACGGCCAATTCTTTTAATCTAAACCAAATCGAAAAACTTTCAGTTTTTGTATTTCTTTTCCGAGTAACTTTTGAAATTTTGCAAAAAATGTATTGGATGAAACGGACGATCCCCAACTGAAAAATTAAACACAGAGTTTACGAGTTAATTATCAGAGATTTGAGATCAGCAGAGGGTCAAGAAATACTTGATTTTCCAGTGATAATCTTGAAATACCCTCCTGCACTTTCCTTGCGAAATTTTGTATAAAACTTTATAACTAAAATTGAAAGTTGCAAAATGATGAAATTCTTAATTACTGTACGATACAGAGAGTAAAGTGGATTTTTTTATGCAAAACTGCAGGTTTGAAAAAATAATTACCATTATTTACCAACCAAGTTCTGGATTCTGGGACTTCAAAATTATTAAAATTAAAATATTATCAAAACCAGTCTTTATACGAATTTAATACACATCGAAAACAAATTGTTTTAAATTTACAAATCGCCAAATCAATACAAGGTGAGTTTGAAGATTTGCAGAAACCAGCACATCATCTGGAACATGCAGCAACCCGGAAACCTGCATTGGGGGCTTTTCCAGACTGTTTGCCCAAATCCACAGCTTATTGGCAGATAAACCCGACTCGGTCCTGCTTAACGGCGGCGACAATTTCCAGGGAACTCTGTACTATTCCCTTGGAAAATGGAACATCACTCAGGAGTTTCTGAACAAACTGCCCTTTGACGCCACCGTAATGCCATCAGTTGCAAGCTTGTGCCTTTGAAACATCGAAATTCTTGCAGGTGCTGGGAAACCATGAGTTTGATGATGGCATAGATGGAGTTGTTCCGTTCATCAAGAACCTGAAGAGTCCAGTGGTTTGTGCCAATATCAACGACGATGAAGAACTGGATATTAAAGGAACGTACCAGAAAAGCGTGGTGATTGAGAGAAACGGCCGGAAGATTGGGATCATCGGAGTGATTTACGCAAAAACAAACGTACGTGGGTAGTTCTAACTGGGTGGAAATTTGCTGCGCAAATACGCAAATGTTTCCAGACCATCTCCAGTACGGGAAACTTGGTGTTTTATCCAGAATCAGCCAGTGTTAATGCTGAAGCCGAGCGTCTGGTGCGAGAAGAAGGAGTGTTCACCAACATTGTTCTCTCCCATGTTGGGTACGGCAATGATCAGGAAATAGCTGCAAACGCCAGTGAGAAAATTGGTCTCATTGTGGGCGCTCACTCACACACCTTCTTGTACACCGGAGGTAACACTTTAATTCCTTCACTTCTGCCCTGGTGCTTTAGCTTCAAAGCCACAAGTGTTCTGATGGGATGAATCGATTTCCAGACGACCCTCCAGGGCCAGACACACCAGAAGGTACCTATCCTACTATAGTGCAAAGTAGAACTGGGAGGAACGTTCTTGTGGTGCAAGCCTCAGCTTACACCAAATACCTGGGGAATATCACCATCTTCTACGATAGCGACGGTGAAGTAGCTGACTACTCGGGATCGCCGATTTTCCTGGAAACTGGCCTGCCTAAAGGTAAAGCTGTGATCTGTGAGTAGAAGCAGGAAAAGTTATATGAGCAAATGTTTGTAGACGAAACGATTGACGCCGCCTTGGAGCCCTGGAACGAAATTGTTGAAGCTGAGGGATCGGCTGTGATCGGGTCCTCTTTGGTGAAACTGTCCAAAACGGGCTGCTATTACAGCGAGTGCAACTTGGGCAACTTTGTAACTGATGCCTATGTCTTCGCGGTGAGTTGCTTCTTCAAGTAAAGAGGTGTTTTTCTCAATGTTTTTCAGTACTCTCAAAACATTGTCGATGGGGCCTGGACCAGGGCGCCCATAGCCATTATCAATGCTGGAGGGTTGAGAACCGACGTGGAAATTGGCAGTAAGTTTCAGTTTTTATTGGTTTGTTGTTCGCTTCCTTCATGTGTCTTCACCGCACAACGTTGCCCAAATGGTTCCGGTTGCCTGATTTTACCGATCTTTCCAGATATTACCTACGGCGACATGCTAACAGCGCAACCGTTCTCCAACACCGTGGACTTTGGGCGAATAGAAGGCAGATATTTGAAGGAGGCGCTGGAACAGGCGGCTGGATCCTACAGCAATGCCCGAATTACCTCCGACCTGAAACTCCTTCAAGTGTCTGGTAAGATCCCCAACCCCCACATGATGGCATAATCAGCTCGTCACCTCTGCAGGAATTCACGTGGTTTACAACGTGTCCAGACCTGAAGGAGACCGAGTGGTTGATGTGAAAATCCGCTGCCAGCAGTGCGATGTACCAGACTATGATGAGCTGGACTTGGAGGCAACCTACAGTATTGCAGTGCCTTCTTTCCTGGTTGGAGGTAATCTCCAGCCACAACCTCCAAGTGAGCGCTGCTCCAAAGCTTTTTTGCAGGCGGTGACGCTTTCACAGCCATATCGGAGAACATTGAAAATGTCGTAACTGGACAAACGGACATGGACATTTTCAGGCTCTACTTGCAGTCCCGATCGCCAGCTTTTGCTGAAATTGAGGGCCGCATTACGGTGCTTGGGGACGAAGAAATCGAAACCAAGGGCTTTGATACTTGAACAACTAGTTAATATTCCCATTCAGTTATAGCCTAGGCAAACAAGCGGTGTGGAAAATAAACAATCATTTATTCAATTTTTTTCTGGACATTGCCAATGTGTGCAAATTTTGGCTGGGCATTTCCACCAGAAGCGTCAGCACCGTTGAAAGCCCCACAATGACCACAATCTCCTGCAAAGGAAACTGGAAAACCTACATTAGACCGGCAAAGTTCACTAGGCCCTCGCTTCCCACTAACCACTAGATGGCTGTGAAACTCCCCGGCATGCCTAGTTGACCCAACATTATAAAAAAACACTGGAAACTGGATCAGGTAGACGCCATAGGAAATCTTGGTGAATATTTGAAAGTATTTCCACGTTAACAGCGGGCCAAAGCAGCCTGAAATTGTCCAATCAAAGCAACACAGCGGCCACACTCAAATCCCCCTTACTTCCAAATCCACACTCTGTGGAGTAGATGATCCAGGCAATGGCAATTCCCCAGGTGTAAGGGTAAAACGTGCTGTACAGGGCGCTTTCCAAACTGTGGTATTGGTAGCCTTTAACGCACATGAAACTGGGCCCGAACCAGGTGATCAGGCCCACTGTGTACATCAACCCCCAAACCAAGTGCAGCTTTTTCTAAAAATCACTTTAGGTACATAAAAACACAAACAGTAAATGGCTGATTACCCTGGAGAACGTCTTGGGAGGACGTCGAAGCAACCAGGCCAATAACACGCCCAGAAAGTAGATCGAGGCTCGATGGGTCGGCAGAATATAGGAGAGATCGGCTGTGTTGAACATTCTAGATATTCTATAAAATGAACAGTGAAAGCAACTTTCCAGTTGCAGGGTGATTTACATGTTCGGTGGGCCACTACTGCCTTGGAAAGCCAATTGAGTGACCCGGTTGCCGAATTTATGACTCAGTTTTTTGTAATAATTATTTAAAACGTTGCGAGCTACAATAGTTTAAAAACTTACGGGATTCCGAAATGGACCACATGACTCAACTGATAACTAAATGTATAGTAAAACCGCAAAATGGAGGAAATGGCCGATAGGCCTCCAATCAGCCACAGGCCAAGACGCTGATTTCTCCATAGGGCATATATGAACACGGGGGAGACTAGAAAGAGCTGCATGTCGATTCCAACCTGATGCGTGTGGGTCAAGCACTGAAACACTAGCATTAATCTACGCTCCTGGCAGCAGGGAATGCTTCAGGAACAGTTTTCCCGGAGAAAAGGGCGGCAACATTGCGCGGAATAGAAAAATACTTAGTACCCACCATGCGCTCGAATCCAAAATAATTGTGTACAAACAGCAAGTTCCGCCACATGTATTGCTTGCATAATTCCGCATGATGGTCCACGACCATCGGCCAAAGAGGTCCCGAGCCCAAATCCGGCAGAATATACGTACAGAAAAGGATCACTGTTAATAAGCCTGGGACAATTCTGCAAATGCCCCCCAATTAAATTCACAGTCAATGGCCAGAGTGGCTCAGCCACCTGACGAGTCTGCTGTAGAGCTTGGCCTTGTAACGTATCACTCCAGACTTTTCCAGCTCCCCAAACAGCGACTTCGCATTCAGCAGTCCGCTCACTAATAGAAAGCAATCGGTGTAGATGATGGCGTTCCTGCCTATAACTGACCAACGCATTGCTTGACTCTGAGAAGCAACAAAATGTATAGTCCGTGTTTTCTTCACTAGTTGAAGGCTTTGAAAGTTACCTCAGCCATCCATGCTTTGTTGATGTAGGGATTATACAGCAAGGCCATGGTTTTGTGAGCCATAATCAAGGCCAAAGCTGAAAAGAACCGCACGCCATGCACCGACTTGTACTCGTTCCTGTTTGCGGGCCTTTCAGTTAATTGACGAAAGTTCTCCTGGAAGTCGAAGCACTTGAGGAACTGTAGAGCTTTTGCTGGAACAACAAAAGAACATTCCCAGCTCCTCCTTCAGGCTCCCATAAAAACCCACCATGCTTTTGCAGAAAAATCGCATGCTTCTTCCCCAATGCTGTGCCGATCAGAGCTGCTATTGCCAGAGAAACAAAGTACGCCCTAGCCAAGTAATCCCCAAATGTCCATGTCCTGGGGCTCAAGCCCCATGTCTGGCACATGCCAGGTTTCACTTTCGTCCTCACGCCAATTTTCACCTCCAAAGCATTCTCCAGGTCCTCAACTTTACAGCTACGTGGTATGCAAAAGCCCCATCGAACAAAGGAGAAACCTGGAACGCGATGACTTGGCTGCAAGATGAAGACCGCATGAAATTCCTGTAATGGTCAACTTGCCCACATACATCGTCGAAGGATTCCGTGATGCTGAAGTGCGAATGGATGAGGTCTTTGTATTGATGTAATGGTTTCTTCCATAGAGGCTCTAAATCTATTAGAGCTAGACAGTATTGGGCTCTGGGTACTTGAAGGCATTCTTCAAAGTCTCCAAATTGGTTGATGTTGCCGCTGAGGAGGCCTGATGGTGGTTTGGCTGAGGCATCAAATACTTAAAAAACATTGTCATTTGAAAAAGCTTTAATGCATTGGATGTAGAGCTGAGGATTATTAAGAAACTGAAAACTACAAAGCAGGTGTAGGTGGTTATGGTGATCACCTGAACAAATGTAGAAGAATACGAATTAGACGCAGAATATCTTATTAGAAAGGGAATACTGAACACCAGCTTTTCATACAACATTTGCTTAACTTTGAGGATTCTTTTACAGAGCAAAGTTCTGCTCTTGCTCTGCTCTGATTTTGTTAATTTGGGATTCTCTGAAGAAACCTCAGTAGAAATATTTCGGACTTCGAGATGGAATGCTCACGCTTGTACAAAATTTTGGAATTACATTTTTGAAATTGCCAGCGTTTCTTGGTCAACAAAACAACCTTTTATAGATTCAAGCCGTTGAAGAATACGGGTCTAGATTTGCTTTGCTCTGAAAAAAAAGGAAGAAAAATGTGTATGAATTTCCCCCATTTCTTGTTCAGTTTCTCGTTTTCTTCAAGATATCAAATTTTAGTGAGACAATGTTAAGCAAGTTATCGCTTAACCTCATCTTATATAATTTCGTAAAACTTCTTTGGAAAAAGGGCAATTCTCTATTGATTAATAAGCGCTATAAATTTCAGTTTTGCTCCGTCAAATTTTGAAGAAAACTGACTGGATTTGTTGAGTTTCTAGTGAAAACTTTCTGAATTTGTTAAAGCTCAAGTTTTTGTACAATGTTTGGCAAAATATTGCGCCTTATTATCTTGCAAACTTTCTACCATTTACTGGCAAAGTGTGCCTTTGAAGGTTACAGAACATTTTTGCTTTTTTTTTTCAGAAATGTCAAGATTTTGCCTAAATTGAGACAAAAAGATTTTGCGGATCAGAGCACTTTTCTATATAAAACATCATTTGATGCATATTTACAGCTTTTCCACAAAATGTCAAAATTCAAAATATATACTGGTCTTGAGAACCGGTCTTATTCTATGGCTCAGATTTCGAGAACCGTTTAAAATGGAAACTTTTTGTGTGAACCATCAGTTTAGGAATGCAAAAGTTTCTTTCAAGAACGTTATTTTCGGGCGAAACCAAGTATATGAGAGTAATAAGTTCTAAACCGGTAATGAAGCAAGAGACTAACACATCTCCAACTATGATCTTATTGAAGAAGTTTCTCACTTTGGCTAGAAGAAAATGATTTGCACGAAAACAACGCATCAGAAAACACGAATCGAAATCATCGAAATTCGCCACAAAGAAAAGGCAAGAAGTTAGACTCTAAAACACGAGGTAACTTACAGTGTTCTGAAGAAAATTAAAAATATCCAGAGAATCAAAGGCAAATTTGAAAATTGCGGTATTTTCGCAAATTTAAAATATCGAAAAATTTTAGAGGCTCAATTTGGATTCATCAAATTTTCGCAGAACTGACTGGATTTCTTGAGTGTCTTTTGGAAACTTGCCGAATTTTTAACTGAAAAGTTTTTCCTTACAGTTTTGCGTCTTTCTGCTAGAGTTTAAGCGAGATTTTAACGAAATAATGTGACTTTTTTCTGCTAACTTTTTCACGGCTACTGAACAATTTGAAGGTTTCAGAACATTTTAGCTGAAGATTTTGCCAAATTTGAGACAAAACAGTTTGTTATGAAAAACACGATTTTAGGAAAGTTTCTAGATTGCCCGCAAAATGCGAAAATTCTAAATGAAAGCAGAACTTTAAAACCTCCCCTAGTCTTCGTTGTTAAAGCAGGATTTTGAGAACCGCTTTTAGTCTGTGGCTGATATTTTGTGGACTGGTAGAGCTCTAAAGTTGTCATTGTCGTTGCATGATAGAGCCTTAAAATGCTGACCTTTTTGCACTAAACATAAATTTAGAAATGTTTCGAGTTCCAACTCAAATTGAAAAATTCAAAATTTTTGGAAAATTTTAAAACCGCCCTTAGTCTTTGGATCATATTTAGATAATCGGTGGAGCTGCGAAGATCTAGTTGTTAACGCTGAATAGAGCCTTAAAATGCTCGTTTATTTCTATGTAGCATAATTTTAGTAATGTTTAGAATGCTTTCGAAAAATGTAAAAAATCAAAATTGATGCGGATATTAAGAGCCACTCTTTAAAGAAAATCAAAGGCATTGAAACATCAGCGATTATTTACTCCTTACAAACATAAATTTAAAATGTCCAGAGAAGTTGGGGTAAATTTGAAAATCTTGCCTGGAAACGCAATCAATTGGAGCGAAGGACTTATTTTTGCGGCAATTCGGTTAAAAAATATATATTTGTTTCATCATTTGGGCGCTCTGATTTCAACATTCGACTTTGTTAAATAAAGCTGTTACCATAAAACCTGATTTTCCTATCAATCTTCTGCAGAACTTTTTTTATAATTGCTATCTCCATTCACTGAACTTACTGGAGAAGAATTGGTATATATGCAGAGAAGCTAAGGCAAATTTCAAAAGCGCAGTTTTTTTCTCAAATTTGGAAACTTCGAAAAACTTCAGGGTTTCAGTTTAACTTCATAAAAATTTCGCAAAACCGACTGGATTTCTTGAGTTTCGATTGGAAACTTGCCGAATTTTTTAACTGTACAGTTTTTCCTTGCAGTTTTGTGTTTTAGAGTTGAAGCGGGATTTTAACGAAATAATGTGACTTTTTTCTGCTAACTTTTTAACGGCTGCTGAACAATTTGAAGGTATCAGAACATTCTAGCTTATTCGTCATTAATTTGATGATTTTGCCAAATTTGAGGCAAAACAGTTTTTTATGAAAAACATGATTTTAGCAAAGTCCCTAGTTTTCCCGCAAAATGCGAAAATGCTAAATTAATGCAAAACTTCAAAACCTCCTCTAGACTTCGGATCGTATTCAGAGAACCAGTTTAGATGCAAAGCTCTAGTTGACATTGCTAGATAGAGTCTTAAACGGTGCATTTTTTCATGTAAAACATCATTTGAGGAAAGTCTCTTGTTTTGACGCAAAATTGGAAAATTTCATGTTAAAGCATGTTTTTGAGAACCGCATTTAGCCTGTGGCTGATATTTTGCGAACTAGTAGAGCTCTAAAGTTGTCATTGTCGTGGCAGGATAGAGCCTTAAAATGCTCACTTTTTGCACTAAACATAAATTTAGAAATGTTTCGAGTTCCAAAATGCAAAATTTCAAAATTTTTGGAAAATTTTAAAACCGCCCTTAGTCTTTGGATCATATTTAGATAATCGGTGGAGCTGCGAAGATCTAGTTGTCATCGCGGGATAGAGCTTTAAAATGCTCGTTTTTCTATATATTTTTTCTATATAGCATCATTTTAGATACGTTTACATTTCTTTCGGAAAATGCAAAAATCCAAAATTGTTGCGGGTCTTAAGAGCCGCTCTTTAAAGAAAATCAAAGACACTGAAACACGAGCGATTAGTTACTCCTTACAGAAAGAAATTTAAAATTTCCAGAGAAGTTGGAGTAAATTTGAAAATATTGCCTGAAGATATGATGCTTGGAGCAAAGGACTTCTCATTACGGCTATTTGATGTTAAAAAATATATATTTTTCCGTCATTTAGGCGCCTTTTAAAGAACAGCCCTGATTTCAACATTCGACTTCGTTCAATAAAGTTGTTACCATAAAACCAGATTTTCCTATCGAACTTCTGCAGAAACATTTTGCCAATTGCTATCTCCATTCACTGCACTTATTGAAGAAGATTTGGTAAGTTTGCTAGAAGAACTTTTGAACTTTTGCTAGAAGAAAAAGATTTGCACGAAAGCAACGCAACAGAAAAAACGATGCGGAATAATCGAGTTTCGCCACAAAGGAAAGGCAAGAATGTTAGACACTAAACCACTAGGTTTTAGATACAGTGTTCTGAAGAAAATTAAAAATATCCGGAGACGCTGAGGCAAATTTGAAAATTGCAGTTTTTTCGCAAATTTCAGGGTTTCAGTTTGGCTCCATCAATCTTTCGCAAAACCGACTGGATTTCTTGAGTTTTGGTTGGAAACTTGCCGAATTTTTTAACTATAAAGTTGTTCCTTACAGTTTTGTGTCTTTCTGATAGAGTAGAAGCGGGATTTTAACGAAATAATGTGACTTTTTCTGCTAACTTTTTAACGGCTACTGAACAATTTGAAGGTTTCAGAACATTTTAGCTTATTTGTCATGAATTTGAAGATTTTGCCAAATTTGAGACAAAAGAGTTTGTTATAAAAAAACATGCCTTTAGAAAAGTAACTAGTTTGCCCGCAAAATGCGAAAATTCTACATTAATGCAGAACTTTAAAACCTCCCCTACTCTTCAGCTGATATATAGAGAACCAGTTTAGATGCAAACCTCTAGTTGACATAACTAGATAGAGCGTTAAACTGTGAATGTTTTCATGTAAAACATTATTTGACGATTTTCTCTAGTTTTGACGCAAAATACGAAAATTTCCAGTTAAAGCAGGTTTTTGAGAACCGCTTTTAATCTGTGGCTGATATTTTGCGAACTGGTAGAGCTCTAAAGTTGTCATTGTCGTTGCAGGATAGATCCTTAAAATGCTCACTTTTTCGCACTAAACATAAATTTAGAAGTGTTTTGAGTCCCCACGCAAAATGCTAAATTTCAAAATTTTTGCGAAATTTTAAAACCGCCCTTAGACTTTGGATCATATTAAGATAATCGGTGGAGCTGCGAAGATCTAGTTGTTATACCGGCGTAGAGCTTTAAAATGCTCGTTTTTTCTATATAACATCATTTTAGATACGTTTATAATTCTTTCGGAAAATGCAAAAATCCAAAATTGTAGCGGATCTTAAAAGCCGCTCTTTAACGAAAATCAAAGACACTGAAACACGAGCGCTTAGTCACTGCTAACAGAAAGAAATTTAAAATGTCCAGAGAAGTTGGGGTTAAATTGAAAATCTTGCCTGAAAACAATTGGAGCAAAGGATTTCTTCTTGCGGCCATTCGTTTGAAAAATGTATATATTTTTCATCATTTGGGCCCTTTTCAAAGGCCAGCTCTCATTCCAACATTCGACTTCGTTAAATAAAGCTGTTACCATAAAACCTGATTTTCGTATCGATTAATCTGCAGAAAATTTGTGCCAATTGCTATCTCTACTCGCTGGTCTCCACCTTGTCCTTTTGCGAATAACTTTTTATAAGCTTGCACTTTCTAGAAGAAGCCTTATTTCCCAATAAGGAACAAACAGCACATTCAAAATGAAAGTTCTGGAATATCCGAAAAGGTAACGTAGAGTCGATTGAATAATCCTTAAATTCGGTATGAAGAGAACTTGAAAAAGTTGAAATTGATTTGAGCGAAAATAAGACGCAACATTGGCGGAAATGTTTTGTAAGCAAAACCCCAACTTTCACTTAATAAATGTTATTTTCTTTAGTTTTCCCGCAAAACCTACTCACACTTTAAAGAATCCAGCTCATTTCGAAACGCCCCATCCCAGAACCTTTGGTAGTCTCTTTGGCAGGCACTGGAAATACTGCTAACATTCCAAAACAGATCCACCGGAAACTGTTTCCATATTTTCAACAGATGCAACTCCTCCACATTTCTTTGACTCGCATTTTCCACCCTGTTTGCATCGATTGTGCAAAATTCCTTTGCGGAAACTGTAACGCGAAATCGTAGGTACAACATTGACCTTATAATTCGGTTCGGTACCATTCGCTTGCGACACTCCCTTCACTTACCCATGCCAGTGCTGTTTGCACCATAATTCGACAATTTCAAACAATCACTGAGACCGATTAGGAAAAATACAACACCGAAATAATACATTTTTCAATTTTTCACATTTCTAATGGTCTTGCGACCGCCCGAGTTCTACTACCAATCAATCGCAAATTGCTATAAAAGCGGTACCACTGACATTGCAAAGAATTGGCCAATATGTAGATTGTACATGCAACAAGGTGGCTTATTTATTTATTTTTACTTATTAATGTGTACAGGGGTGGCACGTTAATTTTGAGCGCAAAGAAATATGGGAGAACCAACGGAAATTAAGGGTCGAAAGCCGAAAAGCACGCAAGAACATTTTAGTGGGAGATACAGGAGGCAGGGAAAAAGGTTTCAATGAGTAAACATCCTGAGCGCCGAAGACGCAGATAATAGACATGAGTGCTTACTTAATAAAAAAAACACCCTGTATATTTACTATAAGGATAGACTGTTGTTCTTTGCGAACACCATAAAGTGAAACGTGAGTAAAATGTTCAAATGGTGCAGGGTTTACATCAGATTTATGAAAACTATTCAAAACTAGTATGAATTTATAAATGCAGAAATACTTAGCTGCTTGGCATGCATAATTCAGATTCCGTTCTCGGAAAAAATCGAAACAAAGAGGTTTAAATAAGGATGAACCGAGAGAAAGCAATGTTGCTTAATGTTCCCTTGAATTAAACATTGAAATATGCAAAAATTTGGCAAAATACCAAACAGGTTTCTTTGCAAACAGGGTCTTTAGAAGCACGCCAGAAAGATCAAGCAGGTATACGGGGTGTTCAATTTGAAAACGGTAAAATAACGAGACACTCAGGAGAGTAAGTAGACATGTCTTCAGCCACTGACCTCAATTTGAAGAACTATTCTGATTAAAAATTGAATCCCCCTGTATATCAGCTGCTACCTATATGTAATAGGCATTAATTAAGCTTGACGGTCTAATAAAAAAGGTCATTTTGTGACAAATATGATGAATGAATATTCAACAATTTTTCAGGCCAGAATGTGAATACTCCGAAATATTCTTATGCAACTAATTGAGCCATTTTTCGTTGCAAGATGAACAACATTGACACAGTTCAAAGGTACACAAGGCAGCGCGAGTCGCGCGATTACAAAATTTGCATTAACAATTCTCACCAAAGGCAACAAAAATTTACTGGATGTTGCGCGATATTCTAAGGAAAATATGCATTTCATTTTTGTTTGAGAAGTTCTTAATATGCGTATGTAGTGCGAAGTGACTCTGTAAACATACGCGAGTAGAATAAAAGTGGAAGGCAAAAGAGTGGACAAATGGCCTCAGCAAAGCAGAGGTTTTTAACACAAAAATACACAATCTATAGGCCCAAAAATTATAAATATTATAAAAGAGGGCACAAAAATAGCTTGAAATATCAACACCATATGGCTCGGCAAAGAGAGCGTTTTCTCATCTATAGTTTAGTCTGTACACCCAGTATTTACAAAACGCAAATAAACCAAATTACTAACAAAACGCGCAAAAATTCAAATCTTTCTGAATTCTATATTGTTTCAGTCTAGTAAATGGTCTCAAAATAGAACTTCATACCCAACTGCGATCTCGCTTTCAAAAATTCGCATCTTTCGTATCGAAGCAAGTAGCTACTGGAAACATTTTTTCCGTGTTCAAACGATACCCAATTCTAAAAACGGAGACAGTTTCATTAAAATCCCTTGAAATCAGATTTTTTCTCGCCGTGTAAACATTGGTTATAAAATAGAAAGATCTTACACAACTGCGCTCTCGCTTCTAAAAATTATTAGCTTCCAAACTGAAGCAAGTAGCAATTAACAATTTTCACAATCATCAGAAAACCTTTGCCTCCAAAAATTCTGGAAGCCTCCTAAAAATCGCATTCAATGCCATATTTATCCGGCCTAATTAACATTGACCTCAAAATAGAAGGTCTTACCCAACTGAGCTCTCGCTTTCAGCATTCAAAAATTCGCATCTTCCATGCCGAGGCAAGTAGCCACTGAAAATTCTCCCTGATTAACCAATACTTGATTCTAAACATTCAGGAAGTTTCATTACAATCGCCTGTAATCCGATTTTTTTCTTCCCACGTAAACATTGGGTATAGAATAGATCTTAGTCAACTGCACTATCGCTTCCTGAAAGTTTCATAAAAATTTTATGAAATCCTGTTTTTTCCGACTTATTAAACCCTGGCCTTAAAATGAAAGCTCCTACACAACTGTGCTCTCGATTTTAAAAATTCGCATCTTCCAAACCGACGCAAGTAGCCAATGGAAGTTTTCTCCATGACTAAACAATACTTGATTCTAAACATTCGGGAAGTTCCATTAAAATCTCCTAAAATCCGATTTTTTTCTTCCCACGTAAACATTGGTTATAGATTAGATCTTATTCAAATACACTATCGCTTAAAAAAATTTGCATCATCTAAACTACGCTACGAGCCACAGAAAATTTTCGGAGTCTAGAACATGCTTGATGCTACTAACCCTGAAAGTTTTATAAAAGTCTTCGGAAATCCTGTTTTTTTTTCAACTTAGTATACATTGCCCTTAAAATAGACTTAAACTGTGCTCTCGCTTTTAAAAATTCACAGCTTCCAAACCAAATCAAATAGCAACCAGCAATTTTCACTATCAACAGAAAGCCCTTACCGGGAAAAACTGTAGAAGTTTCGTTAACATCGCGTTAAATGCTACTTTTTTTCGGCCTAATATACTTTGATCTTACAATAGAAGCTCTTACACAAGGGCGCTCGCGCTTTCAAAAATTCGCATCTTCCAAACCGAAGCAAGTAGTAAGTGGTAATTTTGACAATCTTCAGAACCCTCTCGCCTCTAAAAATTCTGGAAGTTTCTTTTTAATCGCCTTAAATTCTATATTTTTCCGGCCTAATGAACATTGACCTCCAAATAGAAGATATTATCCAACTGAGCTCTCGATTTCGAAAATTCGCATATTTCATGCTGAACCAAGTAGCCACTGGAATTTTTCACAATCTTCAGGCCACGCTTTCCTCTAAAAATGATGAAAGTTTTCTTAAAATTGCCCTGAATTCCAGATTCTTCCGGCTTAATAAACATGGATCTTAAAATAGAATCTCTTATACATTTGTGCTCTTGCTTTCAAAGATCCGCATCTTCCAAATGAAGGCAAGTAGCAAATTAATGAAGTAAAAGCTAAAATTGCCTCAAAACTTTAGACACACTTTAATTCAAAAACCCCCGCTCAACTTTGTAAATAAATGTTTGAAAGTTTACAGTTAAAAAACGTCATTATTCCGCTGAAATTGCGTTTCAAGTAGCGAAAAAGAAACAAAACTGTAAATAAACAGTTCGTCTCCAAAAAATTGGCTAATTTTGGGCTTAAAAGTGAAAAAATCCTGCAGTATTTCCACATTTTGGTAAAAGGAAACTGACACCCTCAAACTCAACCGCCATTAAACAAAATACTGTTTTTATACAAATAACATGAAATTTAACAGGATTGTAATAACACAAATAAATAAAACATATATTTTTAAGTAACTTGCTACTTAATTTCTGCGCGATAAAGTACGTTATCTCCAAAAATATAAAGAAATATATTTGAAATACCTAAAATTTCCTCACTACATTTCCATTTCAATTTTAAAAGTTTATATGTTTTTCGGCCCGAAAAACCTGCGGAAAAACAGCACACTAGTTGACCTCGCCCAAAGTGCCCCGCCTAATCGGCCTTACTAATCCGACAACATCGCTTATTGTTGTCGAGAACATGTTAGGTTAATGTGTGGTTAATTTGCATTTTTCGAAGCCAAATATTTCCATGTTAAAAGGCAAAATGCAGCTCCCCAAGGTGGAAATTAACAAGTTCGACGACAAAAAAGTGCAACAATTACTACTGGAAGAGAACAGATTTGTGATGAACTTATTCGCAATATCAGCGCTTCCTGAACGACGAGGTAAATGCCCCTAAGACAAAAAACCAGAATTTTGGTCACATGTTTTTCCATTTATTCCCTTTAGATCTGGATGCAGAAGCAGAGAATGATGAAAATCCTGCGGAAATCCCGAGTTTATCCGTAAAGAAGACCCGAGCACAGTCACTGCAAGAGCTGGAGTCTCGATTGAAAGCAATCGTCAGCAAGAAGAAGCTAAGTTATAAAGACAAATTGGCGAAAAAGGGGCTGAAGAAACGGATGAAAAAGAAGAACAGACAAGATGTGCGAAATGCCCAGTCAAAGCTGGAACGGAATGCGAAATTAGCATTGAAGCAAGAGAACGCCGAGAATGCAGAAGTGAAGGAGACAAAGCCAGTGTTCAATACCGATAATAATATCGTGTTTTCGAAGATCGACTTTGCGGATATTGGCAAGAAAAAGGTGAAAAAGCAGGAAAAAGATCCTAAGAAGCTATTAGAAAAAATGGCAGAGGAGAAAACTAAGCTGGTGGAAATGGAAAAGACGGGCGATATTAGCAAAGTGGTGCAAATCAAGGAAAAAGCTGCCTGGAAAAATGCCTTAGCCAAGGCAGAGGGACAGAAAGTCAAAGATGACCCCATTCTGCTCAAAAAGTCGGTGAAAAAGAAGGAGCAAAAAGTGAGAGCAAGCAAAAAGAAATGGGACGCTCGAATACATAACGTTGAAAAGGCAAAGAACGAAAGGCAGTCGAAACGAACTGAGAACATTGAGAAGAAAAAGAAGCAGAAGAAAGTTAAAAAGCTGAAGGCCGCCAGTAAACGAGGCAAAGTTATTCCGGGATTTTAAAAATTCAAGAACAATGTATAATACTAGCTGTAAGTACATTTTAGCTTAATTTCTGTGATTTATTTGACTTTTCTTTGAATCCGTTCCTTTTAATACAATTTTGCCAGCACATTCACTTCTATAAATGGTCCACTTAAACTACTGAAAAGGATTCATCTAAAGAAAAACTGTCCGAAAACGGAAATTAAATAATCGATAAGGCTTTTATAATATATATATTTATATGCAAATACAATTCGAATTATTGCTAAAAAGGCAGTTGATTATCATTCTAAGGAAGCTCCTAATAAGAGAAAATATGCAATTCAATAATAAGGCATTCCACTTTAGTGCTTATACTTACTTAATTGTTAGATTTAACATTAAGAGATTCGCTATAAAGTCTAGTTGCTTGACTACAACCTAATAATATTAATTATTTGAAAACTACATGGACTCCGTCAGGAAAATCGACTAAAACTACTACTTAACAACTAATTTTATCATATTGCCAAACTGGAAGATTTTAACAGTGCTTCGTAAATCTACAGTTAAAACTGTTCGTCTTAAAATTGAGTATTGACGCCTACAAAGAGATCGCAATATTAAATATTCCTTATAATTTATAAACCATCAGGGTTTTGTGCAAAACACAACTTGTATTTAAAATAGGAAATGGTCCATCCAATTTAAATTTTGTGCAAAAGCCATTCGTTTAATTGAACCAGTTGGGAAAAAGTGCATGGAGATTCGAGCCTCGACAATGGCGATTACTTAAGTACATACAAGTATGTTTTAAGTACAATCGTCCCTTTTTACGTATTGTTCTTAATGTCTATAAGTATTGCTATGAAAGATAATTCAAGAAATGTTATACGCTTAAAACAACCGAAGACAGACGTAGTAAAACACTTAGATAACGACATAAATTGTGGAGTGTTGTGAAAAGTAACACTTCCACGTATAATTAATTATAACTTTAGTTTGTACTCAAAGGAAGTTTTTTGGGAGTATTTTCAGATCAGATCCTGCTTAATTTGGTCGTAGTATAACTGGCCTTAAAAGCTATAAAATAGTAACGAAAATGCAATATTCCTTTGGAGAACTATTGTTTTCAGGTCTCATTCCAAGGCAGTTTGCAGATGGTTTCAACACGTGAATCTCTCAAATTGTGATAGAGTGTCGAAACATCTTCAATAACACTCAGAATTTCCCCACATAAAAATAAATGCATCAAAGTAAATGACTAGTACAATATCAACAATTAGTATCACAAAATGTATAGTTTTGTCGCAATGAACCACTACTAGAAATCATGGATTCATTCAACCTTATGGGTGTTTCCAGCAGTAGAAATAAACTTGCCTACCATCAGCTCCTCAGTCGGAAAATCCGAAATAACCGACACATGAAAGGCCATATTGGCCGCAGCAATAACATATTCGCACAGGGCAAACAGGCTAAATGCTGAAACAACATCGTTACTAATCAGCCTGGAGTTTTGAGGCAACAACGTACCCATTCTAAGGCAAAAGAACCGATGCTGAATGAAGAAAATCAGCAACCCAGCTGTGGAAATCAGAGACAAGACTAACAGGTTTTGCTTGTACTTTAGACCTGCTTTAATTGACTCTAGATCCTTTCTGGAATCAGCTGCCAGTTTAGTGCCCCGAATGCAGGCCACCATGTGCGACAAACTGCTCACCATAAATGTTATGAAGAGCTTTTCATGAATCGCTACAGAATACCACCAAGCGTTAAGTTGAGAGCTAAGTTCAAGCGCTTTTACTCACGATAGTTGTCTCTATTTGAAATATATGATACTCCACACAATGCCCCTGCCTCAATTAAGTTGAGCAGATATGCAGTATTTAACCAAAGTTGTGCCCTGGATTTCACCTATGAAAAGGCCGGTTATACCGTATTTTCACCCTGAAAATTGCTACTTACTTCAAGATCTGCTAAAGGGTTGATCATGCTAAGTTGATATGCATTGTACACAGCAGATATAATAACTCTTGGTCCAATGTGGAGTGCTGCACTAATGCGCCAGATATATCGCTGCGGGCTTATGCCGGTCACTGCACTTATCGATGGCACAATGTTGAAAACCTTAGAGAAAGCCATTTAAGCAATTTTTCCACAACTTATGAATGCCCTTCACTCACTTTGCAATGTGTTTCGTGCACATCGTCAAATTGGAAGATATAAGCGGATAGAAGACATACCAAAAGGGCCCCAAGAGGGATGAAGGCCGTGCAGAGGCAAACGTATTTGAAATTGATTCTATAATGTATAACAAGCTCCTCATTGGGAGTTTTCAAGTGTCCTCGTTGCTGGCTGATACTGTTCAGGGTACAAAGTGACTTCTCCATAACTGTGAATGGGGCAACTTAGCGCGTCTAAAATAAACCGTATTGGCCTAGTAGAGTATCATTTGGCTGTAAATAAATTGTAGATAATACTATTACATAAAAGCATGTTTTAACGAAAATAAACAAAGATGCTGACAGCAAATTGACACATAACCAACAAACTGGTTTGGCAGAATTGGAAGGCTTCTTTTTTTACCCAGATATGTTCTTTGTGCTTTGCACTGAGATTGAGAGGTTTCTGGAGCACAGAATATTGCTTTCCAGAACAACTAGAATTATTCAATTTAATTGGGGAGAAACCTTGTGGAAAAGTGTTTAGTATTTAAAAAAGAGCCAATTTTAAATTGTGCACATCGATGAAAATAATTTTTTTTCTCTGTCGCGGCTTTGACAATTTGTCAAATTTATGTTAGGTTAACCGTTTCCAGTTTTTTTAATTGTTAATAAATTCCATTATCATCAGAATGTTGCTAAAATAACCCACTGTCTACCCGCTAGTGGAACTTACCGGTTTAACAAATTACTAGTGTGGCGTTTTGGTTTCAAGCGCTTGATAGTGTGGAAAATGGGGCTCAGCCGCCAAGCGCAGCCCTTTGAGGGAAATTTCAGTGAACACTCGGTATCTGAAAGCCGCGGCCGACTAGTGTTTAAACAGCAAGTGATGAGTGTGAAACTGCAAAGTCCAGTGAGATGCAACAGTGTTTTGGGGCCAAAGTCAGTGAAATCCTAGATAAACAGGTGGTTTTGAAAAGGCGCGCCGCGCATTGGAAACAACGTCCCACACGCAAACAACGTGGAACATGCGGTGGGACATTCTTGAAGTCAACTGAAGGTGAAATCGTGAACGTGATAACCCTTCTAGTAGCTTGTTATCGAAAACAGGCAATCTTCTCGATAGTCACTGCCTAATTACTAGACTAACATATATCTTGATAACCCGGAATGTCAGAGCCTCAGTGCAAAAGAAGCAAGATGGCTAGCACGTTGGACCAACTAAAAGCGCTCACCACCGTGGTGGCTGATACTGGGGACTTTGAAGGTAAATATAGGTGTTCATAGTTGTTTTTCTGGACATTCAGATAGTTTTCCCGCATGGCCTTTGGACGTTTATTGTACTCACAAACATTCGTGAATGACTTCGCATATCGTTAATTATTTAATGAGCAACAGCATGATACAGCAAGTATATGTATCTAGGCGAGGCCCGAATGGTTTAAAATAGACACCAATTGCCTTAGGGCATGGGAATCATTGTAGTGAATTTTTCCGGCTTTTTCAGCCATGAAGGCTTACAAGCCCACAGATGCCACCACCAATCCTTCCCTCATCTTGCAGGCCGCCAATATTCCCCAATACAAGCCCCTGATTGAGAAGGCCGTAAAGTATGGCGAAAAACTGGGAACCACCATTGAGGAGAAGCTGGAAAACACCATCGACACCTTGTGTGTTCTGTTTGGAATCGAAATTCTGAAAATTGTGCCTGGACGAGTGTCCACAGAGGTCGATGCAAGGTGAGGCCGCTAAAAACTTCCATATTTCGTGTAATTTCAATATTCAAGTTTTATAATATCTTTTCGTACTTGGATGAATCAGTGAGACACTTAACCTTTCAGATAACGGGGATTTTACGCAAATTGATCGAGTGCTACTGAAGTAGTCTGCAGAGATCACACCTTTTTGTTTTAGCACCTTTTCCACTAATAAAGCTTCGTTTTTTTTTTAATTAGATTATCCTTCGATACAGAAGCCAGCGTGCGCAAAGCGCGCAAAATTATCCAATTGTATGCGGACAATGGCATCAACAAGGAGAGAATTCTGATCAAATTGGCCTCAACTTGGGAGGGAATCCAGGCTGCAAAGTAGGCGCTTTTGAGAACCAAAGCTTAAGAATTTCAGCCTTCAATAACGCCTTGGTTTCCAGGATTTTGGAGTCGGAATATGGAATTCACTGCAACTTGACTCTGCTGTTCAACTTTGCCCAGGCCGTAGCTTGCGCTGAAGCTGGAGTTACTCTGATTTCGCCCTTTGTTGGACGTATCCTGGATTGGTGAGTTCCATATCAATGTGTACAAAAAAATGCCTTTAACAACTTTTAAAAACTTAACAACAAAATCAAAGAATCGGTCCTCTTGTATTGGAGTGTGTAATTGTTGGTTGTTTTCAAGCCCTCAAAGGTACATTTGGCTTAGCGCTTTAGACTATTAAGTCATCATCAGGGCCATAATCAATCAATGCACAATCGATATCCCTTTGAGCATCCTCAAACTCATAAATTAAAAGAAAATAACAGCACCAATAGACTAAAATGGTTTAAATTTGTCTAAAATAGTCCGTCGTTCACACATCGATCCAACCGCAGAAGTTCCCGACACCTCAACTTGATCAATTGTGCATTGATTGCCGAAGTACCTGATGATGACTTAATGGTCGAACGCGTTTTGAATGTACCAATGTACCTTTGAAGGCTTGAAAAAGACCAAAAATTACACACTTCAATATAAAAGAACCAATTCTTTGATTCTATCCAGTGTGTAACACCCAGTCCTATTATTTTAACAACAAAACCCCATCTAGGTACGTTGCAAATACCGACAAAAAGAGCTTCACGGGAGAAGAAGATCCAGGCGTGGTTTCAGTCGCGAAAATCTACAACTACTACAAGAAATTCAACTACAAAACCGTTGTGATGGGAGCATCGTTCAGAAATACCGGTAAGAGAGAGTTTAGACGCTTTCATACGGCACTGGAATCAGTAGTAATCATACAGTAGCACTGCTTTTTTTTTATGCAAACCATTTTTTTTCTCTAGGAGAAATCAAAGCTCTGGCCGGTTGCGACTTGTTGACCATCAGCCCGAAGCTCCTTGGTGAATTGGAAGCCAGCACAGAAGCGCTGCCACGTAAGCTGAGTCCAGAATCCGCAAAAAATGCCCAATTGGAGCGCCTCGAGCTCTCCGAAGCCAAATTCAGATGGCTCTTGAATGAAGATAAAATGGCAACGGACAAGCTCTCGGACGGGATTAGGAACTTCGCAGCCGATTCCATTAAGCTCGAAGGTATTATCAAGAGCAAGTTAACTGGTAAGGCATAGAAAAAATTAAACAACTGGTTGTTAATAAATGCGAGCAATTAATAAACAGCTTTAATTATGCACCATTTTACTTGCTGGTAGAGTTGCGCCCGTCACATCGCGTTGTTTGATGTTAAAACTGTAGGTGTTACAGACAAAAGCCGGTTGAAGCCCCCATGTAACACGCACACTTTGCTGATGTTGCACTGAAGAAGGAACGTGGGGAACTGAAATCGGTTTTTGTTTAAGTATTGAAAACCCTGCAAATTATTTAAAACTGTGTTTTTGAATCACGTGAGCATTTTCAGCAAGAAATGATTCTTCTTAAGGAAAAGGACATCAACCTTAAACACCCGGAGGTTTTTCCATTAAGTCTTACCGTTTCAAGATCCGTATCCGCATCCCCAATCACTACCACCACTTTGTGGCCCTTTGATTTTAAAGCAGCGCTATGCAGCCCGATGTTGTCGATTATGTTGTCGCTAAAAGACACGCTAGAAAATGGAATGTTGATGCTGCCCATCACTGAGCATCTCGAATACCTATAAAAGCAATAAAACAAACATTAACACACCCGAGAAAATACATCAAAGAGTTCGGTAGTTCCAAACTGCGTGCGTACATTGTGGGATTTCTAATGTCGATTAAGAGCACATCATTAGGCCGATTCCTGACGAAATTCACCACATCATTGGCACTGATTCGTGGACATCGCTCTTTCTTCAGCTCCTCCAGCTTCAAGCCCACGATGTCCTTTTGAGCACAAATCATTAACCAGCCGCTCGAAGCCATTGAAACTTTTACTCACTAGCTCGTCCTTTTTATGGAACTTTCCATTTTCGTGTTCCCTGCTCGTAACGCTTCTGGGCGTGTTTTGATAAGTGCTGGTGGAAAGGAGCACGCATTTTTCGATATCAACTTCCGGAAGATCGGAGAACAGCAGGATGCATTCATTAAAGCCAGAAGTCAGCAATCGGTCTCTAAGTTGGGTCAGCACTGACAATCCGATGTGAATGGGGAAAGAAGAGTCGCACAACAGCAATCGGTCCCATAAATGCAGAATCTTGTACAAAGGAAACACATCTGCAAAACAACTCAATTAGCACATAGCATAAGTTCTACATCGTTGAGGCGGATTCAGTTTGCAAAACCCTTTTCTTGGGTATTTTAAAGAGACGGCAGTTCCTCACTGCTTCTATTTAGCGATTGAGAAAAAGCGCTTTGATTTATCAGTAAAGAACGAATTTTAGACTACACACGTAGAAATGTTTTTAGTATTTGCGCTAAATGCAAAAATCTGTGATTACTGCGGGTTTTGAAAAACGCTTTTAGTCTTTGGCTCATATTTAGAGAGCGGGTTGAGCTATAAGGCTCTAGTTATCACAGAGGGATAGAGCCTGAAAATGCGCACTTTTTCGCGCAAAGTGAAAAAATGAATGCCCTTAGTCCCAAGGCTCGTATTTAGAGAACGGAATAGGAATTTTTCTCTTACAGCAGTACAGTTGAGCCTACGTGTGTCGTAGTAATTACATTCACCCTCTAGATGGTATAAGCTCTTGTTTATAGAACTGTAGCTCTTGAATACCTTTTGATAAAGAATTCGTTCTTTATGGTGAAATAAAAGCACTATTTACGAATCTGTAATACAACACGAAAGAAAAATCTGTCGGTTTAAAAGAGAAAATGCCCGCAACAAATAGAACTAGATTTTCGAACTGAAAACTTACGCGAAAACAGTGTGAGAAACCAAGGAATGGCAAACAGTTGTGGATAAAAATTGATCTCATGTAGATGGTTGGCCAAATCCGGGTCATGGAAGGCGATCAGCTGGGAGAACTTGCACAAATATTCCTCAATAACAACCGAATTGTCCTTGAGGAAGAAGTTGTGCAGAAACTTCGGGACAAAGGCCGATAGGCAGGCAAAAGCCTTACCTGGAAAGTCGCACAAAGTTCTCAACTACTGAACTAAAAAACCGATTAGAACCCGCACCTTCATCGTTGAAGTTCAAATAAAGAAATGGCGCCGTAAGCGAATCGAGGCCTTGCCAGTAAACATACTGTGAGTTCTGATAAACCCAGGCCTTCAAAATGCGCTTCAGCTTCTTGTGGCCGTCGGCGGAAGAAAGCAGTTCGTTGTATTGGTGGCATCTTGGAATGTCCACCTCAATCTGATCAACTCGATTACTGAAGATAATCAGAGAAACTGATTGGATCTCACCTGGCGATCGGTAGTAGTATGCGTGACCTTATCAATTCTAGTATAAGTTGTTTCATAGTCTGCCTGAATGTTTAACAGCGCTGCCCATATCTCGCCCCTCAACAGCGGCGGAATATCTTTAGCGGATTGTTCCACAATGAAATCCTTTGTGAACGGATATCCCTAAAACATCAGCAACTGGCCGCGTTGTGCAAAGTTGCTTCAAATTGTAAAAACCCACGTGCAAAAGTCGCCGCAACAAAATCACCCGATGCAACTGATACTCCGGATCCTTTTCCTTGATTACCAGCGGCAAAGCGGTGGCATCATAAGGAGGAGGATCCGCATCAGCAATAATCTCCGATTTGCTGTGAATTAATGGATAAAACACTGGAAAGGGAATGTGTGCAAAGCGCTGATAGAGCGCGTCTAGAGGCATTTGCGCGATTCTCGGGTCGTAGAGCGTTGCGGGGTTGCGGTCCTGCCCAAGAACGACTCCTTCGATTAACACCAAGCTGGCAAAACGAACAAGCATTCAAAATCCACCGGGAATTCAATGCGGCAAAGCCCTACCTGGGTAGCGATAGAATGGGGGGGCTGGATCTGATCAGGCCTTGTTTTTTCAGCTCAAGCAACACGTCACCGCCTGCCAATTGCCACCAATGATACAGCTCGTGAATGGTGAAGATCTCAAAGGGTGGGCAAATTTTTCGGAAACCTTCGCCCTCTTTTGCCTTAAATTGCTGGAAGCAGGGCTTTTTCAACAGTAAATCGCAGGTGGGCCGGTGGCTTGGCAGGACATTCAAACATTCCTCAATTATCTCCTTTAGATCTTCTGGCATTTCCTTTAAAATTTATAAAAACGTAACTTCTAAGCCCAGAACATCAGATTTTCGAAGTCTTACGCACCAAATACTGTTCATAACTGTTGTGTTCTCTGGCGATTTTCTCAAGAATCGACCCATTCACCTGCAGCATGCTTAAAATTTTCCTGATTTTCTGGCCGAGTTTTAAGGAACTCCACAGCACTTTGTTGAGGGCCAGTTCGGCCAAACAGACTCCAAGCGACCAGATGTCGCATTTTGGGTCCGAGCTTAGCCGATTTATGCCGTTTAGAAACACCTCAGGGGCTGTATACAGCACTTGGCTGGAACAATTAAAAAAATTCAATCAAAATGGAAATTGAAAAAGCAGAACTGCTCCCAGGGAAGGAAGGATTAGACACCGCGTAGTTCTTGTGGTATAATTTTCAGCAGGATATTTTTTTTCGCTTCGGAGAAAACATTGAGCAAATTTACACTCAACAAATTTTTTTCCTTGGATTTAAGACATTAAAAATACTTTGCAAATTTCTGAAAAATACCGCAAAAAAAACCAGTTTCAAAAGTGTGAAAACAAAAAGTCTTTCCTGACCCCGACGTGATTTGAACACGCAACCTTCTGATCTGGAGTCAGACGCGCTACCGTTGCGCCACGGAGTCTACATCCGGCTTTTCAGCATAAGAGATTTCAACTAAATTAACAACTTACAACACAGGAAACGAGACCAAAGATCCGAACTTAGACATATGAAACAGGCCATAGTTAAACAACTTAACATCGCCACTACTTTGCAGAAGAATATTATCATTGCTTAAGGTGCGATGAACGATTTTCCTCCCATGCAGCACTTTCAACCCCTCTAGGATTTGATATGCAATTTGGACAATTTCCTCGGGTTCAAACCGCCGTTTTTCAATCAGTTCGGCCAGAGGGGTACCGCAGTATTGCGAAACAACGATTGTCCTTTCTGGAAAACATCAGATTTTGCCGCAATTTGACTACATTGTACAGGAAACCACCCACCGTGTTTGCCCCGGATAAAGTCCAAGTACTGGCACAAATAGGGGCAGTTAATAGTTTTGAGAGTCTGGGCCCTTCCAACTATTATAATAGAATTTGGGGTCAACGGCAATCCATTGCTTCCGCACGTATCACCTTTGTGTTGCTTCGCAAAAAATGTTGTGGCCCCAAATTGCATTTGGGGGTCCTTTAACAGCGGCAAAGTCGTCCCGACAGTCATTCTTTGCTTCTTATCACTTATCTATAAATAACTTATCAATTAAGGGTAATTAATTTTTTTAAATGTTTGTTTACATTTCTTAACCTCACATCCTGTCAACTTTGACACCTGGAAAATTTGCCGCTTGCTGCCAGACTTCGATAGTATTCTGGAGCTAGTTAAACTGTTAAGAACAAATTTCTGCCAGAACTAAAATCAGTTTGACGACTTATTAATTCCTCTGTGTCTAGCCAGGCATAGAAAAGAGCAATTCGATTGTTCGCTGAAGTAGTTCCAGAAAATTTCATGCACAAATGCTCAAAATCCTGGTTAAAATCAACTCAACTCCAGGAAGTGGCAACTGTGTGGTGGCCGTGGCAAGATAACCAATCATGTGGTGCTGTGCGCGCGTTGATTTTTCCTGTCAAAATTCCAGTTCAAAAATAGACATGCTTATTTCGTAATTTTATTTTAAATTTTTCAGTATTTATTTCAGGATCACCCCCATTTAGTTCATTCCGTTGGCGTGAACATCTAAACGCACACAAAAAATGTACGCTCGCAGAATATCGAACAACTTCATTCCTCAGCAACATAACCTACGAAATGTGATAGTGGAAAATTACAGTGAGAATGGTATTCAGCACTGCAGTTTAGTGATAAAAAGACAGTTTTCCGGCATAAAAAACCTGCGGAACCTGAAGGATAAGCTGGAGGTGGTTGTGGACAGAGCCAAAGCCTATAAGCGGCTGCTGTTCTCCAAAACAAGCCCTGAGAAGACTTTGCAGACTTGGGCCCAACAGTTTGAATTTGTGTTCGCTCATCGGGTCCGAAGGGGCCAGCAGATGATTTGCCTATACTCGAAATGGTGGGAGGAGAAGGCTTTGAAGGAGTTCCTCAAACGCCTGAGGATTAGCATAAATAGAAGTGGCAAGGAGTTCGTGCTTGGGGCACTTGGTAACAACAACAAAGTTCCTTTACCATAAAGTCCAAACTAACCCATGAAAACTCTTCAGGAGTCTCCCTGTATGACTGGGAACAGAAACGAATTGCTGACGAAGAGTTTCAAACCCATCTAGACGATCTTAAGTACGTCAATGTCCTGAAAGAAGCCACTATGTGCCTGTCGTGCTCCAAGGGAGAGCACTCTGCAATCAACACACGAATTTGCAAGGTTTAGACGCAGCCAATGCATGAATTCGGTCTAGATTTAGGAAAGTACGGTTTTCCAGTGTGGGACTGGAGGTGTCAGCAACAGAACATACGACGACTGGGTGCCATTTATTGAAAAAGATGATCTGGTGGTCTGGCGACGTCCACATGGCGAGGGTTTATTTGAGTACAAAGTGTATGGCTCCTACCACGATGTATCAGCGGAGGATTTCCTCAATACCCAAGTCGATACTGATTATCGAAAGGAATGGGACACCACTGCTATTCAGTTGGAAATTGGCGAAAGAGACCTACAAGCTGACTCAAACAGTGATATTTTATATTGGGAAATGCAATGGCCAGTAAGTATTTCGTGCAAAAATTTGCTGGAACGGGTAGTAGGACTTATAGCTGGGTCACGGGTTTAAAATGCTTCTGATTGAGAGTTGAAGCTGAAAATTTTCCAGGGCATTCAGAAAATTCTTAAACTTCAGATGAAATAACATTTTAGACGCAAAAGCTTGCCAGGATTTTCCTTTAAGTCAATTTTCCTGCTCGAATAGTACATAAACCTTTGAAAAATTTTCAGTCATGGATTTAAAATACTTCTGGCAAAAATTTGAAGCTCAATTTTTCGCAGGACATTCAGAAACGAAACGCATTCTGCTTATCACTTTCAATGTTTTCCCCCTTAACCGCAATTGCGATTCTAGAGACTGTTTGTAAATCGTGACTATGTATTCAACCGAAGATACAAAGTATTCAACGATAGTCAGACGATTGTGATAATAAACAAAACTACGGATTATCCGCGCTTTCCGAAATACCCAGACAAATACAGAGTGGAAGAGTATTGGTCGTGCATGGTCATCAAGCCCTATGAAAAGATCAATCAGCCTGGTATGTCTTAAACCAACCACTGGCATTGAATCTATAGCAAATTTTCACGTTTTTGGGATTGTAGGAATAGAATTTAGTTTAACGTATTTTGATAATCCCGGCGTAAACATTCCCTCCTCAGTAACAACCTGGGTGGCAAAAAGTGCTATGCCTGATTATCTGGCTAAATTGAGACATGCAAGCAAAAACTACCTGCAGTATTGTATAGATAAAGGTTTGTATATCTACATATATCTAGTGACTTATCCATTAAGAAAAATTGGAATCTTAGGCACGGGCAAGGCCTGTGAACTGTACCAGAACGCCGAAAGAGAGCGCAGAGAGGCAGAGGAGAAAAATAAACTGGAATACTGCTCAAATAACCGGCTAAAGGTCGCACTGAAGGATATTTTAGAGGATTTTCAGATCAAAGCAAATGTTCGCTTGTTCAGGAAGTCGGAGCTAGTTAGTGCAGGTATGTAGGTCTGACTTATTAAGATGGACAGAATATGATCTGCTCTATTAGTTTATTTAGATCAGTTAGTGGAAACACCTCCAAAAACTGAAGACAATCAGCCGCCACAATCTACGAGCAACAATCCGAAACCACCGAACAGCTTTTGGAGGTATTTGCATCCTCTCTATTACTTTACGTGATTTTAATGGGTTTTCTACATAAAGTAAGGTGGCCAAAACCGATAGTCATTTAGGATAAGGCTTTAAAATCTATTAATTGAAATACATTATATTTAATATACCATTTTGTTATCGATTGTTGTTGACTGATTGGATCTAGTCTGACTAAATTATTTTTGAACAATCAATGTAGTATGGTGTAGAGTTGCTGACTGTTTCTAAAATTGTACAATTGTTTTGTAAAATTTTTAACTTGCGTTCATAATAAATCATATCAAAACATCAAATGCATCTCGTTGAATTAAATTAATGAAAACCAGTAGCGTCGTAGGGAGGCCTCTAAACCAAGATTTTATTAACAGGAGAATGTCCACTACTGGCTTTAATTGCCCTTTTAACGACATAAACAGCAGGCAAAAGATATTACATGAAAAAAGTCTTCAGCTCTATTAAAAATTCTACAATACGTGATAATGGATGTTTTTGAAGTGAAACTTTGCCAAAAACAATCGGGTAAAGCCGGCGAATTTATGTTAATACTAAAATGAGTGGGTTTAAGTAGAACGTAGCATTAAGGGAACGTTTTACTCACTTTTTCACTTCACTGTTTGGGTGTTGTGACATAACCAAAAACAACAAAACATTTGGGTTACTGATTCTGTCATCTTCATTTTAGGATTTATTGTTCGTCCACCGATGCCAGATCCAGGAAGTTTTATTTGAATAACGTTTAAAGGAATTTCAATTGCTCATAACACAAAATCAGTTTTTGAACGTTCAATTTGTAAGTTCAAAAATTAAATTCAACGAATTTTTTAACCGTTCAAATCTAACCAGCTATGGTTGTCTTGGTTTAGCACGTGGGGAATATACCTATGTTGATCTAAGATAAACCGCGAAATTGTGAAAAATCACGACAAAGTCAATGTATTAAAAAACAAAGCGACTTTTAAAAGGATTTTTCGAAGACAGTGTCATTGATTCCAGGAATAATGTTGCCTGGACTTGGCATCGCCGCCAATTTCATTCGTCTTCTAAGAACCATCTGACAGATGCATTTGCATTCACTTCATTTCATACCATATATGTCATGAAATATATGGTAAATACAATATTTGGAATTTTACCTTGTTTTTAGTGTGTTTTTAAGTGAAAAGTGTGAAAACCCAGTGTTTTGCTCAGTTATTATTGTGCGCCATTTTCCAAAAATGCATACAGTATTCCGTTGCAGTCAAGTGCAGTGTTTAGTGGCGTAGAATGCAGCTCAGATCTTCTATTAGGGCCAAGTGCTTGGTATCATATGGATTAAGCCAACATTTATAGATTAGAGGTAAGGGCCAGTTTGTAATTCATAGTTTGCCAGAACGGCTATTTGGAAATTAACTGCAGGCTTTGAATCAGCAGCCAAAAACAAGCAATTGCTTAGAAAGGTGCTTGTTCTAGTTATGTCTCAAAGAGAAAACCTCGCCTCTTGATCTCTTGAATAGCTTGTGCAAAATGGACATTTTGTGCTAATTTTTTAACTCACTTTGAAACTGGATAAAGCTGAGGAATACGATTGATAAAAACTGCAATCGTTCTTTTAGAAATTCATTGCTCAACTATGAGATGAGCCAGCGTTGATTTTGGTGCGATCTTGAAAAGAAAACCTTATTTTAATTTCTAGAAAAGTTTTTGGAACACTTCACTAAACTCCAAACTGTGGAGAGCAGCTGTGGGACTGGACTGATAAAACTGCAGTTTTTATTTGAAATAATAATTATAAGAAATTGAGTGGAGTTACAGCTATGTTTTCGATTCAGGAGCGAGCACTTTCCTCTAACATTTCTAAAAGTGGCATTTTCATGGATAATTTAACCGATTTTTCTACGAAATTCCAAACTACAATGGTGCATTTGCGCTATTTCAGCAAAAACTTCGCCAGTAAAACCTCCTTTTCCAACAAAATGCACTAAAGATTAGACTTATTGCAACTCCAGTTGAGACCCTGATCTTAAATAAGTCTATTTTTGATTGGCGCACTAACCTTTAAGTGTGCCTAATGTGTTAATTTAATAAACAATCATTAAGTATGGTTGATAATTATCCAACCTGGGCGACTAGCGTCTTGGAACCTGCAGTTTTTTTTCATCTAATTTGATTAATGATTGTTTGCCAATAAGCCTAGAAGTAAGTAGCAGTATTTTCTGTTATGTTTTATCTGAAAAAGTTTAAAATCAAACGTAAACCAGCCTTTGATTTGCTTAACGCAACCTAATCGCAAGAGTAAATTGAAGTAAAACCCAGTTGATAGAGTTTTTAGTTAAAATTAAGTTGGGCAACAGTAAGCCAATAGATAAGATTAGATAAAGCTGCAGCTTGGCAATTATATGGGGATTAAGTATGCTTGAATAGACTATACATGTGTTGATTGTTCTTAAGGATAAATCCGCGGTTGGAATACGGCAAATAATTCCTATCAATTACAATGAAACGGAATCTAGACAGTTTTATCTCAGTGATAGTGATTGATTTTTCTCTTCAAGTCTAGAAGGCAGTTTAGGTTTTTCAGTGATTTGGATTTGTCAGCATCTATGCAGGTACCTACACTATTTATAGTATTTTTTCTGCGCTATTTCGATACCAGCTTGTAATGTATCTATTGATTATGGATTGCTATGCAGTTGGTTTAGCAACAGTCTATTTATTACACAAGAACAGTATGCGTTGCCTTTCCCTTGCCCGGTTGTGGCACTAACTCTTAATGCATTATTTGTTAATGCATATCAATAGCAAATTGCTTTCATAATTTACCATACCAGTTCTCGTTTAGCGTTGGGTACTGTGATGCAAACAGAATTTTAGCACACTTTAAGAAAACAATTATCCACCATGTGCTTTAATGGATGTTTCCGTTCGATGAATGAGGGTTTATCACGCAACTGGGCTTTTTTCAATCTAATTCCCAATGGAAAGTGAGTGTCTGTTCCATTGGCACATGCTAAGCCAATTGATGTGTTCTATTAATAAGTATTAGGTGGTAATTGCTTAGGTATTCCGTTTATCTGGTTCTGGTTACTTTTATCTGACATATATTAATTGTTTTATCGTGTTTGGTACACGTAACGATTGAAATTTCCGTGCGAATGGACAAATTCATTTTTCAATGCCTATTAATTGTCGTAGGTATTACAGCTTAAATGGAACAAACTGCCATTGCCCTACTCTATTTCCTTCCCAGATATTATAATTAGGTCGATGCACGTTAAATATTTACGAAACGCTAAATAAAATGTCCATCTTTTAAGGATAATCTCCACTATCTCAACTAGAATAATAAATAGCTCGTATAAATAGTCGCCTGTATTTTTAAATATTCGACCAGTAGAGATTTTCAACTATGTAGCTGAGTCTCTTGTTAAAGTTCAATATGGTTAGTGAGTGGTTTCTCTGCGAATTAACTAATGAGTTTTACTGTTAGTGATTAAAATCCATTAGCTTAATTGCCCAGATCGGGCCTGGTTTATTTATTTTCCATATTATTTAATTTCAATCGCGGTTGATTTGTTCCGATGTTTGCGGAATCTTCAATCAGGACTCAAGTAATTCTAGGGAAAATACATCGTTTTAATGAAAAAGTGGCCAATCGAAAGGCTTTGGTTTCTGGCCAGCATCCAATGTTTGCAAAGGTAATTTTTTGTTCACTCTGTATTTTGGAAACGAAGCATTTAAGAAGGGTTTGTAATTTACTGTAGATCACCCTGTATATTCAGCCAATATACAGGTGGTTAACGTAGCATTTAAAAGGGCAAATTGTGTGACTTTCAACTAAACTCCAAACTGTCGGTAATGCGGTTGAATTCGACTGATAAAAACTGCAAGGATTATTTAAAAAAAAAATTTACAAGGAAACGAGCTGAGATAAAACGTTCATTTTGGCACGCACTGAGTAGCGAAAACCTTGCTCTAACTCCTTGAGAAGTTACATCTAAGTGGGAAAATTGTGTGACTTTTGACTCAACTCCAAACTATCGGTAACGCTGTTGAATTCGACTGATAGAAAGTGCAACCATTATTTCAAAAATTAATCACAAGGAAAAGAGCTCAGTTAAAACGTTGATTTTGGCAGCAATGGGAAGAGAAAACCTTGCTCTAACTCCCTGAGAAGTTACATTTAAGTGGGAAAATTTTGTGACTTTTGACTCAACTCCAAACTATCGGTAACACTGTTGAATTCGACTGATAGAAACTGCAAGCATTATTTCAAAAATTCATTACAAAGAAACGAGCTGAGATAAAACGTTCATTTTGGCACCACTGAAGAAGATTCATTTTAGTGGGAAAATTGTGTGACTTTTGACTCAACTCCAAACTATCGGTAACGCTGTTGAATTCGACTGATAAAAACTGCAAGCATTATTTCAAAAATTAATTACAAGGAAACGAGCTGAGATAAAACGTTGATTTTGGCACCACTGGAAAGCGAAAACCTTGCGCTAACTCCCTGAGAAGTTGTATTTAAGTGGTAAAATTGTGTGACTTTCCACAAAACTCCAAATTGTCGGTCACTCGATCTGATTCGACTGAAAAAACTACAAGCATTATTTCAAAAATTAATTACAAGGAAAGCAGCTGAGATAAAACGTTGATTTGGACACCACTGGGAGAGAAAACCTTGCTCTAACTCCCGAAGAAGATGCATTTGAGTGGGAAAATTGTGTGACTTTTGACTCAACTCCAAACTATCGGTAGCGCTGTTGAATTCAACTGTTAGAAACTGCAAGTATTATTTTTAAAATTCATTACAAGGAAACGAGCTGAGATAAAACGTTGATTTTGGCACAGCTGGGAAGCGAAAACGTGCTCTAGAGAATTGGGGGAATTTTTGGCAAAGTTACAAATAATGGGTGAGGGCTGTTGTGTGATATATTGAACACACTGTACAGTAACGTATCTAAAACTGAAATAGGGAAATCTAGTGGGTCAAAATCAACACTTTAAGCAGGGCAAACCATCTGACTCCTAAATGTCTAAATCAATTAAGTAGTTGAGTTAGAAACCAGTTGCTGGACAAAATCAGATTCTATCTCATTCTTTTTTTGTAAATTCATTAGGTTAATTCTGTTTTTTTTTTCAGGATCAAAGACTGAACCCAGCCTCCGAGATGGAACACGCTCAACTAATCGAGGAAATGCCCCGCATCGAACAGATGCCTACCCAAGACAGGCTGATACTGGCAAGGAAAAGACGCAGCCAGCAGCTGAAGCAATGGATACACAAGGATAAGGAGCATGGCCGCAAGACCAAACCAACCAAGAGCAATAAGCGGGGCATAGTGTTCGATGACAGTGTAGTGTTGTTGGAAGCAGCCGCTCGAAATGATATAGACGAAGGTAACAGACAGTTTCCTCGGACTTAGACAGAGGAAAGCCTTAGAAACATCAGCCTTATTGTGGTTTATTGCACTTTCAACAGTAAGAAGACTACTTATGAAAGGGGTGAGTCCGGATTCATGCAACGAAGACGGACTGACCGCCCTACATCAATGTTGCATAGACGATAACGAGCCAATGCTGTCCCTGCTTCTGGAATATGGCGCAAATGTAAATGCTGAGGATAGCGAAAAGTGGACACCCCTACATGCAGCAGCCACTTGTGGGCATTTGCGGCTGGTCAGGTAGGATAGCAGTTTTCAGCCAAACCTGATTTTTCACCCGAGGTTTCGTTTGCCTTCACAGGATATTGATCGCGCGAGGTGCCAACTTATTGGCAGTGAACGCCGATGGAAACATGCCGTATGATATCTGCGAAGATGAACAAGCCCTGGATTATATTGAGAGCGAAATGGCGAAAAACGGGGTAACTCAGCAGCTGATCGACGAAACTCGCGGCAGCACTGAACGGAAAATGCTCTCCGATATGACGAGTTTGGCGCAACGGGGCGAAAGCCTCGAGCAGTACGATTCTCAAGGAGCCACGCCTGTGAGTACATCAGACTCCCCAAAACAATCAGAGAAAAAAGGATTTTTCGAAATTTCAGCTTCACATTGCTGCAGCCAACGGATACATATCGGTAGTGGATTTTCTGCTAGAGCACGGAGTGCGAACGGATGTTAAGGATAAAGACGAATGGCAGCCTTCGCATGCAGCCGCTTGTTGGGGGCATGTAAGTCATTTAACTCTACGAATCGTCAAAAAACCATAACTGTTATTTGCTTGCAGATTGATGTTCTGGAACTTTTGGCGCAGGCAGGAGCCAATCTGAACGCCCGAAATAAAAACGACGAGACCCCATCAGGTATTTAATTAGTTGCCATCATCACCCTTACTAATAATCACCAAATCAACTTGAATTACACTTAGGGATAATCAATAATCTAATGAATCACAATTAGTAACCTTGTGCCCGATTCGGCGAATCGGCACTTAAAATTCCACTAATCCCATATATCCAGGTTAATTAGACGATGATTTTTTTCTAGATATATGCGAAGACCCGGATATTAAGGAGCGAATTCTAGAGCTGCGAACTGAGCAAGAAACCAAGCGGCAAGCGGAGGCGAAGAGAAAAGTGCGCCGGTCGCAAAGCAACACCCGAACCCAATCCGTCCGAAGAACGTCGCTCAGGGACAAAGGGTTGACTGCTCGAAGGGATGCAGTTGAAGAAGCGCGGTTTCGGTTGCAAGCTGGAAGCACTAATAATGTAAGTCTTTTTGCATTACTAATTCTGCGCCAAAGCCAGCCATAATTATTTAGTGGTAGTTTTACTATTCAACAGTCGACATGACTAGAAAATTAATTAAACTCATACTTACACGAAACGTATATTAAATTGTTTAATTGTCTCGCCCGATGGCACATTCGGGGTACGAATACAGGAAAGTAAACTTATCAAACGATCAATTATTGGCCAAACACCGCATAAATAGTTCATACATAGATGCATGTGTGATGTTCCTCAAATGCATGAAACATTCTTGAAGTGAAACCTAATGCAATATTTATTTTATGTAACGATTACTGCATTGTATGTAATAGTAAAAATCAGTTTGGACCGCGCTCGTGGTGTTGTGGCAGTGGTGTTGGATGTTTCACAGTTGGCATGTTTTTTGGGATGCGAAAAAGACACAGTGCAGTTGTGTGCTTGTCCTATAAGGTAGAAAAACTTGTTTGGTTGCCATTTGTTGCCTACAACTAGTCGTTTTTACTGATGTTAATTCATTTTACGTTTTTTTCCCATGCCTTTCTTTTTTTCATCCGCTGCAATTCTTCATTTATTGAATGCATACAGTTGTTTAAAATTGAAAGTTACGATTGTTTCAGGGATTGGATACTGCCGATACTTTGCCGCCCACTAACCCAATTACGCCCAGATTAAGCAATGGCTCCAATAATAACAACATTGATTATTCGATTACCAATAACAACAATAGCAAGCCAAGAACTGAACTGGATTCCAACTCAGGTAGGTTTGAAACGGCTGCAGGGTATTTTGTAAATATACCAACAGATCGTTTGGGGTGATAGAGAACATAAAAACGAACATTTTGGATTTATTAGCGCTACATTTTCGAGATGCAGTGTCTTGGTTGCATGGACCTTTAAAAAAAATAGTTTCGTAGAAACTAGGCTATGTGAAAACGAGCTTGTCTCCTAATTTAAAAGACTAGAAAACGAGCTTGTCTCCTAATTTAAAAGACTAAACTTGGGCTTAAATGCCCTGAAAATGTAATTTTTCACTAAAGATCTGGTGATCATTGGGAACTGTTAGATTCAACACTAGTAGGGCGCTCCAGCACATATCGTAGTTGTGTGGGTGTTTGTTCAAAAATTAATTCTGTCGAAACTAAAATGGATGGACACGCACTTATTACCTCGTTGCAAGGAGAAAACCTCGCTTAAAATGTTCTGAAAGTTTCATTTTTTGCAAATAGTCTGGTGAGCATTGTACCTCTTTGATTTAACACTTGATGGGGGCTCTAAGAAATCTCTTGGTTGCGTGAGTGTTTCTTCAAAAATTCATTTTACCTAAACTAAAATAGTTGGAATCGCGCTTATTACTTCATTCAAAAGAGAAAACTTCGCTCTGAATGGCCTGAAAGATTAATTTTGCGCAAAAAATATGTTGAATATTGACGAGTGTTTCATTCAACGCTTAATTGATGATCCAACACATTTCTAAGTTGCGTAAGTATCTGTTCAAAAATTAATTTTGCAGAAACAAACAGATTGAAACGCTCTTGTTAACTCATTGGAAAAGAAAACTTTAAATGGCTTGAAAGTGTAATTGTTCGCAAAAATTCTGGTGAGCATTGGCAGCTCTTTGATTTAACACTTGATGGACGCTCCAAAAAATATCTTAGTTGCGTGAGTGTTTATTCAAAAATTATTTCTGTCGAAACTAAAATAGATGGAAACACGCTTGTTACCTCATTACAAAGAGAAAACCTCGCTTAAAATGTTCTGAAAGTTTCAATTTTTGCAAAAAGTCTGGAAAGCATTTGCAACTTCATGAGGAAACACGCTTGTTACCTCATTACAAAGAGAAAACTTTGCTCTAAATGGCATGAAAGTTTAATTTTTCACAAAAATTCTGTTGACCATCGGCAGCTGTGTGCTTCAACACTTGTAAGGCGCTCCAACACATATTGTAGTTGTGCGGATGTTTATCCAAAAATTAATTCTGTCGAAACGAAAATAGATGGAAACGTGCTTGTTACCTCATTACAAAGAGAAAACCTCGCTTAAAATGTTCTGAAAGTTTCATTTTTTGCAAAAAGTCTGGTGAGCATTTGCAGCTCTTTGATTTAACACTTGATGGACCCTCCAAAAAATATCTTAGTTGCGCGAGTGTTTATTCAAAAATTATTTCTGTCGAAACTAAAATAGATGGAAACGCGCTTGTTACCTCATTGCAAAGAGCAAAACTCGCTTTCGATGCCCTGAAAGTTTCATTTTTCGCAAAAAATCTGGTGAATACTATTCAGTAGTAGTCATACTGAGTGTTTGATTAAAGACTTCAATGAGCGTTCCAACACATTTCCTAGCTGCCTGGATGTTTCTTCAAAAATTAATTTTACAGAAACTAAAATCGATGAAAAGGCGCTTGTTACTTCATTGATAAGATAAAACTTCTCTTTTAAATGTCCTAAAAGTTTAATTTTTCGCAAAAATTCTGATGAGCATCGGCAGTTGTTTGATTCAACACTTGTAGGGCACTCCAACACATCGTAGGGTGGCTGTTTGGTCATAAATTCAATTCTTCGAAACTAAAACAGATAGAAATGCGCTTGTTGCCTCATTGAAAAGCGAAAACCTCGCTTTGAATGTATTGAAAGTGTAATTGTTCGCAAAAATTCTGGTTAGCAGTGGCAGCTCTTTGATTTAACACTTCATGGACGCCCCAAGAAATCTCTTAGTTGCGTGGGTGTTTCTTGAAAAAATTATTTTGCCGAAACCCAAACAGATTGAAACCGCGTTTTTTACTTCATTGAATAGAAAAAGCTTTGCTCATATTAAATATACATAAAATTTTGCTAAATTTCTCCACTCACTTGACACATTTGAAAACACCCCGAATAACGGCAATTACATCAATGTTCATTTGCAGGTGCAATAGCAACTATAGACCGAAGAGATCCAGAAGGCAGAGACAACGAGTCAATTCCAGACGAGAATATTCTGGATACCAAGGAGAAAACGTACACGACTGATGTCAATGGAAAGGTAAATAGTCTGGTCTTTTCCTCCTTTGCGCGGCGCAGCAAGAAATTCTTGTCCATGCCGGCTTAGAAGCCCGAAAAACCACAAGTTTTTTATATGAATCTATTGTTTTTCGCAGGTGACGGTTCACGTGGTAGTAACCATAAACGGCAATGGCACATTAGCCGATTTGAAGAAGCAAAGAATGCAAATCCGGAACAGTAGCAACGATGTGAGCTTCAGTAACGATATCAGTGTGGTGTCGCCTGGAGGCAGCATAGACGAAACAGAGTCGACCATCACGGCCAGCGGCCATCCTTTAGAAATAATTCGTTTTACTGGCGACACCACGCAGGAGAACATGGAATATGCTAAGACGAAACGATGTTGTGTTATACAGTAACAAGACATATTGGTTCCATTTGCCACCAGGCATATCTGGCTGAAATGCGGAAAATATATCAGCAAAAATGCGCCGATCGCGTTGCCGAAGTACAAACTGCCAGGTTTACATCCAGGGTGATCTAATGCGCTATTTACCTTCCCGAGCAAACAAGGTTGTGCATGTACAGCTACTTTTAAACCGTATTTTATCCGAAACATGTTCGTCCGTTTCAAGTATCATCTAATTCCGGGTCTTTATTGCTAATAGTCAGCATGCATAGGGCGTTTTTATACGCCCCGTATAAAAAATGTGCAGCGATTTCGCTCCATATAAATTCAAAAAAAATCGATTTTTTCTTATTCTTGGCATTTCTTCACTCAAACTCCATATAAGGATTTATTGCTTAGAACAGTCGTTCGAGTCCAACACCGGTCCACAACTGAAAATATTCACTTTCATTAACTAAATCATCAGTTTACATCAAATTAACACTTGCTAATGTGCAATTTGCGTCATTTCAGCATACTTTTTCTAGTTGTGTTGGATTTTGTTACATTTCCTTATTTTTTGTGTATTCTTATTGAGTTAAAATGTTGCAAAACGCCCTGCATTTCACATTTTTTAAAGCTGGTCTGGTAAACGACTGTCTGCTGCTCAAGAAGATATGAGTGAAACCGCCGCAACTGGTCGATTCTGTTCTATTTCAAATTGTCCCACTCATATTTTCTCCTGTACATTATTATGATTTTCTTGCAGTTTGCCACATTCTCATTAATTTATGTTTTAACCATTTGTGATAGTTTCGCTGTCCGTCCACTACCAGCCGATTAGGGCGCAATTTTCTCATATGTACATAGTCACTCATACTCTTTTACATTTTAAGATGTACAGAATGTTTATGTATGTTATGTTACCTAGAAGAACTGTTTACGGTACATTCCGAAATATGTGATAGAATTTATTTTATTTAAGTACTTAATTGAAGCTTAATAGCAGTGAGGTGGTTAAAAAATTAGTGTAAGGTCATACTAGTGCCTCAAATAGATAAAGCAATATTTATTTACAAAAGTTCGAAAAAGGCGCCTTTTGAGGCTTCAAGGAAACATCAAAAACTTTGCACTTTTTTAAGCAAGAAATTATTAAAGACATGAATTTCCACTGATGTTATCTTGAAAGATATATCTTTTTCACTTTGAATTCCAGTATTACGTTTTTGTTGATTGTAAAATTGTCGATAGCTGATAAGTTTATGATATACCCGTTCTGTATTATATTTTTATTCGATCGGAACATTTCCGTTGAAAGTAATTATTTTCGTTCCTTTATTTATAGATATTTCGTTTACTATTAATGCCATTAATGTTAATTTTCAGTCCTCGAAAATGCAGTGTCTTGCGGCGGTTACAAATTAGAAAAACGCGCCCGATCAAAATCGGTCGAACAATAGTTAAGCGGTGATTTTCTTCGTAGTTAAATTGAATTTTTGTTGTTCCTGATCATGTAGCCCTGTAATAAACAATTTAGTTCCAACTGAGCAACATATTTCTCTAAAACGGATAAACCATTTTTTTCCAAACAAAATCAATGTAATCTATTTCAAATAAAAAACTCACACCATGTAGGGAACAATTTACAATAAACGGCTGGATCAAACACATTTTTGGTCGGTTTAATCGTTCGACAATTTCACATAATAAATTTCAAGTATTTAAAAACCCAAATTAAATAATGCAATGTTTCTACTTACATTTTAAGGCAAAATCACTATTAAGTAAGTAAGAAATTAATTAAACCCCTTATCTATGCTCTACAGCTTTTCTTCGTTTGGCTGGACATCGTCAACCTCCTTTTTAACTTTAACCTCTGCGTCGTCCTCTTTTTTCTCTTTTTTGATGTCCTGATCTTTGACCTCTTTTTTCACCCCGTGCTCTTTTTTATCTTTATCGTAACCGTCCTTACGCGAGCCGTCTTTTTCCCACCGAGATTTTCCATCGTCCCTGTCCTTTTTCTTGTCATTATCCCGCTCCCTGTCCTTTCTATCATCTTTGTGCGACGCCGTTTTTAATACTGGTTCGATTTTATCGCGAATGTCCATCAAAGTGGTTTGGAATAGTTTCGAATGGGCCTGAAAACGTTGGTGATATTACGATTTGAGTAGAAAACTAGCGGAAATTGATTACATTTGACCTTCCCAGAACATCCTCGGTGCTGCGCAACTTGTCCTTGTATTCCTTTATTTCCGAGTTCAAGTGCTTGATCGTGGAGCTGGATTTCGAATATTTATCCGAAAGCTTGTGGTTCTCGGTTTTCAGGTCTATAAGACACTGCTCTGTTTCTATCCGCGCCTTTTCGCTTCTGTCCAACTGACTCAACAACTTGCCAATGTCCACCACTGCGCCTTGATACACCACTAAATCTGGACATTATATGGAATTAGGGAGGTTGAAGTGATTTTCTATTGCATACACTCACCTTCACTACCCAGGGGTTTTCCGCCTTCAACTGCGGGCTTCACACTGATCTTCGATGCCTCCTCTTCAAAGACGGGCAGCAATTTCTTGTTGCCCAACGCAATTTCGTGCCAATTCACAGCGATTTCCGCGTGTTTTTCTCCGTTTTCTAGTTCCTCCTTTTCTTCTTCCTTGGGCTTATCGGTTAACTTGCGATAATGCAACGTGTCTCTGGTGACCACTTTGTTGACGATCTTCTTCACCTGAGATCTGGATAAACTGAGACCTAGAAATTTCGAACTGTTAGATGGTGCCCGGTGGTGGCGCGTGCAAGCTTACCGAGTGTGTATAGAAGCTCCTCCATGTCCTTGTCGAATATGTAGCCGCAGTGGGATTGATCAAAGTAGACGAATGAGAGCAACAGATGCTTGTCCTTGGTGATCAGCTTGACGCGGTCCTTCTTTTTTTTGTCTTTTGTGCTTCTGCGGCCATCATCGTCGTCTTCGTCACTGGAATCGGACTTGCGGTCCTTTTTCTTATCGTCGTCCTCCTTTTTGGGTTCCGTGCTGGAAAAAACCATACCGCCCGTTTATATTTGCTTAGCTACAGCTAAAACCTGCACGTACTTTTCTTCGGGTCTGCTTTCATCGTCTGACTTTTCGTCCTTCTTGTCATCGTCCTTCTTTTTCTTCTCGTCTTTCTTTCTTCGGTCCTCCTCCTTTTCCTTGGGTTTCTCCGGCACCTGGTACAGTGCCTTGAATATGTTGAACCCGAAGTCCCTCATCAACATCTCGTTGAAAAGTTCCGCAAACAATGAAACCTAATAATAAAATTAATGGTCAAGTTAGGAATGTTTTCAAGCATTTGCTGCTACCTCAAATGAATGTTCTTTTGTGTCTTCGGGGCGATAATCGAGTAGAAGCGAAAGCGACATTGAAGTGCAGTCGAATTTGCCAGATTTTGCTACCTTCGAAGGATGCACGATCAGATGAGGCTGATCGGGTAAAGTGTACTGTTTTTCCAGTCGTCTTTTCTGGACTTCATCCAGTTTCTTTTCTTCTGGCTATAGGAATTGTTAGATGGTAATTGGTTAAAGTGCGTTTTTGGTGGTGCGACTGCGACTCGCGGCTGATCGCAAATTACTCCCTTAGTGTGCTTTGCACATAAACGGTTTCAGTCGTGCGTTCCGACTAGAGTCGCAGCTAATGCGATTCAACTGGTAGACGGATGAGTCAAACCACAGTCGCAATTGCGATTTTGGGAAAATTATTCCTTTTCCTCCGCTTCTGACAAAACAAGTGTTATAAACGCATCACCTCAACCACTTTGCGACTGCGGCCAAACGCCGATCGCACCACCGAAACCGCACATTTAGATGGAAAATTTACCTCAGACTTCTTATCCTTTTCCGCACTGGGGGAAGCTTCAGGAGCATCATCTTTTTCACATTCCGCCTCGCCGTCGGAGTTGGGCTTCTCCCTAGGATCTTCCTCTTCCCTATCGGCTTCACTTTTCAGGGCCTTAGTCAAGCGGGCAACCAACTGAGCCTTCAGTCCCTTAAAGTCCAATTTTCTGGCTTTTAGCTCGGTTCTTAGCTGGACCACGGTCATGGCTTTGGGATTCAACTCGCTATGCAATGTGGGCTCCAACACTTCCTCGTTGTCTTCCTCCTAAACACAGCAAAAAGACCTGAGTTAGGAATCGGAGTCGTGATGTTGAAGGGTGATTTATAAAAGACAATCTTCGCAAACACGCTTTTTTCGATGTAAGGAGCAATCAATCATCCATCGCCAAGCACCCTTAGAGTGAGGCCACGCCAGCCAAATTGAATCGGCTGACTCGCTCGTTTGCAGTCTGGTCAGCAACAGTTAACAGCGACAGTACTGTAATACCTAGCCTATTTTTCAGATCTGTATAGATTAAAAAAAAATTGGGAGTGCCTTATCATCGATGCCGATGTCAGCCTCCTCAGTCTCCTCCGCATCAGTTTTGATGATTTTTTCCAAGTGTTTACGGTAGCTCAGCTGCACCTCCTCCCACTCAAGCCGCGTGGGCAGACAGCTCCATACATCCGGCAAGAAGATTACAACAGTTTCGACTCTGGCCGGAATAGCTTTTCCTTTGTGTGTCGTCTCCCCGCGTCGATAATACAGCTCCACGAAGCGGTACCTACAGGCGGGAACACAGACAGTTTGAAAAATTGATGTTATTACTAAACTTCAGAGCAACAGACTGCGGTCCTGCAAAAGACCGATAGTCTCCTGTTGACCTTAGAGTGGCTCCTACAATGCTTCGCTTCCAAACACTGATTTTTTATATGTTATTGCTAGACGGTTTCAGTTGCTCTACTAGCGCTTCTGACCAGTTCATATTCAAAAATAATCGAATGCAGCCAGATTGTTCAGCTTTTTACAAACATTCCGAACTAGTTGTACTCTTTGCCTCATTAAGTGTGACTTTACCTAGAAAATACCCATTTAGCTCCAAGCAGCAAGTGAACGCCGTTATGGTGCAGTCAATTCCCCATTCTATTCGAAAATAACATCGAGATACACGGGGTGTTTGTAAAACTAAAATAAATACTCATACAGTTGAATTCTCGTGAAACCCATTGTTGTAAATGGTAACGAAAATTAATCCCAAAAAAAATATTTAAAAAATAGAATTTTCCTCATACGAATGATATATTGATACCCTATCAATAAAAATACCGCCGCAGCACTTTGAGAGGCAGAGATGTATATCTAGGAATGCTTAATAAAAAACGTGGCGGAATTACAATAAGTTTTACATAGCGGAATTTCCTCAAATCCTGTCCAAGATTGGGCAATGACCGAAAAACTGAACAATCTGCCCGCAACAAAATACATGTAAATAGCCTCAAAAGTGTTCTAAACTCACCACTGGGTACAATTCGACAAGTCGATCCCAGTCAATGCCTTGCAGGTCCTGATGGCAGTTTTGATTAGAACAGCAGGGTCTTTTTCGGGATTTTCACCGTCTAGGGACGGACTCCAGGGGCCTCCGATCGCCATCGTTTCGTTCTTCCCTCTGAGACCGACCAGGAAATTGATCATTCTGGTGGGATGAATGTGATCGCGATCTTCGCTCTCCCGATCACGCGAGTCTTTATCTTCAGCAATGGCGCAACACTTTTGATAGATTTCCTCGATAACAGGCACGCTCATCAGCATCACCTAAGAAATAACATTTTATTATTAAAAACAGTCCCTGTAAAGGAAAATTCGGGCGAATGTCTACCTTTGCAGAAAATCTGTAATCGGCATCAGCAGGCTCTAGTACAGCATCATTTTCACCAATTGGGTCCAGTTCTTTATACATAATGTGGAACGAACAGGGCCTATTGAGGGCGTACGGTTTATCAGCAGGAAACGCGTCCACCCAACGGATGTAGGTGTTGAAAAAGTCGGAAGGAATGTACAGATTGGGGTAGCGCTTCTTCAGCTCCAGTAAATCGGCGTCGGTCCTGAAACATTCCAAGTATTATTCCTCCAGATTCAACCCAATTCCCGGAAATTTAGCGTACAAGTTCAAGCTGATTTTCGGGATTTGCACCATATATCTGGGAATAGTCCTGGTGCGACGGCGAGCTTTCGGCGACCTCGATCGGCGCCTAACAGGCGACTTTCGCTCCTTGTCCTCCTTTTCCCTTTCCCGGATTCGATCCTCTCGGCGTCTCTTTCTCTCAATCTCATCGTCATCCCGCTCGCGGGACCGATTTCTTCTTTCGCCGACACTTGGCTTGGTTCTGGGATCCCGACTAAAATCTCGTCTGGGGTACGTATTATTTCCCTCTACAGGCCTTTGTTCTCTGGGGCCGTTTGGCATCACTTGAACCCTGGTTGCATTCCATTTGAAGGGCATTGAAGGGTTGAAAGCTGCCTCAACCAGAACCCTGTCACCCACCATTGGAGTGGAACCTTTCAAGCAAACGTTTCGAGAAAAAAATACTTCATCATCAATGAAGCCAAAGTTCTCATGAAGCTGAGTGATTGAACCGGTGAACACTTTCTGTTTGGTACCTAAAAACACGTTTTTCTGTAAATTTAACTAAGTTTGTTAGGTATATGAAATCACAGCAACTAATGAGTAAAGTGTAAAATAAATGTGTCTCTATCAATGAAATCTAGGAGTTACTTACCACCTGCTGAATTCGACTGAACATTCGTTTGCGTTTGAAAGGCATTGGGATTGAGGCCCCTTGTGTTGGGGTAACTTACAGCTGATAGTTGCTGTTGGAAAATGGGGTTAGAAGCGAAGTTCAACTGGTTCGCTGCCATTTGCTGTAACCCGAGCCCCAAGTTCTGCTGGTTCAGCCCCAAATTCTGCTGATTGAGCCCCATATTTTGAAACACTTGCTGCTGGGGCTGAAATGGCACCATGCCCGAATGGTTCAGATTGCTCATAGACCCCATTTGGTTGGCGCCTTGTGGATGCTTTCCGCCCCAAACGTTATTCTTATTATTGTAGCTCATTATTGTTTCTGGTCCGGAATCGGTAAGAAAATAATGTTAACTGGATAAACACGCTTGCAATATCGATTTAAAATTAAACATCAAAAATCAAACACCGCCATATTTGACGAACTATTTACGTCAACCAACTTCCACACTTCTCTCTGGGAATAGCTACACAACGTTGCCTAAGTTGGGGCTCTAACATATAGAAATTAAAATAAGTTATTTCACTTACTCTATGGTCTTTAAACACTTCTTCATCGATAAGTCCTGTAAGGTAAAGCAACTAAATCAATTTAAATAAAAGTTGTATTAAAAAAATCGTCAAATCCCCAATTTTAATAGGATATCTCTCGAAACTTGGCACTGCCACAGAGGCCCTAGTTATATTAATTATTAGTAGTTTTATTGATTAAAAAATTACTACTTTATTAAAAAACTGTATAAATTATAAACATTGTTCCTAAAGTTATTTTTACCAAAATGCATTATAAAAAGGCCTCCATTTAATCAGAGTTATCGTTTTTACATCAGAAGCGTCCAAAGAACAAGCAGTCAATTGTTTAATGGCGGACGAAAAGACCGTGTTCTGAGAAAATTTCAAAAAAACCGATAGTGTTTTGATTTTTCTATGGATAGTTGCTGTTTTTCTTTAGCTCGAAGTTTTCCTTTATCGCTTTGTGGTATTTTCGGGCCCGGAAGCGCGAGTTTTGCAAAGAATCGCGGTTTTTTTAGATGGAGTTTTTCTGACGTTTACTGACAAACTTCGCCTGACTGAAAACTTACAAATGTAGAGTTTCTGGAATATTTCCTTATGCTTTTGAAAACTTAGAATTATGCTCGTAAAATATTAGGATAGCTGAAAAAAGTGATTTATTTTTAAACTTTGATTTCTTTAAGTTTCACGCGATATACACATATACAGGGTGGCTCACTTTTCAGTCTGGAAAATAATAAAGTGGACAAAAATTAAGTATAAAAGTTTATAGAGGGCGTCTCAGAAGTAAGTACCTACCGTAAATTCAGGGGTAAATGTACACCTTGCCTAAATATAAAAAAATCCAAATTCTTGGATATTTTTGTCCTCAAAAGCTCCGTTTTCGGAATACAGGGCCTCAGAAGTTACTTTGAAAAATACAAAATTATAAATTACTGCAAAACGGTTTGACTATGACTACATCAGTATCTACCGCTTAACTGATATAAAATTTATTTTGTCTATCCAAATCAATAACTTGTGTATTAAAAACGAAGTCAGAACTTTTTTGAGACACCGTTGTTCCTATCACTGCTTATTTTTTTTTCAGACAAAATAAAATTTATAATTTGAACACTGTATTACGACAAGAAAGCATTAGCAGACTCATGTTTATATGAACTTTTCTACTAATTTTTACGTCACCTATTTCATTTGGCCGATGAAAATTGTGGTCACTCGGCATATTTATTTTTGCGTTTGCCCCTTTATTAGAACCTCAGATTAAATATATGTCTTTGATTAAACCGTTTTCCTATGAATGCGATAACCATATTAGCGCTTCAGCCTTTGCAATTACAGGGAGAAAACACCACAACCCTTTGGTTATGTCTGCACAGTTACATTCGGTAACGCATTGCTTAAATAAACAAATATACATTTTGCATGTAACATCAAACAAATATTTGTATTTAAAAAATTAAAAATTTATTTTTCACAAACATTCCGTATACAAACTATATTACTAATTGAATACATTTTGATTTGCTGCCCTTCGATTCGTGATTTAAGCACAGCCTTTGCACAGTTGTGGACTAAAATAAATAAGGAATTACTGTCGAGAAAGTTGAGCATTTGCCATTTTTCTCTACAGTAAAACTGTAACAAAAATTGCATAAAAACAAGGTGAATACAATGTCGGTCTAAACTAAACGAGTTATAGCTGCCAGCAGAAGTGCCACAAAGATGGGAAGAGCGACTGGGAGTGCACTGGAGCTGACAGTTTGCCCAGTCTGAGATCGTTTCAGCAGCTCTTGATAGTTGCTGATGTATTTGTTTGATCCGCCGCTTATGGTTATACCTGGAGTGGAATCCTGAAAAAAAAACATTGTATTCAGACAACGTTAGTTCTTCAGCCAATGATACTCACAGGAAACAGTAGGTTCCTGGTATGGTTAAATCGGTCGAAGACTTTGAAGGACTTTTCGAGGCGGGAGCCGAATTCAACTTCCATTTCCCTGAGATAGAGCACAGTGTCGTTGTATGTGTGTGTGGCTGTGGTGACGGACGACGCATTTCCAAACACAAGTTCACCCGATATGATAATGATTATCGGCGCTTCTTCGTCTACATTAAAACCAGCGTAGGCAGCCAAAGATCCATTTTTGCTGATGATTCTAAACTGCTCCTGCTCAGTTGCATTGGCAAGATAGTCCCCGGGCAAGTCTAAATTCAGTCAAATTCTTTCCAGGGCACTGGCAAACGCAAGAATTTATCTACTTACCGTTTAGTGAAACCACCGCATAATCGCCATTGTTCTCCCGCAGACACAACAATGCTCCTGAGCTCTGGAAGTATTTATTTAAACTATCGGCGTTGCAGTACTTTGCAGCTGAAAAAAGCAAACATCAAGTAACCCGATGCAGAAAAATTAAAGGGATGAAAACTAACTTTTCGTAGCGTCTACAGGGTAGCACCTGTCGCACAGATTTTCGCCATCAGTGTTCGGAATGTCGATGTCTTTGTCTTTGGCTCCAGGAGCGCACGATTCGCCTACAAACTGACTAAAAACACTTCCGTAATCGGACGTATCGTTAATGAGACTGTTGTTGCGAAGTAGATCGACAAAAGCGAGCCATTCTGGAATTGATCACGGGGTTGAAGTCGGCCAATGAGTTAGTTTGGACAAATACGCACCTTTTCCTCCATATTCGGGAATACAGGCGTGCTTTCCAGCCAGGCTGGATAGGCGGCCGTCGTACCAGGTCGAGTCGTTTCTTACAACGATGGAAATCTTCGATAATTGTCTGGTGTCGGTTTCCGGGTATCCTACGTTGATCAATTGCTTCCTGAAGACATTCGTTTGAAACACGATGGGCAAATAACACTAAACCAGTTACCTTCTAGCAATGTATCCGAAATTGGCGTCAATATAAGCGATGCCCGCTTTCAAATTCCTGATGTTGTCCAAGTTCGAAACGGAGTCGTTGTCGACACTCTGAACGCAACTGATGAGAGGCAGCAAGCCGTGAGTCAAACTCGCTTGTCGCAGCCACGTGCATTTGGATCGTTCCGGGTCGTTTATCACTGACCACATTATTGAAGCATTGCATTTATCTGCTTCTGGATCATCAGCATTAGGAACAACTCGTCGCTCTAAAAAAGCTCACATTCAATCCCCCACACCTTCATCTAACTCGCGCTGTTACCAGCAACGTAGGAACTCAGAGGCGTAGCCGCAATTACATTAATCTTATCTAATCTACCAAGCTGCAATAGGGAAGCTAAATGTTGTTCCAGGGAATATGGAGTACCACCCTCCGGGTTGACGAACGAAGCGAGTTTCGTCTGAAGATAAGTCTGCATGTCCGAAGCACTTGAACTAAAATTTGGCTCAGTTACGAAGCTTCCTTGGAAGTGAAAAAACTAGACTTGCCTTGAGGTGACGAATAATCTGGACAATTGCTTGGTCCACACACAGGGATTAGTCGAAGAAGCCAAACTTCCATTAGGACAGAGGTATTGATAGTTCTGGGCGTTGGAGCCGATGCTGAAGAAAGTCTCAGCATAGGACAGAGCTGATAAGGCCAAATCCGCATCATTATTCGTTAGACAAGTCAAGGAGTCGTTCAATGGCACCCGATAGTTAGTGCTGCAGCCGGCCGAGCCACACAGGTCACACAGCGATGGATACGTGCTTTCTACACGGAAAAATCAGGAAACTTTTGAAGAGCACAATTCACACTGACTTACTCAAATAGGCGTCAAATTGCTGATCTTCCGTCCATTTTCCCGGCCTGCACGAACTGCCAAAGAAAGAGGCGAGCGCCTGAAATTTCTGCTCGGTGAGTGTTTGATTGGCGCTGCAGTTCAAGCTAACGGCCTTCCAGTCCAGCTCCTCCAACACCCATTTAGTGATGCGTTCGTCATGGTTGTAGCCAGGATGGCAGTATTTGAGGCCTTTTAATTGGTCGCTCACTCCTCCTAGGTAGCCCCACTTTACGATTACCACCGTTTGGTAGGGAGCGTTTTCTGAAAAGTTTCACTTACTTTGAAAACATTTGCTTTCTTGAGAAAGCAAATGTCGTATGGACAACTCGCGCAGACACTGTCTAACTCTAGGAAAAGCTCGATCAACCAACTTCACTTCAATAAGCACATTTTTTCCATATTTTTCGAGACACTTCAGCAGGTGTTAGAAAAGTGGCTCTACAACTTAGATGATCACGGAATATCACTGAAGATATTGCGGTTTACGATGGCGATTCTGGATTAGACGCCATGAAGATAATTTTACATGGAACACAGAAGAATATAGAACTATAGAATTAAAAAAATTTTCACAGCAGAAGGAAAAAGCCTGGAGAAAGATGCAAATACGAATTCGTAAAAGTAAAAATGTAAGATTGAAAATTTAGTGATTGTTGCCTCACAAATGTGAGCAGGAGAAAAGCTCCTTGTTTAACCAAGAGCTCTCAAAAGCAATTTTGTTGCCACTGGCGATCAGCAACATTGATGCTGAAATTTTAATATTCCTACTTGAACAAAAGTGATCAAATAAATTCGCACGAAAAATGTTTCCGATTTTTTTTAAAGCGTTCTAATGTAATTGTTTACCATACATGAGCTGCAAGTCAGATAAGATACAGAAGATCGTATACGATACGATATTTAAGGTATACCTTAAAACTTGAAAACGTGAGTTTGAAATACCAAGAGGGACGTTCAAAAAGGTCTAAACGACATAATTGAATATTTCGAGTCCTATCTGACATTCCTACAGGGAAATTGGTGACAGGGTATTCTAAACCTCTAGAGCTACAAAATGTTGATAAGTTTGCTTCTCTCTGTTTAGAGGTTGGAAATGGCTAAGAAGTGTAGTTTAATATAAGAAAAACTGCGCTCTGAAGTGTGCAGTTTCAACTCAGCATCACAGACTCAAACAGATTTTTTTTTAATTAAATAACCACATGTGGAGCTACCTTCCACCACTTCAGCTATAACTGTGGTAGTGTTTGTGACTAAACCAGCCGCTAAGAATGCGTCCTCGGAATTAAGAAGAGTCAAAGTGGGCAGGTTTTGTTCGATGTCCAGAACACAGTCAACCCTGAAATACCAATAAATATTTAATTGAAACACTGACGATTGGGTTCGATCTTCTTGACCACCCCGATTCCCAGACTTGACATCAGTATATTAAGCGCCTTTTCAAGCGATGACCTAATATCCGACCAAAGACTTCTGGGAGTTAAAATTACATGTCTGGACATGCGATCACTGACCTGGACGTTACATATTGGCAATTCATGTCCTGGTCTCTGGCTACTTGCTGGCAAGCATCGCTATTGAAGCTTTCAATGCAAAGTTTATCTGAAACAACACATGTATATGCAGGTGTTTGATCTTGATGAGTAAAAATTAAAATTATTCACGTCATAGGGTTTTAGGAAGCTTAGGTATAATTAATTAAATAGATGCTCATTCCTCCTTATCGGATTGTCTCTTGACCTTACATACGCACTGCATTCGCAATTAGTCAACATTTGCTAATGTTGTGCAATTGTTGCAACATACTATAATAATATTGTAATTTCCAGCAAAACCTGCTAAGATCGCCAATAAATTTTTAGCACATTTTCATGTTTTTCCTTTAAGCTTGCTTATACCTACATTGGATTCCAATGTTTAATCAGTTCTTATCGGGAACCTTGAAATCAATGTGTAAGGCTTAATAATATGTACACAGCTACTGATAATGATTTACGCGAATTATCCCCTATGACGGATATTTGAAGGTAGAATTTACACACCGGTTATCAAAGCCCAGAATTCGCGTGTTTTGAGCTCTGGAAAAGCGATTTGCGTTTGGTCCTTCGAGCCGGATTGCGTTAACATTGCGTATTAGTTTGACAGGTTTAAAAGGACTTTATGATCCAAAGTTGGCGACAGATTTTAAAATCAATCTAGTTCAAACCTGCACAATATGTCGCAACATCTGAAGGACAACCAGTGGCCTACATGGCAATGTTGGTAAACAAATGAAATGGCTTTAATGGAAATAAATAATGACCTCCTAACCATTTTTGCTGTGTTTACCGCTGTTTATTCGCAATAAATCAAGGTTGCTTAAAGCGATTAAATCAGCTGAACCAGAAATATGTTCCAATAGATGGTAAACTTACCTGCATGAATAAAGGACACTCGTATTGTCCAGATCCATAAGACTAAACACACGCGAAATACTTCCATTTTAACTTTTATTCCCATTAAGTCATTACTGTTTGATGAGTAATTAATGAATGGCCGCTGGCTAATTGAATGAAAGTAAAGGCAAATTCAGCAATTTTTTACAATGTACAAACATAACCTCAACACTGGTTACCTTCAGCGACTCGCAAGAACATTTAAGCAAATGCGCTACACTTTGCCGCGTTTCTAACTGCGGCATATCTATTTCATGTTGCAACCTGTTGAATGAATATGCAGTGCGATTCCGAAAAAACTCAGAATTCTGAAAATTTTTATGCAAGTAGTAGTAATTTGATTTTGAATTATTAGTAGTATTTTAAAAACAGTCGAAAGTGAAGAGTGGAAAATTCACTACCTATTAGAAGTAAATGTGGCGATTATCCGCCTCGCCTCTTGCGAATTAAAAAGTATTTATTTTTCCCCGTGCAGCATCAGCATAATGTAAGATGTTAAGCGGGCAAACTAAGAGGAATTGGCCTGTTTCCTTGGGTATTAGAGAATTGAGCACAAGTGGCTGAAAACCGCATTTTTTCAAGAAACTCCACCAAGAAAAGTTGTTATTTAAAGGATTATTCTTAAGTTATCAATACATGATTCAATGAATTATCTTTATATTCTTGCGTTAATAGAATTCTTAGTTCCAAGTTTTCACAAAAGTCGTTACAAGACTTTTTGTGTTCTCAAACCTAATTGATTGGTGTAGAAAAACTGATTGTTCAGTATCATTTTTATTCGAATGAATATAAAAGTGCCATTTTTCGATCAGAAGCGGTGATCAAAAAGAAGCACTTTTCTTTACAGTTCATTTGTTTTACTTTCACGCACGGACTTTTACGTAGGTACATGTGCGCAAAAGTAAATGTGACAAATTGAAAGTGTCACTGCCATAATAGTAGTTTTCGATACAAGGGCGAAAAACGGATTTTTGCCCTCGTATCGAACAATATTTTTTATTCGAATAAAGGACATAACAAGAATAATAAGTTATAATAAGTAAAAATTGCCAAAAATAAAAACCGTCAACTCCATGTTTAAAATTTGATGTCAATGCCATTTTTGGTTGTTGTCCAAAAGTTGTCATGTTTAGACGTTTGTAATTTTTCAAAAGCGTACTTTTGTAAGCATATACAAGTGAAACAATGTGTGTTGAAAATTCAAGTGCTGCTTTAACGGTATGGTGTTTGTATACGATGGATATTTTGTATAAAATTTGCGCTCTTTAAAAAAATCGTGTTTTGCTTGTGGCAACATCGGCGAGCGCAGAAAAATAGACCATTTGAACGACTTTGAGACTGAATTTGTAACAAAGTTATAATTTAGAAATGATAAGTAACTTTTTGATTTTCATTGAAAAGTAACTGACATGATTGTTTGACGTAAGTTTATCGATCAAAATTTAGTTTACTTCCAATTTGTAAATTATAACTTTGTTACGAGTTCAGGCCCAAAGGTGTTCTAATGGTCTATTTTTCTGCGCTCGCCGATGTTGCCACAAGCAGAACACGATTTTTTTTTAATAACGCAATTTCATACAAAATATGCACCTTATACATCCACCATCCATCTTTGTACACCATACTGGGAAAGCAGCACTTGAATTTTCAACATTCAATTTCAACAACTCATTGTTTCACTTGTATATGCTTACAAGAGTACTCTTTTGTAAAATAACAAACGTCAAAACGTGACAATTTCAAAAATGGCATTGACATCAAATTTAAAATATGACTGACGTTTTTTTGTTTTTGTCAATTTTATTTGTTATAACTTATGATCCGTGTTATGTGTTTCATTCGAATAAAAAACGTTGTTCGATTTGTGTAGAAACTAGCAGTTGCAATCGTGAATTTTGAAAATTTCTAACTGTTTCTGATGATTTTCTGAAATATTTTAGGTAGGCATCAGCTCCAAAGTCCAATTAGTGAGTTTTGGCTTTATAATGACGAATATAATCTACATAACGAGTAAACAGTGCAAAATCTAAAAAAAATTTAATGTGAACGTAGCTAGTTGATTGGTTCGCAACTGCTGATGAGATCAGATGAGATTAATAGTGAAAGAAGAACGTTCTTGTTCTTTCTTGGCGCTTTATGCTTTAGTCACTGGTGAAAAGACTTTTGCGAGAAATCACTTTTTACCATACATTTTCAACAGTAAAACTGATAAAAGCGTCTATGAGCAGGGACAATTATTTTCACTAAAACAATTATATTTCCGGCAGTCAAACTTCAAAACTGGTAAACAATGTTCACTGCAGAGGCATTTAGAACAGCAATAAAACAACGTTCTGCCGGGCATAATTTTTCACTTTTTGGTGGTAAAACTCGAAATTTTGGAGCCAAAACTGACAATTATTAGCACTAAATCTGGATTTCCTCCACTTTTGGTTTGATTGACAAAGGATTGCCAATATAACAGCATTTAGAATAGAAAAAAAATGTATTTATAAAAAGAAACATTAACAATTTAGTGGGAATAATTGAAACGTTTTAGTTCAGAAACAGAACTTCTAAGCTTTTGAATAAGGTGGAAGTTTCGAACGATAATTTCAAAACAGTCAGTCATTGTGTGAGATCAAAACATTTATTCCATGGAATTTAAGCTCACTGGCAGTCACTGGCAAATTTCAATGAAATCAAATTTATTTGGTATTTTTGTGGAAATAAACCATATTTAATGCGAACTATTGTTACTTTTGGGAAACAAACAAATCTTGAAAATTTTGCAATCTTGCGATTCGGTTTTTGCTGGATGTACCAAAAATATCAATTTTGCGTGAAAATTACAAATGCGACTACTTTTGCCACCAAAAAGCATAATTATTTCCTCAAAATTTTCGTTTCTATCAGTTTTGTCAGCAAAACTTGAAATCTAGTGCAGATAGAGCAGCAAAAATTGCTGCTTTGTTTTAGAGGGAGTATTTGCCTTGAAAGAATATATTTTAATGATTCGGGCTGTAGTCAATTTAAGAGAAAAACCTGTTTTAAATGCAGTTTTAACAGTAAAATTAATTTGCTAATGTTACAATGTTTTTTTTTAACGGAAATGGCAATTATTCGCACTAAATCTTCAAGTCAACTCCTAAAAACAAGCAAACCATTTCCAATCTAAGTGAGTTTAGAGCAGAAAAACTGTATATTTTTAAGAAGGAACCAACGATTTATTCGATTTATTAAACCTGATTCAGCTGAACAAAAGCAACAAAAACGTCGTTGGAAAAACAGTAATTTTGAAAAAAATCATTCCTTTTCAACTCGTTTGCGGCATTTTCTGATTATTTCACCACTCATTCCCTTGAGTTGGTTTAGTGCGAGATAAAGATAAGAGTGATTATTAAGAATTGAATCATCTGCTTTTCGAAGTAGCCGAAATTTTCCGGTGATAAATCGCAACTTTATTCAATTGCACACAAACAATCATTATTCCTTCGGCAATTTGATTCATTATATTTTACTTGACTGAATTAATTGAGGAATTAATTAATGTTGATTAAATTCGCCAAATATCTGAAGTCAATCAATATGAACATTGAAAATGGTACGAATTTCTCAGTCAGAAACTGATTGGTTTTTTTTCTTAATTACAAAAATTATTGAAGGTATTATATACATTTCTGGAAATTTTTGCTACTAAAGAATGAGTTGAATCAATATATGAGGTTGGTCAGCTTCCATTTGATAAAAATACATGAAAAAAGCTATGGCCTGAAGTCAGACCTTTAAGAAGTTACATCCGTTGTTTCAATTTGATTAATAATGTTTGGCTTCAATCTGTATTAAAAATTAAAAAAAAAAAAATGGGAATCTGTTAGTAAAAGAACCGCGATTCTTCTTAATTGCACATAAACAATAAACAGCCACTCCTATCACTTCCGTTAAGTCCATTGCAGTTCTCGCTTTAAATTCAAAAACTAGTTTTTTTATAAGGTTTGCTTTTCCTCTTAACTTTTTAGCTTAACTTAAAATCAATGTAATCCACTTGTAGAAGTCAGGATTTAAATGGCAAAATTTCCTAAAAAAATTGCATGTATAATAAAAAAATTGTATATAAAAAAAATGTTAAGTCGCATACATCTAATTTGCAAGTACACTTGGTGTGCGCCTTCGAGTTGATAAATGATTCATCTTCTAGGAATCACTCATCTACGCGTTAAGAGACTGTTTTTCACTGCAATTATCGGGAAGTTTCGATGCGTTTGAATACAAATTTTAACAAATCCCAATCAGAACTTTATCGAATTTGTGCTTGAAGAAAAGATGCGAGCCTGAGTAAACTAGGGCATGTTTAATAACGGTTGTTTATTTACAAATGACGTACTAGAATGTTCTATATGAAACTGAGGATGTACGTTTTCAAGATATCATTAGAAACGTTGCGCTGATAGAGTATTGGAGCAACTAAACCTATTCCAGAAAAAAAATTCTTTGAGTGTCTACCTCAAATGCTAACGAAAAAACGTCCATTCTTCTTAATTATTTAACTAATCGAGAATTTTCTCAAACAGGCGCGGCTTTAAAGTGTAAGTCTGACTCATTTTGAAGATTAGAAACACCGCTAATTACCAAAAATTAATCTAGCGACTTACTTGGAGTTACTTGCGCACTCGAACAGCCGAAACAAATGGCCAAACTGGCCCAAATTAACCACTCCATTTTCACGTTGTAGCTGACTGGAACTACTGTAGCTGACCTAGACTGATTGAGTACAAAACTTGAAATAAACTGCAAGAATAGACTATGAATTGGGTGTAATGGCAATGATTTGAGAGATAAGATAAGATAATAGGAAGGTTGGAGAGTGATATGATAATATGGGTTTTTGGGCTATTCTGCTATATTTAGGAAAAATAATTTTTTACATGAAGTTTTTAGGGTTTTTAGTATGTAAGTCCGATGTGTATTTACCAACTTTGTGGAACAACTGTGGGGCTAATTGCAATGGTGAGAAGAGAAGATTGTTCTCTTTTGAGTCTTTTGAGTTGCTGCTTATCAACCCGAGATTAGATAAGTAAGGAATAAAAATATTACAAATTAGACAGTATTTTTCAATTTATCTTTTCACTCACCCCATTTTATCGTCGAATCAGAAGCTCAATAGTTCAAATCATCAATAGTTCTGAAACAAAAAAGCCACTTAATAGCCTGACTTGCACTCTGATAGGTTTTTTAGAATTTTTCAAAACTCAACTATACGGAGCATTTTCCCATCAGTTTACCCGTTTCATAAGTCAATTTTCAGATGATTCTCACAGAACAACTAGACCAGTTGGAAGATTTCTTTTCGGCTCTTTTAATAGAGGATGACTTAATTTATAGAAGCAGGAGACAATCAAGTCCTCCTACTTTAATATTTTTTTTTATGAATTTTTCAAATCTCAACTACACGAGATATTTTTCCATTAGTTTAAGTTTATTTTCTTAGTCAATCTTCAAATGCTTCTCCCAGAACAACTAGACTAGTTGGAAGATTTCGTTTCGGTTCGTTTAATAGAGGAGGACTTTTTTTTTATAGAGACAGAAGTCAGTCAAGTCCGTCCCCGACTTTACCAGTTCTTTAGGAATTTTTCAAACCTCAACTAGACGCTATATTTCTCCATCGGTTTAAACTTGTTTTATGGGTCAATCTTCAGATGCTTCTGACAGAACAACTAGACTAGTGGGCAGATTTCTTTTTGACTCGTTTAATAGAGGAGGATTTTATTTATAGAGGCAGAAGACAAGCAAGTCCATCTCCTATTTTCATGTCCTTTAGGAATTTTTTAAACCTCAACTATACGCGACACTTTCCATTAGTTCAAACTTGTCTGACGGGTCAATCTTCATATGCTTCTGACAGAGCATCTAGACACGTTGGAAGATTTCTTTTCGGCTCCTTTAATAGAGGAGGACTTTATTTATAGAGGCAGAAGACAACCAAGTCCATCTCCTATTTTGGTGTCCTGTAGCAATTTTTCAAACCTCAACTACACACGACATTTTCCATTAGTTCAAACTTGTCTGACGGGTCAATCTTCATATGTTTCTGACAGAGCATCTCGACCAGTTGGAGGATTTATTTTCAGCTCCTTTAATAGAGGACGACTTTATTTAGAGAGTGTCTTCTTCCTCCTTCTCCATGGATTAAGTCCTCCTTCTCCATGGATGTTTTTTTAGGAATTTTTCAAAACTCAACTACACGCGACCTCTTCAACTTAGCCAGTTGGAGGATTTCTTTTCAGCTCAACCGGCAAGGACACAATCTGTATATAGAGGCAGAAAGCAACAAAATCATTGAATTTTCGGAACTGTCTGTGTTGTTTTGATTTCAGTTCAAACAGGTTTTCATTAGGCGATCTTCAAAACATTTATTCTCAACATATTTTGAAAGAGCAAAACTTTGCTTATAGAAGCGGAGAATCAAATGTGTTTTTGCTTTGGAGTTTTTTTTTTAATTCAGTTATATTGTTATATGCAGTTTCGGTTCGTGATCTCGAAGTATTTCACGGATTATACACTGCTCACTTCGACACTTACTCGGCTTTTTCTAATTTAGAATTTTATGATCTGGGAAATACTTGTACGGAATTATTATTATTATTATTATTAGCATGTAGCCTTTGATGCCGAAGTGAAGTTTACAGTGAATAAGTTCACATGCATACTTAACTTAACTTAACTTAATTAATATATTGATGCCTAAATGTTCCAGACATTTGTATGCATCATCCAAATGAAAATGATTTCCAAGAATTACGGCATGCGCCCTAAGTTTTAATTTAATTGAAATATACCTAAAACTAATTTAATTTATTTAATTTAAACGAAAAGAAAGATACATGAAATAACCAAAACAAAACTCTACTAAGTTTACTAAGTTTACTTAAATTAATTTTACCATCACCCAGAAGCAACATCCCCAAAAACCACTAAAAAAAATAAAATTTGTCTATATTTTGAAAAATAAATTTTCTGCTGCCCTTACTAAAATTTCTAATATTATTCACCCCTTTCAAGTTATTCGGTAGGACATTATAGAATTTAGGAACCAAATAATCCAATTTTTTTTTAATGCTTGGCACTTTCAGGTGTTTGTTCACTCTATTCCTGGTCCCATGAGTGTGACTAACATAAGTTTTGAAGTTATTTGATTTATGGATATAAATACATGTAGACAAAACGTATATCGAGCGCAGATTGAAYACCTCCTCAGAATAGAGCTGCTGAGTTGGGAATCTTTTTTGCTTYCTATATATAACTCTTAAAATAAAGTTCTGTACTACATTAAGTTGMATTAATGAWTTTTTATATAGACCTCCCCAGACAATGACYCCGTACCGTAGCAAAGATTCAACCAATGACCGATAGATTAGAATCAACAGTTTTTTGTTCAAAAGGTTCCTTAAAATGTAGAAACGATATATTAGTTTGCGAATATTATCTGTTAACTTCAGGATGTGTTGGTCCCATTTCAAGTGCCTGTCAATGATAAAACCCAAATACTTGGTGAATTGAGCCTCTTTGATGTCGTTTGACTCAAGTGTAATTTGGTTAAAAGCAGGAAGATTGGCAGTTGTGATGGAAAATGCAATGTAATTTGTTTTTTGCATATTTAGACTTAATTTAAAAGAATGCAGCCAGTGTTTAAGTAATTCCAGTCCTAGTTCTGCTGCCCTTCTTGTATCTTCCCAAGAACATCCATAAAACACCGCTACTGTATCATTTGCATATGAAATTAATGAACCATTCTGTATGTCAATATTAGTAAGAGTCTTAATGTAGGATATGAAGAGTATAGGACCAATTACTGTACCCTGAGGTATTCCAATTTTTATATAACAAGGTTCACTAAATTCATTATTTATTTTTAGAACTTACTCTCTGTCCCTTAGGCAACTCTCAAAAAGGTGCAACACTGGACCCCTAATACCATACAAGCTTAAAACCTCTAACAAGCGGTCATGCGGCACGGTGTCAAAAGCCCTGGCCAGGTCGAAGAACACTGCCAAACACTTTGGTTTGGAATTGGTTTAAACCTTTCAAAAATTTAGGATATTTTTCCATGTAGTTTAACTTGTGCGTCTAACAGAACAAGTTGTGCAATTATTCCAGGATATTTCTTGCCAGAAGAGGAAAACTTTGTTTATGGAGACAAAAACCAATCAAATCCCTGTTTTACTTTGATGGTTTTTTCGGGATTTTTCGACATTCAATTTATTTGAGGGCGATTTGGCAATTGTGGCCTTCTTATTGTTCGAAGAACTGTGGGGAGTTTCGTAAGCAAATTAAATGGTTTTGACATCAAAAGCTTAAATATGCATTTTTCAATTGGACAAGTTTGGTTTCGATGATATTTCCTTTAAGCTTCTCCCGTATTTTAATGTTTTTAAAGGAATTTTATTTTGGCTCCAGCTCGGTTTTCCCATAAAGACAGAAGGAAGTTAATTGGTATATACACGGTGATATTTTGAAAGAGAGCCAGTTATTTTTTGGTTTCTTCAACAAGTATTTAACAGCTAAAAGAAAGAAACCGAGTGTTCGTGTTAGATTTCCCAATCTTAATAAACCTACGTACAATTGATATGGGAAACCTTCTTGGGAAACATACCAGGGACGCTAAAAATTCTGATGGGCTGAATCTTTTTTTAGGGAACTTTGAGGAAATGCAGGAACTTTTTCCTGAAACTGCATGGTATTTGACAGAAAAACTTTGTCTAGAACGGTTTTGAAAAAGTCAATAGTTTTGGAATAATTTTCGAACTTGGCTTGAAACCTATTGACTTTTTCAAAAAGTCTCAAGAGAAACTTTTTGAACTAAACACCTTGTAGTTTCAGTAAAAGCACCCGCGCAGGCCTTAAAGTTGCCCTATAAAAAGATTCGGCATGTCAAAGTTCCTGAACTTCTGGAGAAGAAAGTTCAGTTTTACTTGAAGAAGCTACCAGTTAACACCTTGGAACCAGAAGGAATTTTGAATTTCTCCAACTTGAACTAATAGATCAGAAACCGGTACCGGAGCTCTTACTCAAAAAGATGTACTTGTACCACGTTCTTAGGCTAAAAAAGTTATTAAATAAATAAGAAAAAACCCTGAGATTGAATGACACCACTCAGGTAAGGTGAGTCAAGTGTCTTTTAGTAGCAGCATGTTAATGAGTGCAAACGTTCTAGGCAAGATCAATTTGGTTTAATTAACATTATGTTCTTACGCTATTGGTAAACACCACACGTTAATGATTACTATTTCCTGGAATGTGATTAATAACAAGTATTTAAACAATAAATCGTTCTAAAAGAAGTTATCGCTTGTTTGCGGTTTGTCTGAATTAATTGACCGTGTTGTCACCACGAGAAAGAGAAAACATTATTATTTTACATAACAAATTTGATATCACTTGAGTAGTTCGCCTCCGCCAAACACAGCATCCGAACAAGTGAGTTTTAACACAGCTTTTTCTTATGCTGATTCTTGGCTTTAAATGACGCTCTTTTGAGTTACAGGCCTTCCTTTGTATGAGATTTTTAAAAATTTCCTCTGCAAATCGGATTGCGATAAAACTGTAGCAAAAGTCCAAGCAAACAGCTAAGGAAACTTTACGTTAAATTAACAGTGCGCGTCTAAAAATGCCCTGACTGGTCGTTTTTCGCTCGATAGGAATTACGAAAGTTCCCAATCAGCTTTAAACAATTAAAATTGACTTCTAGACGTGCACAAGCAACGCGATACCCGAGAAGAAATAACGATGTGGAAGTTTATTGCAGTGGCGGTCGCAATTTTCGTTGTCCAGATCGCTGGACAGCAAAGAAGTTACAACCAGAGCCAGTCTTCTGGTCGAAATGGATCTTCAGTTGGAGTGTGCATTTTGGAAGTTCCGTGAGTACTTTTTCGCCTTGGAGCGTTCCTTTGTTAGTAAGTAAGTAGGTATTTTGAGTGTGCCGTTGCAGTATTTCAGTTAAAATTATTTGAAGACTGGACGGGATAATATAAGTAATATAACCCTCCTAAAAGTTGAATTAAAAAAAAATCCTAAAAACCACCAAAGTAGCAGATGTGCTTGGTTGTATTCTGCCGCTATAAAGAAAGTTTTCCTCTATCAAAATAGCTAAAAAGAACTCTACTTCTAAAGAACTAGAAGAATTTATCTGGTTTTTCTGTCCGCAGAATTTGAAAGTTGACCCATAAAACAAGTTTAAACTCATGGAAAAATATTTCGTCTAGTTGAGGTTTGAAAATTCCTAAAGGACACCAAAATAGGAGATGGACTTGGTTGTCTTCTGTCTCTATAAATAAAGTCCTCCTCTATTAAATGAGCCGAAAAGAAATCTTCCAACTGGTCTAGTTGTTCTGTCAGAAGCATCTGATCATTGACCCATCAGACAAGTTTGAATTGATGGAATATGTCGCGTGTAGTTGAGGTGTGAAAAATTCCTAAAGGACACCAAAATAGGAGATGGACTTGGTTGTCTTCTGCCTTTATAAATAAAGTCCTCCTCTAGTAAAGGAGCCGAAAAGAAATCTTCCAACTGGTTTAGTTGTCCTGTCAGAAGCATCTGAAGATTGACCCATTAGACAAGTTTGAACTGATGGAAGATGTCGCGTGTAGTTGAGGTTTGAAAAATTCCTAAAGGACACCAAAATAGGAGATGCACTTGGTTGTCTTCTGCCTTTATAAATAAAATCCTCCTCTAGTTAAGAAGCCGAAAATAAATCTTCCAACTGGTCTAGTTGTTCTGTCAGAAGCATCTGAAGATTGGCCCATGAAACGAGTAAACTGATGGAAAAATGTCCCGTGTAGTTGAGTTTTGAGAAATTTCTAAAAAAACACCAAATAAGAAGACGGTTTTGATTGTTTTCTGCTTCCATAACTGGCTCATAAAACCTACATTGGAGTTAATAGACTCGAAACAGGTCCTGGGGGTGCCTGAGATGTTTACCTACTTACACCCGAGAAAGTTGATCGCTCTGATGATGCCAGTAGATTCGGTTTCGTCTTAAAATCCCTTGTAAGTTAATTCCCCTGTCACTAACAAATTCGGTTCTTGGAACGACAAATGGCGCACAATGTAAATGTAGTCCATACCATATTGAAGCTGATTCTGTTAAGTGCTTTGTTTTCCATTACAATTTTTAATCAATTTGGACCCCTTGTTTTAGAACGATCGACATTATAGCTCCTGAAGATCGACGCGGTGAGCTTCCCCGAGGAAATGGGGTGAGTTTCTGGATAAACTGAAAAAAACCATCTAATTTTGTTATATGATTGGCTGATTTTATTATGTTTTTCTGCTTGTCTAGTCTCGGGCTGATTTGACTAGGATCGAAATCTGCTGTTCTGGATATGAAAGAGTGCCACATACTTTCCTGCATTGTCGGCCTATTTGCGATAACGGCTGCGAAAACGGAAATTGTACTGCCCCCAATGTTTGTAACTGTAATCGAGGATATATTAAGGTTTGTACATGTAATATTTTAGCAAATGTAATCAGAAATTGCTCAATTTGGTCAACTTTTGAGTCTCGGCAAGTGATCGATCGATTTAATTCCTACTGATTGCAAGGTGGCCTCACTTCGGGAGAATTAAAATCGAAATTTATAGACTAGTTTCTGTTTAAAACCTGTACGTACTAGTGTAAGAGCAAAACTTTTGATTAATCTGTATAAATAAGTATTAGTTTCTCAAACTCTCAGTCTATGGAAAAAAAGTTTTAAAAGTTTGCTTCAGAATGCAAGGAAAACTTATAAGCAATTTGCGAATTTGCACAAAACATCAACACATATGCCTTGTGCTTGCCATGAACTTTTTCTAGGAAACATTCAGTATGCAATAAAAAATAATTCCAGAGTCGGTTCCGTACAATCTTTTTGCTTCATTTTAAAGATAAACCTGATAAACGTGCTTCTATTGGGCTCTATATTCCATAAGTTAAGAACTTGCCCTTCTTCGAAAAAAAAATCGTTCTGTAGTTACTAATTGCCTAACGAGAAGAGAGCCAACACAGCATCAATATTTATAGAAAAACAGAGCTTGCGTCCAAATTCCTGCTGTATCGAATGTACATTTCATATATGTACCAATGAAAAGGTCACAGAAAGTTTCTAACTCGGCATCTTTCAGATCCACTTTATAGACGAGTTAGTTTCTCACTGTAGATTCAGCAGTTCCAAGCAATCTACATATAAAACTACATTTTCGCCTAAATCTTTCTGGGAACACAAAATTTGAGTCAAAATTCCTACTGTTTTCAAAGTGTTTTTTAGATTTTAATGAGAAATAATTAAAAGTTGCCTCAAGGTAGGCGACCTGATCATGTCCTACTCTGCCAAAGACAGTTCTTAACACTTTTGTCGCCTGAAATGGACAATAAACCCCCTAAATGTGCTTCTAGAGCCAAATATTCCACTAGCTAAGATTTGGTTTCTTTCAAAAAATTGCGCTGTTTTTAAACTATAACTTAGGAGCAGGAAGCCGAAATTTTTCATCGATCTATAATCAGACTCGACATTTTTGGGTAAATCTAAGCTAGATATTTTTATTGCGCAATTGCGAGAACACGTTAATTTTTAGACCAGCAGTAACAAAATCGCATAAATTAGCATTTGCAGTGAATTGATTCTTTTTTTTTGTATTTTCAAATATCTACAAGGCTCAACTTTCAACAACAAAGTGTCACGATGTTACTCGCTCTTAATCAGAAGTTATTAATTTTGATTGAAGAGCTTACAGTTACGTGAAAACAAAAATTTTTAGACTAACATTTGGACAAGGCGCAAAATCAGCATGATTCAAATGAACTTCTAAGGGCTTCTTTTGCCCAAAGTGTCGGTTATTGGCTATGAAAATTTCAAGTCGCGAGATGCTCTTAGTTAGAAGCTACAATTTTTTGTTGGAATGTTTTCACTTGTTGAAAACATAAATTTTTAGCACAAAATTATTCAGGAAAAAATGTTGGGGATTTTGCCAAACAAGCGTCTTTTATATAAATTGAAAGCTTCTACTTGCTACTCACTCTAGGCTAAAAGGAAAAAAATTTTATTGAAAAGTTTGGAGTTGCGTGAAAACGTCTTTGGGATCAACATTTGCAAAGGGCCCAAACATCAGCATCTCATGCGATTGGAATAAAATTTCGAAGGTTTTTAGACTGAAGCGTTTTTTATAGACTGTGGAAGTTTCAAGTTGTTACTCGCTGCAAATTGGAAGTTACGAATTTTATTGAAGAGCTTGCCGTTGCTTAAAAAAGTTCAATTTTTGGATCAACATTTACGAGTGGCATAAAACTCCACGTCTGGCGCGATTTAAGTGAACTTGTGAGGATGTTTAGATAAACGGGTCTTATATAGACTGTGCAAGTTTCAAGTTGTTAGTCGCTTTAAATTAGAAGTGAACCTTTTTCATTGACGATCCTGTATTTGCGTGAAAACTTTCATTTTTAGGGCACCTTTTCTAAAAGGGGCATGAATCAGAATCTGGTACGATTTGAAGGAAATTTTCAGAGTTTTTAGGCTGGAGTGTCTTTTATAGACTGTAAAAGTTTCAAGTTGCTACTCGCTGCAAATTAGAAGTTACGATTTTTTCTTGAATCTTTTTTATTGGTGTTGTACTTGCGAGAATACGTTAATTTTAGGACCAGCAGTAGCAAAATCGCATAAATTAGCATTTGGAGCGAATGGATCAATTTTTTTTTGTACTTTCAGATACAAGGCTCAACTTTAAAATGTGAAAGTGTCACGATGCTACTCGCTCTTAATCACAAGTTATTAATTTTAATTGAAGAGCTTACAGTTACGTGAAAACTAAAATTTTTAGATTTTTAGACATTTGGACGAGGCGCAAAATCAGCATGATTCAAATGAACTTCTAAGGGCTTTTTGTCCAAAGTGTCGGTTATTGGCTATGACAATTTCAAGTCGCGAGATGCTCTTAGTTAGAAGCTACAATTTGTTGTTGGAATGTTTTCACTTGTTGAAAACATAAATTTTTAGCACAAAATTATTCAGAAAAAAATGTTGAGGATTTTGCCAAACAAGCGTCTTTTATATAAATTGAAAGCTTCTACTTGCTACTCACTCTAGGCTAAAAGTGAAACATTTTTATTGAAAAGTTTGGAGTTGCGTGAAAACGTTTTTGGGATCAACATTTGCAAAGGGCCCAAACATCAGCATCTCATGCGATTGGAATAAAATTTTGAGGGTTTTTAGACTGAAGCATTTTGTATAGACTGTGAAAGTTTCAAGTTGTTACTCGCTGCAAATTGGAAGTTACGAATTTTATTGAAGAGCTTGCCGTTGCTTAAAAAAGTTCAATTTTTGGATCAACATTTACGAGTGGCATAAAACTCCACGTCTGGCGCGATTTAAGCGAACTTGTGAGGATGTTTAGATAAACGTGTCTTATATAAACTGTGCAAGTTTCAAGTTGTTAGTCGCTTTAAATTGGAAGTGAACCTTTTTCATTGGCGACTCTGTATCTGCGTGAAAACTTTCATCTTTAAGGTACACTTGATCAAAAGCGCATGAATCAGCATCTGATTCGATTTGAATAAAATTTTGAGTGTCTTTAGGCTAAAGTCTCTTTTATAGACTGTCAAAGTTTAAGATTGCTACTCGCTGCAGTGTAGAAGTTAGGACTTTTTATTGAAGAGCCTGCCGTTGCTTGAACAAATTTAATTTTTGGATCAACATTTACGTATCGCGTAAAACTCCACATCTGGCGCGATTTGAGTGAACTTCTGAGGATGTCTAGATGCGAGTGTCTTATATCAAATGTGAATGTTTCATGTTGCTACTTCGCTTTCAATTAGAAGTTAAAAAATTTTATTAAAAATCATCTTTCGCGTAAAAACTTTCATTTTTAAATCACATTTTCTAAAAAGCGCATGAACCAGCATCTGACACGATTTGAATAGAATTTTGAGGCTTTTTCGACTGGAGTATCTTATATAGACTGTAAAAGTTTCAAGTTGCTACTCACTGCAGATTAGAAAGTACGAATTTTTCTTGAAGAGCGTGCAGTTGCTTGAAAACGTTAAATTTTTCGAACGCATATACGAAGGGTGAAAACATCCCGAGCTCACGCGATTTAAATGAACTTCTGAAGATTTGTAGATGCAACTGTCTCACATGAGACTGTTAAAGCTTCAAGTTGCTACTCGCTGTAAATTAGGAGTTAACATTTTTTATTAAATATCCTGTATTTGCACAGAAAATTTTCATTTTTAGGGCACATTTTCCAAAAGAGGCATGAATCAGCATCTAGTACGATTTGAAGGCAATTTTGAAAGTTTTTAGGCTGTAGTGTCTTTTATAGACTGTAAAAGTTTCAAGTTGCTACTCACTGCAAATTAGAAGTTACGAATTTTTCTTGAAGATCCTGCAGTTGCTTGAAAACGTTAAAATTTTTTGAACGCATATACGAAGGACGAAAACATCCCGATAGCACGCGACTTAAAATGCACTTCTGAAGATTTGTAGGTGCAAGTGTTTTGTCTAAACCGTGAAAGTTGTTACTCGTTCTAAATTAGAAATGAAATGATCGCTTTAAAACAAACTTTACTAAAGGCGCATAAATCAGCATCTGATGCAATAAAATGCAATTTTAATAAAATTTTGCCTGTTTTTCAAGTGAAGTGTCTCTCATAAACTGTGAAAGTTGATGTTGCTAACCATCCTGTATTTTGCTTTCGAGTGATCTGCACAAGAAGAAATCATTTTCAGAGAAATCTGTATGAAAAACAGGACTTAAGTGAAATTTCCTACTGTTTTCAATGTGAATTTAGAAATTACTGCAAAGTGAATGCTCTGGCCGTGTTTCACTTCGCCAGAGACAATTCTTGGCACCTTTGTGGTCTTAAATGAGACAAAAACCTCATAAACTTGCTTGAAGGAATCCACCAATATTTAAGACCTTTGCTATTTTGGAGTCCTCTCAAGATTAATTTCATACATAGCCACATGTTAAAAATTCCAACTGTTTTCAGTGTGAATTTCTTACTAGATCCACACGAAATCCCGACTTCATCTAAAAAATACCATTTTTAGAGCACAGATCACCAGAACAAATGCATCCCAACCTGCCCATTGGGCTGCTTGAACGGAGTCTGCACCCATCGAGGAACCTGCGACTGCAACTTCGGTCACACTCACAGCTCCAACGGAAAATACTGCGTTCCTGTTTGTACAGGGGGTTGTGGAACCGGTGGCCGCTGCACTGGCCCTGAAATCTGCACTTGCAGCCCCGGGTGAGTTTGCAATTTCCACTCTTATCACGCATATTTTGACCGGAAAATTCAAGGTTTGAAGTGAACAAGGACACCAACAAATGCGCGTACCACTGCGAGGGCGGCTGTGGCTATGGAACCTGCATTGGCCCGAATCAGTGTTCCTGCAAGCCTGGATATGTGCTGAAAGCGAGCAGCTGCGAGCCGGATTGTCCGCGAGGCTGCAGAAGCGGCGTTTGTTCAGCCCCCAATACTTGCACGTGTAAAGACGGATGGACTCTGGATAGAAGTGGAACCGTGTGCGAACCCCACTGTTCCCGAACCTGCCTGAATGGGGACTGCGTTGGCCCGGAAACTTGCGCCTGCAAAAAGGGCTACACTCCCAGTCCAGGGTCCGAAGGACGCAAATGCGTGGCCTTTTGTGAAGGTAATTTCTGGATCTGGTGTGGAACACCCCCCTAACTTGTTTGTGGTTAGATGGATGCGAGAACGGCGTCTGTTCAGCCCCGAACTTTTGCATCTGCAATCCGGGATTCATGAAGGAGTCGAAGGGCAGCAACAGGTGCATAAGGAGAGTGAGGCGCTCCGCCCTCACGGATTTGCATCTGGAGCTGATTCCAGAAGAGGTGCTTGAGGGGCATTAGACAACCTTTTTTCGTATCGTTTGTTCGGGCTTAAGAAATTACAAAATGCATACCGGCAGGTAAAAAATATACAATAAGTATAAAACTAGCGATATTTACACAGTAAACACACCCAGAGATCTAGAAGGAAACTTTGGCACCGAAATGTTTTTTTTCTTGAAGACACTCTAGTGTTTTTCAGTCCTCCTTACAGCTCGAAGCCCAGTAAAGCTCCAAACAGCACCAACAGGAAAACACTGGAAACTGCACGCGCCCTGCTGACTGGGGAACTCTCCATTGCAACCACCTCCTCTTTCGTGGAGGATTGAGGCAGTTTCTCCGGCAGCTGAGTAACTTGTATTTGCTGATCGGCCACCGATAGCACCATTGGAAGATCAGCTGCAAAGTAGCAATGAAATGGTTGTTTTTGGGGAATCGGAGGGTTTGAGTACTCACATATGCACCTTCGGCTTTTATAAGGACTATGTCCGGCTATACACGAGCAATTCTTGTGGATGCAGGCGATTTTGCTTTGGCAATCGGCGCCGCAGTAACATTGATGGTCGTGGTCACATGTATCGTGTAAATCTGCAATTATTGGGTAATGAGAACTGGAGGAGCTGTAGAAGGAGGAAAACGCACGGAAGCCCATCCAGAGCTGGCAATGAGTGTTTGCTTTTTATTCGAGTTGTTTATAGAGTGATTCAGGTTTAATCTTGATAACTAGAGGAGTCAATAGAACAGCTTAAAATAGGCCTGGGTAACTCAGTGAATTTTTAGGAGTTGGCGCAGTGCTACACAAATGGTTTGATGCGCCAACCCAACGCACCGACGCAGTAACTCAGTTCCGTTGCTGTGAAAATGTTGATGACTTTCTTTACTTGATTTTAGGTTTATTTTAAGGACTATTTATTACTAAACATTTTTTTAATTTCATCAAAATTTCAGAATTTTTCAGTTATAGGCAAGTTACTCTTTCTTCTAAATGCTCACTTTTCTAAAGCTTCACTTAAAACTGCTGACAATCTTAAGGTTTTTTCCCCTAAAAATTCTGAAATAAATTTCGAATTTGGAACAAAAATCAAATAATTTTCTATCAAAAAACAATCAGAATAAGCGAAAGTTTAGAACAGATTATTTGGAAATCTCGGCAGCTTCATACCTCTGAAGGTTGCAGAGTTTGTTAAAAAACATGGATTTTTAGTTTTGACTGATTTTTTTTCTTTACTTTACTTTACGGCACAAAAACCAAATAGTTTTATTCAGTTTTTTACCGAAAATAATTAGGATTATCTTGGAAAAACGACCAGAGAGCAAAAGTTTTCCAAAAACTATTTGGAAAGTTCACCGACATCGCTCTGAAAATTGTTAAAGTTCCTTTAAATTTTCATGTCATTCCAGTCTTAACAAAGTTTCTATTAAGCAATTCTTTCTACGCAAAACTCGCAAACGTTTTACTGTAAAATACTGACAAACTGAATCTTTTTTGCAAAAAAATTAAGAGATCGATTTTACCAGAAAACTCATCGACTTTCTTTGGACTCAGTTCGGTTGCTGGAAAAAAATAGATGACCTTTTTTAGTTGTTTGAACAAAGTAGTAAAACGATACTCAGAAAAAATGTTGATCTAGATGTTTTAGATGTGAAAATTCGAGTATCGGGTCTAGTAAAGCTTGAATAAATGATTTATAACTCATTATCCGATAAATTATAACTCGTTAACTCAGAGAGCGGCAACAACTCAATAGCGCAACTCAACACAGTGTTATCCAGGCCTAGCTTAGAATAATGTCCCCCGACCAAAATAGTCCACAGGATTCAGATCGGGCCAGCGCGGGGGCCAAGTCGCTGGTCCTTCGTCACCAACCCTTTTAAAATAGACTTTTGGCAATATTCTGCAATGCGACTTTCTACACTCAATGCGACTTTCTCTAACTTACGCCATCCAGATCAAACCTGAATCTCCCTGTGTATTCTTCACTCACCCCTATTCTTCACGCATTGCCCTAAATGCAGATGATGGAATGCCTTGCAAGCGCATTGGTTCTTCTTTGTGCAGATGCTTCTAATGCCCATTTTCTTGTGGCATTCGTGCTTCTTGGTGCACGCCACTCGTGGTTGGGCCACTGAAGAAGCGAATGTTATTCGAAATTAAAAACTCGTAAAATAACTGTTTAAAGACAGTACAATATGAAATTTTCCCGAAAACGGCCGTTAAACTGCCATAAAACAGCGAGGTTTAAATGAGGCACAATTTATGGCCTAGTTGGCTAAGCATGATGTTTTCTTGTTGCGAGAAAGCGGTTGAAATTCGATAAACTGTCCCCAGTTGAATTGGAGTTGAAATAGAGCAGAAGCGCTTGTTTGTAATTTATGTCTTCACGCTTTCAGGCAGCTAAAACAACACGAATTTCGGTTTAAGGGGTGTGAAAATCAGTCAATTTCTCTTGCCAGAAGGTGCGTGCATGTTTGTTTACACGATTTTTTAAACTTAGAATTCGAAGAACGAAACTGTAAAAAGCAACATTTTAACTCATAAATTATGAAAATGACCCACAAGAACCTAGTCCAGTTGGAACACCCACGTCGTCTCTGATAATTATAAAGCAATTGAGATAATTATTGTTTCCACACGCTATTCGAATCAATCTAGCAACTGTCTGGCTCTTCTAAGTGTCAATCGGTGCTCAATAATCATTGAGCTTCGGTCAGTTTCATCTACATTCGATTTTTTATGGTATTTAAAACCCAGTGTGTTGCATTTTTTTAATTAACAATTTGCATACTGCAAAATTAAATAAAAAAACGGCAATAAAATGCATAAACAGAATTTTCCATCGAGTTCAGATTTAGAATGAAATTTCACTAATTATATCTCACGAATCCAGATTTAGCTTTCAGTGTTGTCGACAGTAGAATTCTCTTATTAGTCGTGTTGGAAATTTGTCAGCCAATCTGTTTCGTCTTCCGCATAATCCGAAAATAAATGGCAAGTCGAGGAAACATTTTTCTTGCTGACTTAAGAAACACTATTTTTATAATGAATTAGTGTTTTTATACTCTACAGCCTCGAAGGCTTCCGCATACATGACATTAAGTTGTTTTTTTTACCCAATTTCTGGCCACTGATTCCAAGAAATAGTGAATAAAGCCACTACTAAAGGATACAGTTAATGTGGGCTTAGTAAAACAATGCTTTGGGTTTTGCATTGCATAGAGGTAGTTTTAAAGGACCAGAAAGTTTCCATATTCAAACTTATTTGAAAAGAGTTTTACGAAATTTTGGAAACAGTTCGGCAGATTCTTCAGTTTTTCGCAGTTTTTCGCAGCACGAAAACGTCTCAGAAGAACCCGCGGTGTAGTTTTTAACAGTCCTTTCAGATTATATCTATTGAAATGGCCCAGTTATGAGGCTAAGAATTTTACCAAATTGTTGTTACCAAGAGAGGACATTTTTTTGCCTAACTAAAAGATTGTCTTAAGGAGTTTCCAACTGTACTTTAGTACTGTACTTAGGAGGCAAAAACTCTACCAAAATGCTGCCGAATGTCTCAAGAGAAAGCATTTTTCTTTTGTCTAAAACTTCAAGAACGACGGCCACATGGACAAACTTTAAATAGCCGAGTGGAAAACTGTGCAAAGAGGTTTTGAACAGTTTTTTGAGTTTATATTTTTCTTCGAAATTGACCAATTTAAGAGGTACATAAGTTTACCAAAATGCTGCCAAATTCCTCAAGAGGGGACAATGTTCTTTTGCCTGTAACCACAGAAAACCATCTTTTGGTGTTTCCATTTATGTTAGGAAATAACTAAGTTACCAGGCACATAAGTTTATCTAAGCGCTGCTCAGTGCCTCAAAAAAGAATATTTCTTGCTTTGCCCGTTACTTCAATAGCGTCAGACAAGTTGAAAAATGGTAGAGGTCTTTTTTAAGGAGTTTTCTTCTGTAATTGAAGTTTTTTTGATTTGGAATTGGTCAAGTTAGAGGGAAGAAAAGTGTGTGTCTCAAAAGAGAACAGTTTTCTTTTACTCGTAAGTTCAACAGCGAGAGCACGATTAAAAACATTTAAGGAAAAAGTTAAAGATTGTTTTAAGTAGTTTCCAACTTCTTTTAGAGTTTATATTTATTTTTGGAATTATTCACGTTCGTTAGGAAACAGAGAAGTTTTTCAGAGTGCTGTTGGGCTCAGAGTAACTAAGGAGATATTTTTTTTATTTTGTTTTGCCCGTTACTTCAATAGCGCCAGACAAGTTGAAAAATGGTCGATATTTAAAATAGACACTTTTTTAAGGAGTTTCATTCTGTAATTTAAGTTTCATTTTTTATTTGGAATTGGTCAAGTTAGAAGGAAGAGAAGTGCGTGTCTCAAAAGAGAACAGTTTTCTTTTGCTTGTAACTTCAACAGTGAGATCACGATTAAACATATTTAAGGGAAATGTTAAAGAGTGTTTTAAGTAGTTTCCAACTTCTTTTAGAGTTGCGATTTATTTTTGAGGACCATTTTCTTTTACGTGGTGTCATTTTACGTCTCGTCACTTCAAGAGGAAAAGCCAGATTTAAAAACGGCCAAGAGCAAATTTAAGGATTTTTCATCCGTCTTTTGAGTTACGGTTTATCTTTGGAAATCTTAGGAGCCACATAAGTTGATGAAAGTGCTCAAGAGTGGACAGTTTTCTTTTGCTCGTAACTTCAACAGCGATGATCACATTGGAAAACTAATAAGAGCAAAATGAACGACTGCTCAAAGGACTTTTTAACTAAACTTTGCGTATCAAATAATTTGTGGAAATTGCGACGTTACGAGGCCTAGAAAATTTTCAAAGTTTCAATAGAATACAGTTATTATTAAGCTTGCGCCATAATAATATTAATAATAAATGAAAACCAAAGTTATACTCACAAGATATGCACGAATCAAACCAAACAGCAAACTGTTCCTGACATGCACAAACACCGTTTTTGCAAACCGTATCCATAGTGCCGCAATCGTCGTCCGTTTCGCAAGGCCCATGAAGGGCTGAGCCTTAAATTGAAAAAATCACATCAAATAAAACCTGATGAAAACAGCCTTTATCCACCTACCTGCAGATCCAATGATGCAAATGCTCAATACGGTAAACGCCACTGGGATGATCATCTTTCAGCCCGGTCTTATCGCAGCAGATTCAGGATTTTTCAAAAAACAATTCTCTGCTTTATCGTCGGATTTTTGTGGTAAACAATGCCGGGCATGGTCTACAATAATATCGATTAATAGTTCAATCACTTATTTATAGGAAGTAAATGACTAATCGTTGTTAGTTGGCGCCTTGAAATAATCGCGCTTGATTCATTTTTATTTGGCAATGTAAACTAGAACAGTTACTATCACCAGTTGAGTTCCAAAACTGCCCATTGGGGTGAAAAATCCTTGTAGGATGTTGGAAATATTAGGAGATTAAAAAGTTCAACTAGAGCCTACTTTTTCAGTGAAGTGGCAGCCTCTTAATAAACAAATGCATAAAGTATCGCAATATTGCTCAAAAGTAAGCCAACAAACGATTGTCCTTATCAAATAGACTTCAATTAGCCTCAATCAACACTTTTTGCGTGTTCGACTCTAATTGCTCATTATTCATCAGTCCTTTGAGAAAAGCGAGTGTTTTTCCTGTCCAACTTTGATGCATATAAGAATCCCATTACGATTTTTGGTAAATAGATAAACAAACGTAATAGAGCGTTCGGTTTTTATTTATGTTAGAGCGCAATTTGGTTTAAATACGTTCCGGCGCCTGAACAGTAAAAACATTTTACAGAAGACGATTAAATATGCGTGAGAATGATCATAATCATGTGTTGAATGTTTTAATGGCCAGCTGAAAAAACAGTGGATCAACTACTGTTTCCTAACGCACATTTCTGGGTTACTTATTCAATTTATTTCGTACACATGGGGTCAAGGATTCGATTCTCCTTAGTAGCTTTTTGAGGGCAATTTTTGGATCTTATCCAATTGTAATGAGAGCGGAAGAAAATCAAAATTTATGGGTACTTAAGTGCTTTTCAGACTCTGAGGAAATGGATCATTGGTTGCGTTTTTCAAGTGCATATTTTTACGTTAAGTTAACGGATTAAATGAAGCAAATCATCACTTTTAGGATGAAATATTTTATTGTTTATAATTATTTTAACACAATAAATAATATATTTTTTAATTTAACAGAATATTCTTCATTTTATTCCGCCCAATACTTACACTTTGATGCTGAGAGCACGCTTGCCAAAAAAAAACTTCTACTATCTGTATGTCATCAAAACCTCAAAATTTTCCCGGAATCGATGAAAATATTTAAATATTTGCCAAAGTATTATGAACGATGAAATTTTTAATGTTTTTATATGGAAAAATTTGAGAAACTGAAGGAAAATGGAAGAAATTGAAAAAAAATTGAGAAAGAATATTAAACTTTATAAAAGTTCTGTGTAGGTAACGACGATTTTCTAAAAGCCAAAGAAGTTTACTTTAACTCTTTTTTTTTAGTTATTTCTGAGTGCGCCATGTGGCTCAAAATAACGTTTTCTTTTGCTCTAGATTTAATATCTTTGATCAGACTGTCCAAAAGAGTTTTAAACAGTTTTTCGAGTTCCTGTTTATCTTTGAAAATGGCCAAGTTAGGAGGCAAAGAAGTTTACCAAAGTGTCGACGTGTGTCTCTAGGAGTTTCCCTTTGCTCGTAACTTTAACACCAAAAAGCAAATTGAAAAACTTTTCAGACAGAAGTGAAACAGTTTTCAACGACATTTTGGCTCATATTTATATTGGAAAATAGTCTAGTTAGGACGCAATGAAGTTTACCAGAATGCTTTCGAATTTCTTTTAGTTTTATTTTGCCGATAGCTTTAACAGAAAAGATCAGATTATAAAACTTTTCAGAGTAAAGTGAAAGAACTCTCCAAATGAGGTTTCAGCAGTATTTTTTATTCATATTTATCTTAGAAAATGGTCCAGTTAGGAGGCAATGAAGTTTACCAGAGTGCTTCCGAGTGTCTTAAAAGAGGATAGTTTTACTTTGCCCGTAGTTTTAACAGAAAAGATCAGATTGAAAAACTTTTCAGAGCAAAGTGAAAGGACTCTCCAAAGGAGTTTTCAGCAGTATTTTTGCTTCATATTTATCTTAGAAAATGGTCCAGTTACGAGGCAATGAAGTTTACCAGAGTGCTTCCGAGTGTCTTAAAAGAGGATAGTTTTATTTTGCCCGTAGCTTTAACAGAAAAGATCAGATTGAAAAACTTGAAAAATAGCAAAATAAAATACGGTTCAAAGGAGTTTGCACAACTTTCGGAGTTCGTATTTATTTTTGGAAATGGCCAAGTTAGGAGGCACAGAAATTTACCAAAATATCGACGGATGTTTTAACAGAGCAGTTTTATTTTGCCTGTAGTTGAAACAGCAACAATCAGATTGAAAAAGTTTTCAATGCAAAGTGGAAGACTGCCCAAAGAAGTTTTAACAGTGTTTTTTGGATCTTATTTATCTTAGTAAATGTCCAGTTAGGAGGAAATTAAATTTAGCAGAGTGCTTCCGAGTGTCTTAAGAGAGGACAGTTTTGTTTTGCCCATAAGTTTACTATAGAAATGGTAAGAGTGAAAAACTTTTATGAGCAAAATGAAAGACTGTCGAAGTAAGTTCTCAAGAATTTTTTTAGTTCTTTTTTATCTTTGAAAATGGCCAAGTTAGGACGCAAAGAACTTTAGAACAGTGTCAACGGATGTCTTAAGTGAGTACAGTTTTGGTTGCCTGCAGTTTAAACAGCAACAATCATATTGAAAAGGTTTTCACTTCAAAGTGAAAGACTCTTCAAAACAGTTTTGTGGTTTTTGTTTATCTTGAAAAAATATCAAGTTAGAGGGCAAAAAAGTTTACCAAAGTGCTTCCGAGTGCCTTAAGATAGGACAATTTTGTTTAGCCCGTAGCTTTAACAGGAACACTCAGATTAAGAAACTGCCAAGGGCAAAGAGAAAGACTTTTCAAAGAACCCTTGAACAGTTTTTGAAGATTTTCTTTATCTTTCAAAATGGTCAAGTTAGGCGACAAATGAGTCGAGTGTCGCAAGTATCAGGAGAGAACAGTCTCCTTTTACCTGTAACTTCAACCACAATAGAATAATTTATTAAAATAATAGTTTATTAAAATAGTTCTCGCCAACTTTTTTTCAATATGTTTGTTGAATATTACAATCTTCATTTCTTCTTCGTCCAGGTCAACAACTGTTCGCATAATTTTTTAAACAATTTCTGCAAGTGTTTGATTTTTTGCCGTTGTTCCTTTTGGTGGTAATTCCTTCCACATCTAATTATCCACATAAGCTCTATTTCTGTTTTAAAGTTCCCTTTGAAGCCTAGTGATGATCATTTTGAGCCACTAATTGAGTCAATTAATGGGAAAAATTTCCGCATTTGAAACCCGGCAAATGTGGCGATTTGTTACAATTAAGAGCCGGCACTAATAATGCTTTTACGTGAAAAAATGGGCTCGGTTTACGAAGGTCTTTGACTTTTGAACGCGAAAATAGAGAGAAACACAAATAAACATTGACGCGATAACCTCTGGCCGATGTTATGTAAGCTTAAAAAAATATTTATTGCCAAATTCGCGTCCACATCAATCAGCGGATGATAAAAATTAACTTTTTTTTATGATGTGCTGAGAAAGTTTTGCAGAAAATAAACTAGTACAAAAACGACACCAAACATAAGTATATAAATAATCAGAATATGAGGCAAACAACATGCGTGTGACTGTGTGATTTACCATGTCCTGTTCCTGTAATTGAATTTAAGGCTCTTACGTCTTCGGGAATGACGAATGGCACTAGACGAAATTGTTTATAATTTAAATAAATTATTCGGAGCAAGGAAAAACTACATGCCCGCTACAGATGTTAATAGTAATGTAGATTACCGTTTTTATCTTATTCATAGGCCTCACAGGAGCAAAACTGTACACCTACTGTTACAATAATTATTAATGGCTTTATTTAAATTCGATATTAATTTATCTGGGCCTGTCTGGAAAAATGTTCCTGTACACACATTAATGAATTATTTATGAAACCGGCAGCCGTAGCTTGGAAATTGAAAGGGGCCAAAATAAGCTTGTAAATTTATTTAAAATTTTAAAACAGTCAGGGGCCAACCAGTTGCAAATTCACCACTCCCACGCTAGTCACGCTTCATTCATCGCCTCAAAACAGTTTTTTCGGAATCAATTTTGTCTGTTCTTTTATTTGACTCATTCAATTTTGATCGTTTCTTCGTAATGTTCTGCCTTTTGAGCCCAGCGTTTTCACAATTTTTGCGCGTTTCAATTTCCGCGTCTTTATTACCATTTATGCTGCAAATGCTTGTGGTTTTTCACTTTCGACAAAATCACCATTCTGTAATCGATTATACTCGCAACGTGCTAATTCCGCTGTAGAAAATGAAGGCAATATTTACAGCAAATACAGCTTATTAAGCTGCAATTTTCTTAGCACTAAAGTTGCTGAAACTGTTGAATTTTTCGAGCGTTAAGGGCGTCTTTAAAAAAGTGTTTTCCCAACGTTTTGCAAGCACGAGTGGCTTGCATCTTCAGAGGAGGTGAACTCTGTAGTTGTTGAAGCGAACTGTTCTCTACAATTTACATTTTTAATTATTTCGCAGTTTTTATTGATTTTTATCAAAGTTAGGCACAATTTTTGGATTGTCACATAGTGTGTGACCTGGTAACACTGTGTTACCCTCAGTGTGCCTCACGGCGATAATTCTTGAAATCAGAACTTTTAAGGGATATTTTTAATTAGTTGAAATTTTGTTGGTTTCCGTCATCGTACGGAAATTGAGCAAAAGTTTCAGTTTTAAGTGATTTATTAGCGTTTTTTTGCCTAGTCAATGTTTTTAGCAACACCAAAATAATTTGGTTAATAATTTTAGTTTGCATTGCGTTGTGCATTAATAACTGCAGCTGAATAAAATGCAGACAAAATAAATTGCTCTAGATTTAAAATTAAATTAGTGAAAGATCGGCGCTGGGAGCGATTTTTGTTTAGTTGTTGTTGACTTTCGTTAAGTTGGAACGTGAAATTTGCCGTTGGAAATATTGTAATGCAAACATGCACTTTCTACAAAAATGTCATCAATAAACAAACTGAAATCGAACTGGTAAATAACGCATGAATCATCGGAAGGGCGGACAATTAAATTATTAAATAATCAGGTTTATTCTTCAGTTCAGTGTATTTTTTTTTCTCGAAAAACTGTATGAATGTTTAGTTTGGTACCGACAGTGGACGAAATGAGTCGATAATCGCATTCTTAAATGGGAAATATAGAGTCATTCTGGTCCTTATGGGAAATGCGGTAGTTTCTGCACTTGAGATTAGTGGGTAGAAAATGGAGGATGGAGCGCCAGCTCACAGAAAACTGGTAAAAATGATCTCTAATCTATAAGTCTTTTAGCTTGAACTGAGCTTAGTTTTGCTACAAGCAACTGAATTTTTATGGAATCTTTATATTTTTCTCTCTCTGCCTTACTGATTTCAAATAAGTTCAGCTTTGGATAGATTTGTGGTGGCAATACGCAGCTTTCGGAAAGCTTAGCATTATTTTGCCCCTGGTTGCCATTTACATGTAGAACTTGAAGTCCCATTTCATCAACTGACTCGTAGTGTGGGTTTAAAATCCATTGAGCTATTAGTTCTTTGGTAGTTGATTTCTAAACTTTGCTTGCCCGATTAGAAAAGTGCGCCACTGGGAGCTGATGCTTTGGCATATAAATGAGGAATTTCTTTAATTGATTTTTAGCTCATTTTGTAAGAAATTTCAACCAAAGGACCGGAAAATGGACATCTCAATAGCGAAACAATTGGTTTCTAGAATAAAAAAATCAACATCTGAACAAAAGTTCAGAAATTTTCTTTTATTCTTTAACTCTTGTGGATACGAACAATATTTATATCTTCATTATTTATCACTATATTATTTCGTCCCAAAATTCCTGGAAAAATCACAAAATATTATTTGAGTTAAAGCATTTTTGAACTGAGAGGTTCGCTTGAATTAAAATTGTGTCAATAAATCGCAATGTTCTTAGGTACCAAATCGGCAATTTTCCATGTAGAGGTATCTAGTTGAGTGACTTCAGTTAAGTCAAAAAGCATTTATACGTTACTTATAAAATTAAATTGCAATTTCAATCTAAGGGTCTCTAAAGCTGCAAATAATTCATGATTTAATTATGAAAAATCGTTGGAAAGTATCACTGTTGCCCTCAAAGTGCAAATATTGTTAAATGAAAGGACTATTCGGTCGGTCTGAAGCCGCTTTATTCCGCTTAAAATTTGAGAATTTCATTTATAAAGCGGCAAATTTAGCCCAACATGACTGAAAAAATGTGATTTGAGTAAAGGCATTAAACCATCGCAAGCAGAATTTCGCTTGTGATAAAATCATGTTGGCCAATTAATTTGCCAATAATCTATCTAGTGAAAAGAACGCTTATTGCATTGCTGGACAGAGCAAATTATTTTCTAAAAGTGTGTGAAATTTTAATGAAATCTCGCTTTCTGACGATTTTTTGAAAAATTAATGACCTCCAATTGCATGGGTTTCTTGCTAACAAGATTTCCCGAATTCGTTTTGAATAATTAATATCTCAAAAACCTCTCTAGGCACAAAAATGATTGTTGCGCCACTGAAAAAAGGGCACTTTCTTTTAGAGATGCAAAAAATGTGAAATCGCTCGAATTTTTTCCTGATTTTTGGAGAAACTTTACGCAAACGGCTGCGACTGTCGTTTAATAATGGCGCCCTTGAAACGTTCTTTAAACAATTTATTATTCGAAAACTGTCTCGACCAGAAAGATGCCTGCTACACGACTGAAAAGATGACATTTTGGGCTATAAAATCTGAACATTCCAGGTAGATTTGCATTTTTGCTGATTTTTTGCGAATTTCTAAATCAAAGACTATGGCAAACCGCTTTCAAGAATAATAGCAATATAAACCATATACAGTTGCTGCACCGAGAAAACCACATCTGAAGATGTAAGCCGCTCGTGCTGGCGCAACGTCACAAATAACCGTCTCCTCGGTGTCTTCAAAGTACAAAAAACTCGCCAGTTTCAAGCATTGCCCGTGAAACCCTAATTTTTCCCCGAAAGTTCCAGTTAATTGAAGCATTAAAGAGTGCGAAAACAGAATGCTAATTTCGCACGCGTTGTATACGGTCCGAACTTGAACTTGGCAAATCGATTCATGACCCCTTTAATTTGGCAAAGACACACATTCAAAAATACTGGAAAAACGCGATGACTTCCAGACTATATAAGAGAACATACATAACTGGGTTTTGTAATTTTTGCGGCTATTTAGGCAAATTTTCCATTAGAATCGTGCATTAGAATACAGTATGAATTGCCTAATTTAGGCTATTAGAATAAAGTTTAATTTTCACATTTTGGACTGTCCATATTAAACTAAAACTAAAAATCAGCTCTAATTCAAGTTTCTGTACTACTTTTTGCCCAAAACGGAAATATATTTTCCACTCGAAAATAATGCAATTCAAAGTTTTCATTTTTGTCATTTTCAGGCTATTTCGAGGATTGAACACATCGACAATTTAATAAAAAAATATAACACGAGCAACTTTGCTGCAAGCGCTTTTTATAAGGCTCTTGAATGAAAGCATCACATAAGAACAATAAAGACGCGAATAAATTTGTATAAATAAAATACAAAAATATAACTTCACTAGAAATTTTCAGCTTCCGCAAAGGCTTATGATGAATTGGTTTTCTTTATATACAAAATAATAAAACAGTAAATGTATGAAAATAAAATACTACCAATATTGTAAATATTTTGAAGATATATTTAAAATCAATTGACAGTTTAACAACTAATGTTAGCTAAAAAAGTATTTTAATTTTCAACTTAAATAATTTTTAAATTAGCATTTGCGATATTACATTTTCTTAATATAAAGGGCGGTTCAGAGCTGGATATTTGGGCTGTAGCAGGGTTGTGCAAAAAAATAACACGAAACGTTAAAAGTTAAATAAACACTCGCTTTTTATTTGATTTAGTTAAATTTCATGAATGACTCCCAAATTAGCGACTAAAGTAGTGGTAATATAGAGGATGTTCCAATAGAAATTGCACATTTTCTCGAGAATAAATCTGACGAATCCGGATAAATTTATTTATTAAGTATTTAAAATAATTTGCTAAACTTGCACAAATTAGAAAAAAACAGAGTGATTGAATTTAGACTCAGTGAAGAATTAAAACTCGATTTTAATCGAAAATAAAAAAAAATTGAAATTTGTTATAATCCCTAAAGTTTTATGAATGCCAACATTTTTTCTTAATATAATTTTGATAAAAAAACATTTTAAAATGGAATTTAACTGGAAAACTCACCGGCAAACAGTTCCAAACTATATAAAAAAAACTATGGGGCACGCTGATTGGTCGGAACGCTGGAACCACTTGACTAATGAAAATGAGCGCGATCTTCTCCAGAGCGAGCGCAAAATGCGACTGTACAGACTTATGTCATTCGCTTCACTAAGCAGACCGCGTCTAATTTTTATTCATCATTTCTAGTATTGGGGAGTCTGCAAGTCCGATTCCGACATCAGATTTTGAGAAATTTCTTCGGATTGCTTCGGAAGCAAGCGCTCAAATAATTATAAATCAAATCAATCAAAGTTCACCAGCTAAAAGCAAAGAAAGTTTATTTTAATTACGGTTTTTTTACAGTATATTTTTAGTTTTCACCTTCGTATTTCAGCTCGTTTAAGGCAGCGGGTTTCATTATCAATTAATGAAAAGCTTGATTAATTTTACTCTTTTACTCACTCATATGTTGATTCGCTTTTATAGAGTTTTAAAAGCGTTGGTTAAAAACTGATTAGCAAATTGCTCTCACACTAGTAAAACTAGGAAAACTCAAAGTTGAAGTCTGTGGATGTTTACTGGCCAAATTCCCAAATTTTTACATTTTGTTTTGTGGTCTACAACTTATTGAATACCGACCGCGCCTGCAGACAGACTTTTTTCTTTTACATTGCATTTGTTAGCTTTATGACCGGAATACCAAAAAGAATCGTCGAATTCAAGTTTTGATTTGCTCGACTGATCAAAACCAGGCATGTTTAAAACATTTGTTGTCTCCTGCCCGCTGCCGAATGAATGAAATATTCAAAATCGAATTTGAGATTTTTATTGGAAGATTCTTGTTTTTTGCCTCTCAGCGGCAATTTTTCCGTTTTACTGCCACTTCCGTTCCAAGCCAATTTTTCACTTCCTGTTTGCTTCTACTGGCTGAAAGCTGCTTAATATTTCGGACATATTTTCATCTAATGTTCAAATGCAAATTTCCGCGCTTAAACCAGTGGGATTAATCAATTGTACTCATGGGAAATGCCTTTTGCATTTTAAAATCCCACATCCGCCATTATTTCTATTCCTCACTTTAAGTGCTCGGACAGGAGAAATAAAATATATCCTTTGCCGATTGTTTATGGCATGAATACTAATTTTCAACGGCTGGCACAAGAGATGATGATTCACTTATCTCTGTAGGATGTTCAGAAACACCAAGAACCTATCCTTAAGGTTTTATTTTAGTTTTCAGGCAGTTTAATTAACAAGTCGTCGAGCAAAATATTTTTCCTGACGTTTGGCAAACTCCTCAGAAATTTCCCACTCGAAAGCTTACAATGAGCAGTGAGAAAAACACGGTTTTTCGAAGATGACCCGAAAACAGTGTTTTTTCAGTGTCCAGCGGAAGATTTTGCGCGAAACAACGTTGAGGAAACAAATTGAGTATTTGACAATATTTTTGTGGCGCTCAGAGCATAACTTTTTAACAAATGTTGGTCAGCTCAGGTTTTTTTCTCAGTTCCCCTTATTTTAAAAGAAATTAAAAAATTAAAAAATTTACAGATTTTAAATAATTTAGAGTTGAGTTAACAATTTTTTATGGCGCTCAGAGGGTGACTTTTTTACGAATGTTGGTCAGCTCAGGCTGCTTTTTAGGGTTTGCGCTTTATTTAAAAATAAAAACCTCTAAACTGCTGTCTAATTAATGGAAGCATGAAATCTTGCAAACTTTCAGTATTTCCCTACATATTCTTGGCAAAAATAGCCAAAGGAACATTCTATAGAAAACAATGCTGAAAATATTGCCTCTTTTTTAATTCACTAGAGATTCGAAATTTCCGGCAAGACCTAGTAGAGCAAAGGACAATTTGAGGAAAATGGAAACGTCGCAAAAGGAGCCACTTTTTAATGCAAGTAAAAAGATTTGCAATTTTTCCGTTGTTCCAAATTTAATTTTCCAAAATTTTGCTTCTATCTCTTTATAGGCTGGACATTTTGCATCCATCTGTATAGAAGAAAAACGGCCATTGAAACTCTCTATCGAAAAGTTCTTAATTATTTTTAATGATATTTAGCTAGTCTTAACTGTTTAAGAGCTAGTCTTAACTGTTTAAATCCTTAAAGCTCGAGTGCGACTTAAAAACGAAAATTGTTGTATTTTTTTTAGTCAGGATATTCTGAACAAGCGCCTTAGAAAAATAAAGTTTTTGGCACACTTAATGAAATAGTTTCTTATGATTATTTTAATATTATCAACCACTGCCGAGATGTCCAAGCTTAACCTTCTTCTTCATAAGAAAATATCAAAATGTTGCTTCCATCTTTTTAGAGGTTAACAACTTCCGAAAGGAACAAGTCTGAGGGACGTTTTCTTAAAGCAAATATTGATCAAAGCATTGTCAACGGATAAGCCGCTTGAAAGCTTTCTTGCATTTTCCCTTCTACCTCTTTACAGGTTAGGAATATCCGATGAAACCTAACATGAAAAGTTTCTAATGATTATGTAGCGAGTCTTAACTGTTTGAGAGATAAAGTTCCTTAAAGCTCGAATGCAACTTAAAAACCAAAATTGTTCTACTTTTTTAAAGGTTAGGACATTCTGAACAAGCGCCTTTGAAAAAAAAAAGCTTTTGGCACGTTTAATGAAAACGCTATTCGTGATTATTTAAATAGATATTATCAACCGTTATCGGGATATCCAAGCTTAACATTCTTCTTCACAAGAAAATATCAAAATGTTGCTTTCATCTTTTTAGAGGTTAACAACTTCCGAAAGGAAAAAGTCTGAGAGGCGTTTCCTTAAAGTAGATATTAATTAAAGCATTGTCAACAGGTAAGCCGCTTAAAAAGTTTCTTTCATTTACGCTTCTACCTCTTTACAGATTAGGAATATCCGATAAAACCTAACACAAAAAGTTTTAAATGATTATTTAGCTAGTCTTAACTGTTTGAGCTATATGAGTCCTTAAAGCTCGAGTGCGACTTAAAAACCAAAATTGTTCTACTTTTTTTAAGGTTAGGACATTCTGAACAAGCGCCTTAGAAAAATAAAACTTTTGGCACGCTTAATGAAAAAGCTTCTCGTGATTATTTTAATAGATATTATCAACCGTTGCCGAGATGTCCAAGCTTTACCTTCTTCTTCACAAGAAAATATCAAAATGTTGCTTCCATCTTTTTAGAGGTTAACAACTTTCGAAAGGAAAAAGTCTGAGAGGCGTTTACTTGAAGCAAATATTGATGAAAGCGTTGCCAACAGATAAGCCGCTTTAAAGGTTTCTTACATTTTCGTTTCTACCTTTTTACAAGTTATGAAGATCCGATCAACCTAACAAGGGCAATGGAGTTCAAGAAAAGGGCTGTAAAATATTCTAATGGCTATTTGCATATTCCATTCGTTTCTGAGATATAGACTGTTTTCATCTGGGCAGCTTCTCAATTTTTTACATTTCTGCTTCCATTCTTTTAGAGGTTAGGGCATAACCCAAATTAACCTATAGTTCAGAAGATGATTTTTCCAAGTTTTGGGACAAAGTCTTCACAAAAATCTTCATGATTTCCCACAGGATTTGATGTTTTATTACCTCCATTAAAATTTGCATATGCTCCATTCTGGCAGATAGGCATAGGCGAAAAACGGCGACTTTATCTCCCGAATGTTTCCATACATTCAGGGCTGGGATAATTACAATCAAGCTAAAAGCCCTATTTAAGCATGCAAGAATCCACTTCTACTGCGTTAATTTGAATAAATTAACCGCGAAGAGGATTATGTTGCTTTAGTTCGGCGTCTATTTACAATGCGGTATCAACAGACATTTATATAAATTGCAGGGTGGCGCGATGTAACTTCTATAAGTATGCTGTTGAGTTGCATCCAGCGAACTGCATTTTTCTTGAGATTGTGGGTCAGAATACTTTAACTGTGACCAAAACGCTCCTTTGCAATTTTGTTGGGTGTTTAAAAATATTATCTTTTCCTACTGGATATATTGAGCTTATGAAGTTTGCTGATCTCTTTCAAGTTCCCAACTTCGTTTCTTTCTGAATTCACGCTCTCATTAGGGCTTTTTGCTCTAGTTGATGGAACTTCGGACTCTTTCAGACCACAAAATGTGTTTTCTTCAGTTGGTTTAATGAGTTTTGGTGCCATTGTCTATTTTTACCCACACACTTAGTCAGCACCAAATGACGCTATTAGAACCCGAAAAACACATCGATTAGAACCAAAATTGCGGCTCCCAATAGCGAATAAGGCCCGGAATCGGGTACTTGACCTATACACCTATAAATTATGTCATTCAATTTACATCCGGAGCGCTTTTATAGATGCCGGCGATATGCAAATCGGGGGCTTTGCCCCCCTGTTGGGCCTTTTAGGGGACGACAGGGACGACTTTTCGCGAGCTTTATTCAATTGAACCGTTTAGATCAATTGCAAATCGCAGATGTACGACGAAAATAAATCACCTGAACCCTGCGACTTGCTTAATTGAGATGCATGTGTCGTGACAGGGGGACAATGAAGCATAAAAATGAATAGATATTAGTTTTAGTGATTGTTTTTGGGGATATTTTGCCTGATAATAATGATGAATTGTAATGAGGGAAGGGAGTGGCTTTAAACGGCACCAGCAGGAATTTGCTTTTTTGAATTTTTTGAATATTTAAGCGACAGTATTAGCAAGTAGCTTTATTATTTATACCCAATTAAAAGCTTGGTAGAAGAAGCCGCTGTTTGGACTCTCGCATTCCTGGCCTGGTTGCATTTCAATTTGCCTTAGAAAGTATGTTTTAACATATAAAAGCCATTGTTCGGTTGGCAAGAGTTCGAGGAATTTGACCAAAAAAACGCTGGAAAAACTGAAGAACTACTGAAAATCCTCGATATTTCCAAATCTGTAAACACTAGCAGCATGTAAAAGGAGTACAGTCATATCGATTTCCCACAACTGTTTCCACCTGTTTTTTTCGGTCTAAATTTAGGATTTATTTTGCGATTTGCACTTGTTGGCTGGTTTCGAAACATTCACGCCTTTACGACCAGACGAATGAAGAACACCAGGCATTACAAGGAAGAACGTGCATTCACGATTATTTTCTTCAAATCCTATAAATAATTTATATGTGCTTTGTTATGGCTTCGATCTGATAAGCCTTGTAAAGAGTCATGCTTGATTTCAATAAGATTTAATAACGAATTTGATTGAACGTGTTAAGTGGGAAAAGTACGGATTTGAATTTTTAGTCTAGGTGGTCAGGGACGTATCATTGATAATTTTTTTTTGGAGAAAATATTAGAAATTAAGTATACCTTTGATGGCTGGAATCGTTTAAGAATTGATGTCTCTAAAACGCATAAAAATAGCTGTTTCGGTAAACGGTCTCAAGTCAGTATAGCAACAAAATGAACGTTACCAAACTTTTGCCCGAACTTTGGAAGTGGACAAATTCTGATTGGTTCAAGCGATTTTGTTTCTGTTTGAAGCCCTAAGTAGCTTCGTTTGTTTTTTATTTGTGCTTGTTTTGCTAAGAAATAATAATCTCAAGTTCATTTTCTCCCTTGTTATAAGAAGAGGTGGCCAAAAAATGCCACACTCAAAAAATCAACTTTTTGAGCTTTTAGCCATAACTTTTCTGCTCTTGGATCGATTTTCACAATCTTGAGCTCATTTTGCAGCTGCAATTGCATAGACAATTTAACGTGAAAATTTGATATACAGGGTATCACGAAAACTTACTCAAATCAGAATTGCCTTCAAAATCTGTGATTCCAGCAGACTTTCAACTAAGGTAAAGTTTAATTTCAAATATTTCGTTAATTCATGCAATTCGGTATGTTGAATTATTGGGCGAAAAATTGAAATCTTTCATTCAATTCAATCAATGAATCAATTCAAAAATTGACGAAAGAACGTTTTTTTGTCCAAGTGAGAGTATGTGGAACTTTCACCAATTTTGCATGATTTCATTTGCCACCCTGTAAAAACTTTATGTCAACCAATTTTTTTGCAAAAACACATGCATGCAGAAGAAGAATTGCACTAAATGATGCTTCATACAAAAATAAAATCGCTCTCAGCAATCATAATTTACCCAGTTACAAAGTTGATCCAAATTCGTCAGTGTAACGTTGATTTGGTTTTATCTTCTTTAAAAATTCGCATCATCGAAACAAACTCAGGTAGCAAATGAAATATTTCACAATCTTTAAAGAACACTTAAGTCTAGCGATTCTGAGAGTTTCATAATAATGGCATAAAGTTCGGTTTATGGGCAGTTTACTAAAGGTCAGTCCCAAAATTAGCCAGTCTTATAATGGTAGCTTTTACACAACCCCGCTCCCTCCTTTAAGCCTTCTAAATTTCCAAACTGAAAACTCCCACTGGAAACTTTCACCAGTTTTAGCAAACACCTCACTTCTTCACACAGTTTCTGCAAGGTTCTCGAAATTCGGCCGAATTTTTGCATTTTGGCAGCTTTGTAAATTTGCGTCCCAAAGTTTTCATTCAACTAGACCCTCTCTTTTAAAAATTCTCATGAGCCAAACTAAAGCATGTAGCAATTTGAAATTTTCACCCTTTTTAACAGACACTTCATTGCATAGATCATGTAAATTTTGTAAAAATCGCCCCAAATCCCAATTCTTGCCAGCTTAGCAAATATCGTAAAAAAAATAACAATTTTCACCAAAGTTTGTTCTGTTTTTGTCAAAACTCGCATCTTTCAAACTAAGCCAAATACCAATATGCAATTTTTACCATATTTTAAAAACACTTGATTCTAAATATATTGAAACTTTATTAGAGCAGGTATATTGGATTTTTATCGCGAGTTCAATAACAATTTCAACTTCAACATGAGCCATAAATTTTGAAAATTGGTTGAAGATAAAAAATGTGTCATTGACCAAAAAGTGATTTTTATCTGAAGATAAACGAAATGGTCGAAAAACTGAAAAACTTGTTGCGAAATATACAGACTTTCATAATGCTTGTGGTGTTGAAATAAAATAAAAAACGTCGTTTTGTCCAACTGAGACCATGTGGAACTTTCTTCAATTTTGTATTGTTTCATTTGCCACCCTGTAGAAACTTTATCTCATTTTTTTTGCAGAAACACGCTTTCACCGAAAAAGAATTGCACTAAATAACGCTTTAAACAGAAATGAAATCGCTTTCAGCAATCATAATGTGTCCAGTTCCATAATTGATCCAAATTCGTCAGTGTAACGTTGATTTTATTTTCTCTTTCTCTTTTCTCAAACGAAATATTTCCCAATCTTTAAAGAACACTTTAGTCTAGCGCGTTTCTGAGAGTTTCATAATAATGACATAAAATTCGGTTTATTGGCAGCTTAGCAAATATCAGTCCTAAAATTAGCCAATCTCATAATGGGAGCTTTTACCTAACCGCGCCTTTGCCTAAAACTCTCTCCTTTAAAACTTCTAAACTTCCAAACTAAAAACTCCGACTAGAAACTTTTACCAGTTTTAGCAAAAACTTAACCCCAAAGAAAGTTTCCCAAAAAATCTGCTGGATTGTTGTGCATTTTGTTAGATTTGTAAATTTGCGTCCCAAAATTGAAGTTTTCACTCAACGAGGCTCTCTCATTTAAAAATTCGCATGAGCCAAATTAAAGCAAGTAGAACTTTGAAAGTTTGACTCTTTTCAACAGACACTTCAGTGCATAGATCATGTAAGTTTAGTGAAAATCTCCCGGAATCCCAATTTGTTCCAGCTTAGCAAATATCGTGAGAAAATGACAATTTTCACCAGAGTGTATTCTCTGTTTTCAAGACTCGCATCTTTCAATCTAAGCCAAATACCAATTTCAAATGTTTACCATCTTTAAAAAACAGTCGACTTTAAATATACTGAAAATTTATTACACCCGATATATTGAATTTTTATCTCAAGTCCAACAACAATTTCAACTTTAACATGAGCCATAAATTTTTAAACTCGGTTTATGAGAAAGAATGTATTATTGACCAAAAAGTGATTTTTGTCTGTAAATAAGCGAGATGGTCGAAAAATTCAAAACTGGTTTGAAGATATACAGTCTCAATCTTAATTATGCCCGTGGTGTTGAAATACCAAACGTTTTTGTGTCCAACTGAGTGCATGTGAGACTTTCACCAATTTTGCCTTGTTTCATTTGCCACCCTATAGAAACGTTATCTGAGGCACCAATTTTTTGCAAGAACGCGCACTAACAGAAGAAGAATTGCACTAAAGAACCCTTCAAACAGAAATAGAATCACCCGTTGCAATCAGAACTTATCCAGTTCCAAAATTAGTCGAAATTTATCGAGAGTTATATTTTGGCATAAAAATCCTGTAGAATTTTTGCTCTTTAAAGAACCTCAAGACTAAACCTGGCGGCTTGCAGACAATGATTGCCAATAATTTTGGAAGTTGGAAAAGTTAAAACCCAATTGAAAATAGCCACTTGTATAAAACGTGCATGAAATGTTGCCATTAAGATCGATGCCAAGCATTCCGAATTGAAAATGTGTTCCGGGAAAATGTAGGTAAGCCTCAAGTTAAGTACACAAAAAGAGTATAAAATTAAGTAAACGAAAGGTTCAACAACCAGTCGCACAGTTTTTAACCGGGAAAATGAGCTATATATACGGCTAATGTTTAGAAACAAAAAATAAACATCGACTTTTCTATAGCGGCAACATTATTATAATTGCACCCATTAGCCTGGGCTTGTATCGGATTCTGCTCATTTTATGTGTGATCATTTATACTTGGAGGATTGTCGGCTTGGATTTGGGTGTTCGAAGATATTAATCGCCGGTTTTCATTTGCTTGTTTGAAAACATCTGCATTCCAAATTGCCCTCAATTCGATCAGGTTAGTGAGACGGAAAATTTCGTCGCTTCACCCATTATGATTTTTTTTTAATTGATAAATCTGCTCTTAGCGTATGGACAGATCCAATTAACAGCTTTGTGCACATAAAATCTAATTTACGACTCGAAAACCATTAAAAACAGTTCTTATCTAACGGCATGAAAAGAGCTGATTAGTATTTTGACACTCTGGGTGATCTATTATTTTAGCTTCAATAAGTAATTGTTCTTCAATATTCAGGCTGCAGGAGACTCACTTGCCTAATGAAGATTTATTCGCCCCTAAATGGGCGCAACCAAGATTAAGCAAAGTATGTCAAGATATTTTAAATTGAACAATAAACAGTCCTGTATAATGGAAACAGTTTCCCATCCCATAAGGTCCGAACCAAACCACAATAAAGATAAATGTCTTGTTGATCTACATTGGAAAAGCGTCCCCGTGAAACAATAGTCCAAACCGCTATCAAACTAAGAGTGGAATTAATTCGTGAATGCATTAAATGCGCCTCGAAGGGACTTACATGTAACATCGTAGACGATAAAAAATCTTAAAAAGCTGTTAGCTTTAATGTATGCAATCCTGTCAATACACTATTCATTGCTGTAGGTTCTGATTACGTTTTTTTGGACCTGATTTCAGACAGAGGCGCACATTCAGGGATTTATTGGGTACGTACTCAGAAAGGCGTTAATTCGGGGCTTCAGCAACGCAAAAATTGAATTTTGTAGTAGTTTTCAACTTCGTACTTACGAAAAGAAAGCAATAAAAATAAACTCTTCCTGTATGAAACGATTTGTTTAGCATAATTATGGCCTACTACAGTTTCGAAACATGTTGAATTTTTAGATTAGAATCGCTTTTATCTATTCGGAACTGGATGCGTCTGAATGGTTCGTTAATATGAATCACAGGAATATGAAGACGCTTTTTATGCGGCTGTTGAAAGCGATCTAAGTATAATGAAATCAGGCATCAAGTTTTCAAGAACTTTCAGCAAATAAGAGCGAGTTGGCAACAATAGTTCACAAAAATCGATTTGTTTGATAAATTTGCAAGTTTGGTTTGATAAATCAGAAGCCAAAACAGGTAGAGAAAAGAGAAAAATATAGACTGATAAAGCACTGAAAGAGCTAACCAGAAGATTGTGTAGCACTTAAAAGCTTGTAGAGCTGAAAGACGACTCAGTAAATCGGAAACAGTTAAAGGTAGATGCAAGCAAATCATCTTGATTAGTCAAGGAGGGATTTCGAGTTACAGGGCTTCAGAAAAATCGTTTGCAATTATCAAAAATATTGTTTTTATGTCAATTCAAAAGAAATTCCTGGGTTCCAGTAAATTTTATTGTTTACCATTTAAAATATTACAAAAACGTTTCGGTGTTTTTCGCCACCATCATCAGTTTGTATGTATGGTTGTATCTACCTTCACATTTGGCAAGCCATTCAATGAAAACAATAAACAATAAAATTGACTGGAACCCAGGAATTTCTTTTGACTTAAGTTGAAATACAGTCAGGAAAATATACACATTTGTTTTTATGGTTAAAAAAGTTTTGTCAATTTTTCCTGGATCGTTTATCCACTCAACTTTGATCAGGAATTGAGGAAAACCTTCTGGAAGTCCTAAAGAAAGCGGCTGCTTTTATAATTTCCCAAGTTAAATTGAGGACTTCGAAACAGGTTTTTCACTTAACATTTTCATTTAAAGAAAGACGGGCCTTTAGAAGATTGAAGTTTGTGGTCTTCTGTGGTTCTATTTGCTCTCTAGCTTTCTGAATCGGGGAAAGAGTGTAAAAAAGTGTGGTGAAAAAAAGTGGTTTCCGGACAGCAAATTCCGGACAGCAAATACATCGGACTGTGGTTCGTATAGAAGTTCTGAAGAAGAACAGAGAAGAAAACTCTGATGTCAAACTTCTGCTGATCTTTCGGGGTACGAGACTGACTAAAGCAGACCTGAGAAAACATTGTAAAAATAAGGTTTTTTGCTTTCCGAATCGTTTTCGTGCGTAAAGATCTATGGATTGATTTCTTCATTAGTTATGTTATGCTTCAACAATTCAAGCAACAAAGAGAAAATGGTGATCAAGAAAATCGAGGGTCAAAAGTGACTGTTTACAAATAAGGTTGATAGGCCAAAATAAAATTGGAGAAAAATACCCAAGGCTTCAGAGATAAAATCTTCATTATCAATAAATATCTTCACCACAATGAGTTTTTCATCTGCAAAACTGATAGTTCCTAAGTGAGTTCTGCAGAGCAAACGTATTTATCTGTAAGTCGATTTATCAGCTAAAGAATCTAATTAGATTATGGTGAGCAAAAATTTTATAAGTTTTGAGGATTCACATGAACCAAACGACAATGTCTTGGTTCAAAAAAGTTTTTGCCTGCAAAAGCCATCAAAATGGGAAGACTTGAAGTTAAAAAGATCAGAAAGCCCAAAAACTTTCTTCAACTATAAGCAATAGAAAGTTGTTTTAACTTTAAGACATTTAACGTTTAGTTAGCGGTTAAGAAAGTTAACGCAATTCTTCTTGGATCAGACGATCCACGCAATTTTGATCAGGATCTGGGGGTCCTAAAGAAAGAGACTGTTTCATCATTTCTCAAGCTAATTTGCGGGTATCGAAGCCGGATAAGTCGAAAAAAAGTTAATTTAGGAGATCGAAGCTTTTGTATCTTCTTTGATTCTTCTTATTCTCTTTTGAGAGTCTGGAAAACGGCAATAAAGCGGTAAAATCCGAATTGGGTACAGTCAATACCAGAAGAATTCTCTAGCCACCAATTAATCCATAAGCAATATAAATGTAGCAACATTTAGATTGTGGATGAAACGGTTTCCTAAACATCAAGAATCCCTTGTGATTCTGCAGCTTTTTAATCAGAACGCAAAGGAAGGATTTAATTTAAATTAACTAAAAATGTTTAGAAATCAATTAAAATAGTCCTGATTGGAATATTAAAACTCTTCCTAGTTTTTCAAGATGTTGAGGGCAATTGGGCACAGTAATGCTCAGGAAGCTCATGATTAGTTGATCAGTGCAAGCATTCTGATGTTCCAGTAGGAAAGTGTGCAGCAACTATTTGAACCCCAGAATTACCCCAAATTATTTTTCCCCCAAAACAGGCACTAAAGATCTAAAAAAAATCCAGCTACAGAAAGTCTAAAATTGTTTCAGCTTTTAGAAAATGAACTAAAAATGTTTAGAAATAAATAAAAAATTTGTTAACACAAAACGTCTTCCACCGGAGAATTTGCAACATACGCCGTGAATTTCTCATTTAATTCTTTAGTGTGACATGCAATTTCCGTCCTACTCCAACTACATCTTTTACTTGAAAAAGATAGATGTTCAAAGGATATTGTTCGAACAAACGAAAAAAACCCAAATCGATTTTGTAACCGGTTAAAGAGTCGATGGCAGGGACAAGAAGAAGAACCTGCGAGTGGCAGTACTTAATGTCCATACGACACGCCAGCTCCCTTTAAGGGACGTCGACGCAATTATTTTCCGTCTTACAAGTACGCAGTGTCCAGTAAATAACTATTTATGAGATCTTGGACCTTAGAAAATCCATTTTTATTTCGAAGGCTATCCACTGCGGCTTATGGAACAGTCTAGTTGAGTTGGGCTTCTTTATCATCAGTAGCGTAGATGTGAACATTATTTTATCTCAGTTTGTGTTTCGTTTAACCGTCGAGGGTTTAAATAAAATAAAAATAAAAAAAATAAAAACTGCTTTGTATCGCTCGCTTGCAGAAATATTAATTACAAAACTAACCAGCATATTGGGGCTAGAACCGTTTGAACCCTCCTTTTAGTGCAAGTATTTAGCTGTTGGTGTCTGTTAAAGTTAATCCATCTTTTCCTACACACGGCTGACAGTCAAAAGTACATAATCCTTTACTTTCAAATATCGGGAAAGGCAGAGCCGTAAACGTTGAGGAAATCATTAATCAAAACACGCCTAATTTGTAAAAAATACCCACATTTGGATTTAACAAGCCACATCCCTGGTCATCAGTCATAGTTTATTATTGGGTAGAACTGAGAGGAATCTATTACCGTTTGGTTTTGAATAATAGGCTTAAATTAAGATCGGTAACAAGACAGTTGACATGGAGGGCCTGATTTAACAGACTTTTTTCTGATCGTGAAAGAGCCGTCACCCTTTTTGTCTGAATGTGCTGTTAATTGGTGCTGATGGCTGTTGGTCGTACCGAAGAATGCACTTTTTTAATGAGTAAGTGGTCATTTTGACTATGGAGATCTGATGATTTGAAAAAGTATAAAAAAGGCCCGTGATTAAACAGTTCTAACACTTACAAGATAAAAATTTGATTAAGAATTACTATACCAAACTGGATCAAAGAACCCACAGAAAACGCATATTTTTGAAAATATTTTGCTCTTTATCATTTTGCTGTTATCACAATCTGATGAGTTGACCCTATATTTTCCGTTCACTTAGTTCTTGTTTTGCTCTAAATTGACTTTTGGCTTTCTTTTAGAAAATCTCAAAAAAGTTCCCTCTAGAGTTTTGTTATTTTTACTTGTTCTGTTATAAAGTTTTCACTCTTGCTTCTAGTATTTATTGTTTGCCCGAATTGTCCATATGTTTCTACTCTGATCTTTCTTCCCTCCTTCTCTTTTCCTTTCAATCACTTTTTAGTTGAGTAACGTTTTTGTTCAGTACATACCTTTTCCTCATTTTGTCTTTTCCCTGCTTGTGTTTATTTGAGATTTCATTTTCTGCCTAAACACGATATCAAACAAAACATAGTTGTTGTGCTGAGCGAACCACCTCTGAAGATGCAAGCCACCCGTGCTTGCGAAACGTAAGGAAGATTTTCTTGTTCACGGGAGTCTAAAAGCCCGAAAAACTCACCACTTTTTACTATAGCTACTGTTTATTTTCTTTATAATGCTAATTTAATTGATTAAGTTCGCAAAATATTTTCATATTTGGATATTATTTTTTTCTATGTAAGTTTTAGCAGTTTTGCCAAATAAGTTATTACTGCTGTTTTCAGTCTTTTTTTTAATTTCTGTAATTATCAAATAATCGCCGCTGAACGAACTTGTTGTTGTTACCAGTTTCCTAATTTATTATAGTCCTTATTTTACTGTTTACTTCTCGTGCATTTTTGTGTCATTATTTACAATTCATTTCAATTGATAAAATTCTCTAGAATCATGGTTTCCTTTCATAGAAACGTTCTCCTTAATTTTATGCAGCAGTTTCAGCGCTCATATTCCGCGTTCGATAATGTTTTTCCGTCAATTCCTTCATTAAATGGGCAATTAATTAAATACTTTCTATTATCTCGAGTTTTTACGTTAAACATATACATTAATTCCGACAAAAATTTGGGAAAAGTAGAACGTTTCAAAAAACCAAACAAAATTGTAGTTAAAATAAGGCGAAATGTCCAATGTTCCAAAGTCCACTTTTTTCCCCCAATGATAATTGGGGGAAATCCACCCATACAGGTGTTGACCAAACATTGGAGGAAGAACTGTTAAATCCAGAAAAATTGAACTGCTGAATGAAAAATGATTTTGCCTCATATTCGATCCAGCTTAATTAGAAAACAGATGCTGTTAAGAAGGGAAACTCAGGGCCGGACTATTACTGAAGAGTTCACCCACATTTAGCTGAAAAATTCTTCAGATTCATCCGATAGATACGCGCCTGTTGGTTCTGCAATATAAATCCGTCACTCGCTAAGGCCCTTTCAGGAGAGGAAACTCTAAAAGGAGTGACGATTGAACTGATCTTGAAGCCAAGTGCTTCCCTGAGCTAATTTATGTATCAATAAACCATTCGGAAACTTCAATCGCTAAAGTGTTTATTTGTCTTTCGAACGCCGACACTGGAAAGTCGTGCTATTCGTTATAGATAAGAGTTTCTTGTAGAATAGGGAAACGACTGTGGCAATAAAAGCTGTTTCGGTAGATACAGGGGAAGATTAAGATAAAAGGGAAAATAAAAAAGCCTAATTTTTAATCGAGCACTGTAAAAATGTAAAAGCAAACATTTAGTCAATAGCTAATGATTTTAAAAGGAAAATAGTGGAATCTAAGCTGCCCGATTTTGAATTAAATTTTGTAGATCGTGCAAAGGCGACAACTTTGAACCATCATCAATTTAAAATAATCAAAAATTGGGCACTGGTTTTAATTAAATGGAAATTTTTAAAATAACCAAACTAAAACTGATCCCCTAAATTTCAAAAATTCTAATACAGAAAATATTGCATTTTTTACTGCAAAGCAAAATGTTTTAGCGCCTCTAGAATACCTGGAACGAATTTTTCTAAAATGACTGTCGTTAAAGGGCGAACGTAAATAACTCATCTGTAGCTTCAAATTCAAAAAATTATTTAATAACTAGCTGACCCGGCAAACGTTGTATTGCCATATAAATTATTCCTAGGGTTTGTTTTCATCTCGAGTGGGCGGTTTGCCCACTTGAGATTTTTTTAAAATTTTATTTTAAATTTATTGAATTGCTAATATAGCTATTAAAAGATAGGGGTTTATGGCAGCACCCATATCACTTAGGGGTATAAAAAATAGATAACAACCTATTCTCAGACCTACTGAATATACATACAAAATTTCATCAAAATTGGTCAAGCCGTTTCGGAGGAGTATGGTAACTAAAACTGTGACACGAGAATTTTATATATATAGATGGGGAAATTAATAATTAAAGCATACATTTTTGTACATGATAGAGCAAGTATTGCACTTTCTGCTGTTGTATAGGAAAATATTTTATCACCTCAGTTTTTTCTGTGAGGAATTTTTGAACAATGGAAACTATAAAGTGGTGAGCGGAAATGGCACTTTTTGAGCTTCGAATTAAAAATTCTTAAGAAATGGGAAATTAATTATTGAAATGGCAATTGCTGCTTCTAATAAAGAAAATGTTGCACTTTCCGGTGGTGTACAGCTAGATTGATTAGCACATGTCGATTGTTTGCAAGGAATTTTTGAAAAATGATGTTCATATACTGGTGGACGCAAAGAGCACTTTAAAGTCTCGATTTGAAAAATTTATATAAAACTGTCAAAATCAACTATTGCAATGGGAATTTCTGAGTTTAATGGAAGAAATGTTGAACTTTCTAGGGCGGTAACACAGAACTTTTTAAGTATCTTGGATTTTCTGTTATAAATTGTCGAGAAATTACTTTTATAGCTGTAATCGCAAACAGCACTTTTTAAGAATGGCATTCAAAAAATACTTAACATTTTTTTAAATTGCTAATGATTGTCCCTTCACCTGTTGCACTTTCAAGATCTGCACATGAAAATTTATTGGCAACAAAGTATTTTTTGCAAGGAAGTTTTCAAAAATGAGTTTTAGAAACTGCTGGACGCAAATAGCACTTTTAAGCCTCGAATTAAAAAAAACATATAAAACTGTCCAATTTTGCTGTTGAAAGGAGAATTTCTAATAGCAGAAAAATTTAACTTTCTATTGCGACAAAACAAAACGTTTTAATATCTTGGATTGCCTGTTATAAATTCTCGAAAAATACCTTTTATAGCAGTAACCGCAAAACAACTCAAAAAATTCTTAAAAAATGCAGAAATCACTTATTGAATTGCCAATTATTGTTCCTAATGGAGGAATTATTGCACTTTCAGCTTTTGTACACCATTTGGTTTGGTTTGGAAGAAAAATTTAAAAAAATACTTTCAACAAAATGGAAATGCAGTTGCGAATAGACGAAAAAATTGCAGTTTTCACTGCCGCAAAGAAACACTTTTTCTGAATCACAAATCGCTTTGTGGGTGGAATATAGTCATCAGACATTGGAAGCGGCTCATTTCAAAGCTGATTTATTGGCCAATTTGCTGTAATTAATGAACTGAAAAGTCTTCTCCGAGACTTTTGATTAGTTTATTTGCGTTTATCTCTATCAAGCGCAGTAATCTAATGAAGCACAACCGATCTCGGGATTCTTGCGATATACGCAAACCAACAACGTCCATTGTTCGTGTACGTAATAAATTTTCGACGCCTTGGTGAATGTTCAAGCAGTGCATTCACTATCATATCTGGAATAAAATCGGAAAATTTTTCTAGGAATATGAATAAATTTCGGGCGCATTCTCCATTATGTTCAGTGTAAAATGTACTAGTTGCATTATATCAAATTTATTTTTTAGTTAGTCTAAACTCTTGCTGATATTTTAATGTGATTTTGTTCTCAAACCTGCCAGAATTCTTCGCGGTGCCACAATTACAGTTTTAACTGTGGAAAACAAACTGAAAAGGTCACCTAAACACAAGTAGGTACAGATAAACGCACTTTAACTGCAAATTCCAAAACAATTAAGAAACAATGCGTTTTCAAAGACCAAGGTGTTGAAAATTGAATACTGATTTCACCTAATTTCGTTCTGGCGTTCGCATCTTGCCAATTAAACATGAACGGATTTCATTTACTTTTCATTCACTTATTTACACTCTGTACATGTTAATGCTCACGATTTTGAACTGAAAGTCATTAGAATATTCGGTTTCTTCCAAAATAGCTTAGGCAATAAAACGGAGCGGTTGCCTATGCCATTAAAAGCGCATTAATTTCCCACTAAAACCCGATTAGATACTTTGGAAGCTTTTCGAATCGAGTCAATAAACGGTTAAATCATTGCATGAAGTATTTCTGAACAGTTCCTCGTAGAGCAAACTCATTATACTAAAATATGCTAATTAACACCATCATAGTCTTGTAACACACTTTCGTAACGACGCACCGCCAGTATTAACCCATAGTGGTGCTGGCATGCAAATAGGCAAAATACAGAACACCCATCTGTTTCCAGTGAAACGAAACCGAATATGTAAAGTTTTTTTCCGTGTAAGTTCAGCTCGAATGTTTACAGTACACGAGGAATAGCAGTAATTTGAGGATTTACCAGGCATACTGAGTGGTAAGACCAAAAACTTAGTTTTTTTTACTAACAGTGACAATTGCACACAGATCCAGTGTTCAAGAAGTTTTACCTATTTTTTGGGGGCGAAATATTTAAAACAAAGCGAAAGAAGTGGAAATTCACCTAGTTTCCGTACCGTGGCGAGTCAATACCATTCCTGAAGATAAAAGTGTGTTAAAACATTCAGTACGATTGACCTTGTAGCAAAGACAACCAGCTACTGTTTTCGAGCCTGAAAGAATGTTCCACCAGACCTCAAGCGCATATATGAACGGAACATGATCCTTAACAAGATAAAAGTGCAAAACCATACATAATTACATGTGAAATGACTATTCATCAAATAGCAGTGCCGGGGGTATCAGGCAATTAAACGAAACTATTGCGTTAAAATAAATGGTTTTTTGCGAGTAAATGTGTTGCAGTTAATGAGGAAGGTGTCATTGGTTCAGTGAGTTCAGCAGGAATTTTTAATGTGCTTTGGAGGCCAAATTGTTGGAAGCCGATACAAAGCTTCCGCAAATTGAAACAAAGGTAATTAGTGCCCTTTGCCTCATTTTAAACACGCTTTCTATGAATAGTTTGCCAGTTAACCGCCATTGATAGAAGCACGTAGGTTTTTTAGTCATTAACTTGGGATTCACTAGTAGGATGATGCAGGAAATCTACCCACTTATTCAGTTCAGAATTCGGTTATGAAAAACTGAATCGTCTTGTATCTTCTTACATCTATAATAATATTGAAATTATTTAGTTATCGTCACTTCCTGCCACATATTAATTATTATACGCTCACCGGGTTAACATAATTTATCATTCGTTCACTCAGCTTCCTCACTTTAGATTAAAATGGAATTTAAACATCAGCAGATTGAGGGAAATGAAGAAAAACAGGAAAACAGATTGGATTAATGGTTCAAAGTCGATTAAAATTTGGAAACAGCTCTTTAAAAATATAAACTGAAATTAATTATTCAACAATAATTGAACAGTAAGGCATTTAAAATGAGAATAATAAAAAAAATTGCTGCTTGGAAGTAATACAAATAAGCAAAGTCCGTTAGATTTTCTAAGCAAATCTTCATTTGAGGCGGGGCTTTATTTATTATTCACATCGATCGTGATCAATTAAAAGAGAGTTTATATCCCCACCAATCGCGGCGTCGCATTTCTAGCACTTTTTTTCGTGGTATCTGCTGTATTTTTTCTTTTTCTAATACGCACATTTATGAGTCTGCCTTCTCTCACTCGTTCTTCGACAGTAAAGCCAGCTGGAACGTATAAAATTTGCTTTCGGAGTTTATTGTATTTTCTGTTTAACATTTTGCAGATTTTGAAGCTTGAAAATGTATAAAATAAAATATTATCCATTTTTTAATTTTTCAAAATGTTGATGGTTTAGTCGAAGGTTTAGTTTTTAGTTAGGTTGAAGTCGAAGATTTTTCATTAATTTGTTGATATATTATTTATTAATTCCCTCTGTTTTAACATTCGATGTTTTCAACCATAGAAAAATAAGAATTTTTTTGTTTTGCTTTTGCTTTTGTTTTGAAATTGCTCTTTTTCAAAATTGCATAGTTGGTTTTCCTCCTACTTTTACTAAATGTTGAATAACAAAACAAGCATGTGAGTGGGTCAAAGTAGCTCGCAAATGCCTGTGTTAAAAAGAAACAAGTTACATTTACGTAAGCAAATCAGCAGCGAATGTTACGCACCAATTTGAACCAATAAAAACCCTTGACGAATTGTGACGCCACGCCTTTAACAGTTCCTTTAGCTTTATTTATTTATGTATTTATGGCCCTTCCTACTTCCACTTACCCACCGCCCGTAAATTCATTCTATCAATTTATTGCGCAAATTTACGTTTACGGTTTAAAATGTAAATTCGCTTGAAAAAACCTTTTGACGCTTTCTTTTCAGTAGTTTCTTTGCAAAAACTTTGATTTTGAATGTTTGGTCTGTAGTTGCTTTTTCTATCACTTTTTTGGCTTTCAAGCTATATTTTCATTATATTATATATTCGTGTCATCGGCTTTCAGACTCTTCAAGAAATACGTGTTTTTTTTGTGAATAAATTTTCTATTATATTCATTTATACATCTTCTTTAGAAGACATTGCACTCTAAAGTTGTTGAAAGTTTCATGTAAATCGCCCACCGTCCCGATGTTTGCCAGGTTAGTAATATCAGTCTCAAAATTGAAGTTTTTACCTGACGGCGTCCTCTGCTTGAAAAATTCGTATCTTTTAATCTAAAGAAAGTAGCCACTTGAAAGTTTCTGCTTCGTTAGAAGACACTCGATTTTAAAGATGCTGAAAATTTCATATAAATCGCCAAAAATCGTTATTAATTCTTGTATAGTAAATATCGGTCTCAAAATAGACGTTTTCACCCAAACGAGGACTCTCCTTTAAAAATTCGCAACTTTTAATCTGAAGCAAGTATCGACTTGGAAGTTTCAGATTCTTTAGACGGCATTCGTCTCTAAAGATCCTGAAAGTTTCATATAAATAGCACAAAATTCTGATTATTCCAACTTTAGCAAATATAGGTCTCAAAATTGATGTTTTCAGCCAACTGTGCTCTCTCCTTGCAAAATTCGCAACTTTTAATGTGAAGCAAGTAGCGAATTGAAGGTTTTCACATCTTCAGAAGACCCAGAAGCTACTGAAAGTTTGATATAAAAAAATCAGAATTCTTATTTTTGCTAGTTTAGTAAATACAGGTTTTAAACCAAAAGTTTTTACGCAAATGCGTCCTCTATTTTTAAAATTCGCATCGCTTAACCTAAAGCAAAAAGGGCATGAAAGTTTCAGTTTCTGTAGCCTACACTTTACTATAAACACGCCGAAAGTTTTATTTAATTCGTACAAAACGATCTAATTGATCCAGTTGAGTAAATATCGGATGTCTTCACCCAACTGGGAATTCTCTTTTAAAAATTCGCAAGTTTTAATCTGCAGAAAGTAGCAACTTGAAAGTTTCATAATTTTTAAAGCACGCTTGACTCAAAAGATGCTAAAAGTTTCAAATAAATTGTACACAATTCTGATTATTTTCAGCTTAGTAAACGTCTTCACCCAACTAGGATCTCTTTAAAAATTCACTTCTTTTAATCTTGCCAAGTAGCCATTTCCAAAATTCAGTCTGTATATACGACACTTGACTTTAAAGATGCTAGAAGTTTGATGTAAATCCCTCGAAATCCTGATTTTTTCCAGCTTAGCAAATATCGGTCCAAAAATGAAAGTTTTTAACCAAATGCGTTCTCTCTTTTAGAAATTGGCATCTTTTAGTCAAAAGCAAGTAACGACTTTACAGTTTCAGTTTATTTAGCAGCCACTTGAGTCTAAAGACGCTGAAAGTTTCATATTATTCGCGCAAAACGCTGATTATTTGCAGCTTAGTAAATATCGGGTTGAAAATGGATGATTCCACAACTGGTTTACTTCTTTTAAAAATTCGCAACTTTTGATCTGAAGCAAATAACGACACGAAATTTTTTCCATCGTTAGACGACACGTGACTCTGAAGATGTGGAAGGTTTCGAATAAATCGCATAAAATCCTAAGTTTTTTCAAGCTTAGGAGTTATCAGTCTTAAAATTGATGTTTCTTGTCCATCTGGGTTCTCGTCTCTGAAAATTCACAACTTTTCACCTCAAGTAAGTAGCGACTTGAAAGTTTCAACTTTTTTAGAAGATACTTGACTAATGATAGAGAAGAAGTTTGTTTGTCACTGAAAATCTTGGCCGGATTAGAAAATCGGCCTCAAAATGGAAAGTTTCACCCATCGTTATCTCGTTTAAAAATTTACATCTTTTAATCTAAAGCCATTAGCAACCTGAAAGTGAATTATAATTATTTTCTTTTTCTTTCGAATACACCTAAATATGCTGAAAGTTTCATATAAATCGCACCAAATCCTGATTAACTCGGCTTAGCACTTATCACAACCACCTGGGTTCTCTCCTTACAAATTTTCCATTTTCAACCTAAAGCGAGAAGCGATTTACAAGTTTCATCTTTATAAAGACAATTGGCGCTAAAAAAATGAAAATGTGGGTCTCAAATTCGATCCCTCTAATCAACTGCGTTCCCGCCTTTAAAAATTCGCACCTTCCAAGTTAAAGCAAACAACCACTTCAAATTTTCACCATCTATAGGAGATACTTGGCTCTCAAGACACTGGCAGTTTCACATAAATCGCACAAAATGCTCAGTTTTTCCAGCTTAGCAAATATCGGTCTCAAAAGAAAGATAAAATTCTGGAGCATTATGAAATATCGGGTTTGCTTGTCCTTATCAGAGCGTTATAAAGAAGCCATAGCCATCAATGACCTTTTCGACAGCCATTAGCTAGCACCAGCGTGTATAAAACATTTATTTTCCATAGAAATCGGCGAAAATGCCAAGGGAACTGGAAAAAGGAACAAAAGACGTCAATCACACAAAAGTTGCGATATACTTTAATCGCAACCTAATCAATCGGTTAATGGCCAATATGTTCCAAATTAGACTATTCCCACAGCTTTTACAGGGCATTTCATAGTTTTAAGCGCGTGAAATTTGCGAAGTGATAAAAAAGTTTTTTATCTGACGAAACCAGCAAATATTGTCAACCACAACTTTCGGTTTTGCAGCAAAAATCGGCACTGCTTGGCAAATATTTGTATATTTTCATTGTCCCTATCACTATTGGAAATTCGTCTACAGTCCCGTTAAAGGCTTTAACGCTTTGGCTGCAAAACCTCCCAATCACACACAAAAAGGGGGTAGGTAGCTCGTTGAACTCTCTTGTTCTACCAAAAATACCTTGCATTCTGTTCTGGCTAAAAGAGCTTTTGTAGTAACCCCGCTATAGAAATGGTTAAAAGCTCTTGACTGATCCATTTCATTTCCTTCCTTTGCTTCTCTTGGATGTGATCGAGACGGTTTTTGCTTGATTTATTAGGTGCTTCATTCGTAGAACCCAGAGGAAACAGTGAGTAGAAAGTTGGTTAGATTAGTCAAAGCGAAGCAATTTTATAGGAGAGTTTATGCAACTTCAGTTCATTCAACGTGAGCTTAATATTAAGCTTAAGGTTCGGATTTCAACATGAAGCCCTGGTATTTGAAACATAGTCGACCAGTTGAGTCAGTCTCGCTTAGTTGCCAAACGTGAATATAAAACTGGTTTTTAAATATTTTTTTGATCGTCATTGTGAATGTTTGATTGTAACAAACTTAGTGAGTCGACAGCAGACTGAAACCTTAGCAATGTTTGCTTTAAGGAGACAAATAAAGTTCTCGCTTCCGCAATAAATTTCCTCGTATCTGAAACATAACTGACCAAATGAATAATGGAGTTTTAATAGCATTTTTCCATCCTGTAACTTAAAATTTTTGATTTGAACATCAGCGATTTTATGGGCTTGGTGTCACTGTCAATATTCCGTTAATCCTTAAAACCTATGCTCTATATGCATTTGCAAGTGAGTATTAAGAACCAGCCATCTATGAGATGTCAAAAGGTGTTTGGAAAAAAATTGTGTTTATTGTCAAGGAAAATGACCCTTGGTATTCAGGCCGTTATACTTTCGCAATGTACCTGGTATTTGAGAAAAGGGTCCGAAAGCACGTGCACGTTTCGCCCTAATCCCCTGCCCTCGATGCATTTCGCCAGTCAGTCGAATGTAAAGAAAGTTAGTAAATGCGTCGCATTCAAGCAGAGTGTTTGTGAAACCCGTGTCTTATCTTTGGCTGTTTAAGATACATTTTAGGTATGTACATTGTTGAATTTTCAACTTTAAAGAGTGCAAAATTGCGACGGTTTGGCTTCATTTTCATCCCATTAGGCTTTCAATAGAAAATACTGCGCTTTTTTGTGATGTTTGTTCGATTCAGTTGGGCTCCAATACAAGTTGGGCCTTATTTCATATGCTAAAGGCTTTTTTTCCCGTTTGCTGCCCGATTAACATTTTTGGTTTTGACGGAATTTTTAACCTTTTACAGAAAAATGTCACTTTAAGGCATTATTTTTGTCAAAAATGTCCAAATTTATCAGAGCATACTTCAAAATTATCAAAATTTTGACAGTTTTATTACCCGTATGTCATTAACAATGACATTTATGACACTAGTAGTAAATATTAGCCCTATTTAAAGAAAGCGTTATCAATGAGGCAACCTTGACTCTATCTGCAAGGAAAACTAGCCCTCATTAAGGTAATTAAAGATAACTAAATATCGATTTAAGTACTAGATAGGAAGTTAAGTAGCTGATAGCAAAAATAATCGTATTATCGTATCGATAAATGTGCTTAATTTAATGGATTTTGCGATTATTTAGTTTTCGAAACTCTAGTTAGAAAGAAGCTTGTGGCAGTGCTAAATAGAGGAATTTTTGCTCTGCACGTGCATGGAATTTCAATAAACTCGCCCTATTTGTAGATTTTTGGCAAATGTACACGCCCCTAAATGCATGGGTTCTTAGTTATACTTTACACAAACTGCGACTGCCGTTTAGTAATGGCGCTCCGGAATCGTTGTTTAAATAATAATTTTGCCGAAAAAGTGATCGACTAGGATGGGGTCTGTTATGGCACTGGAAAGCGGCTATTTTGGACTATAAGAGCTAAAAATTTCAACCGCATTTCTCTTTTAGCTGATTTTATGCCAATTTCTACACAGAAGACGCTCAATAGCCTCTCAATTCTCAAATCTCAAACTCTCACAGCAAAACGCGTTTCAGAACGATTTGCAATTATTTGTATTTTATTTGTATTTGTATTTGTCGAACACTGTATTAAGTACAAAAATGCTGGACAAAACTGGAAAGAATGTACTTTTTTCTATCAGTTGGGAAAGCATAAAACCCTTCCGATTTTTTACTGCTTTTCGGGGACTTTGTGCACAAACGACTGCGCCTGCCGTTTAGTAACGGTTTTTTAATAATTTAAAATTTACTTAAAATAACGATTTTTTGAGAATTTTCCCGTTAAGAAAGCTGTCTCTTTCCATCCTCTTTCCAGTGGTGTAAGAACTAGTGCTCGGAATTTTAAAAAATCTGAAATTCGAATACTCGTTTAATGGGTTTATTCCAATAGTAAAATTATTCGAATACTCGAATATCCAACGAATATTCGAGTATTCGTTTTCCGTTCACCGTTTTCCAAGAAGAAAATCGTTATCATCAGTTTTGGCAACTAGCCGCAACGGATAAAAAGTGCCTTTGCCGACACATTAATTGTAACACCGCGCAAAAGTTGATGACGCGAATTACCAAATCACAGACACGTAATTTTATATTCATTTGCAGGAGGGTAAATGATTTATTTAATTTTCTCGTAAATATATGGGTATTTGTTTAAATGCTTGAAGAATATGAATAATTTATTTTATAAAAGTATCCAAAGTGCATATAAAGATATTTGCACCTTGTGAGTTTGATGATGTTCGTTTATTCGAGTATCCGAATATTCGAGTTATGACTAGACATAATTATTCGCTTTTTGAATATTTGAATACTTCAATACTAGCCCTAGTAACAACCACTGGAAAGAGGATACGTTGGTGCATAAGATCGAAAAACTTTCGAGCGGGGTTGTAAAAACGCTTATTACACTGCTCGATAGGCAAAGCCTTCTCCATAACTGCCTGAAATTTCAATCAAATCGCATTATTTGTCGATTTTTAGACTAATACAACAACTTAGACAACGTTAAGAAGTGTTCCAAAATTCGTCGTCGATAATCCATTTCTCAAAGACCGATTTAGTAGCAAAAACGCTTGTTACGCCACTGGAAAAATGTACGTTTCTCTATGAGCTCGAAAAGTGTGAGAGAGTTTGGATTTTGTAGTGATTTTTGGATTTTTTTTGCACGAACGACTGAAACCACCGTTTAGTAATGGCGCTTTGGAAACGTTCCTTAATAACGATTTTTTTCAAAATTTGCCCGACTGGAAAGATGCTTGTTATGCCACTGGGCAGCGAATACTTTGGTCTATAAAGGCTAAAAATATAAAGCGCATCTATCTTTTAGCTGATTTTATGCGAATTTCTACTGAGAAAACTACATGATCTGCTCAATAGCAGGACACGTTCCAGAATGATATTCAATTATTTATTTCTTGAAAAGCTATACAGCAAAGAAAGACTTGTTACGCGTCTAAATAGGGCAAATTGTTTTCAAGAGTTTCAAATTTGTATTAAATTGCACTATTTATCGATTTCTGGCGAAATTAAACAATCTCAAGTGCATGAGTTGTTAGCTAACAGTATTTCGAAAAGTTGTCTTTGATAATAAATTTCTCAAAAACCGCTTTAGGAACAAAAGTTACACCACTGGATCTTCAATTATTTATTTCGGGAAAATCTATTCAGCGCGGATGACGCTTGCTACTCTTCTTGATAGAGCAAATTATTCTCTTTAAGTGTCGGAAATTTAAATAAGATAGCACAAATTGTCGATTTTGGGCAAATATATATTCCCCAATTGCATGAATTATTAGCTAACAACAGTTCAAAAGCTTGGGTTCGATAATAAATTTCGCAAAAACAGCTTTAGGTACAAAAGTGAACACTGAAAAAATGTACTGTTCGCTATCAGCTCGAAAAACGGGAAAGCTTTCGGATTTTTTACTGATTTTTGGAAAAATTGCGAAAAACTGCAGTTTGTCGAAAATTTGCTTGATTAGAAAGGAGCTTGTTATGCCACTAGAAAGCAGATACTTTGGTCTATAAGAGCTAAAAATGTCGATCTGATTTGCCTTTCAGCTGATTTGATACGAATTTTTACCGAAGACTACATGAGCTCACTTAGTAGCAAACGTTTTCCAGGATAATTTTCAATTATTTATTTCTCGAAAATACATCCAGTTGGAAAGACGCTTGTTGCACTAATAAATACGGCAAAATCTTCTTTACAAGTGACAACAAATTTCAACTAAATCGCAATATACGTCGAATTTTGGCAATTGTATCCGCTCCCAGTTGCATGGAATCTTTTGTAAATTTGCTTCAATAATAAATTTCTCAAAAACGGCTTTAGGTACAAAAAATCTGATTGCTCCGCTGGAAAACGAGGAATTTACTCGGACTTCGTAAAATGTATAAACGCTCGGATTTTTGTTTGATTTTAGGGAAATGTTTGCACAAACGCCTGCGACTACCGTTTAGTAATGGCGCTTTTACAATTCGTTCATCAAATAATTTATGTTTCGTAAACTTGCCCGATTAGAATCCCAAACTAACTCAAGAAAACGATATCAATGAACCCTCCTTTGTTGCCACACTCTGTATCTGCAAGGGTTTTCCCTAGAGTGAATTCAAATACATTCACTGGGCAAAGTGATCAAAATTAATGAGTCGTGATTTACTCAAAACTCATCAGTAGCCACAGGATGTTTCATTAAATATGGCTTAATATAATTTAATTATTTAAGCCCATCGGAAGCTAAAAAAATGATCAGAGTCAATCTAATCAATACAGGAGTTTTTATAGCGGAACCCAAAAGGTTGGTTTAAAGATTTAAGGGTGGAAGCTAAAAAAAAATTACTCAGAAAGATAATTTTCAATTTTTCTTACTTGGACCGAAACTCATTAGACTGCAGGTAGGTACTTTATGGTTCTTTGAACAAGACGCTTTGTTCGAAACACACTCATCATTGTTAGTCAAGCAAGCGGAAATGTAGGAGGCATTAAAGTATCTGGGCTAAATCTATGACTCAATACCACAAAAGTTCCTCCGAACGCTCTTATCTATGCACCAAAGCCATTCAGTTGCTGAATTCGCTCATTTTTAGCATAGAAAGCATTTAGGCGGTGTAATTAATTTAGGTTTGTTCTTTCTAGAGAGGTACCCACAAGGAGAACCAGTTCCTCGGTCATATGGAAGAAAAGGTACGCGATTCAGTCATGGAACGTGTCGGTTTCTTCGCACTGGTCGGTCTAGCGATCGTAGGCTGCTGTACCACAATGGTTCTGGCCGAAAGAAGACAAGGTTCGTTGGTTCTGTTTATGTTTTTTTTTCGCGATAATGGCAAATTGGTGTGAAAACGTGCCCGATCAAGCCGACAATCGTCTTGTTTACATTGTACCTTCACGCTACATTTGTTCTTATAAAAACGGAAGTGTGTTACGCTGGTGCTATCGGAAACCAGGCCAATTGCATATGGTTATTTCGGGTAAATTTAATACATTATTGGTTGTTTGATCCACCATTTTTCTACGGGACAATGGCGATTGATAAATAATTTATTAACTTCGTGTAGTGACTTCCGAGTAAAACCACGTTTAGTTGCAATTTATTACCTGGAACCAGTGCAGGCATCTGGTCGATTGTACTACGAATAATCACACATTCCCATACAGGGGGCATATAGATAGTAGAAAAAATATGTTCAGAGCTGGAAAAACGTTGATAAGCTGAATATTTGCTGGATGAAGCGAGACAACAGCGCCATCATCAGATTTAAAATTTACACACACACTACAAACACCAATTCACAATTAAAACATGTTTTATAAAAACTATAATTTATAGTGTTAAAACATTCATCAGTTTTTTGAGGGAAAAACAATTGTTTCTCTTTGGGAGAGCAGAACACTGGAAAAGCTTACCTCATGATTGGTAAAAATCAACGTTTTTTTTAGGTCTTTGCCTTCTTGAAACCTTAAATTTGTCTGAATTATTTTCTACATTGTTTGTATCTAATTATTTTATACATTTCTGCTATTGTAGAAAATACTTCAGACAAATTTAAGGTTTCAAGAAGACAAAGACCTAAAAGAACGTTTATTTTTACCAATCATGAGGTAAGTTTTTCCAGTGTTTTGCTCTCCCAAAAGGAAGGATTTTTTTCCTCAAAAACTGATGAATGTTTTAACACTATAAATTATAGTTTTTATACAACATGTTTTAATTGTGAATTGGTGTTTGTAGTTTGTGTAAATTTAAAATCTGATGATTGCGCTGTTGTGTCGCCGAAACGTAATGAAATAAACGATGTTTCAAAATTTTTACTTCACACTTTGACTGAGACCCAGGAAAGATAAAAATATTAATTTTTTATTTAATTCCAGAATTGAATGGAGACTGTTTTCACGTGAAACAATGCTATCAGATCGGCTATTTATGTGCCAGGAACAGAACGTGCCAATGTGGTTTTGGCTACGTGGTCAATGAGAAAAGAACCAAATGCATTGGAGGTAAGTGTCTGGTAACTTCTGAGTGTGTCAAATACAGTTTATTAAGACCCTCTGAAAGTGGTGATAAGAACAGAATTAACAGTAATTCATATGTATATTAATGTATTTTTACGCAGTTGTAGGATCGAGATGCATTTATGACAGCCATTGCATAGAAGGCGCATACTGTACAGGAAGAGAGGGTTGGGAGGTTTGCAAATGCAGGGAAGAGGACAATTTCATTCCCAGCGAGGATTTGATGTCTTGCGTAGGTAAGCAGAGAAGGTTTTGATGCAAAAAAATTATTTCTTGCTGGGCACAAATTATTGTCTTGTTAAAACGAATTCTATTAGATTAGAAACGCACGTCTTCTATTAGAAATTGATAAAAAGTGCTCTTATTGCGCAATAAAGAATTAATTATTTATCAAAAGGTAATCAAGGGCGCATCACCAAGAGGGTATTCGAAGGCTCATTTAGAGAAAAACTCCAATGGCGTTCCACCTTGTCGTTCCTTCTCAAAAAATACATAAAATAAAGTAAATAATAAACCGTTTAACAAGGCTGAATGCATATAAATCTATACAAAACCGCTTTGAGGTTTCGTTTTTTGCAAATTGCCATTTTTTTACTTTGACTTAATAAGACTTCGTGCACTCCTTATTTTAATTTTACGTTGTTTGCTGATGGTTCTTTGAGAAGCAGAAACTTGGGAATAATGAAATAAATTTGTGCTTTCTAACGATTAATTAATATTAAAGTGATTAAGAAAAATTTAGACGTGCGAAATTTTTATCTTGTCTTAAAAGACAAAATACCCAACAAAAGGCTTTTGAAACCATTAACCCGCCTTGGCCCTGTAGAACTTTTTCGTCTGTTACTTTATATTTTTTTCATTGTTTTTCAGATGCTTCGTCAAATGTGCCCCATTTGCCGACTATTTTCCTTCTGCTTTTGCCCTCACTTTTGACACTTTCCTACTTAAACACTTAAGTCATGCTCACTTTTCGTAATGTTGTTGATTTTGTATATAGAATTCGTTCAGTTTGATGTAACATACATTTGTAAGTGTTAAATAGTTTCAGGCGTTTACACTTCCAAGTGCCATTTTATGGTTACACAGTGTTTGTTCGTATGTAAAAACTGTATATGTGTTTTAGTATTATCGAGCCATATTTTCTAGTGTCATGAAGACTTTCAGTATTAGAATTACTGATATTTGCTGTATTGAGGGTAGCTGTTGGCAATGTGATAGCGAATTAATGTTGATTTTTGAATACCAAAGTTGTGAAACGTGTACTTACAAGCAATGATTGTTGTTGCGATTAAATAATCATATTTAGTTTTTTATATAAACGTTTGCCATTGATTTTTTTATTGTTTTCTTTCGTAAGCACCTTTAAGTTCCTAATGACAGCAGAAAATAGGGGCACCCAAAGCACACAAGTACAATGAATATGTGAACAGAAATGCGAAGGAAATCAGAATGGGAGGAGAGAAGATAAAAAAATTGAATGAACTCACTGGAAAGAAGTAATTTCAATCAGTCTCCTTAGAGACGAGAGGTGGAACTTTCTAGAAGGAAAATTTATCAGATTATTGTTCCTGGCCTACCTACGCAAATGCCCATTTCTCCTTCAACCAAACTATTTTATTGCCAACATTCGCCACTACCAAATGGGTGTTTCAAGCACCAAATTATGGAAAAATTCAAAAGGCTAGTTAGTGGTGCAGTTTGTTTTGGCCGGTGCTTCTTGCCTTATCTCCATGGCAAACGCCGCGCATCCACTTGGAAGAGAGAATATTTCGGACAAACTGCATCAAAACCTCAAAGAATTATTCACTTCGTTTGCAGTATAATCATTTTGGGCCGCGCTAAAGTAGCTAAAGTGCTTGATTTTATTCAAAACATATCAATTACAAAATAAATAAATTATAAACAAGCATACAAAGGGCAAATAAAAACGAGCTTATTCTAACTTTGGAGGTATTATTTGAACACTCGACGCGGCCACTGGAATCAGTGGCGCCAGGGGCGCATTGGCACACTCCCGCTGTACAGTTGGCTACTGACAGCAGCTCAGTGGATGGGACGCATTGTTCTGAGGCTGAAAATTCAAGTTTTACACGCTTTTCTGAGCATTCAGAGGCGGGTTTTACCAGAGCAAGCCTGGCCGATTCGCGCGGTTCGGACGCATCTGGTTTCAAAGCCATGGTACCCGCTTTCGCATGTGCAGTTCCCATTATTGCAAATGCCATCCCGCAGGAATTCTGAGCACTGAGCGTTTTCCTCGCACGAGTCGAAAAAGTAGGTGGCAGCTAAAAAAAAAACAACGATTTGTCAAGGAATTGGAGGTTTTTAAACAAAAGGTTACCTTTTAAGCAGGTGGTTTCATTCCTGCTCACCACATACCCCACCGCGCACCTGCAGATTTCGCGACATACACTGTTTCCAATAAAGGAGCATTGGTAGTCATCAGAGCAGTTTTGGCCCAGGTTCCTCACATTCACGCAACGTTTTCTGTCCGCTGAAGGCCTCAATCCTATATTGCATTCGCATTGACCATCAGTACAGAAGGCATAAGTACCATCTTCCAATATGCAGTTGGCGTCGGTTCGACAGAAGTCGTCTAGCACTAATTTCGAATAATACAAGTCACTGATTAAAAGCTGCTAATTTTGTACTTACGAACGCTTCGATAACATCTTCCATCGTACGGGTACCGGTAGGTTTTCTCCTGGCAACCACAGGTGTTCTGGCATGTGGCCAAACCTCCTAAATTATCCACGCATTGGGCACTGATTTCGCATTCTTCACCCCATGTGGCCACTGCAATGAAGTTTTAATTGGCAAACTGAATAAACTCTGACTGCTGTCGCTGCTGAACAATTTGGACTGCCCTTGTAGCAAAAAGGGCGGAGCCGGATGGGCGCTAGACGACTTCCATTGGCTTAGAGGCGCGAGGGAATCAATTTACGATTTAGGTTTTAGACTTTTAAGTTTAGGATTTTTAAGTTTTAATGTTATTAGGTTTACTTTACGTTAGATTTAGGAAGCAAGAGAGGTTGTAGTAGGCTTAAGTTTAAGTAGAATAAGGTAGAGGGCCATTGTACTAATTAGGTTAGTCAATTAGCATTGTAGACTAGGACTAGCTGTAAGTTAGTTTAGGTAACAAGAAAAGATGTATTAGATTTAGGTCTAAACTTAGGGGTAATGTGCCCACAGTAGGTTAAGGTAGATTAAGGTAGATTAAGGTAGGTTAAGTCAGTGATGTCAGCTTTCACAGAGTGTAAAACACTCTAAAGATGTTAGAATTAAGACTCGTAGATAAGTTAGCAGTAAGAAATTTGTAAAAAATTTGTCTGAAATAAATAATGTTCAAGATCAATTTACGAGGAAACTTTGACAAGTTTTTATGTTGTGAATCTTCTTCTAGACTAGTCGGGAAATGTGAAATTGGATCAATCACTTTGCCCCCTGCGCCTTTGAAGATGTTTGCTTCGGATGCAAATGAAATATCTGCTGTGTGCAACAGGCGTTGGGTGAAAACTGTCTCAAACTCCCTCGTAGCTAAAGTATACCGGGAAGGTTTACTAGAGGCGATTTTCTGTTCCTTGTGAAAGTTATACTGTCTGCTCTGGATTGAAGCTTAGGAAATTTCGAAGAAAGGTGTGCAGTTGAGTGTTCAGGACAATTCTCTTTTTTGATCTATCATTTACAAGGCGGCCAAAAATCAAGCTGATTTGAGACTGCAGTAACAATTTGACTACTTTGAGCCAGAAGTTTCGTCTATAAGGTGTGCGAATTTTACATTACTATTTGCTCTCGATTGGAAGTAGTGGATTTTTACAGCCCGCTGTGAGTTGGTTGAAAATTTTCAGTTTCGGTCCATCGTTCAAAGGGCGGCCAAAAGTCACAATCGTTTGGGATTCGAGTAAAATTTTGACTGTTTTGAGCCGCAAGTTTCTTCTGTAGAGTGTGAGAATTTTCATAGGCTACCTGCAGCTAGTTCAAAGTTAGGAATTTTCAGATGAAGAGCGATGAGACTATACATTTTCAATTTTCATTATCGGTCCAGCATTCACAGGGCGGGAAAAATCACTGTCATTTGTCTTTGGAGTAAAATTCGAGCTGGGTTGATCAGCTAGCTTCCTCTGTCGGATGTGCGAATTTTAAGACTATCTGCTCTGGATCAAAAGTTAGAAATTGTAGTGCAGTTGAGCAGAATTTTCATTTTTGGGTCATCATTCACAGGGCGGTCAAAAGTCATAATAGGTTGGGATTCGAGCCAACTTTTGGCTGATATAATCCGCAAGTTTCTGCTATTGCACGTGCGAATTCCACGGTACTACCTTCTCTTGATCGCAAGTTAGGAATTTTCAAAGGTCGTGCGGTTGATTGAAAATTTGCATTTGCGGTTTATCGACAAAACGATCAAAAAGCATTTTCTTTTGGGAATCGAGTGAAATTTTGACTAATGTGATCCGCCAGTTTCTTCTATTCTTCTATCGGGTGTGCAAATTTCAAGTTACTACCTGCTCTGCATCGAAAGTTAGAAATTTTCGAAGAAGGGCGTGCAGTTGAGTAAAAACTTGCATTTTCGGTCCTTAATTGGCAGTGCGGAAAAATTCACTATAGAGTGGTATTCGAGAAAACTTTTGACTGATTTGAGCGGCCAGTTTCTTCTATAGGGTGTGCAACTTTTAAGTTACTGCCTGTTCTGAATCGAAAGTCAGTAATTTCCAAAGAACGGCGTGAAGTTTATTGAAAATTTTCATTTTCGGTCCATCATACACAGAGCGGCTAAAAGTCAAAATCGTCTGGGATTCGAATGACATGCTGACTTGGTAAAGCTGCAAGGTTTTTCTGTAGTGTGGGCGAATTTAAAGAGTCTACGGGCTCCGGAACAAAAATTAGGAATTTTTAAAGAAGACCGTGCAGTTGGGTGAAATTTTAATTTTCAGTTCATCATTTACAGGGCGCAAAAATTGCAGTTGCTTATAATTCAATTAACGTTTTTACTGGTTTGAGCAAGTTTCGTCTATAAGATATACAAATTTTGAGATACTGCCCGCTCTGGATCGGAAGTTAGAAGTTTTCAAAGAAGAGTTCGCACTTAAGTGAAAACTTGCAGTTTCTAGTTCTGAGTTCTAAACTTACAATATGGGCAATACAGGGCGCAAAAATTCACTATATTTTTGTATTCAAGCAAAATGTCCGCCTGCTTGAGCTGCCAGTTTGGTCTACAGGATGTGCGAATTTCACGATACTACCACATCTGGATCGACAGTTAGGATTTTTCAACGAAAAACGTGCGGCTGAGTGCAAATTTGCATTTTCGATCTATCGACTAAACGATTAAAAAATAATTTTCGTTTGGGAATCAAGTGAAATTTTGACTAATGTGATCCGCCAGGTTCTTTAATTCTTCTATAGGGTGTGTAAAAAATTTCAAGTTAATACCTGCTCTGGATCGGAAGTTAGAAATTTTCGAAGTAGATCGTGCAGTTGAGTAAAAACTTGAATTTACGGTCCTTAATTGTCAGGGCGCAAAAAATCACAATAGTTTGGTATTCGAGAAAACTTTTGACTGGTTTGAGCGACCAGTTTTTTCTATAGGGTGTGCAAATTTTAAGTTACTACCTGGTATGAATCGACAGTTAGGAATTTCCAAAGAAGGGCGTGCAGTTGGGTGGAGTTTTTATTTTCGGTCTACCATTCTCAAGTCGGTGAAAACATTACAACTTTTTGGGATTTGATCAACGTTTTGACTGGTTTGAGCCACAAGTTTCTTCTATGAGATGTGGGAATTTTAAATTACTATTTGCACTAGATCGAAAGTTGTGGATGTTTAAAACACACTGTGAGTTGATTGAACATTTTGATTTTCGGTGCATCATTTACAGGGCGGCCAAAAGTCACAATCCCCTGGGATTCGAATGAAATTTTGACGAAGTAAAGCTGCAAGTTTTTTCTCTAGTGCGGACAAATTTAAAGAGTCTACGAGCTCCCGAACAAAAGTTAAGAATTTTTAAAGAAGACCGAGCAGTTGTGTGAAATTTAAATTTTCGGTTTATCATGCACAGGGTGCAACAAATTACGGTTGCTTGTAATTCAATTAACATTTTGACTGGTTTGAGCAGCAAGTTTCTTCTCAAAGATATACAAATTTTGAGGTACTGCCCGCTCTGGATCGGAAGTTAGAAGTTTTCAGAGAAGAGTTTGCACTTAAGTGGAATACTTGCAGTTTTGGTCCTAAACTTACAGGGCGCAAAAATTCACTATATTTTTGTATTCACGTAAAATGTCCGCCTACTTGAGCTGCTAATTGGTTCTATAGGATGTGCGAATTTCAAGATACTGCCTAATCCGGATCGAATGTTAGGATTTTTCAAAGAGCAACGAACAGTTGGGTCAATTTTTCATTTTCGGGCCATTATTGAGAAGGCGAAAAAAAACTTCAATTTTTTGTCATTCTATGAAAAGTTTGACCAGTTTGAGCAGGTTTCTGCTATAAAATCTGCCAATTTCAAGTCATTACTCGCTTTAATTCAGAAGTTAGACTTTGTCAAAGAAGGTCATTTGCATTTTCGGCCCATCATTTACGAACCGGTCAAAACATACAACGATTTAGGATGCTAGTAAAATTCTCACTCGTTTGAGCCGCCCGTTTCTTCTATAAGTAGTTTCTACCAGAGCCAAGGGATATTATTTCTTGTCTCTGGTTTCTACTTGCGGTGGATCGGAAGTTACGAATTTTCAACGATGCGCGTGCGATTGAGTTAAAATTTGCATTTTAGGTCCATCATTCAAACGGTTGCAAAAATACTGAGTTATGCCACTATTTAAGTAAAATTTTTAGATTTTGCAGACCCGATTATCTTCCATAGGGTGTGCGAAATTCAAGGTACTACTTGGTCTGGATCGGAATTTACGAGTTTTTAGAGAAGGTCGTGCAGTTGACTGAACATTTTCAGTTTCTGCATAATTTGAAATTAACAACGATTTAAATAAGATTCTAAGGATTTAAAAAAATTTGCTTTGTATACTTAATATGCTCTAATTGGTATCGCGTCTGAACTATTGAGGCTCCCTTGTTGTAGAAAAAGAGGAGCCAAATGCGCGATAGAAGGCTTCCATTGGATGAGAGCCGCGAGCAAGTTAATATACGATGAAGCTTTGACATGTTTTTATCTTATGAACTGATTTTTTAAGGCCAATATCCAACGCAACTGCAAAACACCAAAAATTAATCGGGAAATGTTGTGAATTGAGAGCAATCATTTTGTTCGCGATTACTACGCTTTTGAAAATGCTTGTTGTCGATGCAAATAAAACGTCTCTTTGAACATCTACTTTGTGTAAGGCCCATTTTCATCAGAAACAAGCGAAACGCAGTTTGACGAAAGTAAGTGTATGTTAAACGCCGACATTAAACGCGTTTAACGACGGACCGTTTTCACCAGCGCTTCGGTACGTTTCACAAACTGCGTTTATTGAAACACAGTTTAAGAAACTGGAAACACTGGCATCGTTGCAAAAGTGAGAAATATTACGATTCTCATCGCAAAATCATCTTATCAAGGAACCATTTGGGTCC
>NW_026017110.1:47672292-47703193 GCF_020466585.1 Dendroctonus ponderosae | reverse complement strand
ACAATTGGATGTGATGTAGTTGTGCTGAAACCCTTAAAATCTCTAGCAGAAATTTGCATGCATTCTGTGACATAAAACCGCAAAGCACCGATAAGTTGGCTTATCGGCGACACAATTACAGACAGGACAGACAAAGTACATAAGTAACAATAAAATATTCGTAGACTTTTTCGAAAATTAAGTTATAAGCTGGCCTACGTGCCATTTTTATTTTATTATTTTTCGGTCGACCGACAACAACAACAATTCTTTACACAGTGAGGTTAGATCAAGTCTTTAAACGGCGTTTAAAGCTATAAACGCCCAAAATCGACCAGTTCGTTTCTTTAAATGCGTTTAAGCACAAACTAAGTTTAAGGTTCTGGTAAAATCCGTTTCGCGCGTCAAACTGAGTTTCAGACGTTAAACTGGTTTAAGATCGCTTGATGAAAATGGGCCTAACATTCGTGGTATGGAAATTGTCTCAATCTCGCTCTACCGAGAAGGTTCAATAAATAAGACTTTCTTAGTGTTTCTTAGTGTAAAAAGGCAAAGTTAGTCTTTTGCATTTGAGCTTCTTGAGTTCAACATTGAAATAAAAAAACATCCCAGCTTCCAAAGAAACATTCCTAATCGAAGGATGGTTACTCACGTTTGAGGCAGGAATAATCCGTCCTGTTTCTGAACAAGAGCTCATAACCAGCCTGGCATTTACACAGCCCGACTCTGGTGTTATCATTATCATAGCAAAATGAATTCGCTCTGCAGTCGCTGTCCGTTCTGCAGCGCTGATAGGAAACTAAAACACATTTTCAAAACTTGCATTTTCAACTAGATTTTGCAGTAATGACTGAACTGCTAAACTGAGCTGGATTAGATAGAACGTTAGTAACGTACCTAGACTTTCAGTGATCTTACCTAGTCTCTCTTCTATCTGGGCTTCACTTTCAGCCTCTTGAAGAAACACTATACGAAAGAGAGAACTGAGCAGCACCGCACCTAGAACTAGCCTAATCATCTTATTCAATTAGTAATGTTACATGCTCGATTTATTTCGCTTGAATCATACTCATATTACTAAAAAGCTGCTGAAACTCAACTAAAACAGGTTGATTAATTATCACCTTATCAGTTAAGGCCGGGTTTTCAATCGACGGTTAACGCAACCGAACAATAGTTAATTGTCCTCAATCCATCCTGTTTGTTCTAGAACAGCCTGGACTGAGCGGATTTGGGCGCATTTTCATTCTGTTCAGCACCCTTTTTTCTGAAGCCTATTAATTTCTCATTTCAAAGCACAATTTCGGATTGAAATTCCCAGCCTTAGCATAGCGTGTCCCGATAAGATACTGAATAAAACAAATAGAACATGTGTAGTCACTAGGATATATTTATCAGACCTTCAGTTTCAAGCTAATTTACAATCAATTTCGCAAGAGGATCCTTTGCACTCAACTGATGCGATAAGAACCGCATCGGCAGCGATATCGAATATGGATAGCTGGATTTTTGGCTGCTTATCTTCTTAGAGAGTATTTACTAAGACACAACTGGTTTTCGAAGACCTTGTCTAACGACCCTGGTAATTAATGGGGCGTGTTCTGGCATGCGCGCCCATCTACTAGCTGAGGCGCCCCGTTTCCTAGGCAACTGGCTAGGGGTTAAAGTTAAACTGCGATGTACCAGGGTCTACATTTGGTCTTCGAATCCTAAAACTGGCAATGAAAGAGTTACCAGGTGGGGCAAAAAAATTAGTTTTAATTGATCGTCCACTTATTACCCATCTACTAACTCCTAGATCCTTGACTTGCAATTTGCGCTGATTGCAACTGCTGCTGATTTATTGTCCTTTTCAGTATTTACTAATAGTGGCAAGGATAGAAAGCAAATCAATGGTACCAATATTTGGTTGATTGGACGCACGTTGCACCGCAACTTATGTGCGACTCGGTAAATTCCGAATTAATACCAAAAGCCGAAGATCTTGAGATAGCAAGGCTGAACCGGTGATGGAGCAATAGTCGATTTTAATGAAAAGAGTCGGTTTTTCTCTTGGCAGTTCTGTGTGGAAAATTGCGGCGCGATGGAGTTATATGCGCTTTTTTCCGCGGTTTTGCTCATTGTTTCTGTGCATTTGTGCCAAAGTCAGTTCAATGGTTTCTTCAGAAGCCTGTTCGGAGCTGAGGAGAACAGCATAGGCGAAAATGAGGATGTTTTGGAGGAGTACGACTTTGTGGTCATCGGAGCAGGCAAGATATTTGTTTTTTTAAGTATTTATTTCAATAACCGTAAAACATTGCGTTTGAGCGGGTTTTCAAATTACTAGCTAAATGTATATTACGTATGGTTTAGCAAGAAACCGGCAGGTTTATTCAACCGATATTCTAGTTATAGTGGATTGAAACCAGATTTTCGCCGGATTTCAATAGTAACTTGCCCCAAATTGCATAGAAATGAAGCACATGAACAGTAGTGTTTTCAAAGCATTCAAGATTAAGGTGAATTTAATCATTTAAAGCCTCATTTAAAGGCCAGTAACAGGAGGCCATAGAAAAAAAGCCGTGGGGAAGGAGGCCGTGTCTGTTTACAGAGCGGTCTTAAGAAAATTAACTTTTTGGTACTGCAGTCATAAAAAAATTCTTTTGGCGCCATTGCAAAATCTAAGGCTCATCTTGAAGCTGAAGCTTCGCAGCCGACTTCAGAAAAATTCTAAATATGCGGGGCTGAATAAGCGAATTTTTTGACTGAAGTGAACTTCACTTTGATGAAAATATCCCAGAATTACAGATTTAGGGGGCAATTCTGATTTGAGTATTTTTTTATGCTACTCTGATTGATGATATGATGATTTTCGTATTAAATTGTCTATGAAGTTTTAGCTTCAACATAATCTCAAAATCGGTCCAAGGGCAGAAAAAAATCGTTTTTTAAAAAGTAGATTTTTTTGTGACCACCCTGTAAATATAACAGATGGCCGAAAACCGTTTCGGGCCATTTGGCTTATCTATAACTTTTGGTGTTGAGATCCAAAGAATCTCATTTCTGTCTAACTAGGAGCATGCCGAACTCGGCAGTTTTTTGTATTTTTCCACCTGCCGCCCTGTAGAAAATTGATCTGAGGCCCAGATGGGACACCTTGTATATATATTCTACACTTATTGAGGGACACCCTGTACATCCCAAATTCTTGCGCAACCTGCAAAAAGCTTTTGATAATTATGTTGATTTGTGTGATTGACCTAATTGGATTTCAGGTTCCGGAGGTTCTGTAGTGGCCAATCGCCTCACAGAAAACCCCTCGTGGTCAGTGCTGCTCTTGGAGGCGGGCAAAGACGAAATCTTCCTGACCGACGTGCCTCTTTCAGCGCCCATTCTCTCAATAACCGGCTACAATTGGGGCTACAAAAGCCAGAAGCTGACAACGGCCTGCTTGGGGCTGGTGGACCAACGTTGCCATCTACCAAGAGGAAAAGGACTGGGAGGCACCAGCATTATCAACTTTATGTTGTACACCAGAGGAAATCGGAGAGACTTTGATATGTGGGAGGCGATGGGCAATAAAGGTCAGCTAGTTTAGATACGAAATCAGTCTCATCTTCTTCAACTTTGCTATATAAAAACGTTTCCTGATTATTAAAGGCTGGGGCTACAAAGATGTTCTCTACTACTTCCTGAAGTCGGAAAACTGCACCCTGTGCAGAGACATTGACGAAAGTTACCACGCAAAGTCTGGCGATTTGCACGTGGAAAACGCTGGATTTGAAAGTCCTCTGGTGAAGCTTTTCATCGAAGCTGGCCAACAATTAGGATACAGAAACAACGACCCTAATGGAGAATACGGACTAGGTAGCTTTGCTACTCCTTTGAGAAAAAAACCGTCACTTTTTGACGTCTGGATCCTTCTAGGATTTTCCAGAGTCCAGGCTACCATGAAGGGAGGTCGCAGATGCAGTGCAGCTAAGGCCTTCCTGCGCCCAGTGGCCCATCGGACCAACCTGCACATATCCAAAGAAAGCCGAGCGACTAAAATCCTCATTGACCCCCGATCCAAACGAGCTTTCGGAGTTGAGTTCAGGAGGAACAAGAAGAACTTCCGGGTCAAGGTGCGAAAAGAGGTAATTTTGAGCGCAGGCACCATTAACAGCGCTCAGCTGCTGATGCTGAGTGGTGTTGGACCAAAGGAGCACTTGGAGAGCAAAGGGATCGCAGTCCTATCGGATCTTCCTGTAGGCTTCAACTTGCAGGACCACATGGCAATGTCTGCTGTCCCATTTCTGGTCAACGAAAGCATTACAGGTGGGCAGAGCTATTTCAATACGCTCCAGTAGGAGTACAATTAAAGTTGAGTACAATTAAGCCCGTTTTTCTGAGCAGTTTCAGACCTAACCGTGCAAAATCCAGTGGATATCTACAATTTCCTAGCCCGAGGGAAAGGACCGTACACGATTCCTGGAGGAGCTGAGGCCCTAGCCTTTGTTAAGACCAAACTAGCCAAAGACCGAAATGACGACTATCCAGACATAGAGCTGGTTCTAGGGGCTGGAGGACTCAATGGGGATGTTTTTGGAGGCTTCCGCGCCCTGCTAGGTAAAAAGACTTCATCAATAGAGCCTTTGAGTGAAAACGGGGGACTTCCCAGGCATTCCCCAGAGCACCTTTACGAAAGTCTATCAGCCTTTGATTAGTAGACCTTCATTCAGCATAGTTCCAGTGCTGTTGAGGCCCAAAAGCCGTGGAAGGGTATACCTGAAGGACAACAATTCCTTTCACTGGCCCCTGATTGATCCCAACTATTTCTCGGAAGAAGACGATCTGGAAACCATGGTGGAGGGCGTCAAGATGGTAAGTGCTGTATTTTTGGCTGACTTTAGTGCCATTTTGATGAATGCTGGTTGGAATATATTGAGTTTTTACCAGTCTCAAACTCTACTGGAAGGATTTGTGCGGCGTGCAGTTGAGTGGAACTCATAATTTTTGGTCCATCCTTCAAAATGTTGCCAAAAATCACGGTTTTGAGAGATTCGAGTGAAATTTGGAAAGTTTTCAGTCTCAAGTACCTCTTCTAGGGTGGGAGAATTTCAAGTTGCTACCTGCTCTCAATTGGCAGTTATGAATTTTTAAAGAAGAGAGTGCAGTTGAGTGAACATTTTCATTTTGGATCCATCATTCACAAAGTGGCAAAAATCACTATCTTTTGGGATTTGAATGAAATTTGGCAACATTTTAGCTTGAAGCTTTTGCTATAAGGTGCGCCAAATTTATGTCACTGTCTATTTTGCATAGGAAGTTAAGAATTTTTAAAAAAGAGCGCGTTGTTGGGCGAGTATTATAATTTTTGGTTCATTGGTCACAAGGTGGCAAAAATCACGATCTTGTGGGATTTCAGGAAAATTTTGAGCGTTTTCAGCCCCATGCTTCTTGTATAGCAGATAAAAAGCAGATAAAAAAAAAGTTACTTCCTGCTCTTTAGAGAATGTTACGAATTTTTAACCGAATAAGGGCGGGCATTTGGGTAAACGTTTTCCTTGAACTTGCACGGTTGCCATAAATCACTATTTACCAGCATTTAAAGGAAATTTGGAACGTTTTCAGTGCCAGCTGTATTCTACAGGGCGTGCGAATTTCAAGGTACTACTTGTACTGCGTATGAAGTTACGAATTTTTAAAAAGGGCATGCAGTTGGGAGTATATTTTTCATTTTCGGGCCATCATTCACACGGTTGCCATCAATCCGTATTTATCGCGATTTAAATGAAATTATAAAGGTGTTCAGATGTGAGGTGTTCTCTATAATAAGTGGAAATTTGAGGTTATTAGCTGCTTCAGACTGGAATTTACGAATTTTTAAACGTGGGGGTGCAGTTGAATGAAAACTTTTATTTTCGATCTATCTATTCATAACGTTTGCAAAAAATCAGGATTTTGCGAGATTTTTGGAAAAATGCCCGAATTTTGGCTGACTAGGCTTGTTGGAATTGTGAAATTTTCGAGTTATAAGGAGAAGCGCGCAGTTTGGTAAACTTTTTTTCGGTCCTGCATTCACACGATCGCCAAAAATCGGGATTTTCCGATGTTTTAGAAATTTAAAGTTTTAGGTGCAACTGCCTTCTCGATGGTGTGAGAACTTCAGATTACTCACTATAGCTCTGTATTGAAAGTTAGAATTTTTTCAAGAAGGGCTTTCAGTTGGGTGAACATTTTTAATTTCATTCATCATTCATACGGTTGCTATAAATTAGTGTCTAGCACGATTTAAATTAAATTCTGCTACTATTCAGACACAGGCATTCTAGAGGGGCTGTGCGAATATCAAGTTATTAGTTGCGTCCCGTCGAAAGTTAAGATTTTTTGACTTGTAACTATTTTTATTAAGAAGTGACGATTTTTAATTTAAGTTACGATTTTAAAGAACAGTGCGCATTTGGGTGATCATTTTTCATTTTCGGTCCATCCTTCACAGGGTTGCCATCAATCAGTGTTTGGAGTGATTAAAATAATTTTCAGCGAGTTTTCAGAGCCTAGTATGTGCTAGGGTGTGCAAATTTCAAGTTACTGCCTGGCCTGGATCGGAAGTTAGGATTTTTCAAAGTTGGGGTGCAGTTCAGTGAAAATTTGCTTTTTTGGTCCATCATTAACACGGTTGCAAAAATCAATATTTATTGCAATTTAAATGAAATTCTCATGGTTTTAATACCCAAGCGTCTTCTATGGGGTACGCGAATTTCAAGTTGTTACCTGCTCCGGATTTGAAGTTAAGAATTTTCGAAGAAGAGCGCGCAGTTGTTAGGAACTCTTTAGAAGATCAGTTGTTAAGTTCTTCTGGGCACCTTGCCAATTTGTTGGACAACTTTCCCTTAACAAACAGACATTTTGCGGAAATAAAATGAAGAGTTTCTCTAATTCTAATAAAAGTTAAGACACTTTCTTCTCCAGAAAAATTGCAGCAAACACAACTAAGTAACCAACATGCTTTCAGGCAGTTTCCATTGCCCAGTCAGCTCCCTTCAAGCGCTACGACACATCGCTGAGCGAGCTGCCTTTCCCGAAGTGCGAGCATCTCGCCCTTAACTCGGACGAGTACTGGCGCTGTTCGTTGCGCCAGCTTTGCGCCACTCTTGGCCACCATGTGGGCACATGCAAAATGGGGCCGAAAAGCGACCCAACTGCAGTCGTGGATGACCAGTTGAGAGTCCATGGAATCCAGAATTTGCGAGTTGTGGATGGCTCGATAATGCCCAATGTGATTGCCGGACATACAAACGCAGTGATTTTCATGATTGGGGAGAAGGCCAGTGATATGATCAAGGAGAGCTGGGCAGGAGAGTAACCAAACAAGCGTTCCATCGGGAGAGTTGATGAAATGATGCAAACCAGACGGAAATCTGGAGCATCCGAGAGACTAATGGAGAATTAGCCAATGTAAATATTACTAAGCATTTTTCGCTGATAGGACCTTGTAACGTTGCCTAATGTAAAAATCCTCGTGCAAAAGATTAGGCCTAATTTTAATAAACACGGTTTCTTCAGCCTATCGAATGACCTTTTATGTTAAGGCAGGTGTTTTCTGTTGGGCAACAATTGGCTAACACGATGGCACTGACCTGCAAGGGCACGGTCAGATTGCCTCTCATTTGCTCCTAATGAGGTAAACCATTGTAAACAAAACAACTTTCCCACTTAGAAGTAGATTCTCGGTGCATTCCTGCACCAATCCGAATGCAATCTCCTTCTGCTGCTTCAACTGTAAACCCACTTCAGCAGCAAGAAGTGAAAGCTTCTAATTCATTGATCTGTTGCTGTTGATCGCGCGAACCAGCCGAATGTCGGTTAATTGGTAACAAGGTTAATAGTATGCCATTTCTCGGTTAATTGCTGTTTTTTGCCTGTTGGTTAACACAAAAAACAACAACATAAGCATGTCTGGTTGGGCGCCATGCTTTGCGGAGGAATTTCGGTGATTTTTTTCTACGTCTTACCAGTTACGGTGCTAAGTGGCCATCGAGTTGATGTAGATAAAGGTAAGAACCCCTAAAATGCTACTGGTAAAGAAAGAGTGTTTAAATTAGTTGAAATTCCTCAGCCATTCAGCCAGGTGCAGTGTTTTGATCGGAATTTTAATTTAATTATTAACCTAGATAATTGCAAAATTTATTAATGGGTGGTCGACTTAGACCAGATTGCACGTTGAGCTTTAAATTAGAAGGCTTCAGGGTCAATTTTGCTTTGTAATGGGAGAACGCATTGGAAGCGCTAGTTTTGTAACTTTCAACAATTACTCAATATACTTCTGGACAAAGAATATTTTCAAATTGCCTACTAAGCGCCGGGTGATTGAAATTAATTCAATTTTGGGTGGTACTAAATTACAAATTCTTAAAAAACTTGGTGCAGTTGGGTAAAAATCTTCATTTTTGTTCCATCATTCAAAAGGTTGCCAAAAATCAGAATTTACCGTGATTCCAGTGAAATTATGCGGGTTTCCGGCTCCGAGCGCCTTCTATTACAACTTATGTGCAAGTAACATGTGCAAGTTACAACTTATTTCTTACTTTTGATTGAAAGCAATTAATTTTTCAAAGAAGAGCATGCAGTTGATTGAAAATTTTCATTTTCGGTCCATCGACAACACATCAAAAAATCATTTTCTTGTCGGATTCGAGTGAAATTTCGACTAGTCTGATCCGCCAGTTTCTATTATTCTTCTATAGGGTGTGCAAATTTCAAGTTACTACCTGCTCTGGATCGGAAGTTAGAAATTTTCGAAGAAGAGCGTGTAGTTGAGTAAAAACTTTCATTTTCGATCCTTAATTCTCAATGCGGAAAATATCACCATAGTTTGATATTTGAGCAAACTTTTGACCGGTTTGAGCGGCAAGCTTTTTCTATAGGGTGTGCAAAGTTACTACCTGTTCTGAATCGAAAGTTAGGAATTTTCAAAGTAGGGCGTGCAGTTGGTTGAAATTGTTATTTTCGGTTTACCATTCTCAAGGCGGTGAAAACATCCCAATTTTTTGGGATTTAAGCAACGTTTTGACTGGTTTGAGCCACAAGTTCGTTCTATGAGATGTGGGAATTTCAATTTACTATTTGCACTGGATCGACAGTTGTGGATTTTTAAAACACACTGTGATTTGATTGAAAATTTTCATTTTCGGTCCATCATTCACACGGCGGCCCAAAGTCACAATCGTCTAGGATTCTAATTAAATTTTGACTGGGTCAAGCTGCAAGTTTTGCTGTATTGTGGGCCAATTCAATGAGTCTACGAGCGCCCAAACAAAAGTTTGGAATTTTCAAAGAAGAAAATGTGGGTGAAATTTTAATTTTTGAATCATCATTCACAGGGCGCAAAAAATTACGATTGTTTGTAATTCAATTATAATTTTGACTGATTTGAGCAGCAAGTTTCTTCTATAAGTTGTATGAATTTCGAATTTCGAGATACTACCCGCTCTAGATCGGAAGTTAGAAGTTTTCAGAGGAGAGTAAGCATTTAAGTGAAAAAAATTACTATGGTTGTGTATTTAAGTAAAATGTCCACTTGCTTGATCTGCTAGTTTCTTTCTCTTCTACCAGATGTGCCAATTTCAAGTTACTGTCTGATCTAAACTGGAAGTTAGGAATTTTTAGAGAACAGAGTGCAGTTGGATAGACATCTTCATTTTCCGTCAATTATTCACTAGGTGGCCAAAAATCATAGTTTCCAGAGATTTAAGGGAAATTTTCAGCGTTTTCAGTCACAAGCATTTTCTATACGGTGCGCAAGTTCAGTTCATCAATGCACTACTTGCTCTTGAATGGAATTTAGGAATTTTTAAAGAAGGGTATGCAGTTGAGTGATAAATATCATTTTCGGTCCATCATTCACAAGATTGCCAAAAATTAGCAGCTAATGAGATTTAAGTGAGATATTGAGCTGTTATAGCCACAATCTTCATCTACAAGGTGTGGGAATTTTACGTTACTGCCTGCTCTGAAGTGAAAGTTACACATTTTCAAACACCGGCCTGCACTTGAGCGAAAACTTGCATTTTTAGTCCATCATTGACAGAGCGAAAATAATTCAGGAAACTATGGAATTCAAGTCAATTTTTGCTCAGGTTAAGCCGCAGTTTTCTTCTATAGGGTGTGCCAATTTCAAGCTACTACCTACTCTCAATGCAAAGTTACGACTTTTTTTAAAGTACATTTTTTGCTTTGGTTCATCATTTACAAAATTGCCAAAAATCCTAATTTGTACGGATTTATGCGGAATTTTTACAGTGCACCGTTCCAAGTATCTTCTATAAAAGTGTTATAAAGTTACTATCCCGTATGGGCTGAAAGTTAGGCATTTTTAAAGAACGGCGTGCAATTGAGTGGATGTTTTCATTTTCACCCATCATTCTCAATGTTGCAAGAATTCAGGATTTTTAGAAATTTGAATAACATTTAGACAGTTTGCAGTCTCTAAAGTCCCACATCTTATAGAAGAAACCAAAGTTGCTGCCTACTCTTAGTTCGAATTTAAGAATTTTTAAACAAGGTCGTGCAATTGAGTACAAAGATTCATTTTCAGTCCATCATTCAGAAGGTGGCCAAAAATCCGTATCTTGCGAATTTGAGTGAAATTTGGACTATGCTCAGAAGCAAGGCTTTTCCATAGGACGGGTTAATTTTAAGTTATTAGCTACTCGGAACTCGAAGTTATGAATTTTTAAAAGACGTGGTGCAGCTAGGCAGAAATCCTCATTTTCAAGACTAAAATCAGCGACTAAAATCAGGATCGTTTGAAATTCGAGGAAACATCTCACTAGTTTCAACCGCAAGTTTTGTCTATAGAGTGTGCAAAATTACTTTTACAGTTACTACCTGCTCAGGATTGGAAGTTAGGGAATCGTAAGAACCCAAATAAAATGTCCATATCTCTACACTCTGGCCTTTCTTGGTCCCTTGAATATTTTCTACGGCTTTATTTTGCCTCTTTCTTAACTTTCATGTCATTTATTGGCAGTAAACACTATATTCAGCTTATTTTGAGTGCCTCATTGTTTTCCTTCCTTGAAAGTATTCTTGCGGTTTTTACGGCAAATTCGAGGTCATTTGTCGGGATACAAAAAAGTATCCAAGTGGTTTCAAACATGACACTTTTTAAACTTTATTTTCATTATGAATTTGCCAGCTCTTTAAGCCATTGTGTCACCATTTAATTAATGGATTTTTAGTTTAGCTTTTATATCAACCAGTTTTATCGTCCGTTCAAAGCTTTTCAGGGCGATTTGCAGCCTGTAATTAATTTAATTCCGCTTGAAACTTCAAAGTCAAAGTTCAAAACAGTCGAAGCGGCATCAAACAATCAAAACGGACTTCGCAAAAATTCTTTGCGAACTTTGGTCTAGAGTCTTTTTGAACCTGGAAACTCTAAAATTTCCTTTCAAATTTTCACATGCAGTTTGTAGCATTTTGTTTAAAATTTGTTATTTTGCTTCTTCAAACATTTAAGGCTTGATAAATAAAATCATGACTACTTTAAAAGGAATTTCAATATGTTTCAAAATGTAATTGAGTTTTTTGTGAAGTCCAGAAGGCTTCACAGATACACATTCCTTATTTAATAAAGAATAAAGCAAGATACAATTTCAAGTGGGGAGATGATGGCACGGCAGCTCTGAGATTATTTAGAGACACAGTTTCATATTGAAGATTTACATGTTTTTTTCCTTAGCATTTCCGCAGAACTTGCGAAGTGACTTTAGTAGTAGTTAGAAAGATGAAAGCTGAGAGTACTTTGTAAAGTCTCTCTCTTTTTCTCAGCTAATAGCTCTGCTCCTCACTGCAACATTTCGAAAAATAACTGTTAAATTCACTCGTGTACATAAACAAAAAACTATCTGGCTGAGCCCAATTTCCAGTTACTTTTATAAATTTCAATTTGTATTTTATAACGAGCATTTTGTTGAGAAAAAGTCCTATATAGAGAGTTTCGTAAATGCAACATTGCAACTTTAACAAATCTGATTCCGTATGAGTGAAAGCTTTTCACGCTCGCCTGGCTCAAATAGGCGCTTTCAATTAGAACTATGAAAATGCTGGTTAACTGTGTTTACCATACGTATTAACTCCATTATTGTATGCATATTGTGGTGCAACAGTAGAAAATCCCTTTTAGAAAGCTTCCGCGGAGCTAAGTAAATGCCATAATGTTCCTGTTAGTTGAAGGTTTGGTGAGACAATGGGCGCCTCTGGTTTGGTTATCGCCCGAGGAAAAATTCATGCCATCGAACGTGGAAGAATTCCTGGTTAACACCAATATTGCTGATGAACATGGCAGTGTTTTGACTGGGAGCAAAAGCCCTGCAAGGTTTTTCCAGTACAATTCCAAGAAGGTTTTTCTGGTTCCTAAAAGATCTTTGGGTAGGTTCCAGCATTGAGGGTCTTTAATTTGTGCAACTTTCCCACGCTTTTAGACAGCCTGAAGGAGAACTATACGTCGTTCCTGTATGGGAAAAGCCCCAAGTCCTATCCTCCAGTTCCTATTTATGCTGTAGTCACCTATTGCTCCAATCCAGCTTCCTCAGAGTTTCCCCCCGATTTATTACCAACTTTTCACGTCACTTACTGGATGTTCTATCCGTTCAACGAGGGAAAAGACTCATGCTTTTTAGGTAATAAACCATGTAATTTTTTTGGGGGCCAGTTAATTATTGATTGCTTACAGGCAAAGTTCCAGCTCCTTTAATCTTCAGCAAATGCTTCGGTCATTATCGGAAACTGGGCAACCACTTTGGCGACTGGGAGCACATGAGTTTGTCTTTTTCTGGGCACCCCTATCCAGATCAGCTCTTTTTGTCAGTCCACGATGCTGGCGCTTATTACGCCTACCAAAGGAACACCAACACCTTCAGATTTCAGGCGAAAATGGAACGGAAGGGAGTCGCCCAAGTCCCAAGTTATCCAGAATTTATCCGACTACAAGGTAGAGACGAGTGGAGACATTGTGGAAGAATTAGAGTGTAAAAACAATTATTTTTTCGGTTGCAGGTGGGCATCCAGTTTTATTTGCAGCCGAAGGCTCTCATGGATTATGGTCCACTCCGGGTGACCACGAGTTCATCAGAGTGCCAAAAATAACGGATAGAACAGGCTTTGGAGCGCCTTGGAAGACATGGGGGTCGATAGTATTTTATCACATTGGCCGGTCTGAAATGCCCGCATGGATGAGCTTTAAGGGGAAATGGGGCAATCCGAAGACAAAGTGCATTTTGCTGAAGAAGTTCGGACTTTGCGAGTACACGGAAGGCCCCAGGGGACTGTTGAGAGAAACCAATGATTTTTATTGTTAAGGTGTTAAATGAGTTTTTGAGGCGGGTTTTGTTTCATTTGTCTATGCATTTCACCTCCTGCTCAGAAAGGATATTTGCTAATGTTGTTCCAGATTTTTTGGTGGAAAATGTGGCTTATTTGGCAGTTTTTTCACAAGAGCTTGACCAAGATCACTGAGAATTCAGTTGAAACTCTCAACTATTTGCAAAAACACTTTCATGGTGTATGTTTTATCTCTTCTATCGACTCGATTTTTTCCAGATCTTCAGCAACAGCTTGTAATAAATTTCATCCATTAAGATGTTCTGAAGTTGAATTAGAGACTTTTGAGTCGCCACTAAATTTTGAAAATAAACTTGATCTGAACCTGAAACCTCTGAACTTTTACTGGAAGTTAACTTAAACCTTTCACATACAATTTGTCGCATTTTATTCAATATTTATTGGTTCACTTAAAGCATTCAAGCTTGGTTGATAAAACCATGGAGACTTTAAAGGTTTTAATAGTTTCATCGGTAACTTCTACATCCAGACTAGATATTTCGCTTCCAAATCGCTTCAAATCCAGAGTTAATTCGTTCTTTGCTTTCTTAAAGTTTTCAACTAATTTAATATCGTTTTTTTTTTATTTTAATTTTTAATCGTTTTGAAGTCCTTTAGTCATTTTAAACTTTTCTGACCAATCAGAGAACATTTTTGCCCTTCTGATATCAAACTTCAGCTTTAAACATGAATATTTGAGCATATTTTTACAGTATTAATTTCGGGAATGTTTCTAAATTTAATTGAGATTTCTCTGAAGTTCTCAGGTTTTTCAAATAAACTCAGAAATCCTTCAGAGACAGTGTCTCTATGTTAAAAATGTATAGGTTTTTCTTCCTACTTTGCATGGACTCACGCAGTCACTTTGGACAAACGACGAAAACTCAGAGCGTTTTTAACAGCTTCTCTCAATCTGTTCTGAGCCGAAAAGCCGTTCTCCTGCAATTTTAAGAAACATCACCGTTGCATTCAGCCGTTTCCAAAACCGTTATAAATCTCAGACAATGAAAAACATTTTCATATCCCTATAGACGTAAAGCTCAGAGGATCTAAGGAAAGAACAACCTTCTGTATTCTGAGCCCAATTTCGTGTGTAGCTAGTTGGAGTTATAAATTTGAATTTTTTAAATAAATCTCCCTATGCATGAATTTCAAAGGAAAATGGGGTAATTCGTAGGCTAAGTGCATTTTGCTGAAAAAGTTCAGGCTGCGCTAATACATAAAGGGGCTCAGGGAGTTATTGAATAACACCACAAACTTTCATAGTTAAAATGATGGAATGCTGTGGATCTGGATTTAGAGATTTCCAAAAGAGGGCGAACAGTTGGGTGAAAATTTTAATTGTCGGTCGATCATTCGTAAGGTTGCGAATAATCGGATTTTAAAGATATTTGACTAAAATTTTGACCAGTTTCAGTACCAAGTATCTACAATTAGTCGGAACCAAGTGTCTAGAATTTCAGCTTGCTACCAGCTTTGAATCCGCATTTATGAATTTAAAAAAATCATACAGTTCAGTGAAAAATGTTATTTTTGGTCCGTCATTCACAAAGTAGCTAAAAATCGGAACCAGGTTTAACTTCAAGTGTCTTCGACATGACTGGCTCATTTTAGATTGTTTTGTGCTCTGGTTTGGAAGTTATGACCAGAAATGAAAGGCGTAGAGTTGAATGAACACTAAATGTTTCGGTTCTTTATTCGTAAGGTGGCCAAACATCACAATCTTACGGAATTGGTACCACTTAACCTTAACCTTACCTTTAACACAAAATATCGCCAACCTAGTTGGTGACATTCAGTATCTTAGCGGGTGGGGATCGGAAGTTATTCATTTTTGAAAACCGACGTGTAGTTGAGTGAAAATTTTAATTCTCGGCCCATCATTTATAAGGTGGCCAAAACTCACCATCTTACGGGATTTCAGTAAACTTTTAACCGAGTTAAGCCGTGGTACTTGTATAGTCATAATCATAATCATAATTATTTATTATCATGTTCATACATAAAAAATATTTACACACGTCAACAAGTCACAAAGTAGGTATACATACTAAAAATAGAATACATATAACGAAGAACAAACAAGATGTCCTGCTTACAATAATAAAAAATTACGATACACAGTTATAATAGTTAAAATATAGTCAAATACAAAGTCCATAAATTCAGAAAATGAATAAAAACATTCGCTTATAAGGGTCTTCTTGATTTTTTGACTAAAAATATTATAGGGTAAGTCCCTCATATGTTGTGGTAGGGCATTGAAAAATGTAATTGCCCAATACCCAGGGCCATCCTGGCACCTTCGAAGGCGCCAGTACAGAGGTTCTAAGTTATTTTCATTTCTGGTGTTATAATGGTGTGTATTTTCATGTAATTGGAAATTGCCAGATTTTTTTACAAAAAGTAGGTTCTCTAATATATATAAAGATGGAACCGTAAGTATTCCAAGAGAAACAAAGGCCCTCCTACAAATCTCTGTAGCCGATGCCCACCATGACTCTCACTGCTCTCCGCTGAATTGCGAACAGTCTATTCACACCCGACGAATGTCCCCAAGCCAAAATCGCATAGGACATGTGCGAATGAAAGACTGCATAGTATGCCGTTTTCAGAACATGAAGAGAGTCTTGAGACATGAGAGAGACCAGGGGCGTCTAAGTACATAGACGCCCCTGGTCAGCGTCCTGGCCACCCGGTCGATATGAGGTCCCCACTGCAGACCAGAGTCCAGGGTTACGCTCAGGAAATCTGCCTCCGCCAGAACGTTCCCACAGTCACCGACGTCTCTCATTGCAAAGATCATTCTCTTTGTTTTGCCTCTGTTTAGCAGTAGCCTATTTGATCCAAACCATTCCTCAGCTCTGGCTTACGCGCTCATGGGTCCAACGCACGCAGACTCCAGAGTGTCCCCAACAAAGGAAATTGTTGTATCATCAGCATACAGAGTGAAGTGTTTATTGGCAGGTCGTTGACATACACCAGAAAAAGTATAGGGCCCAAAATAGAACCCTGAGGAACTCTAATGTTGACCAACTGCTCTGCAAATGTCATACCCTCATATCTCACACTCTGACGCCTGTTGTGAATATAAGAACGGATTAGTTTGATGCTGCTGGGGTGAAAATTGTATGCTTCAAGCTTCTCCATGAGAATACCATGGTCGACGCAGTCGAAAGCCTTGCTAAGGTCGCAGAAGAGCACCGAGCTATGCTGTCCGTCATGAAATGCTTTCACAATCCCAGAGACCAAGTCCAGAATTCCCATGACGGCTTCCTTTCCCTGTCGGAAACCAAACTGGCGGGATGTGAAAAGATTATTTCCCTCAAAAAACCTCACCAACTGCAGGGCCATACATTTCTCAAATATTTTCGAAATCATGGGTAACAGGGATATCGGTCTGTAATTTTCCGGATAATTGAGACTGCCCTTTTTATGTATGGGAACTACAATGACCTTCTTCAGAACATCCGGGAAGACATTCGCCTTAAAATATACGTTAATGAGTTTTGTGAGAGGTATTAAGATAACGTTTTTAACAGTTTTTATTACTTTCATATTAAGACCAAATATATCTTGAGCATTCTCAGCTTTAGGGCTGTCCATAACATCGCACACGTCACTGAAAGGTCCGAGAAACAGAATGGAACAAGCGGTGGAGCAATTGAAGTTAAGTATGCGCCTGGACCGTCTTCTTCATCCGGTATACCTCCCACTATATCCTCTGCAATTCCTAAAAAGAAGTTGTTGAAATCCTCTGGGGACAAGATACTTGCTTCAGAAGAACGCTTTGTCCTGCCCATGTGTGCATCTATGATCCGCTTTGCTTGTCTGATTGCATCCCTATAAGCAGCCCGACAGTTTTTTACAGTCCTGGTTATTGACAAGACTGTACTGTTTGCTTAAATATCTTAAAAACATCCGCTGTTCGCGCATGGCTCTCAGGTCTTCATTGAACCAGGTGATGATGTTTCCCTGATCTGATCTAACACTATAAGTTCTCTCGGGAAACGAGTGCGAGTAGGCTTGTTCTGGGATCGTCATGAATTTATTGGATTTTTGATTTGCATCCATATCCTCAGTGCTGATAAAGTTCCACGACTCGGCCTCCAGCCTACTATGGAACGCAAACAGACCACGCTGCGTCACCGGCCGGCACACCTTTCCACTCACTTGAACCCCCCCGAAGACTCCCTCCAGCGCAAGCTCCAAGACCTGACCCATGTGATCCGAGATCCCCAGGTCAAACACTCCAGCGAAGCATACCTCAACTCCAGAGCCAACAAACAGGTTATCCAAACAGGATTTGCCCCGCGTAGGCTCGTACACTGTTTGCACCAGGTCAAAGCTGCCAAGAAGGTCACAAAGCTGTTCGCAAGCAGCCTCATTGGTATTAAAATGAACGTTAAAGTCCCCCACTATCACCATTCGCTTACCAGGCCCCAACCTTGTAAGCAAGCCCTCCAGCAACTCTCTAAAGGTGTCAAAACAGCCTGAAGGAGATCTATAGAGATTTAAAATAAAAACCCTCAGGTTTTCGACATATACACAACACGATTCCATACATTTTTCAACATTAAATGTATGTACGGTGTGCCAATTTCAAGTAGCTACCGACTCTGAATGAAAAGTTACGAATTTTTAAAAATAACGTGCAGTTGAATGAAGGCTTTAATTTTCGGTGTTATATTTCACAGAGTGGCTCAAAATCAGAAGCAGCCAGAATTTCAGAACAAGGCTGTGATGTTTTATCCCTCAAGTGTCTTCTACTAGTTTGGGGAGGCGAGAATTGCCAACTGCTCTGCATCAAAATTTGTAAATTTTTAAGGAGGAGGAGTCAACCGCATTGAGTTAAAACTTTCATTTTTGTTCAGAATTTACAAGGCGGCCAAAATACCTAATCTTTTGGAATTCGAGTGAAATTTAGAACATCCTATGTCCCAAGCTTCTATAGGATGTAAAAATTTGAAATTTAGAAGTTATGAATTTTTAAAGAAAGGCGTGAAGTTGCGTGGAATTGTTCATTTTCGGTCCATCGTTCACGGAGTGGCCAAAAATCAGCCCAGACAGGAGTTGAGCAAAATTCTGGGAGTGTTTAGGTAAAAGCATCATTTACAAGTTTGGTGAGTTTATCATCAGTAAGTGCTCTGGATCGAAAGTTATAATTTTTTTTGGAAGGGGGTGCAGTTGGGTGAAAGCTTATTGTTCGGTCTAGCATTAATTTTCGGTCTAGAATTTTTGATGATTTAAGTAAACTTTTGTGGGTTTTCAGTGCTTTTTTCAAGTGTCTGCTATGGGGCGTGCGAGTATTAAGTTACTGCCTGCTCTGGGTTGAAAGTTAGAAATTCTAAAGAAGGGGGAAGAGTGATAATTTTTATTTCTTATCCATCACTTACGGGACGGACAAAAATCATCATTTTTGAGATTCGCGTGAAATATCAACTGGATTGAGCATCAAGCATTTGCTTTAGGGTCTGCCAATTTTGAGTTTCTACCGGTTCTGAATCAGAAGCTATGCATGTTTAAAGACGGGCTTGCAGTTGACTAAAGACTTGAACTTTCGGTCTATCCCTCACAGAGTGGTAAAAAATCAAAAGTAGGCAGGATTTGAGCAAAATATTGCAAGTAATTGAACACAAAAGCGTTTCTGCAGGTTATGCCAGTTTACTATCGCTACCTGCATTGGATCGGAAGTTAGATTTTTTTTAGGAACAATTCAGCGAAAACTGCCATTTTCAACTCAGCATTCATAATGCGACCAAAATACCCATTCTTTTCGGATTCTAGTGGAATTTCGGGCGTCTACAGCCCCAAGTTTCTTCTATAGACAATGTAAATTTCAATTTGCTAACTGCTCTCTCTAAATTGGAAGTTATGAATTTTTAATAAAGGCATTCGGTTAAACATTTTAATTATTTCTCCATCATTCACATGAGGTGGCCAAAAATCACAACCTTGCGGATTTCAACCGAAATTTTCACTGTATTGTATCGAGCTCCATTAATTACAAGGTGAATTGTAATGCATTTGAATCAAATTTTGCAGGTAGTAAGCAGCAATATTTGTCTTTAGAGTGGACGAATTTCTAATTGGTTCGTACTTTTCGTCGCAAGTTATGTTATTTTTAAAGCAAGGCGTGCAGTGCAGTAGCACGAACATTTTTTATTAGATTTTTTATTTGTAAGGTGGCCAAACATCACAATCTTACACAATTTGAGTTAAATTTTGGGTGTTCTCAGTACCACTACTCTTTTATAGGGTGTCCGAATATCAGCCCGGTAGGTGAACTCCATCTGTAATTACGATTTTTTAAAGAGAGGCGGGCAAACGAGTGAAAAATTTAATTTTGGGTCTAGCATTCACAGAGTTACCAAAAATCATATGTTAATGGAATTTGAGTGAAATTTTGCAATATTTTAACACAGAATATGGTCAACGTAGTTGGTGAAATTCAGTATCATAGCGGTGGGGGATCGGAAGTTATTCATTTTTGAAACCCGACGAGCAGTTTAGTGAAAATTTTAATTCTCGGCCCATCATTCATAAGGTGGCCAAAACTCACGATCTTACGGGATTTCAGTAAACTTTTAACCGAGTGCAGCCGTAGGACTTGCATATACCGTGTGCCAATTTCAAGTGGCTACCAGTTCTGAATGAAAAGTTCTGAATTTTTAAAAAAGAGCGTGCAGTTGAATGAAAGCTTTAATTTTCGGTCCCATCATTCACAGAGTGGCCCAAAATCAGAAGCAGTCACAATTTCAGAACAATACTGTAATGTTTTATTCCCCAAGTGTCTTCGACCAGCTTTGGGAAGTGACCTTTGCTAACTGCTCTGAATCAAAACTTGTAAATTTTTAAGGAGGAGGAGTCAACCGCATTGAGTGGAAACTTCCATTTCTGTTCAGCATTTACAAAGCGGCCAAAATACCAAATCTTTTGGAATGTGAGCGAAATTTTCAGCATCCACCGCCACAAGTTTATTCTATAGGATGTAGACATTTGAATTTGCTACCTGCTCTAAATTAGAAGTTATGCATTTTTAAAAAAGGCATTTTTAAAGAAAGGCAGGAGTCAAATTGTTGATTTTCGGTCCATCATTCAAGAAGTGTCGAAAAATCAGAACCAGACGGGAGTTGAGCAAAATTCTGGGAGTGTTTAGGCAATAGCACCATTTGCAGTGTGCAGTTGTGTGAAAGCTTAATGTTGGGCCTCGCATTCATTTTCGCTCTAGAATTTTTGGTGATTTGAATAAACTTTTGTGGGCTTTCAGTGCTTTTTGCAAGTGTCTTCTTTGGGCTGTGCGGGTTTCAAGTTACTGCCTGTTCTGAGTTAAAAGTTAGACTTTTTTTAAAGAGGGGGAAAAGTGATAATTTTAATTTTTGATATATCACTTACGGGACGTCCGAAAATCACAATTGTTGAGATTCGCGTGAAGTTTCAACTAATTTGAGCATCAACCTTTTGCTACAGGCTGTGCCAATTTCCAGTTTTTACCTGTTCTGATTCGGAAGCTATGTATTTTTAAAGAAAGGTTTGCAGTTTGCAGAGACTTTAACATTCAGTCTGTCACTCACAGAGTTGCAAAAGAATCAAAAGTAGGCAGTATTTGTGCAAAATATTGCAAGTAATTGAAGACAAAAGCGTTTTCTACAAGTTATGCGAGTTTACTATCCCTTACTGCTTTGGATCGGAAGTTATATATTTTTGGGGAACGGCGTGCAGTTGAGCGAAAATTTTCATTTTCGGCCCAGCATTCACGGAGCGGGCAAAATTCCCATTCCTTTGGGATCCTTGTAAAATTTCGAGTGTCCATAGCCCCAAGTTTATTCCATGGGTTGTATAAATTTCAAATTGCTAACTGCTCCAAATTGGAAGTTATGAATTTTTAAACAACGGCTTTTAGTTGATTAAACATTTTCATTCTTGGTTCATCATTCACAAGTGGGCCAAAAATCAGAACCTGGCGGAATTCAAGCGACATTTTAACATTGGGAGAAATGCAAGTTGCTTCCTGTTCTCGATTCAAAGTTAGAAACTTTTAAGAAGGTTGTACAGTTGAGTAAACCGTTTCACTTTCGGTCCATCATTTACAATGTTTTGGTGCTCCCTAAATCCCTAAAAGCCCACCTGGTCACGATACTGGCCAAAAAATTAAACCATAAATTGCCACAAAAACCTTCATCAAAGTATATTCATCAAAAAAGATTGCAAACTGCGTTAAGTTATTGTACTGATGGAGGTCCTAAAAGCTTCACCTCTCATGTCATGCCTCTCCTTTCGCTCCCGGTTGTTGACCATCGAAACCACCGCAGCTCCCAGAATTAACACTCCTCCACACACATAAGTCATGATATCTTGATAAAACCCTGCATGGTCGTCTTCATTGTGGACATCCTGGATAACCTTCACCGCCACGCCATTGGACAACTTGTCCGCAAAGCTCATTATTCCGTAGATAAAAGCCCCGCGGCTTGTCTTGGAACCAATCAAACTGGTCGTAATATCCAAACTGGATACCAAGACTATAGTGCTGGCCGATCCGAGGAGGGCAGAAACAACAAAGATGTAGTAGGTCTTGAAGTTATTGCCTTGGCCCCAGTGGATCCATAAGCAGCCGCATATTCCCAAAATCGCCCCTATGACATACGTGAGCTTTCTTCCGGCAAGGTTCGTTATTGGGCCGACTGGAATCGAAGCTACAAAGCTCGCAATGTACATGGCAAGCGGGACTAGGGCCAAAGAACTAGCCACCATATCCAGACTCTCCGACAAGTAGAGGCTAATGAAGACTTGGGTTAAGTTAATGAAAAGCCTGGAAGTCATGTAGACGGTGCCAACCAAGTACAAGTTGGGATTCAGGAAGATTTTCTTGAAGCTGATGGGGGCGATGTAGTTTTCTTCGTTGCCACTCTTGGTGGCCAGAGGCTCTTTAATCATGATGTAAAATAGGATTGAGCATACGATTCCAAACACCATGACTGACCAGACGATGTGCTGGAATCTTGCTGCGTCCTCAGCGCCGATTTTTTTGTCGCTGCGTCCGGATATCTGCAGAACCCCCCAGGTGACTAGGTAAACCAACACGCTAGCTACAACAGTAGCTCCATTGCGCACTGCTGCCAGTTTGGTGCGCTGATGCTCATTGGAGGTGATTTCCGGCATCAGGGACATATGGGCGATTTGAACAGCCGCCCATCCAAACTGGAAGAACACGATGAAGAACGAGTAGTATATCATCTGGCTGAGTCTGGACGCGGTTTGGCAGCTGATGCACGGCGAGAAAATGAAGGGAAACGTGAGGACGACGCAGATGGAACCCATGAAGTACCAAATCTTCCTTTTGCCAAACCGGTAGATCCACCAATGGTGGTCCTTGTCGGAGTTGTAGCCAATGAAAGGCGTTGCCACTGCATCAGCCACTTGGCCGACCAATAGCAGAACTCCAGCTTCGCCACTTTTGAATCCCAAGACCTGCAATTTTTCCGGTTCCTCACTTTAGTGGGTTCCATAATGAACACTTACCAGATGGAAAAACACCAGAAGATAGCTGAACCACATGGCAGCGCACACATCGTTCAGAACATGCCCCAATGCGTAGCCGATGTAAATCCGAAACGGAAGCCTTTTGTTCATTGGGAAGCTTAGCTCATCTTGCTTTGCTTTCTTTGCAGTCATTTTGTTTTTGAGGAATTTATTTCAATGATTCGTTGCTTAAAGTCTAGTTGTTGATAGTAAATTAGTTGAAATTCTGCCTAACATCGACAGCCCCAACAAAGACGATAACAAAGACAGTCACAGTGGAAGAATTCGGCAATGGAAACAGTTGAGCTGTTTTCCATGTGTGTTGCTTTGACTGGCGAAGAGAGTCCTAAAACTAAAAAGTACAGTACAGCAATTAGTAGTTAAAAAAGGTGCTTTAAACACAAGTTTTTGAGTTGCTAAGGTTGTTGATGGATAAGAATTTCTTCCTGACGTTTCACATCTTCAGAGGAGGGTGCTCGGAGAGCAACTGCATATGTTTTATAGAGCCGACTGCCCTCTACAATTGCCGACATTTTCAGTTCAATTGCACTTTTGATTGATTTTTGGTAAATTGTTACAGCCCCAATTGCATGAAGAAAAATGGTTTTACTTACAACACTTCCAAAATATGTCTTGAATTATAAATTTCCCATTAACCGCTCGAGGCAAAAATTCTTATCTCGTCACTAAAAGTTAGGCTTTTTTCCTGTAAGTATAAAAGTGTGCAAGCACTCGGAATTTTTCCTGATTTTTGGAGAGTTTTAGCACAAACGACTAGCAAAACGCTTTTCACATTGATGTTTAATCATTAATTTCTCAACCATCTGTTTAATGAGAAAAACGCTTGTTGCACTGCTAATTAATTTTTTTTCAATTTTGTTTGTGCTAATCGTCTTGAATTTCAATTTTACTATTTTTTTGGCAAATTTATTTGCCCATTTGTACGTTTTTTTTCGCACTTCAAAAAATTTTCAAAAACCACTTTAACTATTATATGAAAATAGGGCATTTTTCTCTGTAAATTTGAAGTGTTTGAAAGCGCTGGGATTTTCGGCTGATTTTTAGGTAATTTTTTCAACAAATGACTGCAACTACTGTTTAACAATAGCGCCTTTGGAACGTTCTTCAAAAAACTATTTGCAGAAAATGTGCCCAATTAGAAGAGTGCATGTTACCTCACTGGAAAGCGGATACTTGGTTCTGTTTTTTAGCTGTTTTCTGCACAGAAAACTACATGGGCTTCTCAATAGAAAAACTCGTACCAGCATGATTTTGAATTATTTATTACTTGAGAAATTATGCAGTGAAAAAAATGCTTCTTACAGTGCTCGATAGAGCAAAGTATTCTCAAAAATTGTCTGAAATCTCAATCAAGTCGCACTATTCGTCAATTTTTGGCAAACTTAGACACCCCGAATTACATGCATTCTTAGTTAACAATTCTTCCAAAATTCGTCGTCCATAATACATTTCTCAAAGATCGATTTAGTAGCAAAAACGCTTGTTACGCCACTGGAACAATGGACGTTTCTCTATGAGCTCGAAAAGTGTGAGAGAGTTTAGATTTTAAAGTGATTTTGGAATTTTTTTGCATAAACGACTGTGACTGCCGTTTAGTAATGGCGCTTTGGAAACGTTCCTTAAAAAACTATTTTTATTTCAAATTTTGCCCGACTAGATAAATGCTTGTTATGCCACACAAAGTGGATTCTTCTGGCCTATAAAGGCTAAAAATATAAAGCGCATTTGTCTTTTAGTTGATTTTATGCAAATTTCTACAAAGAAAACTACATGACCTTCTCAATAGAGGCGTCAACACGTTGTAGAATGATTTTCAATTATTTATTTCTTGAAAAGCTATACAGCAAGAAAGACGCGCCTAAATAGAACAACTTGTTCTCAAGAGTTTCAAATTTGTATTAAAGAGCACGATTTATCGATTTTTGGCAAAATTAGACAATCTCAAGTGCATGAATTGTCAGCTATCAGTATTTCGAAAAGTTGTCTTGGATATCAAATTTCTCAAAAACCGCTTTAGGTACAAAAGTGCTTGTTACACCACTGGAAGAAAAATAGTTTTAGCTATAAGCTCGAAAAGTGTGAAAGCGATCGGTTTTTTACTGAATTTTGGGGATTTTTTACAAACTGCGACTATCGTTTAGTAATGGCGCTTTGGAAATTTCCTTTAAATATTTTATTTGTCGAAAACTTGCTCGATTACAAAGGAGTTTGTTCTTCCACTGGAAAGCGGGTATTTTGGACTATAAGAGGTGAAAACTTTAACCGGATTTATCTCTTAGCTGACTTTATGCGAATTTCTACATAAAAAGGAACATCGGCGTCACAGTAGCAAAATGCTTTCCAGATTGATCTTCAATTATTTATTTCAGGAAAATCTATTCACCGCGGATGACTTGCTACTCTTCTTAATAGCGCAAATTATTCTCTTTTAGGGTCGGCAATTTAAATGAAATAGCTCAAATTGTCGATTTTGGGCAAATATGTATAACCCCAATTGCATAAATGATTAGCTAACAACAGATCAAAAATTTGCGTTCGATAATAAATTTCTCAAAGACAGCTAGGTACAAGAGTGACTGTTACGCCACTGAAAAAATGTACTTTTCGCTATCAGCTCAAAAAATGGGAAAGCTTTCGGATTTTTTACTGATTTTTGGAAAACTGCGAAAAACTGCAGTTTGTCGAAAAATTGCTTGATTAGCAAGGAGCTTGTTATGCCACTAGAAACCCGATACTTTGGTCTATAAAAGCTAAAAATGTCGATCTGATTCGTCTTTCAGCTGATTTAATGCGAATTTCTACCTAGAAGACCACATGAGCTCTCTCAATAGTGAATCGTTTTTAAGGATAATTTTCAATTATTTATTTCTCGAAAATACATCCAGTCAGAAAGACGCTTGTTGGACTCATAAATACGGCAAAATCTTCTTTACAAGTGACAACAAATTTCAACTCAATCACATTATTTGTCGAATTTTGCCAATTGCATACGCTCCCAGTTGCATGGGTTCTTTTGTAAATTTGCTTTAATAATAAATTTCTCGAAATCGGCTTTAAGTACCAAAATTCTTAGTGCGCCACTGGAAAATGTGAACTTTTCTCGTACATCGTAAAATGTAAAAGCGCTCTGGCTTTTGGTTGTTTTTAGGGAAACGTTTGCACAAACGCCTGCAACTATCGTCTAGTAATGGCGCTTTTATAATTCGTTCTTTAAATAATTTATTTTTTGAAAACTTGCCCGATTAGAAACCCAAACTAACTCAAGAAAACGGTATCAATGAACCCTCCTGTGTTGCCACACTCTGTATCTGCAAGGGTTTTCCTAGAGTGAATTCAAATAAATTCACTGGGCAAAGTGACTAAAATAAATGAGTCATGCTTTACTCAAAACTCATCAGCAGTCACAAGATGTTTCATTAAATATGGCAGTGAATATGGCATTGAAAACAGCGAAACGCTTGCCGACACAAATTTAAATTATTTATTTCTCCAAATTCGATAACATGCAAAAGCCGCTTGTTACACTGCTGGATAGAGCCGATTATTGACTACAAGCACCTGAAATTTCAATTAAATTGCGCTATTTGTCGATTTTTTGCAAAATTATACAACATCAAGGGCATGAATTGTTAGCGAACCTCATCTCAAAAATTTGTGTTCGACAAGAAATTTTTTAAAAACCACTTTAGGTATAAAAGCGCTTGTAGGTCTACTGGAAAAACTCCTTTTGTCTACTGCTTCGGAAAGAGTGAGGAATTTTTTCGAAAATTTTGCTCAAATAGAACTGTGTTAGCTAACGCCACTGGAAACCAAATACTTTGATCTATGAGAGCTAAATATTTTATATATATATATTTTTGTAGTTCGGCTGAATTTGTGCAAATTTCTAAACAAAGAACTATATGAGCCTCTCAATAGCGAAACGCCAAATGATTTTCAGATAAATATTTCTCGACAATCTTTCCACCCAAAAAGACGGTTGCAAGACGCCTGGATAGCGCAAACTTTTCTCAACAAATTGCTAAAACATCAACCAAATCACACTATTGGTCAATATTTTTGGCAAACTTACACACCCTCAATTGCACTAGACTCTAACAACACTTTCAAAATTTGTCTTCAATAATAAATTTCTCAGAAACCACTTCAGTTAGGACAATTCCTTATACGTCACTGGAAAAAGAGTGCCTTGCTCTATAAATGAGGAAAATTTAAAGGCGTTCTGATTTTTTTACAATTTTTGAAAGATTTTTAAACACACAACTACGGCAACTGTCGTTTAATAAGGGCACTGTGAAAACCTTCTTTAGATAATAATTTATTTTTCGAAAACTTGTTCGACTATAGAACTGCTTATTACGCCACTGGAATGCGGATACTTTGGCGTATAAAAGCAAAAAAAATCAGGCGGAGCTGTTTTTTATTTTATTTTTTGCGCATTTTTACGCAAAAGACTACAGAGAGTTTCGACAGGAAAAAAATATTTGCCGCGACAGCCTGAAAGCCCTAAAACTCGAGATTTGAGTGGCAATCTTTGTAAGAGTGTCAAAATTTGGAGAATCTCAAGCATTTAGTAAAAGTAAGCAAACAACCCAAAGAAGCTAAAGATCTTTCACCAAAAGGTTATAAATTCCAAATAATGGAAGCACTTGCTACATAAACACCTGACTTCCTTGACTTTGGATCAGATATTTAATGTCTCGTCTTTCAAAATACAATGAAACTTACAATGCAAAAATCAGTAATATTTGGGCTCTCAAGAAAATACAGCGATTTTTACAGTTATGGGCCAAGAATTCCAAATTAGCGCCAGGTTAAAACTAGTCGAAGAAGTACTAAGCAAGTGTTTAAATTGTTAAACTTCTTACCTCGCGCTTAGCAACTTTTAAACCATTTTGCGCCACTTTTTGCTGAAGAAACTTAGATGAGCGCTCATGTTTGTGCCACACTATCTAGCAGCGAATATCGAAGAGCTGATAAGACCAACATTCTTTAAGTACACAGCTCTCGGTTCGAGTAATCTGTAGTTTTCCGGCTTATGAAAAAAAGCTTTTCAAGTGCTGTCTGAATAATTTTTGTTCATTTTATGAGCTCTCGTATTCAAGGGCTTGTTTTTAGTCAAGTGGGACTTCGGCTATGATTGACTGACAGTTAATTCGATAAATTATTTAATTATCATCGGCAACTGCTCAGGTACCAGATGACGATTTTTATCTTCACAAGAATTTAGCTGGTTAATTAGTAAAAAATAATGAAAAACTTCATTGAATAAATGACGAACAAGAGTCACTTAATGTTAACGCGATCAACACACAAGGAGCACTGGGAAACTAAACCTAGCGATTGTAAAACTTGTTTCAAGAAGGAAGTTTTTTTTGCAAATAACCCCAACTTACCAATTCAATTTTCTTTAGCAAAACCACCTACTGAATTGTAAAATCAATCGACACTAAAATCTCATGTTACCAAAATAATTGCCCAACATGAGATCCGTTTGTAGTCGGAAAATGTTATTTGCTGTGACCGCAGACTTTAACAAACGATTGCAATTTTGGAGAGTTTTACCAGGATTTATTGGCCACCGTGCGAAGTCATAAACAAGAAAAGTGAGCAAACAGTCGTAAATTGTTGACGCCAATAACTTTTACAACTGATTTTTTGGATGCATTGCCACAGAAGCCTCAGTAGCTTGAAGAGACAATAAAATAGAATAGAGTTTGTATTCGGACAAACCACTTTTTTTGCTTCTGCAATCAAATTTACCCAACGAAGAGAGTTAGCTTAGAAAGAAGTTCTACTCCAGTCAATTTAGTGAGGTTTTGTTTGTTTTACTCATAACTTCTTTAGTTTCCACGCGGTTTAAAAAATGTTTAATAACATTTTCAGAGGAAGACCCCAGACAACTATTAAGGTGAAAAACACAGCCAAATAAAAAGCATATTCAACATTCAATCACTTAATTAGTCAAACAACAGCTTAATTAGTTCAAACTTAAACATTCAATCACTTAAGGAGTCTGACACTTTTTGCCTCGCAACTTTCTTCTTTCTCAAATTAGTTCCGTAACTTCCAAAAAAACTGTAAAGAAGAAAAAACGTTTTTAAAAAATGTGTTTATGTGAATGTGAATCAAGTGCCTTGGGGGCAAACGAAAACTCCTGAAAGTCAAGGATCCTGAAAGTCAAGCCACCTCCAGCTTGAGGTGGCATAAACGTCGAGGCTTCCAGGCCAATTTTGTGATGCATCGTGGGGAAGTTAAATAAAACTGAATCCACTCGACGAAAACTTGATTCAATTATTGCTAACAGTATTTGCTCCCAAAACACTCTCACTTCACTTTCTGCACACAGTAAATTTAGTAAGGCTTGTAATTGTTTCGCTCATAACTTCCTCATTCCCCACTCAAGAACTACCTGAAATAGCGCGAAGCAGTATTCAAACGATTTTAACAACATTTTTACATCAGCTTGCAACTTGCCAGATTTTGTGAGGCGTGCATTGTTTCACTCATAACTTCCTTAATTCCCACGCGATTTTTGAAATTTAAAATTTTAAATTAACTTTGAATAAAAAGGTCGATAAATCCTTACAAAAGTTTCAGATCGTACAACTAAGAGGTTTTGAGGTGTAGCCAACTGAAAATTCCCAATAATTCACTCGAGTAAGACTCAGACACTTTCCCTTAGAAATTCTTTATTTCTCAACCAATTTTTTAAAATTACATCAGAACTTTAAAGAGAAAAATACCATTTTCAAATAGTGTGTTTAATGTTAAAATTTCGTCCACAAATAAGTGACTCGGAAGCGAAATAAACTCAGAAGCCAATTCAAGGATGTTGATCTGGCTCCGCTTGGCACAAACTTCGACGCTTAGAGCCAGATTTTCCGAGAAAAATTGGAGATTATAAAGAAAACTAGATCTACTTGATAAGAACCGGATTCAATTCTTTCCAGCAACTTTCGCCCCTAAAACACGCTCACTTCGCCGTCTTCACAAAGTCAATTTAGTGAGGTTTGCAATTGTTTGGCTCATAACTTCCTCATTCGTCACCCGAATTGGAAAACTCAAGAACTCCCTTAAAGAGCACTAAGCAGTCTTTAAATGACTTCAATAAAATTTTTACATCAGCTCACAACTAAGAGAGTTATTTGACGAAGAACTCACAGGCAGATTTATTGAGGCGTGCATTGTTTCACTCATAACTTCTATAATTTACACGCGATTTTTTAAATTCAAATTTAAAATTAACTTTGAATGCAAAGGTGCACAAATCTTTACAAAAGTTTTAAAAAAATTAAAAAATGAAAATGTTTCGAGATGGAGCTAACTGAAAAAGTTCAGTTATTTACCCTTATTTAATGGGCCTTTTTCCTTCACAAACTCCTCATATGTGTTTTAAAAATTCCAAAAACATTTTAAAGAGACGAAAGAGATTCTTAGAGAGAAAGCTTCCGAAAACGTGTTAAAACATAAAAATCCGTCAACAGATAAGCGACTCCGAGGCAAAACAAACTGAAGGAATGCTGAAGTTGTTCAGCTTGGGATCAACTTTTCACGCCAATTTTGTGAGAAAGTGGCGATTTTAGCGAAAATTAGTTAGCTAGAATGGAGAGAATGTGATGCTGTGATAGACCTGTGGGCAACTAACGCATTCTTAAAGAGGACGACAGTTTTTAAAGGAGAATCAAGTTCATCCAAAACTATCCAGTATATCCAGACGATTTTAATTGTCCTGCGGCAAAGGCAAATTGAAAATGGCAAAATGTTGATATAGAGAAAGCAAATGACCCGCCAATAAGCTCCTAGTCAGCTCCTTACTATCCCCAGGTCTTAAAGCCACTTAACGCGTCCATAAATGTCAAAGTTATCTAATTAAAACCATTGGCTCATATTCGCATTCGTCCGGTTTGATGATATCGTTGTTGCTCAAATTCCTACAGTGATGACTAAAGCGCGGAATATATGCAGTTAAATTCAATCAAAATATGCGCATATATATGCATAATTTTTATTCCAAATATGCAATTATATGCAT
>NW_026017110.1:47662396-47671293 GCF_020466585.1 Dendroctonus ponderosae | reverse complement strand
ATTTTTTAGATATATGCAATTTTTCATGAAATTGGATAAAATATGCAAAAAATGCATAGATATGCACTTTGCATATTTTCCGCCCTCTAGTGATGACTGTTTCTTGAAGAGTGTTTTGGAAAACAAAGCCAACTAGAAATCAGGTGTTTTCGACCCCAATCAGTCAATGGTATTTACAAACATCCTTTTATCAGCTATGTGAACTATGGAAGCTACGCAAAATGAAGCCTAGGTATTTGTTTAGTGTCGTTGTGTTTGCACAACGCGGCTGAAAGTGGAGTGTAAACCTGCGTTGCAAGGAATAATGAACACACAAAAATAGATAGTCAAATGATCCGGAAATTCCATTCTAGCCGTTGAATGAACGGTTGGCTCAATTGCTCAATAGACTGGATTACTGGAGACTGTTCTTGTAAAGAATTGCTTTTTACCAGGTCCCAAGCAAGAACCTCCAGGACTGGTGTCGGACCTATTAGTCCTCATCAGGCGGCTGAGACTAATAGGTCCGAAACCGAACAAGTAATCTGGATGAAAATTAACTCAGAAAAGTTTCCCTGCTTACCAGGTAAGCAGGTAAATTTTTTTGTTGAAAATACCCGTAACTAGACTGATACTCCCTCGCTTATTTGGTAAGCAGGAAACCTTTCAGAGCAAGTTTCAATCAAAGCCACGTTTTCCTCATGCATTTACATACCTGGCATTGAAACAAAGATAAGCAGAATGTTGCAAGTTGGATGGTTGAGGTCTGTTTATTTACTCGATCGACAGCTAAAAACAACTTCAATGTGAAGGAGAATACCTGATCACACTGTTCGAAAAGAAATCCCATTTCGTCAATAATTATTACGGTCGCTCTTTATCTGATTTATTTGTTTAAACTGTAGTGAAATTTTTAAATGGGTCGGTTGATCAGTAGCGTCACATGAAACATTCTAGAAGAACCTTTTTTGTCAACATCCACATTGGTCATCATCCTCATCGTCCCAGCTTCTAGAGGACTTCGTCCTTCTACCATGATGCTTCCGCCCCATTCTGGATCTAGAGGAACAACCCTGGACGTCATCCTGTTGGAAGCTGTTTGAAAAACTCAAAGGACTCGTTTGGATCGACTTGTTTGCCACTCGGGTAGCCTCCATCAGGAACCGGCGGCGCGCCTCTTGAAACGCCCGCAATTTCTCCTGGACCATCATTGCTTCCTCCTGTTCGGTAGAATCCAGATCAGGCAACCTCATATCGTCCATTTCCACCATGCTGCTGGAAAATACTGGATCTGGGATGGTCGTAGAGTGGAATCCAGCTCTACCAGCACTTGTTATAGGTGAGGTGGACCTTGTGAAGGATTTTTCCAATGGTCTGCTGGTATTCCCAAAGCTGTGGTGCGGTTGGCTGGCGATTACCATCGGCTTTTCCTTCAGGGATGTGGGTATTTCGATAAGGGTGTCTTCATTAGGGTTTACGGTGCCTCGTGGGATCAGGACCTTTTGGGTCTTTTTCCTAGACATGGAATTTTGAGTGAGGGATGGAGGTATGGGATTAGAGAGTTCTGGCGTTGTCGTTGTGACATTGAATGAGGTTTGTTCGGGAGTTGAGAGATATTTAGAATCACTTGCAGGTTGTTCTTCTTCCAGAGTCTGAGATTGAAAATGGAAGATGTCCTATTTCTAAATCTTTTTGAACAGCCAGTAAACTCTAAAGTGATTGCTATGCCAAGCTATTTGGGTACGACACTGTTAGGAGAACAACAGACACGCAATTAGAGAGTTGAAAAGATTATTTCGCATTCAAATCAGTGTCGTCCCCAAAGTTTGAATCCAGCCGATGTTCAAATAGACTTCGATATCCAGCAGGGTTTAATGTAATTGTTGTGCCGAACCCTTCGGGAGCGACACTGACTCGAAAACTCAAAAATACCTGAGGTTGTAATTCTGCATACTTAAGGACGACATTTTCCTAAGTAAATTTACAAAATGCCAATTCATTTGAATGCTCCATTTATGGTCAAGAAATGTTTTAGAAATTAAATTTCAAGAAAGGTAAATGCTAAATACTCAAATAGATTTAACCTTGAACTTTTAATAGAGATAAAAATATTTTAAGCCTTCCTATATTTAAATTTTTAAAGTTTTATTAAATATCTCTCTTGCGTTGTCCCCCGTTCATTCTCAGTCTGTCTTCCTCTGTCGCGTTGAATCAAACGGAGAAAAATTCAACAGAACATTTCTACTTCAATAATGTGCCCAAACTCGATGGACAGTACTCCATAATAAACTTCAATGTTTCTTTATTAAATTAACACAATCTTCAATGGGTATTTACTGAATAGTTGCAAATTTATTCCATCCCGTTGTCTTCTTCTCAAGTGCTCGCAGCTCGCACTGACATGTTTACCGCAAACTTCAAAGTTGACAATGTAATAATGGCAAATTGTATATAGTTTGAACAGTTATTCTTAATTATTTTAGTTTGTTCAGTCTTTTTAGCCGCTGATTTTGTCTATTAATGCAGTTAAAGGTCTCCGTTTTCACTACATAATGTCGCAGGAACATCTGGCCTTCAGTTCGAGCAGAAACTCCATAAACAGCAACCAGTCTGGTAAGGTCTGGTTTTCTCGTTCTTATCTTTATGTTTTATCGTTGAACTGCTCTATGCAAATTGTCCTGGATGTTTACTAAAGAACATCGATTTAATTCGCTTGAGTAAACAACAGGACTCAGTTGATAATTTCCATAAAAAACATTGATCTTGTTCAAGATGATGATGATGATATGGACTCTAGACACTCATCATTGAGCTACAAGGAGCGAAGACGAGAGGCTCACACTCAAGCTGAACAGAAACGACGGGATGCAATTAAACGGGGCTACGACACTTTGCAGGAATTGGTCCCCACTTGCCAGCAGACTGACGTTTCAGGTGAATAGGAAACATTCTTCCTGTGGGCAGCAATAGTTAATGATCGCATTTATTCTTAGGGTATAAACTCAGCAAGGCCACAGTTCTGCAGAAATCCATTGATTATATTCAGTACTTACAACAGCAGAAACGGAAGCAGGAGGACGACCGCAATGCCTTGCGTAAGGAGGTGATTGCATTGAGAATAATGCAGACCAACTATGAGCTGATTGTAAAGGCTCAGCAGTCTCAGCCTGGGCACACAGAGACTCCTGTTTCGGATGAAATCAAGTTCTCCGTGGTAAGCTTTATCAGCTCTTTAGGTTTATTTTTGTAAATATTGCCTCAAAACCAGGATAATCTCATATATACGGTTCGTATTTTTTGTCTAGTTTCAAACCATCATGGATCAGCTATTCCTCACATTTAGTGCAATATCAGTTAGCAATTTTTCCGAGCTATCAGCCGGCGTGTTTAGCTGGTTGGAGGAGTACTGTAAGCCGCAAACATTGAAAGAAACCGTCTACCAAGTGTTGAGACGGCACAGCAGCCAAATTCGTGGATGATTTTCTCGCAAAAGTTGCTGTACTAGTTTAGTTCTCAATCTCAGCCATAAGAAGCCTCAGGAAGGAAATTGCAAACTTTTCATTAATTTTTATTTCCTTGACACTTTTTTGGGTTTGTCTTTCCGAATACTGGATGAAGCGATAAATTTAGCATCACTTGATTATGGTTTTTTTTTATTAAACTTTCCAGCTTTTCAATTGTTCGATCTTTGGGTTTCTCAACGGTTTTTTTTCAAGTGCTTGCCGGTTTCATACAGGGTGTTTCGAACTTTGTAGCAGGTTATACAGTTTGTCCTAGGCGAACGTTTTGGCAATATTTCAGCCATCGCTAGGACTGCCCAAGAGAATAAAATAAAGCAAAAAACAAATGTAAGCTGAAAGTGTGAAAATTAAAAAATAAGGGTGTAATAATAATAATAATTTCAACTGTTTTTATTTAAGTGAATGTTATATTGTGATCTAAACGGGGCTTATTTGACTTAATTGACAAGATTATGATAATAAAAAGTTTATTTTTTGTTTCCCATAGTGTATATTTTTCATAATTATATGACGATTTTAAAAGACTTTGTTTCTTTTCATTAAAAAAGATTTATTTTGGAATTTCAATGAAAAGGAGAAAACTGCAAAAAAGTCTTCGCCCAACGTGGGGCTTGAACCCACGACCCCGAGATTAAGAGTCTCGTGCTCTACCGACTGAGCTAGCCGGGCTTGATATACTACTTTGCAGAACACGTTTACATTCAGTTTTCTTCATATTGCAGGTGTTACATAATATCAATTAGCTATCTAAGATTTGTTCTACAGCATTAGAACCGAATCGAACCACTCTAAAAACTTTTCTATTTATAAACGCTCGTACATGTAAAATTTATTATCCGGTTTAGTAATCTGTGCCCCCTTTCACGAGCCGCTAATGTGTGTTTCGCCGCCACTGGCCCAATTCTTCTCTTAACACAACAGTCGACCCTAACCCAACTTTTTACGGCGTTTAAAGCATTTGTTTATAACAGTTTAAGGATTAATTTTGGATTAACAGTGAAATTTCCAGAGGATAAATTAAGGTAAAACCCCAAAGCTTTAACAAGCAGCGTCTTTCCATCAAAGCCCCAAGTCAGATTCATTAATTTCTTTATTTACAATTTGGACCGTATTCATGCAAAATACTCTTACCATAGGGCTTCTTGAGACTTGAGACCGGTGGCCTTTTACTTCTCCTGCTCGGCCTGCAACATGGTAAGATTTTCGAAAAAAGCGATTTGGGACTGGTGGGACGGACTTCTGTTTCAGTATTCAGTGCTCTGCAAAAAAGACAATGCCCATGACGAAAGCATATGGACGTGTGCATGGGGCAGATATTTACCGGAGAAAAAACCTAAAGAACCCGACGCCCCAGGCGGAGACGATGAAAAATCAAGGTTTGATCCATCGGCTTAACTCTTTTCCTTTCGCGCTTCAAGAATTCCCTCCCTTAATGTTATTTAGCACTGAGTTGCTTTATTTTGAGGGCAAATCATCATGCCATTAAGTTGCTGAGAAGAAACCATAAGTAAAGAAATTGCTCGGAAATGATCTTCCCCCTTACTTTGAAGACCATGTCTTCCCTTCATCCGGCCTCTGGTGATGTGAGTGTCCAACTCTGGTGCCATTCTTTGCCGATTTTGCCCGTGGATCATTGTCCATTCTTTGCACGTGATTCCCCTAATTTCGGCGTCTTGACCGTACAAACCGAACGACATCGTAAAATTTATGTTCCTCCGTATGTCCGAGCTTCTTATTTGATTCCGTAGGGTTTATTTGTACGTAGAATTTTCATTTCCTTGCTTCTTAGCACACTCTTTGTTTATTAATTTAATCTTCTTAAATTAATTCTCATAAAATTTGCTTTAGAGATTCAGTTATGTCTGACGACGCACCGGCTGAATACATCATAACAGGCGGTGTGGATGATTTAGTTAAGGTATGGGACTTGCATGAGGATAAACTGGAGTTGAAACACACTCTGGAAGGACATTCGTTAGGGGTGATTTCGGTGGCAGTCAGCAACAATGGAAAACGTAGGTTTCTGTGTATTACTTTGACTAGTTAATGAACATTGCTTGCGTCTAGTATGCGCGTCCAGCTCTCTGGATGCCTCAATGAGAATATGGGACTTGGAGAAAGGCGAGAAAATTGCCAATGTTGATGTAGGGCCAGTTGACCTGTGGACAGTGGAATTTAGTCCCGATGATAAATATATCATATCTGGAAGCCACTCGGGGAAAATCTCCCAGTATAGCGTGGAAAATGCCAACACAGAACTTCCGTTTGATACCAGGGGAAAGTTCACTTTGAGTGTCGCTTATGTAAGTGCCTATACGCCGCTCTAGCTTATTCTAGATCCATTTTACCTATCGGCAGAGCCCTGATGGAAAGTACATTGCCAGTGGAGCCATTGACGGTATTATCAATATCTTCGATGTGGCTTCAAACAAATTGTGGCATACCTTGGAAGGCCACGCTATGCCCATTAGATCTCTGTGTTTTTCGCCGGATAGTCAATTGCTACTGACGGCTTCTGATGATGGTCATATGAAGCTTTATGACGTGTAAGTTCGAGCCAGCGGGTTTATTTGCGTCTAATTTTTATTTTCATTTAGCCAACACACGAATCTGGTGGGAACTATGTCCGGACACGCCTCCTGGGTATTGGGCGTAGCTTTTTCGCCCGATGGCAACAATTTCGTGTCGGGAAGTTCGGATAAAACCGTCAAAGTTTGGGAGCTCAAGAGCAGACAGTGTGTGCACACTTTCAGCGAACATACAGACCAGGTCGGTTAAACCACCAGAAGCTCGATAGTTCGAAACGAGCGTACCGGGTTTTACTGTTGCAGGTTTGGAGCGTGAAGTATAGTCCAGACAGCAGCAAGATTCTTTCAGTGTCCGAGGATAAGAGTATCATCGTTTACGGTTGTCCCAAGTCCTAAGCGTATCGGAGATTTTATTTCATTGTTTTTATCAATTTGACTGTGTTTTTGTTTGCCACGTTCTGTCCACTGGTCCTTCTTTTGTCCTGCGCTGGAAAAAAAATTGTGTGTATCGAAAGCCGCAGATAAAATCCATTCAGGTTTTAACACTTCACAACAATTCTGCAAGGAATCTGATCTAATAAGGCGCTCGATATATATATATATATAAAAACAAATTTTGGTTGCCTTTAGGGTAATAAAAGCGCATAATTTCTAAGAAAAGCCATTAAATAGAAAATTGCAGAATCGAATGTGATCTTACTATCCCGCTAACCGACAAAATTACTGAAATGTTACACGCAAAACCCGCCGTTTTTTCTACCGACAGGTAAAACATCTCCGAATCGGGTAAACTTGGGTTTTTAAACAATCTATTTGTTTAATGCTTAATACATAAACCCGCAAATCTAATCCATCAAGCAATTTTTGGACCTCATTTACCCATTAACATGCAGGAAATTGGCAGTGGGTCAATATCGCATTTAAGTCGAAGTATTTGTGAGAAATTTGCGGTTTAAAAGGTAAAGGTCGTGCATGTCTAAGGATATACTGAAGAAGGCGGTTGATATTGAGAGAGATTTTAGATTTCAGTTACTAATTAGCATTATATAAATTGCTAGCCCAATTTAATATGCTAATTTAGGCCAAACGAAGGGTTTACTCATTTAAAAACGTATTTTTCTGATTTTTTTATTTGTATAGTATAAGTGGTCCACCTCAACACGAGTTGCAATTGATTCCTGCATTCCACTTCATGGAAGGAAAACCCGTTTGGATACGCGACCTCGGAAGCGAATGCGGATGAACTTGACCTAACGTTTACTGTTTTATGTTGAGTGTGTTGACGCGTTTTTCTTCCTAGAGTTGGTCTAAAGCGTAGCGCAAAAATCAGCGAAATGGAACCAGAACGTTCAAGATTGGTGAAATTCTTAGCGAAGATCAATGAGCTGACGACCTTTCTTATCAAGGAACTGTGGCTCGTAACCAGTTAGTATTGGTGTAAACGAAAGTGTCTTTATATAACAAATTGATATTGAAACTACATCAGAAGCTAGAAAAATTTACTAATAGCATTAATGCGCATTTAGCATCCGCGAAATATTTACTAACTTGAAGAAAATGGAACTACATATATTGGTGAAACATATTAACGTTTATTTTCAATTATCTCAAACTACTTATGCTAATTTATCCTTAATTGTTTTTGCTAGTTATTTATTATTATCAAAGCGTCAAATGACCAGTTTTATTGTATATTTTGCTAATGCGATTCATTTAAACAGTATTAACCTATTTGTCTTAATTATTCGACATTCCCATTTTGTGCTAATTTTCTATTCAACAATTTCTCGTCTGTCTACGTGCACGTTTCGTTCAAAAATAGCTACATTTTCAAGTCAATTAGGCGCAGACAATGTTGGAAGTTTACGCAAAAATACAGCTTGTTATTAAGTACATTTTCGTTCCTAATTAACGACACTTTGTTAGAACGTAATTAACAGCAATTATGAAAACGTGCCAATCATGATTGATTCAACAGAAGAAGAACCATTTTTTTGCTCAGAAAGCTCAGGCATTTTATTATGCTTTAGCTTCTTTAGTTGCATTATCTATCATTAGTTCTTTATCTTATTTTGCTTAATTGATCAGAAAAAAACCACTGAACTTCTTTAATATTGCTGTTGTTGTTATGAAAAGAACATCAGGTCAAACGGTCTTGACTTTCGCAAATTAAGGCTCCATACTACAAAGTTTCGTGTTGCTTGTGTTAATAATTATATTAATTGCGCAAATAACTAATAAACAAGCCGTATATTGCCGATTTCCGGGAACATTTACATCAATTACATCAAGCTAAAAGAAAAAACTCGACCCGTAGGTGATCGATACTAAATCGGAAAAAAACACTCTGTTTTAATGGCGTTCTTAAGTGCAATCTATTAATGTTTTCTGAAACAAATAAGTCGCAGTAAACAGTACATTTCGAATTATTGTAAGACGTAAGTAAATAACGAAACCAATAAATTCTAAACGACCACCAAAGTGGACATAGAAGCCGTGCAGATAAAGGTTGACATGTACAGTAGCGATAGGATATCATGCGGAACTATTGGGGACCGTTTCAAGGGCATCGCCCGTCAGTTTTAAAAGGAAGATTTTATGTACAAAAGCTGACCCACATTCCGATCATCCTATTCAAGTACGTCGTTCTACCGCCCAACGAGAACTTTCTCAAGTTCGTAGAACTCAGGGCTGGAGCTTATTACAAGCTCCTCCCTACGCGAAGAATCTGGGGAAAATTTGACTCAAACTCCACCCAACCTGGGGGTGGGAATCTGTCAATAAATAAGGGTAAAATCACAGGCCGTACTGTTAGTTCAAATTCGCATTAGAGCAGCAATTATCAGTGATTTCGTGTTAGTGTAAAAAT